>NC_086332.1:36338787-37056287 GCF_032445375.1 Bacillus rossius redtenbacheri
GCTACTCGTCTACAAGGCTCCAATTGACACATCTGTCTTCGATGGAATTTTCTCTTTTTGCTACATCTACGCCATCAGCATTATGTTATAAGATTACAAAGCTACTTGCTTACATAGCTTCAAGTCTACGAGGCTCCAATACATCATGACTACGAGACTACGAGCCATGAGGTTACGAGACTATGCGATTGCAAGTCTTCAAGGTTACGTCATCACGAGGCTATAGGACTACGAAGCTTCCAGAACGCATTGTTACGAGAATACATGACTAATTGGCCGCATGGCTACGAAACTTTATGTCTCTAACTGACTACAATAGCACTATTCAGTGGTGAGAGTTAATTTATTTCATGCAAAGGTACTTGCTGCAAGCAGTTCCGATTTTCAACATCAGATGACGTCACGTTTTGCTTGCAGGTAAAATAATATTTATTTATTTTATGCGGGATGCGGGTTGTTCACTATCGATCGCATAAGAAGAATGGCATCGATAGTCTTCAAGGAGAAGGAAGTTCGTCCTTCCTGCTAGTGCTTCTCAGATTTCTCACGGCCCGCCATCTTGGATTGCGACGTCACGGCTGCCATCTTTGATGGGTGTGACTTTGACCTTTGACCGAAACCGCAGGAATGATCGCAAGCACACGGATTAACCATCAAAATATTGATAAGAATAATCAGGAGCACACGGAGAAAACCATCATAATATTGGCAAGAATAATCAGGAGCACACGGAGAAAAACGACACATGTTTTCTTTGATATCATAAAATTACAGAAAAAAAATATTTAAAAATAAAAATAAATTAATAAAAAAATTTAAAATAAAAACAAAAAATACATAAACAGATTCTGCTAGCTTGTACTAGAACTGTATCTTTGCTCAACAATGATAAGTTTACAAGCTAGCAGAATCTGTTTATGTATTTTTTGTTTTTATTTTAAATTTTTTTATTAATTTATTTTTATTTTTAAATATTTTTTTTCTGTAATTTTATGATATCAAAGAAAACATGTGTCGTTTTTCTCCGTGTGCTCCTGATTATTCTTGCCAATATTATGATGGTTTTCTCCGTGTGCTCCTGATTATTCTTATCAATATTTTGATGGTTAATCCGTGTGCTTGCGATCATTCCTGCGGTTTCGGTCAAAGGTCAAAGTCACACCCATCAAAGATGGCAGCCGTGACGTCGCAATCCAAGATGGCGGGCCGTGAGAAATCTGAGAAGCACTAGCAGGAAGGACGAACTTCCTTCTCCTTGAAGACTATCGATGCCATTCTTCTTATGCGATCGATAGTGAACAACCCGCATCCCGCATAAAATAAATAAATATTATTTTACCTGCAAGCAAAACGTGACGTCATCTGATGTTGAAAATCGGAACTGCTTGCAGCAAGTACCTTTGCATGAAATAAATTAACTCTCACCACTGAATAGTGCTATTGTAGTCAGTTAGAGACATAAAGTTTCGTAGCCATGCGGCCAATTAGTCATGTATTCTCGTAACAATGCGTTCTGGAAGCTTCGTAGTCCTATAGCCTCGTGATGACGTAACCTTGAAGACTTGCAATCGCATAGTCTCGTAACCTCATGGCTCGTAGTCTCGTAGTCATGATGTATTGGAGCCTCGTAGACTTGAAGCTATGTAAGCAAGTAGCTTTGTAATCTTATAACATAATGCTGATGGCGTAGATGTAGCAAAAAGAGAAAATTCCATCGAAGACAGATGTGTCAATTGGAGCCTTGTAGACGAGTAGCTTCGTAGTCAAGAACTTATGCAGACTTGTATTCCTCTATCCACGCAGTCACGTAAACTCGTTTTCTAGAGGCTTCGTAGCTCTGTAGCCTCGCAGTCTCGTAAACATGAAGATTCGTAGTCACGTAATCTCGTAACCTCATGGCTCGAAGTCGCGTAGTCATGAAGTCTTAGGACCTCGTAGAATTGAAGCTACGTATCCAAGTATCCTCGTAGACTTGAAGCTACGTAAGCAAGCGGCCTTGTAATCTTATAACATGATGCTGGCGGTGCAGTTGGAGCAAAAGAGAAAATTCTGACGAAAACAGATGCTGTAATTGTAGCCTTGTAGACGAGTAGCTTCGTAGTCAAGTACTCATGCAGACTGGTAGTCCTGTATCCTCGCAGTCACGTAAACCTGTGTACTAGAGGCTTCGTAGCTCTGTAGCCTCGCAGTCTCGTAAACTTGAAGATTCGTAGTCACGTAGTTACGTAACCTTATGGCTCGTGTTCGCGTAGCCAGGATGTCTTGGGACCTCGTAGAATTGTAGCCTCGCAGTCTCGTAACCATGCGTTCTGGAAGCTTCGTAGTCCTATAGCCTCGCGATCACGTAACCTAGAAGACTCGCAATCGCATAGACTCGTAACCTCATGGCTCGTAGTCTCGTAGTCATGATGCATTGGAGGCTCGTAGACTTGAAGCTACGTAAGCAAGAGGCCTTGTAATCTTATAACATAATGCTGATGGAGCAGTTGGAGCAAAAGAGAAAATTCTGTCGAAGACAGATGCGGTAACTGGAGTCATGTAGACGAGTACCTTCGTAGTCAAGTACTCTTGCAGACTTGTAGTCCTGTATCCTCGCAGTCATGTAAACCTGTGTACTAGAAACTTCGTAGCTCTGTAGCCTCGCAAGCCATGTATAACTCGTAACCAGCTAGATCATTTTAGACTCGTAGCCATGTGGTCTCATAGTCTCTTAGACTCGAAGAATTCTAGCCTAATATATTTGGAGCCAAAAGACTTTTGGAACCAAAAGACTGTAGGCGTCAATGACTGATGGAGCCAATGAATATTGGAGTCAATGAATATTGGAGCCAATGAATATTGGAGCCAATGAATATTGGAGCCAATGAATATTGGAACCAATGAATATTGCAGTCAATGATTATTGGAGCCAATGAATATTGTAGCCAATGACTATTGGAGCCAATGACTATCGGAGCCAAAGGACTGTTGGAGCCAAAAGGCTGATGGAACCTTTTGGGAAAATTCGAGCCAATTGATATTGGAGCTTATGGATATTGGAGTCAATGAATATTGTAGCCAATGAATATTGGAGCCAATGAATATTGGAGCCAATGAACATTGGAGTCAATGACAAATTAATGTGCTTCCTTTTCGTAGATGGTGCTGCCTTTTCGTTTTCGGTGCTTCCAAATGTGCTTCCTTTTCGTTGGCAGTGCTGCCTTTTCTTTGTCGGTGCTTCCAAATGTGCTTCCTTTTCGTTGGCGGTGCTGCCTTTTCTTTGTCGGTGCTTCCAAATGTGCTTCCTTTTCGTTGGCGGTTCGGCCTTTTCGTTGATGGTGCTTCCTTTTCGTTGTCGGTGCTTCCAAATGTGCTGTCTTTTCTTTGGCGGTGCTGCCTTTTCGTTGTCGGTGCTTCCAAATGTGCTTCCTTTTCGTTGGCGGTGCTGCCTTTTCTTTGTCGGTGCTTCCAAATGTGCTGCCTTTTCGTTGTCGGTGCTTCCAAATGTGCTGCCTTTTCGTTGGCGGTGCTGCCTTTTCTTTGTCGGTGCTTCCAAATGTGCTGCCTTTTCGTTGTCGGTGCTTACAAATGTGCTGCCTTTTCGTTGTCGGTGCTGCCTTTTCGTTGTCGGTGCTTCCAAATGTGCTGCCTTTTCGTTGTCGGTGCTTCCAAATGTGCTGCCTTTTCGTTGATGGTCCTTCTATTTTTAATGTTGTTTTGACTCTAGTATTATAGTAAATGGTTCTTGATTTGACTTGCGTATTATTCCATCCGGTGCATGTATACAAGCGAGTCCTAGACAGCAGGTCGCTCAGTTTGTTACTGTCGTCGACGGTGTAAGGATCACCTAGATTATTTCTTCTGGTGCATAAGTCGCGTAATTACCTGTTCTTGAGAACTCGATGGCATCTTTACCGACTTTAACGCCGAACTCGATGGACGTTGTACCATCGTCTACGGGAACCTTGACGACAGCGACGACAATGGTGGAGCAGATCCCGTTGGCAACGACGACGACGTCAACATTGGAGGAGATTTCAACAGATGTGATACCACCAGCAGAAGATAGCTTAATGACTACTGAGCTGGATGTGCAGGAAACCACGACGATCGACGATACGACCTCGATGGAGACTTCAATGGATGCTGATTTGACAACTAGCGAACATCGGTGCTGTTACTGTGACAAGATTTTCTCAAACAACAGCAATGCTCGGCGACACGAGAGGAGCGAATGTGCCAAGAACCTATATCGTAAAATGTTTGTTTGTGAGAAATGTCATAAGCAGTTTGCCAGAAAAGATAATATGAAAACGCACATGAAGGCATGCAAAGGTCCTGCTGTGCGGCAGAAAGTAAAGGTTTCGGCGCAACAACGATGCATCGATGTGCATAAGAGAATGCCTGGAAATGGTACTACTGTTGCAACGCCTGTATCTGGATCGGGTCTGAAAGGATCGTCTTCATCACCACGGTATCCTTGCAGCTACTGTGATACGTCGTTCGCATTTTCCCATGATGCACGAAGACATGAGCGGAGCAAATGCGCGAAGAATCCTTCTCGCATGAAGTTTCGATGTGATGAGTGCCTTAAATGGTTTACTCGAATTGACAGTTTGCGACATCATGCGAAAAAATGTAAAGGTGGAGTCTGTGCTCCTACTGCTGAACTACCTGCCGACATTTCGACTCCTCGCTTTAGATTGGAGACACGAAAGCGTACAACCAAAAAAACAGATGTCCAGCAACCGATTATTATGACGTCTGAACATGGAACTAAACCTAAGTCTGTGTTCGGAGCATTACAAGTGAACGATAATGGCTTCTACTTGGCGCAGTCTGCATTTCGTGGAACGTTGAAAGACTACTATTATCTAAATACGTTCGGTGAGTCGAAGGACATTTGTAATTTTCTTGACGATATCAGACAGAAGATAATCAATCAGCTTACTGATAATGTAGCAACAAACGGACCTTTGAAATATAACTTGTGGTTGGACTGTATATATGGAAAGCCATATCCCTTCGATGACGAAGTGAAGAAGTGTGCATTCAAGACATCGGCTGCAGTAATTTAC
Organism: Bacillus rossius redtenbacheri; assembly: GCF_032445375.1. Taxonomy (NCBI): domain Eukaryota; kingdom Metazoa; phylum Arthropoda; class Insecta; order Phasmatodea; family Bacillidae; genus Bacillus; species Bacillus rossius. Next base: position 36,343,845 of record NC_086332.1, read on the forward strand.
AGTTCTAACGATGTGAAGCAAACTGTTAAAAACGGTATCCAGAAACTCTGTCAAGAAGAGGTGGACTATGTCTGTAAAGGTTCTGGCTGGACTCTGTCTAGTATAAACCGATTGGAGCTAAGAATTAGTCATTTCACACCGCTGCGGAACTAAATGATTATAAGATTGCTGGCTTTCGTAAGTGATCCTGTAGTAGAATAGAAATTATGTAATAAATATTATGTTTGTAAAAGAACTTGCGGTGTTTAATTCCTCGAACCTGTTACTATTATGTTAAATTGATGTTAAATTTAATTTTTTTGCATCATCCTAGATCGTACCAAGGACCTTAGTCGATCTAATTAATCAGTATATTGATCGGAAATTTATTTAATGAATTTTGAACTTTTTCCCGCATCTCTAGCATTACAATTACGAATTTCCAATATGTTGGTCTTGATGTCTGATAGGATGATGGTCGTAGAGGATTTAAAGTCTCTTTACGAATGTTGAACATGGTATATTGAAATTATTATTTTTTACATAAGATTAAACATTATTGCAACGATTGGGTATCGAACCGAGGGCAGGAGCGGATCGAATCAATATGTAAATTAATGAGTGATTTATTTAATGAATTTTGGAACTTTTCCCGAATTTCTAGCTAAATAATTACGGATTTTCAAGATGGCGGCCACATTTCAAGATGGCGGGTGTCACAGTAATAAATTATTACTGCACTCTAGCGGATAAGAACTAAACTAACATGTCATCGGCGCACTCTAGCCGACGATACAATGATGATGGCTTCCAGCATCGAAGACAAGATGGCGGTCATGACGTCATACTAGATGATGTTATATATGCTTTGAAAAAAAAAGTGGTGGGAGTCAGTCTGCCTGCAACCACCATTGAGGAAGGAGCCTGTAGCCATTTTTAATTTTTTTTGCACTCGTCGGGTTCGAACCGAGGACTCCGAGCTCCGTGTCGAAAAAGTATGCTTTTTAAATATTTTTTATTAAAATTTTATTATTTAATTTTTTTTATAATTTTTAAAAAAATTTCATTAAAATCGGATAATAAATAAAAAAGTTAAAGATGGCGGCCGTAACGGAAATTGCAACGGTGACGTCATAATCCAAGATGGCGGTCATGGTATCCTTATTCCTAGAAATGGCTTAACTGAGGCTTGAGTTAAGGATGCTTAAGCCAGTTTTAGGAATTTTCAGCCGCTGGGATTTTTAAGGACTAAAAACGGGAATTTTTCCCTCGAAACGGGAAATTATTCCCTCGAAAAAATAAATTTTTAATTTGCGGAATTTTTTGAGATTTTTTGGCGGAACTTTTTTCCACAGAAATGGTAATTTTGGCGATTTTTGAGGAATTTTGGGCAAATTTTGCCCAATTTTGGCGGATTTTGGCGATTTTTGAGGATCAAATTCAAGGTCAAGGTCAAAGGTCAAGGTCACAACCATCCAAGATGGCCGCTGTGACGTCACAATCCAAGATGGCGGAGCCGGCACCAGGCACCACACCCAGAACCCAGATCTAGGAAATACTTTTACATACTACTATTACAGTTTTATTAATTAGCAAAATTTTCATTAACAATAAATAATTGTACTTTTAAAAATGTCCGATCACAAATCACTGGCACTTTAAAAATATTTATTCTCAAGTCACTCAATGTCTGTCAAGTTCCACAGTTCGCACTCTTCACTGTAGCTAGGCTCAAAAGTGGTTCGCAATTTATCTCGCGCCTGTCCATACACACAGTTTCGCACCAATCAGTCACACTCTCACGATCCCTTCTCTCCACATCGCGGCATTCTCCAGGGGGAATCTCACCCTATTCGCCAATGTCGCCCTTCCCTTCAACTCGCGGAACTCTCCGAACTCTCCGAACCCGCTTGGAACTCGTCACGAGACTCACGTGGCGGCCGGCGTCGCTACTTAAGTGTCGTCTAAGGGTAGTCTTTCCAGAACCAACGAGCGCGGATGTGAAGAGTCGCGTCATCCCGAGCCGACCCGACGCCCGAACAGTCCAGAAGGGCGGCGTTTATTCGCACCACTCCGCGCGGCGGCCCGCGGAATTCCCAAGGCCGCTCAGCGATAGATGAAAGCGCCGAGGCAGGAAGATGCGCGGGGAGTGGAAGGGGGGCAGGGGGTAGCGACGACCCTTGTAATCCGGCCAGGCACGCGTGGCATGCCTTACGTCAGTGTACGGCACGTGACACGGCTTGTGACGCCAGTGGCCGTGTAGTGCCGCCAGTCAGCTCCGAACCTGGCATCGCGGTCTGGTCTCTCGCGTTCGTAACAATATATATTTCATTTTGTTTAAGTTCGGCCAGTCAAAAAGTTTACAAGTTTAACCGTGCTAGTCGGAAAAATAAAATATTGACTTGGAATGAGACATACCCCCTCAACTCTCCTGTCAAACCATTCACACGGTGACTGCCACTCTGGAGATGCGACTAGCGATTTGCTTCAAACTGACTTGCCCCTCAGTGCTGTCTAACAACCTGTAAAAGAGATTTTTTATTGTTAGTTCAATAGTAAAACCTTTCGCCATCGACTCTTTATCGATGATAATAAATTGTTCTTCACGAGCTTCCTTATCTACACAAATGTTAACTGTAATATACAAACTATCTTCACAAAATTAATATTCCACATAGATGTCCAGATCATTCTTGAAAAAAAAAATCTTAACATAAGTGCCGTACTTTTGACATCATCCCAATAAAAACAGAAACACATGATGTCAGCTAATTTATAACTTAACTTTTTATATAAATATAATATAACCTTTTATTTAAACTATGGCTAACAGCTTTCTCCGACGGCCAGTGTGCTAGAATGACTCAAGTGACTTATTATTCTCATGTATTACTATTTATTATCTGGATATGCTAAGAAGAGATTTCGCGGTTCTCTGTCTTTAAAAGGAAAGAATATGGCTAGGTTGTGAACATGCACTCGCCTCTGCTCAAATAGTGAATACAGAAGTACAACTAAAGTGTGTCTTTGCGTTATTGGATTTGTGTGGCCTACAAGCACGTGACACGCTCTCTTGACCAACCAGCATGACGGATGTGTGCATTCAAATTTTAAAAAATGCCGGGAACGAACTATTTGTTTATGTAAACAAAACGTTAGTAACAACATGTACGTTAAAACTATTTTTAACTTTTTTTTAAATATAATTTTTACATTTAGTCACTGGAACAGATGTATGCCTACACCAAACATAAATAAAACCTGTTGTGCATGACTGTAAAACACCTAAATTTTGGTCACACATGTGCTCGAAATTTATCGCCATTAATTTTTATCTTCTTCAAAACAGTGAAGTAAATTTGGCTTAATATTCATAGCACAAACTCGCCAGATGCTTTCAGGTTAGGTTATTACAATTGTAAACGGATTAGCTAAAAATTAAAATGTTGTAATAATAAATTATTTACGGTAAAATAATACTACAAACACTACATTAAATACGCTCGTTGGGAACGTACCTTACACCCTTACACTTTAATGGAGTGATACACCCTTACAATGATCTGTGAGCCTTTTCTCCAGCCGTTTCAAGTAGTTGATTATTTTTATAGCTCTAATATAGAAGCTGTTTCTAAAAAAAAGTTTTGTTGTTTTAATAACTACGTATTCTCCCTAGAATGATGATTTAATTAGCCGTTGGATGGGAAATGGCCGAATGCATAAATAAATGTTAACACAATTTACATAACCATCACGTATAATTTATTTTCACTCTGCGCGTAGTACCTACCGTTATTAAAAAAAAAAAAAGTCTATTTTATTAGGGTAGCGAAAAAAAGTTACGATAATGGAAAACACATTATTTCCCCTTCATTCTGTCTGCGAGATTATTTCAACTCTTGCTTTATTAGCAAACACTATGCACCTCTGCGCGCATCTCAAATAAGTGTTTTTATTAACTATACCATACGAAGATAGTTATTTTCATGAAATGGTATGATTATACATAATTTGAAAAAAATGGACAAGCCAGATGGTGCAGTTGTAAAACATCAGCCACGTGACAGAGACGAGTTACCTTATTAGTCTTGTGGGTAAGTTATCTCACTGGGAGCCCAAAGGGTCTTTTAAGTATCTTTCATATTTCATCACCACATTTAGTTGTAAAAAATTCTAAAATCATATATTATGAGTTGGGTGTAAAGAGCTACACTTTCTATACTTCTACAAAATAACTACTACTGCATAGTTTCATTTAGCTCAAAACTAGACTCAAATTTTTCGTACATTAGAAATTTACTTAAGTGTAGGCTGTGTCATGTAAATTGTCTCGCATTTAATAGTTCTCAGAAGTGGTACCAGTGCTTCCAATTTCCAGAAGTAACGTGATGATTGTTTTCCACACTGGCAGTCACATGACGTTGTTTACAAACACTATTGACAAAACAACAGTGGCAAATGATACTCAGAACGTTGATATTACTTTTGAGAACTGTCGCTTTTGAGACGAGTGACATGACACTGACAATACGTATGTACATTTGCCTTTACCAGGGGTTGGCAGACTTTATTAAGTAAACAGATTCTAGAAATTTTTTTCTCTGCATTTACATGGAATTTCAAGACGATAAACACAAACGAGATGTAATCAAAATATTTTATTCACAAATTCAACTTAAAGTCTTAAAAATAAACATTGCTTACGAAAAAAACACGTTAGCAAAAAACAAATGGTAGTCGTTAGTATAGCTCTACTGATAAAACAAGAAAACCTGAATTTGCGATGGTAGGTTGCGAGCGTGCAATTTGGGGACATGACCTGTGATTGGAAAATTTTATTTTGCTCGGCACTTTTTTTGTCCTGTGGCAGCGCTGTGAGTTGTAGAGCCGTGAAATGCCATGGAAAGAGCCGCATGCGAACCCTGGCCTGTACCAAGATCAGAAGCTTTTATTCCCTGGACTGGGTTGCAAATGATTGGATCATCACATCTTATCCGTGATTTTGACTAACTCGGCACCATTCATGGAGTGTCAAGAGAATTGTGATACAATGAGTAAAGTAAAGCATATATATATATGTGTATTTCAATTACACTTTGCTACCGAATGAATCAGATAAATACTTGAGCTTCAATAAATAATCCCGGGTACATTTAGTTTTTCGATAAATCGCGAAGAAATGAAACAAGGAATTCGTAAAAAAATCGCTAAGAAACTAATTTATTATTTAATATGGTTTGTATAAAAAAAAACGTTTTGGCATTGAAAGTTGTCCCCAAGATTAGCAAGTTACCTTATAATTCTACAGCTCAAAAGTTTGCGGTCCAGCAAGTTACATTCAAAAAAATGAGTTTTACAACCGGTTTTTCTTGAATCTCCTAACCACAAATGGTGCCGTGTGCGTTCAAGTTATTGCAGGCAGACTTTCCGTTTTATTCAGGGACGCATAACAGCAAAATGTTCACTCTTTTATTCAAATGTATTCATTAAACGTGTAACAAGTGTAAATGCAAATTCACCGTTCATCCGTTTCATATCAATTAATTTCAAAATAAATTTCTCGTGTGACTATGTAAGAGATTTTAAAGCATTTTATTGGAAATAATTACAAGTCGTTCAAATAATCATACTGAAAACGTTTAAATTTTCTTGGCAAAAATATGACAAAAAAATATGATAAATTCTAGTATAACATAGATAAATTATGTTAACTGTATCCCCATTATGATCAAGATGAAACGGATAAAATCATTTTAAAAATACAAATTATCCATTCAGCTACAAAAAGGAACACTTAACAACTTACAAAAACTTGCAGAATTTCTTCAAACACAGTAACCTCCGAATTCTGAAGCTCAGAAATTTTCTGTCTGCCATAACTGCAAATTAAAATGCTGGTTGGTATACTACAACTCAGGAAAGACGTCCAGAACCAGTAGTAAGGGAATTTTTTAAATAATATTTTTAGAAGTGAAAGTTTAATTTTTGTGTTTTTTTTTTTCTGCTCACAATAATTCCGTTCCTAATAATCTTTGCTGGCGATGACTAAAATTAAAGTTTTTCGGAGAAGGAGAGGTGGAAGTAGTCTCAAAAACTCTCGATCCTTCATTGTTTTCTAAATTTATCCTTCCAGAGTCGAGTTATTTATTTAGGCCGCGTCAGTGTCAGGATATTATCAGACGGCAGTGTAGCCAAACCGACAAACCGAAACGATCCCAATAAAATATTTACTTTAATATAAGGCGAAGAGCTTGCCAAACTTGTTCCAGAACCACTTCTCGAAACGCAAACGAAAAAAAAAAAAGTGTGAACTTCAGCTTGGGTCTCGCGAAGAGACGAGGAGTGAAAAAGGAAAAGAAAAAAAAATTCCTTCCGTAATGGGGTAAATGGTGGAAGCGCTCGCTCTCTCTAGCGGGGTCGCTGACACCTGCGCCGGCAGCGCCGCGGCGGCGATCGCCGGCACTAGGCCCGGCCTTGGCCGCGACGCCGCTTGGCCGAGGGCCACGACCGCCTCAGCGCCGCTCGTCTTCGCGGCACGCGGCGACAACACGTCTCGCGCCGGAGGGAGTCCATCTACCAGAGCCACCGAGGCTGTAGCCAGGAGGGGTCCAGTACAAACATCACATACATACACATGTATGTGAAATGAAACTACTTTGCTGAGGAAGCTAACGAGAATTCCGATCACATGAGGGGAATACTTAGGTACGTGGTGGTGGGGAAACCGGTAGAGGAGGAGACGGAGCATACTTGCACTCTTGCACACTTACATACTTGCATACTTTACACGCTTTCATATTTTCCCAATAGAATAATTCTGCGCTTGTATGCTTGCATATATATTGATCTGTAACCTCATCTAAAGAGAATTAAGTTTCCTATACGTAATAACATGCTAAGCAAGAAGTTTCACTTCTGTCGCGCGTGGACTCAACGCACTCAAACATGTTTTCTTTTATAATGTTTTTCTATAACTAAATATTAAAATAAAATTTACCGTTAAACTTAAACAAAATCTCAGGGAATAGTCAACTTTTACGAAATCCTACCTTTACAAATAGAAATTCAAGTAATGATTTTGCTTTAAGAAACTGGACATTTCATAACTTAATTTTTATCTAATCAATTTTAAAACGTTTTTGTTAAGTTAATTATTTGAATAATTCACGTACACACTCACTATAATGTTATTAAATTAATGAAGTGCACGTGTCAATGTATGAAAGTCATGCCTACAGTAAAAGGAAACACATTTCCTGTTGCTTCTGTATACGAGACACATCAGGCTATAATTGGGAGGAAATACATTATTGTATCTCAATAAGTATTACAATTATTCTTATAAAATAATCTACAAGTAGCTAATTTGCTATGATTTTCATATTCTATCTTTGCTTTTTTTTAATCCTGGAAGGGAGAGGCCCGGAACCCATGGCTACGTACCTGCCTGTAATGTTAACAAGTGTTCACCTTCAATTTACGAAGAACTCTAGTTAAAAATTAACCAAAGATCTTCATAAATGTATCGTTATCTTTGTAAATTAACGAGTACTAAATTCACTTAATTTAAACATGAACCCAAAAGAATAATTTAGGTATTCAAGCCAAACATTCAAAAACTGATAAACAGTACTGCAGAAACATAATTATTTATCCCATAAGTGTGTCTAGCCTCTTCATACCGAACGACAAAACTCGACAGTCAAATTACGGCGAATGTTCCACAAAGTTTCTGAAATTTTGAACACCTCTTTGTTTATTTGAGGTAAATTCTGCTATAAAATATCTGTAAAAATAATGTATTTTCAAACAGATGTAGGCAGTTGGGATATTAGGTCCCCGTTCTTTTCTTTGCCCAAAGGCACCAATGATACCAAAAATATTTGAACCTAAAACATTTCCTAGTTGCAAAGAAAAAGATGCAATATGAGTGAATTAATTCAGTGTGCTGTTACGTTCATAATCCCAACTCCTTGGCTTTATACTAATATTGCAAAGCTAATGAGGAAAGCCAAAATTGATAATATACGGATATTACCGGGGCTTTCCACATTAAATTAAGCAAGAAAATGAAAATGTATATGGATGGAATTCCAATGCAATTTTCTTGGAAATTGAGCAAGTATTTCCAACTGTATTTGGGAAAACTTTCACTCTAGGGTACTTATCTATTTTTTTCAATGTAACTCAATGGGAAAAAATAACATTACAATGAAATTATGCCCAATACGAAATGATAAAATCTAAGCATCAAAGATGTGTTACAGTTTCTTTGTACTATTCGAGCTTCACATTTGCGTATTTGTTGATGACGTCAGATTTAGATGGTGCAGGCCGGCCTGTCAAGGCGACTGAAGTTCAGAAGCAGCGTTATGAGCAGCTGAGGTCACTGGTCACGCGAGCCAATCGGAAGGCCGTATCTGCATCTTCATCATCAGCTCCAACAGGTCGAACAGTGCTTTCCAACCCGAAGGCCAGCTGATCCTCTACCCCCCCCCCCCCCCCCACAAAGCCAACGCCCTTACAGGGTAGTTTGGGAGTCAGCCTACAGAACCGTATTTAAACTGAAGGCTTATCTTTCTATAATTTCCGTCTAAACATGGAGTGGCCAAATTAAAGTATTCGGCAAAGACTAAGGTGTTTGTGTATTAGAAAACAAAGCATTCAACAGGGACTACGAATGTAGTTTCAAATAAGAATATTTAAATTAATTTTAATTAAGCCCAGAGCCTATTTAAGGTACACAATACACAATATAACATTTCATACAAAGTAAAAAGAGACAGATGAAATACCATTATCATGAGTTTTTTTGAAGTTATGCTGTCCGTGAACATCAAGACATACAAATTTAGGTAAATACAAAAATAACAATCCAGCGAAATACGATTGCCTCAAGCAATGATATTTGACAAATCCTAAAGGGATACACACGAATAATTACGCCTAATGTAGACGAGCATTACAAATTTCAAGGTCATGAACATTCTTCAACGCAAGTAACACCCACATAACTGGAGTATGATCCCTGTACGGACCATCAAAAGGGCCGTTGTGTCAACCAACACAATTACAAGACTTAGGCCACAGAAACAGGATAATAAATACTTTGAACGTATGGCAAAAATGCGTGAACCAAAAAATATTACATGCGATAACGTTTACATTCTAATAAATAACATCATCATTATCAATACCATTATAGACTTCTCGGGGGAGAACAGTTCTGAGTAACCAATTAATAGAAATTATTAAATGCATAAAAAAGGCAAAAAACAGAAAATTAAATCGAAACATAATTTTTCCGAGGTGGCAGCGGAAAGAGAATTTATACTATACAGCAAAAACAATAGTTAAAGTTCGCGGATTTAATTATGGCAAGGGCCACCGCCTCACTCACAAGATATGACACTTACATAGCTTTCCCCCCGAGGTTGCTCTCACACATCGTTGATAAAGAAAACTCTACAAGAAGACTACATGCTCATGACTAACTAGATCGTCCGAATAAAACCCTGACGGCTGCTTATATGGAATCGGCGCGGCACAGCGCGCATGCGCCAACCCCGAGAGGGGTGGCCGCAGGAGAAACAATACACAACACTAAGAGGGGGAAGGAGAGAGGGAAAGATGCGTCGACGCCCGCGGCGAAGCGCGAAGTTTGAAAGCAGCGGACCTGACCGCTGCAAAACATTCCAGAGTCGTTTTTATAACCAGAACTGTATGGGGAATGCTCCACCTCTTTCGATCGGGAAGGTGTTGGGGCTTCAGCTATGACCAGAGGCTAGGGGCTACCCATCCCAGAATAGTCACCACCTTGGCCCCCTGCCTCACTCAGCTAACCAGACAGTCGGCTGTGTTCTTAGTCCTTTTAACACCTCATCAGCACTGCTGGCGCCCACATCACACTGGGATCCAGTGAACCCGTGGTCCAGTGGAGGCGACAGGTCGAATAGACGCGACCGCGCGATAGCGGCCGGGCTCCGTGCCACGTGTTCACGTCAGGGCCCCCACATGGCCGGTGCTATCGTTGCTACGGCAACGGGGCCCGTGAGTCTAAGGGGGGGGGGGGGGAGCAGCGAGTCTAGGGGCCCCGCGAAGGAAAGAAGAAACAAATTAAAACAAAAAAAAAAGGTTGATAATTTTAAAATAAATCATAGAAAACAATTAAACAATCAGGCCTGATTTTAGTTACCGACGAAATATCACACCAGTGTAATATGATTCGGAATATGCTGTGCGTACAGAACGTGTCTGAATCTACAACTGTGAGTAACAAAACCACCAACATCCGACGTGACACCATGTTACACTCATTTATTTGCCATTATTCAACATGAATTTACGTTGACAATCTAAACACTGACTTAAAATTAGTTTTAATGTGTGTTTGAAAAATAATTGGGATTAAGGTTAAGAATTAATATAACCAAAACAATATACATAGAAGCCAAAAAATTTGTTAAAAATCTTTTTAGTATAAAAAATGGGGGGGGCGGGGGGGAGGGATCATCATGACCTCTAGCAACGGGGCCCACAGAATGATGTGGGGGGCCTGGTTCACGTTCACGGACGGGCAGTGAAGAGCGAGCGCCCACGTGACGAACCCCCGCGGTGCTCCCACGGCGAGGCCAGTCCTGGCGACGCCCAGACGACAACTCAAAAGTCCGCGGCGTCGACGGAGCCCGTTCTGCTTCTTCGCGCTGGTAATGGCGGCGGTGAAATTTATCGCCTCCTTCGGAAGTCCCGCGAAAAAAAAGAAGTGTTTTCTTCCGGGAGAATCCGTTTTTCATGGCGGAGCCGGATGCCCCATTTGCTACCTCAGTGCGCACCATGATGCATGACTACATGTTCCGTTTCTTTGGTCAGGAACGTAATCGTGCGTTTTTGTAGGTGCGTCGCGCTTAAACAAGCATCAGATAGCGTACATGCATAAGATATACATTTTAAACGTATTGTGTAACTTTCCACTGGTTACAGAAATTTTGTTTTCACGTGGGACTTTAATATACCTATATATATATATATATATATATATATATATATATATATATATATACACATTTTATCGAAAAATCTATATTTAAAAAAAAAATAAAAAATATAATTCCCATGAATCCATGATATTTTTCTCTTCATTTGTTAAAATTTTTTTTAATGTATTGATGATTTCTCGTACAAATTTTAGCCTGAAAACATTAATTTTACTCGTGTTTAGGAACTAAACATGGCGTCCATCGTGTGAAATAAATAAATCACTAGAAATTTTAATAATGTTATTTTCATGGAAACTAGTATTTCGTGGATAATAGAGCAATAGAGTTGATTGCAGTTTTCTCACAGTCCTGACACCTTGCCGGCAGGCAGTTGGCATTGCGCGAGACAGACGCATCCTGCCTTATCACTCAAGAACAAGTATTGCAAAAAACAGGGAGGAAAAAAAATAGGCTTATAAGATCAACTTCCTGGATGTATGCTTGTTTATGGATATGCGTATATGCTTACCCCCCCAGGTCATTATCAATCTCGTTTTAACCGACATAAATGGAATGTCTTGTTTGACAAGGGGAGAAGGTACTACTTGGGAAATACACTTCGGGATGAGACTCGGTGTAATAGTAGTATGTATAACTTTGGGGTGTTCACCCCTTCAAATTATAAAACGCAATGGCCAGCCAATTCCGAGAAGAAGAAAAAAAAGCCTTTCAAAATTGAAGCAAAATATATATATTAGTTAATTTGTGATTTTTCCAACGGCTCAGCTGCCTAGGTGCCCTTCCTTTGTTAGTCTTCCAGTTTCTGTTATTAGATCCTTGTACATAAACCAAAAAATTGGATAGCAAACATTAGTTCTTTGCCTATGTCCTAAATAAAATAATTTGCAAAAAACAAGTTTAAAAGCACAACATTTTATTATAAGAAACTGTTTTCATTTTTCACAAATAAATCTCAAACACTTACAAAAGCCACATAGGAGTGCTCTGTGTGTTTATCGACGGAAGCCACGTGGGCATTAAGGGCTACTGTGGTACGCGTGTCATATACTTCGTTGCCCTTACGCACAAACACCCAGAGCTGGTGTGCAGACATTTCGTCGACGGCATCTGCGAGGCTTTAAACGGTGACCCCATCATTTCATGGCGCTGAAGAAATGGTGTACAGCTGGATTTAAAAACCTACTGTTTATTTACTCCCACCTAACGTGACCTATGAGACCTGAACGCTATCATGTTCTCAGAAAATTTATTGATTGGTCGGTTCCGAATCACCCTAGCACCGACTCTAGGCGCGTACATTGATTGAGAGTGCTACCGTAAATTTGGCATGAACCAAAACAGCTTCAAAGGAAGTACAAGCCAAATTTTAGCTCGTATTTTACTCTCATCTAAATGAGCTATAATTTTAGGTTTATAATAACGTTTTTTGTATCTCGACATGGATGAAGCAATCGGTAAAGTTAATTTGAATTTGTAATTGAGATGTAAGCTGTTTTATTTCGGCATATGTACAACATAAATTTAGTAATCTATGTTTTTAAAATTTAGTAAGATAAGTGGGTAAAATACCTCCCAGTTCTTAAATTCTGTAACAAAAAAAAAAGTAACTTTCTTTGAGCGGTGCGGGAGAGAGCAGAAACGAATGAAGAACTTATCATGATGAATGAGATTTGACTGTCTGATTTTTCCCGTGAGCAGAGGAATATAAGACGAACATTTAATGAAATGAAACATCAGCGACCCGAAACATTCCATACATCATTCTCTTTGATGGAACTCGAGCGCAGGATGAATAATGGAACGAATGAAAGCTGACAGAGCGACGCACTTTCCACTCCTGCTGTTGAAGTCAATGGAAGAAAAATAAGCTAACAGAACTTCAAATGCAGGATTGGTTTTTATTATATGATACGAATAAAATGTATCTTTAAAAACTTTCGAGTGTTTTTTTTTCAGCGGTGTAATACACAGTCTTGTCGCGAAAGGAGGTAATTCACTCTCGGTATGCTTATAGGCGTTGTATTTCCATCTTGGATGGTTTGTGTGAAATTCGAGCTCTCAAAGTACGCTATCTGATATTCAGGTGGTTTTGCCAGAAGTTTCTTTAAGGGAAATAGTCAGGAACCGAAATGTGCGATCATGGTTTCAAAGGTTTTTTGGAAGATATTTTTTTCTATTGTTTAATTTTAAAAATATGACATGATTTATTGTAATTCCAGTAGTTAATAGTGATTGGCTGCTGCAAAACGGTTCACCTGTGAAGTCATTGGCGTTCAGTATTGATATAATTGTGGGGAATAATTACAACTGTGATAAAACTGTCAATAGACACAAAGTTATGGTTTTTTGATAATCTCATATCCAGACAAAGGTAAATTTTCAGTATTTAATAATAAAAACATTGTTATGCGTGAAAACTGTTTCCATCACTAACCCTTAAAACCTGCAGTAAAAATAGAATTGAAATAAATAAATGATAGCGTGGTAAAGTAATAAAGCAAATTTTACATATCTGCATTTATCAGTTGCCTATTGGTCTTATCAGTGTCCGTTAGCAAATAAGAGAAAGGCTGCTTACATGCTTACTTTTGACACCCTGCCATATCAGTCCGCTGTAGTGGAGTTGAACCGATACATCCTAGTACGATCCAGTTGTAAACAGGGGCTTGCTTTAGTTACCAATCAATATTTTTAAACCATAGGGTTAAAGAATGCGACCTATTAAAATTCGTATAAATTTTCGTTAAAAAGTACCCAATGCGTCCACATTGAGCCCAAAAAAGAATAACATAACTACGAACTTTTCATTCACTGGTGATGAATAGGATATTTACAGCTATCATAGAACACAGTCAGATCTGTCCGTTCGTAAATACTAATGTTTGGAAATAACACTGATAACATGTAGTGAACGTAAGCATGTGAGATTATTTCCGAACATGTATCGAATTGCCAGAAACGACGCGATCATGTTCTACGTTGTCGTTGTAAGCATTGGAGCGACGCCACGGGCGCCTGATATTTAGGTCACCCGCCGCACGTCACAGCCGGCGGGGTAGCTGTCACGCCGGGTGCAAGCAGTACGCTTTGTTCCCATCTCGCTCGTTAGCGTTTACATGTTGACAAACATTCCCCCTCATCTCCTCCTCCCAAACCCGCCCCCAACCCACTTCTGCAAGTGTTCCCTTGACAACGCATTTCCATGGCATCCTTCATCTGAGTCGCAGTTATCAGAACTGTTTTTGACGGGCTTACACGGCTTCTTCTCGTCCAACATGTACCAACAACATTCAGTAGGAGGAACACATAAACACTCACTTGTTTCTATACAGACTTGCGTGGTAGTTTATTGCTATGTATAGAATATACATACCTAACTATAAATTAATTTATACGCTTATATTTTGTCTAAGAGTAATGTTTGGTGTATTGAAAAAATTAAGAAAAGTGAATTTATTCATATTTATTTATTAGCACTTATACTTTTTTTCTACACAACCCGTGGAATTGGGCATTGTTACTGACACAACTTTAAACAGTGAAATAGTTAAAATTCGCGCTGCTATGTTAACTTCCCCATATTTGGTTACAGTTTCAAAACTAAAATATAGCATACGGCAGTATTTCTTATAATTTTGTTTCGAATCAATTTTAGAGTATCAATTGCATTATTTACCTACGCCACATTTAACAGAATTTGAATTTTTAGCAATTATTTGTTTTCCAGAAGTATGAATCATAATTTGTTTTCATAAAAATAACACGTGAATTTGTTTTGTTCACACATGGTAACAACATTTTAATTAATATATTATAAATATACTATATTTAAATTTCTACAAAACGAATTTTAAACAAAAATAAGCCTAAGCAAAACGGTGTGTTCGTCCGTCAAAACACGAGACTTATAAAGAAAGTAAAATGTTGTAGGTTTAAAAGTGTTAGGGGTCTAAAAATCAAAGACGTGAACGCGAGAAAGTTTCAGAATTTTCATCTGCAGTTCGCTAAGACCAAAAAAAATGTGCTAAAATTCAGCTTCACGTATATTTATATTTTTACGAGTGTTTGGGCTATCCGTTGTCTGTGTGAGTCTTTGCTAATCTTACTGCCGACGAGACCTAAATACCCGATTAAAAAGGGCGCGTGTACGCGTGTTAGAAGTTTTACTTACTTGGCGTGGATAAAAACTAATTTTAATTTTGCATGAAAATAATTATTATAAAAAATAGTTCAAGGACTAGAGTGATTTTATAACTGCGGCTGGTAGAGTAAAACTTCAATCAAATTTTAAAAAATCAAATAACCACTTAGTATTTAATATTAATATAAACACATGTATAAAATTTATTATTTAATTTAGTAAAAATTTAGATAATATTTAATCAATGCAAATTTTAAAAAAATATGCTAAATGTTCATTCTAAATTACTAATTTTAATTAGTTATTAAATAATTACGTAATAATTTATAACTAAAATAATCCGGGAACATAACCTCAATTTTATAAATACATTTGAAAAAGTTTATAAACACATTTTCTAGCACTAATATTCACAACAAATAAATATTATTTTTAATCATAGGTGCCAGGATTTAATATCAATCACTAAAGTATAAGTTTTAAAACAAATATATAATTTTTATTTGTATGTAGTCCTTTTTTTTATCCTGGGAAAATTTCGTTGGATTGTGCGCGCGCATCGTAAAAATGCACTCTCATAATAATTTCTTTATAACGCGCCTAAAGAAGTATAACTTCTAAAATAGGATATCGTGGATGTGATCCCGTTCTACTGCTCTGAAGACGAATTTCGCCCACAGTTTTCCCTCTCCACCAGGCCCTCTCAGTCCTGGCAGTTCAGGTCGTTGGCCCGTGTCTAGCGCCGCAGCTGGGGGTCGTTGCGCTGAAGGTCACCAGGAGACGGGCAGGGTCACGCGGACAGCAGGGGTCGCCTCGCCGCCTTGCCACAGGAGGTGTCGGGACCGCCGAGGCTGTCCGGCGCTAAACGGCCGTCGCCACCAGGAAGACGGGGGAGGTGTGTGTTTGTGTGTGTGTGTGTGAGAGAGAGAGAGACAGGGGGTGACGCCCGAGACCGGCAGAAGGTCAAAGGGCAGTTCAGCTGACCCGCGGGGCACCCGTCCCCCCTTCTCCAACGGGGCATGCGGGCAGTTTCAGGGGCGTGTCTGTGTTAGTGCGACGCTCGCTGGCGCTTCCAGCGCGACATCGCCTCTAAGCGCAGTGCTTCTCGTCGCGCGTGAGATCTGAGCGTTAGCCACAACATCACATGGCGGAGAAATGAGGATAAAGGTGAGATGCAATTTCCTTTGAGTGCTTTCGAGAACCTTTACAGAATTTTTTCTGCCTAAAGATTATTCCGAAAATACGCGTTTTAGCCATTTTCACTCTTCTAAAAAAATACAGTTAAGAAAATAAATACGGAAACCGAGCTGCTCGGCGCATTCTTAAATGATTTTCGTAAACAGACACCACTCGGATATCTTCAGCAGTTTTCAAATCGCATGCTTTTTTTTTCTGAAGCTCTGCATACTGCATGCGTGTGTCCCAAAATTGTCAAGCGCCATGGGAGGACAGAGTCTACTTTGGGTCCTTACCAAAAATCGTTTAGTTGCAGTCAGTGCCAGAAATCCTTTCGTGGAAGATATATTTTTAGTGACCGGAAAAATTCGCGAATTCATTTCGCGATAGGCTAAAATAAAAATCGTTATACCTTAGTGCTGCCTCTGCTATTGGCTCACAACTCACCTGGATGACTCTGGGCCAATGAGAAACACCCAACCAAACCTTTATCGAATCACAGGCTGCTACGCTGGAACGTCTCACAAGACAGCAGCCAATGAGTAGGTGGCATTTGTCCGAGTGTGCGTATAACTATGGAGTTCATCCTACAGTTCATTGAACCCGCGAATTTTTTCGGTCCCTATATATCTTGAATAACAAACATCGCAAGATCTGAACAACCAAGCTGGCTAATGATAACTAGGACGAGCCTACAACACCAAGGAAAAGGAATCAAGGCAAAATTATTAGTAGGTGGGTGCATTATCTGTCAAGTAGTCGCCATTTTTTCTCTTGCTCCCTCTCTCTCCCTCTCTAACTCTCTCCCGCCCGCGTATTCGCGGTTATGCTGATGCTGGCGGACAAAATCACGTGATACTCCTGGTCTATTTGGTCGCCTCTCTGCGCTGGAGCTACACACTCTCGCAGCAAATCTCTAACCAACATACCTGACCGTTTGGCTTCAGATTCGATAGGAACGATTTTTCATTTAGCATCGAGGCTTTCTCCGTAGAACTACTAAACACTTTTAACACGGCTGCTAAAGCTGCAAGGTCTTTCTTAAAATCTATGGCACCAAGAACGTGTTATAACCTGCTTCATGAAACTAGTCTCAAAAGTGGTAACAATTATCTTTGCATCCTTGTACCACTGTTGTTCTGGCAGCCTCCAAGTTAACAGTAAGTTCAGGAACAGCTGTCCACCGGTTCGGAGATCTTGAACTGAGCTCTGCCAGGTCAGGTGTTGGAGTCGAACTATGCCACTCTTATCGTTCGCATGGGAGTGACGTCACTGTGATAACAGCCTCTGAGACGCTCCGAAGCTGGTTTTTTCCATTTTGCTGAAGCTTCTTCTTCCCGTTTAGAAAGATAAATCTCACGTGTGTACATATGTATGTAACGTGTGCGCGATCCGACCTTTGAAGGCGCTGCAGGAGACATTGGCAATATTTCCCATTTTCCCTATTTACCCTTCGTCGAAAACTCCCCCTATCAAACGAGCTGCCTCTGAGGTAGAACCCTTTACATCGTTTGAGGCTCTTCCACGGGGCAACCCGGGGACATAAGAAGTAGGTCACGGGCGATATCGGTGGCTTGTGAGAGATAAACCCTGATGCAGTTAGAAGGTTTACGAGAAAATTCACTTCAGAAAATGTTCAGTGGCAGCTGTCGGGGCCATCAGATGAACCAAAGTCCCGGGGGCCAATAAATGTGAAACTTTTGAAGATTAAAAAACGTTACCATGACCATAACTGTAAACTTTATCTGCGTGTATCGCATAACTTGTAAGGTTACCTATGAATTATATTAACAATGGCTTGTAATTCTCGTCCTATCGGGATAAACCCGAGCATTAAGAAATCTCGAAAATCGCTCCCCCCCCCCTTTCCCGGCACCACATGTCCGCGCCCTCAGGTAAGGGCAGTTGGACGCGTGCGAGCTTCCGAGGGCATCGACCTCCGATACGAGTATCAGGTAAGACATGGCTGATATATACACATTCTGTCTTTATTTGCCGTAAAAACATCACACTGTCAGAGAATAAGTGAAATACGTGATTAAGAAATAAAAAAAGTTAGCTGGTTTCCAAGAAGGTGTGCTGGTGTAGGCCTACGTCTCTCCAACTGTAATCTTTTGGTTCCGTGGTTGGCATCCCGCTATTATTGCTGGAGTGGGCCTTTGTAATTTACCAGGTGGCCTAAACACTCCACTGTTCCTACCGCTCAGGCCCACAGAGTACCACTGTGTCACATGGCGAGATGGTGTAGTGATGAGGCGCTGGAACGTACCGTTTTCAGTTTCTCGTGGTTTCTTTGGTGAAACTCCAGGTAAGTGCTGATTAGGCGTCTCACAGGTCATGGCCGATTATTATTCCTTCATCATTGGTCTTTTGACGCTGAGTGTATTCGTCTCAAATGACATCGTTATTTTGATATCAGACATCACAACAGCTGCTGGAGGAAATATTCTTGAGCGTATAATATGCTTACAATAAGGTGATTTAAATAAGCTAAGTACAAACAGCTTGAAGCTTGTTAATCAGCTATATTTTATTAATAATTTTTAAATGACGATATTTTTACGCAAAAAAGTGTACAAAACAATGTATTGCTGTACACGTGATTCAAATACTAGCTAAACAACAAATATTCAAATACTTACAAAATCTGTTAGCTTTCCATTATCATCAATAAATGTTTCCATTAAATCATAGGTCAGTTGGGGACTGAGAAGTATATAATTTATTAGTTATGTACTTATTAAATAGAAAAACACTGAAAAATAATTATTTAAATGTAAAACGAATTAAGTTCTTGTTTATCTTAAAATATTTTGAAGTTTGCATGAGCTGGAACTGTAACATGAGCGAACACGACAAAAATAAAATCCACGTACCTCACCCTCTTTACCTGCATTAGTAAGATATTTAGTCACATTTCTTGCTAGAAACTTGTATGTATGTGCCCAAATAAGTCTTACTTGAAGCAAGTTTCCAGTTGATGCTGTGACGTGTCCATCTCAAGCAACACTGAGAACTGACGCAGCTCTGACAAGAAGAAACTAAGCTAGGAATTTAATGTGGTATAAAATTTCCAGGTACACTCCCTATATATATATATATATATATAATTTATGTTTGCATATACATACAAAATATCTGCAAATTTGTACTTTCATAAATGTATGTATGTATTTAATATATAAACTTATAGTTATATATTATGTACGTATATGTAATTTTAGTATATACAATTTATGTATGTATAACTTATTTGTATACATATTACCATACGTACACTAGCACCAATGAGTTCATATTTTCTCAAATTCTCAGCGCTTGCCAAAATCATGTATTCATCTATTTTCCTTTCTGTGAGCTGTATTTCCCTCCAGCGGTTTTCTCATGGAACAGTTTAGATTCCACACTACCTCGACTCATCTGGAACATTTATTTGTGGAACCGAGCCAAGCTCACTCTCTCATTTTGGTTTTCAGAAAAAAAAAATTAAAAATGAATTACAGGCAAGCTTTTATCTCCCAGTCATCCCATATATAACCCCCCCCCTTTTTCCTGCCAAAATCTATCCAGCTCTTCTCCCCACATACACATAGAATTGCGCTGAAGAATTTTGCTCTAACTCTACCTCTTCCTTTTTCCCTTCCGCCTAGCTTTACAACGACCCCGGCCGGAACTCGTATCACGTCCGCCACATTTTCTCTTTTCCCTTGACATGACTGATCTTGATTTTAAACCTTGTCAGCCACAACACCCATCCCGCGATTTCACCTAGTTGACGGGGCTGCACGAACGACCAGTTAAGTGCCTGGTCAAGGATAGGAATCGATTGAATCAATCAATATTTTACTGAGTGTGTTCTTGTTGACGATTTTTTTTTTTAACATTTCCCGAATTTATAGTTAAATAATTACAGAATTTCAAGATGACGGCCAAGATGGATGACAACATGGTGAATTTCGTGACAGTTGACTGGTTATAAATAATACTGCAATCTATCGGGTAAAATTAAACTAATATGACGGCAGCACCATATAGCAATCGAAAATGAGACGGTGACCTCAATCAGACGAAAACAAGATGGCGGACCTAATATGGCTGCCATGACGCCATACTGGATGATGTAAGATCTGCCTTGGAATTAGTGGTAGGATTTCAGTCTGCCGGTGGCTTCCGTGGAGGAAGGAACCGTCACCATTTTTAATCGAATGATCTCACCGGGTTAGAACCGGGTAGAACCAAGGACTGTGTTGTAGTTGTGGTTTTTATTAAAAGTTTTAATTAAATATTTTATAAATTTTTAAGTTTTTTCCCGATTTTCTAGGTTAAAAATTACGGATTTCATAATGACGACCGTAACTAAAAGTGCAACGTTTTAGAATCCAAGATTGCAAAACGTTTTAATTTCAAATTTGTTATATAAATTTTTTGTTAATTTTAAAAATTTTCACCTAAATTCTAGCATTAAAATTACAGATTTTCAAGATGGCGGCCGTAGCTAAAATGGCTTTATTTAGAGAATTGGGCATTCGATTTAAAGATGGTGAAATGCTCTAGAATTAATAATTGGTTTTTAAACAAATATGCGGATACAAAATTGCGAGATTCAAGATGGCGGATCTATAATTGCCACCGGGATCAAAGTCAGAGTTCAAGGTCATCCTTAATTGTATCGTAACTGTCATGGTGCTCAGCCATTGATCCCACCTCACACCTCACTCCGACTCCAGTCCCAGTAAATATCAAAGTATACTACTCAAGAACAAGGGTAGTTGTAACAGTCACTCTTCGAAATCTACCTAAAATTGACACAATTACACGCTACACGGTCAAGAATAACATTACTTTCCAGAAATTCAGACTTTGGTTAAAATGGTACACTGGTTAAGGGCCCCACCTACCCGGGCACACATAAGGTGCGCAGAGTTTCAGAAGAAACCATGCGATTTGAGAACTACTCAAGATATCCTAATTGAGTCTGTTTACGAAATGCATTCAAGAATACACCAATGAAGGATGAGAAGTCGTTTCCGAATTTCTTCTTGAAACTGTAATTTCAGAAGATTAAAAATTGCTTGAACGCGTATTTTCAGAATAATATTTAGGTATTTAACTTGCGGTAGATATTCTGAAAATAACTCAAGGGACTTTCATTACTCCTTTATATTCATTTACAAGCCATATCATGTTATGGTTACAGCTTAAATCTCATATTTGTTGAAACCCCTGATTTCGTTCTGGTTTTAAAATTTAATTATTTATTCCAGTTACGTTAGACTTTTTCGCAATTGTGTTGTAATTCTTATTTTTTTTGGTCCGTTTAGTTAATTTAGTTTTTATGTTCAGTTCATAATTTATTCATTGTATTCGGCGAATTGTTTGAAAAGATGCCTAAAGAAAAATGACTGTTAAGTTGGTAAGACATAAAATGGTCTAGAATTTCGAAGAACATTCTGGTTTAGTATAATTTAATATAGTATTTATTTAGTATGTTGTAAGTATTTTTGGAGTACATACTATAATATATTTATTGTTTAATCTTTTTATGGCTACGTAAATAATATGTAGGTAGATAATAACGTGTGCTGGAACTATTTTCTAACTAATGTGTTGACTGGAAGGTGGTCACGTGTGCTCCCGCGCGCAGGCGGCAGAGGGGAAGCGGGAACGTGTGTACAAGAGACAGTCAGCTAGGGCCGGCGCGGGAGACGCGAGAGCAGCTGCCTGCGCTCCGCGAGAATACTTTAAACCGGGCTTGCGCGAGCGTAACGTATTTCTAGAGAAGCTCGCTCGTGTTGCAAAAAAGAGCTGTGTAACCATGTCCGTGGTCGACCACTCCAAAAAGTGGTTGCTGGTGTTCAAGACCTGCGAGTGCCTGGATTTGTGCCCTACAATACCGGGTGTTGGTTGTCGGGCCCGCCCTGTGCTGCCGTAGCGCGCTACGCTTTTAGCACACCCGAAGGAAGAAACCCACTACGAGCTACTAACTCGCAACTAAGTGTTTGCCCGCCCTATGTGCGTACGCCCCTGGGAAAAAAAAGTACTTTTTCAAGAATGCAATATTACCGAGACAGCGCCGAGCCACTGGGATTCAAGCATGCAAGTGAGAGCCGAACACTGTTTTGGTCTTGGATTCGTGAGACTGTTCATAACAATGTTTCAACTGCCCCGGAAATAATTTTTTTTTGTGGACTTACCAATAAATCGCCATCACCGCTTACCGGACCTCTGGCGTACTTTTTTGTTGGTATAAAAAAAATTTAAGCACACGCAAAGAGTTGAACTGGCACTTATCACGCCTCACTGAAACAAGTGCACCTCTGACTAGGCGGGCTCCTGACATGTCACAGAACTAGCATTTTTTATATTCTTTCTGCTCTTCCGTGACATTCTTTTGTACTCAGAGAATTTATCAGGCTTTCACGCCTCAATGTTGTTATTGCACAGAACTCTTCAAGGAACTGTCCTGTTGCAAAGGGAGAGATTTCTCAGACGGAAGTCCATCACGCTTGTCTAAGCAATCTTTATTTCTTCCATGAAAAAAAAACGCAACAAATGAAAAAAAAAAGGGACTACAATAGGGTTAAAGCGAAAGTGTAATATCGCTCGTGAGTGATAAAAGTCTGAAAATAACCACATGTCAAAAGTTCGTCTTCTCAAATTCTTTTATGTTAAAAGTTATGCTTCCAGAAGGACAGTATCCTGGAGTGTAGTCTCTTTTTTCTTCATTCAGGCATATTCTTTTTTATCTCATTTTTCTCATTTCCTAGTTTTTTTTGACGTGACTTATATCGCCGCTGAAAATTGAAAATGATGAGAAAAGTTTCCTTTCTTTAAAGTTTTATTCACTGTAAAAAGCAAAAAGTTAAAGATTCAAGGATACCGAGGAAAAGTTGATGTTTGTAAATTGCAATTTTTATTAAATTATATCTTTACAACGAACAAGCAAGGCCTATTACGCAAGCGACAGTATAGAATGTATGTCATCAAGTCGGTACATCGTTAATTTCTAGATTTTTGGCTTAAAGTTTAGTGTGTGATATTTTCTTGGAATGTAGAATATTAGTTTTCCTGACAATTTACGCAGGGCTATTTGAATCCAAGGTATTAAATAACTATGTTCAATTATTTTAATTTTTTTTACCTGTGTCTGGTATCCTTGCATTTTCATTTTGTAATTTTTAAGTGGGCTCGTATAATTCTTTAAGCAATGTTTGCTTGAGTTACAATAAAAACAAGTTCCTTTAATATTATAATAATTCATATTGACTGTCAAACGAATTGTGTACTGCATAAAACCACTAATTTGTTTAAAATTAATCTGGTTGCTTCTAGTTTTAATGTTTGTGCTCGGCAAAAATATATGTTGGCGTGCTTTTAAGAACTACGCGTATATGCTGGAGAGTTACGTGCAGTTTAAATACATATGAATGAATGCGCAGAGGTAGAAGTAGACGAAATAGTAAAATAAATCTTTTAATATTTAAATGAGTTTTAACACTTACGAGGAAACACATACAAGCACTTTTTTTTAAATATTATGTCTAACGGTTTTTATTAACCCTCTTATCCTGAAACTATTAATTTTTATTTAGTAATACGATTTGTGTTAATAATTAAAATTTAAAAAACTATGGTTTAAAACTATCTAAATATTTTTAACACTTAAAGGTGATATCTTTTATGCAAAATTAAGCATTAACTCTACTTAGTTTTAAGAAAACCCACATAAAATGATTTTTATTTTTGTATATAGATTTTTATCAAGAATTACAATATTGCAATTATGATTAAAACATTAAAATAAGTTTAACACTAATGGAAGAACAAATATATGCATTATGACACATAAAATACAAACTATTATTAATTAAACTCCTTGGATATTTTGTTCAGTGTATAGTCATTTTTACTTTATATAACTCTTTTGAATTTATTGATAACAGCTATCTTTATATTTTAATGCTAATTAAGTTTATCATACTTGATAGATTATGGATTAAGTCTAAACTGTTATTTATTAAGCACCTAAAAACTATTTTGCGCGATGTATAGAGATTTTTATTCAAAATAAAACTTTTGAGATCTTTGATTGAACCATCTGTATAAGCAAACACTAGTTGGGAAATACAGTAATGCAATATAATGGACTAACTATGAACTTATTTTATAAACTGATTTAATGTATGTTTAATACTAATTGTTGAACATATAAATAACTTATACGAAATCAATCATATTTAATCTAATTTATTATTAAAACTTGGTTTCTTGTTAAACGAATTTTTAAAAATTTAATAACTATAAGGCTTATTGGGAAACTCATGCATGTAAATCGTTATTTAATAATGTTCTTGAAACAATTTTATTTTTTATAGTAATTTTTATTAATAAAAAACTTTGAAAATATTGTGTTCGTATGTTGTGTTTTCTGCCTATCCAAAAGAAATACCCCTGTTGAAAGGCATGTTACAAAATAAAAAATATACAATACAAATAACGAAATAAATAAAATTAAACATCGCTATGCAAGGAACTAAAAGTATGTGATTTACATAAGTAATGAACTTATGTAGATAGTTACTATCAATAATTTATTAAGTTTTTAAAACGAAAATTCGTTAAAAAAGGAACGAAACTAGTTAATAACTTGTTTCATTATTATTATTTTAATATTATTATTATTATTATATTATTGCCTCCATAAAAGTGAAACCTATTAAAAGATTTTTATCAATTATTTCAAGAGTATATAAAAAATTAAATTCTTTATACATGTAATAGTTTATTTTAAATATTTAACATATAAAATAAAATATATACAAATATACAATAAAAAATTATAGTTATAGATAATATATAACAAAACCTAATTTATTTAATTTATTTTTATTTGCTAATTACCAAAATCATATAATATGTTAATGCGGTGTGTTCAAATTAATGTAGTAAAACCTTCGAAATTCCTTTACAAAAATTCATAAAAAATTGTCATAAAGATTTATTGCAGTAGTTTATTATAATATTAATTAATATATTATCAACAATGATAACTGATTGTTACTTGACATTCCATGGATCCAAACTATTCATTTTATTCCTATAATGTTCATATTTAAAATTTTTCTTACATTGGTCATTGTACGTATTTTTCCTCTATGTCTTTATCTGTTTCTGTTCTGTATTATATAGTTCCAGCATGTTTTTTTTTACAAATGTATGTTGACTACCACAAAAAAAAAACATAAATCAATTATCCCTACAAAATCACTTTTACGTTGGAATGAAACATCAATGATTCAAGTTTGACCTTTAAATCTATAAAATATACGGTTTTAAAAAGTGTTGACTGATCATTAAATTATCACATTACGGTGTGGCGAAAGGTTGCTGGTGCGAAGAGAACAAGCTAAGAGAGAGAGAGAGAAAGAGAAATCGGGAAAGTAACGCAATTTCTTACACTACCTGTTAGGTAGACTTCCCGCAAAGCGTAATTGTTCAAGCGGGTTGCATAACCATCAGGCTGACCTGATGTCCGAGCTCCAGTGCAACGGGGAAAAACTGTAGGTTAGTGTCTTTTGTCTCTGTCCTGGAGTGCGCGCCCCTGATAGGGCAAGGGCGTTTCGATGGGGGGGTGGGGGGAGGCTAGGTTCGAGAGAGGGGGAGAGGGCGGCTTCCAGCGCGCATGCGCCGAGGGGCGCGACGCGGCGTCGCCCTATCCCAACCCAAACACGACGCCGCGCCAGTCTCTCCGCGAGCGGCGAGCGCGCGTGACGTGGTGTCCGGGCGCCCGTGTTCGTCGCAGAGCGGCCACGCCGAGTGCGTCGTGGGTCGAGACCCGGCTCGGACCACACCTTCTCCCCCGGGTCTGCGTCGGCGACCCCGGGCGGACAGGGGGTTCCTCTCGGAGACGCTAGGTGAGCGTCTTCGTCCTGCTCTTTGGTCGGGGCCGCGTGGACTACACTGCCAGAAATTACAGTGAACCTACGGTTAGGTTTTCAAAAATTCTGTTTTATTCATTGAGTGTGTGAGTACAGAGGCAACAAGGCCAAATATATACAATCAGGGGCGTAGCCAGGGGGGGGGGGGGGGGATTTTTAGGGGTTCAACCCCCCCCCCCCCTTTAGCTCCAAATCATTAATTAATTTCTTATTCATCAGTCAAACAAATTTCACATTAATTTATAAAATTTTTACCATTACAATATTAAAATTTAAGAACCGAAAACTGGTAAAATAGCACTATTTTATACGAGTTGTTCGTAATTTTAAATATCCTAATATTTTTATAAACCAAACCGTGTTTTGATTTCCGAGTTGTATGTTTCGTTCTAAACAACACGTAGAAAAAAGAAGAGTATTCTTAACAAGTTTTTGAAAGGTTCGTTAAATTCACCTAGAATTTTATTTTGGAATTTTTGCTGAAAGAAATTGATTTCAGTGTCCGTGAATTTACGAAAATCCCTGGATAATTTGTAACTAGTGTTGTTCGTAAATTGAACGTGACATTCTTTTAACAGCGTATCAGTAGTCAGAGTATAAACAATAAAACTTCATTCGCAGGAGGAAAACAAATTTCACATGACCTAATCACCAAGTGTTCGGTAGAAATTAACCTCTTCAGTGATGCAAAGTATCAAAAATAAATATTGGTTGACCATGTCTCGTGATGATTTGAACTCCCCGTCAACCCTTTCGGCCAAATGTCTGCTCTTGGATGATTTCTTAGACTCCTTTGTCAATATGCGATCGCGATGTAGTCTCTTTAAAATATCAGAGCATTGTATTATAGAAAAACGCTTCTTGAAAAGAAAAAAAAAACAGTTTTCAGTTAGTACTATTTTAATTTTTTGGATATAATTAAATTGTATAGTTAAGTTAACGATAACGTCGTCGTCATTCTTACGCGAGTGTTTAGTGTTTACTATATAATTTACACGACACAGGGTTATAGAAAGATGGTGAGTGGTTCTGCTGGTATCTGAAGGCTCGAAGAGAAACGGTTGAAGTGTGGCTAATTTAAGTCGTTACCGTGCGAATAACGCCTTGATGGCTACTGCCAAGAATGTTATTTTGGGACGCATAACTGAACCACATTGGACACTTGGCCAGTAACGCTTCGTTAGCTGCATTTTAACGGAGCAGCAACTGAGGAAAATGAACAGAATCGCCTATACACACAATGTTAAAATCCTAGCGCTTGCAATTGTTAGTCAGTTGCTTCTTCACGTTTGTACCAATGAAGAGTGCGGATTGAGACGAGCTGGTTTCGCGTATCGTTAACGAGTGCACGCACAGGTTCCAGCCCAACTCGCACTGCGATTATCTTTTTTTTTGTAAACGGAACTAAAATATATATCTAAAATTACACTAAAACAACTATATCACTGCAAAAAAGTGTTCGCAATAATAATGGGTTCGGATTCTTACACTGGCATTTATGCCTTGTGTTGTCACACTACCTCCATAATTAAAGTTATTTGTAAACTGTTTACCTGAATAACTTTCCAGTATTAACTGCTCACATTACTAAGCATAATAAAACAAAACTAAGTGCAATTATTAAATACTCAATTATCTTTTCCATTGTTAAAAAATATATGCTTGAATAAAACATCAATTAAAAAATAAAATTATGCGCCAATTTTCGTAAGAAATGCTCAGTATTATCTCGAAAAACTTATTTTATATATGCAAAAATAACCACAGCCATGTGTTAGAATATATTTCTTGTAGGAGATAAACAATTTCTTGACAACTGGTTTCTGATGGAATCCTTAAAAAAGTACAGATTTTTTTTTTCTCTTTAGGGTTGCAAGGTATGGTTTTGTGAGTGAATAAAACAGTGCTACCGCGTATGCTATCGACTGTCTGTCCTACGAAAAAATCTGGATGTCTAGAAGATCAACGCCAAGCACACTGTGTCAATCAATGCCTGTCTAGCGCGCAGATATTTCCCGTCCTTTCAGAATACGTTTGCGTTTAGGTGTGTGTTTGGCAGCTCTGAATTTCTTCCTCCACCTCTTTGTTTTTTCCCCGCGACGTTGACTTCTAGTCAAGACACAGTGTACACATCACATCTAAAGCAGCAAATGACCATACGACGTAATACCAACTTAAGCGAAAGATCTTTAATCCGGCCGTTTCTGGGCCATGCACGGCTATCAATTTTTACCCGATAAACTTAATTGTAACGAGAATACAAGATGTTTAAACGTGAAATGTGAAATTTTATCCACTAGAAAACAGGGAAAACAATACTGTAATGAAAACCTACAAACTGAAACCGCAGGCAGCGCAGTAATGCCAACCAACAATCGTTATACACCTGAAAATATCTGAACGCGGGCGAATCGAATGGTGCCGGATTACAGAATGAATGTGCCGAGCTATAGACTACACTTTTGAAGACATATCATTGGACTACCTGGGTGCACAACTGTGGTGCTTTCTGTCAGATGTGATTTCCTGTTTTGACCGTACCAATAACTACGTAAGTACCAATCAGTTTCCTGACGAAATAAGGAATAAAAGTGACAATCTGGAATATTTTATTAGTTTGGCAGAATAATTTACCTAGAATTTTATTTCACTGAGGATAAAGGGTGCTGCTGATCTAACTTTCTTTTGTACATCAGAATTGATGT
Source organism: Bacillus rossius redtenbacheri (assembly GCF_032445375.1). NCBI lineage: Eukaryota > Metazoa > Arthropoda > Insecta > Phasmatodea > Bacillidae > Bacillus > Bacillus rossius. The sequence goes on from NC_086332.1 coordinate 36,372,781, forward strand.
TCATTACGATTTTTTCGGTTAGAAAACCATTTGTTTGTACTTGATCAAGAAGCTAACAGCAAAAATAACTTCTTTCATCGTCAGTTCAGCGTAAGACACATACTTACACAGATAAAATTGAAAGAAAACTAGGCTTATGCATTTTAAAACGTCATGATATCGCGAATATTTTACGAAACATAAAATACAATTAAAAAAATGCTTAGCATCGAATAACATATATTTTTTAATGTATTAATGTAGTTAGTGATAATAATTTATAATTATGTTGTTTTGCACTTTTGTGGACTTAATGCAGAATATATGTACTCTAAATTAATGCAAGTTATGTTCGACGTATTTAGGAATGGCGATGACAAATTTGATCTGAGAAATAAAAAAAATTGTACTTAAGCAAGTCAAGTAGTAGTGTTATAAACATTTAACTTAACATAAGTAGGGGTTTGATTCCACAAACTATCACTGTTCAATTAATATTGTGTATGTACTTAAAGAACAATGACATAATATAATATAAAGACATTTTACTTAAAAAAATTTAATACAAAATATGTATTTGTTATAAAACACATATAACCAGTTCTGACTCAATTTCATTGTTAAAGTGTTCATAAACTCGTCTTTCATCAACAAACGAGCACATCATAAAGGTTTTTTGAAGGAAGTTTTTATCACAGGCAATGTATTACGGAATTGTCCAATCAAGACAGTTTTTTTCATGCACAATATTATAAACGCTTACAAAAAATTTGCAAAACGTGGTTGCTTATTACTTATAAGTAGTACGTTTTGCCTTATTTGAAGCAAAAAAAGTACTTTAATTAAAAACGTACTATGCACGTCCAAATTTGTGACTATCTGCTGTGTGCCAGTCACTATCGACTATCGATGTGATTTGTTATAAATAGGATACGTCATAAAGCACACTAGATAATTAACAATCTCTTTTTTATTCTATAGCATGCTTTTAATTTCACACGATAGTTTTGCCCCGAAGCGTCGTAACGGACAAGTAAATTTAAGCATAGTTTTTGTTGGAAGTATAGTCAAGTAGCTGCTTCAGAGTTATTCTTGCTTATTTTTTCTTCCTGTTGCCTTTTGCTCATACTTATCATACAGAACTGTTTCCCCATGTGGTTGCGTTTTGACATGCAACCATGCACCTGTCAGTTAAATATACGAAAATATATAATCAGTTCAAGTTTAAATAAAATTTTGTGGTTGTTATGATAAAGAACTATTTTAAAATTATTGCGAATCCTTTCTCCACATTCTGTAATTCAATTTGACGTGTGGCAGGTGACTTGTGTACATACATAGATAACACAAGACCAAGCAATTTTTGGAAGCCTGAATTAACTTATGTAACTATTACGTTAGTTTAAATTCCAATTGGTATGTAATTTTTTTCTCTGTTCACTGCGAATTTGAGTGGGTAGTCACTTAGCATTAAAAGCGTTCAGATTTTCTCAGAAACACGTCGTTATTTTTTTCTAATGTCAATTTGTAAATGTATTAGTTGAGCGCGGGTACCTCTGATTTTTGGTTTCAGTCCTAAACATGTAATGAAAGTGTTTAACTTATAAAATTGTATGGGAAATTTGGCATACAAATAGGATACCTCTTCCAACTTTGATAAGCAAAACGTCAAATGCATAGGAAAGGTACCAAATATTTAGTAAAATTTCTCGTAGAATAATATTTGTTAGTAAGTTTAATTGAATTTTAGAAACATTAGCGGTAATATTTCTATTATTTTCACATTTTCCCAAAAAATATTTCAACGGTATATTTTACAATCAAGCTAAAAAAGGCTATCGTATTTCGGAAAATATTTGTTTGTCTTCAGTAGCATCTAGTAACTCTAGAACTATTAGATCTATGCAAATTAATTTTATTTTAAACATAATCTAAAAATCATGATGCAATATCTTATCTGTTTCACTCATAAACGCTCTGACTCAAAGTTCTTTTATCGAGATATCAGATAGTAAAATTATCAAAATTCACAAAAGTGTATTTGGTGGCATTTATTTTTAGCCAGAAACGTTAATTCTAAGATAACGATTTTATTAAAACATATTGTGGGAGTTATTGAAAAAAAGTAGGTAGGTCCAGTTTCTAAAATCAAGGATTTTGTTACAAAAAAAATTAATGAAACTGTTTCTGTTTCCAGAAGAATTCAGGAAGTGAAAATACCATTTCTTATGGATGCATCAGAATTTCAAAAATTATCGAGTTAATTTTTGTCTCATTGCTGACATCAAAATGCTCGTGCCTTTTTCCTACTGGTTGCCTACCGACTGTTTCCTGCAACCCAACGAAATGCTCTGAAAACACACGAAAGCTGTTGACGGAGCTATAGCTAATCGTGTTGGTGAGGCGGGATGATAAGCGCGACGCCCGTTGGTGCTTCTAGCGCGGTACCTATAGCCTCTGGACTGGCGCTCAGTCTTCTCGTCTATCGGGCAACTATCGGATTTGAGTGGTAGTCATAACATCACATGGCGGAACAAACGAAGGTATAATGCAAGTTCCTTGTGTGCTTTCAGAAAACAGGCGTTTTTAACCTTTTTCACTCTTCTAATAATGCAGTTTAAAAATAAAAAAACGAAATACTGAGACGTAAAAACTCATCCACTCTCAGCGTGTAATTAAATGGTTTTCCTCGGACGGACACCACTCGGAGACATGCTGAGCAGTTTCCAAAGCGCGCGGTTGCTTGAGGCGCTCTGCTCTGCGGGCGACGGGTCTCCCTGGGACCTCGGGACCTCGCGGGACTGTTTCGACCGGCGTCGCAGCGCGCCTCGGCGGCAAGTTATTGATTCACCGTGGACACCCGGACGCGGGGAAGGGGGGTGGAGGGTGGCCGTGTCCTTGGGGGGCCCCCCGCGTGCGTGCGCGCCGCACACGCCACTGCCCGGCGACCCCGAAGAGCGCCATCTCCCGCGACCACGGCCGAGTCCACCATCCGTGCCGACCGCCGTCAACCCTTCTTCTGACGAGGAACAGACACCAAAGGAAACAGAAGGAAAAAACAACCAAAACTGTCAGAATTAACAGAAAATTTATAGACTTTTCCTTCGAAGAATGTGCCTCGGATAAACGAAAAGTTCTTCGTAATTTTAAATAACTGAATCATACGCCCGTATTTCGACTTCCGAGTTTGCATGTTTCGTTCTGAACACAAGTGGACGAAATAAGAGTAAATATTTACGATGTCCGTGCACACCATGCACCTAGATTTAAGTATGACTTCAAAAAGTAATACAAATACAGTTTTTTACTTCGCGAACACTACACTGCAGCCGGTGTTTTCAGGCGTCTAACCAACATGGCTCTTCACACTCACACCATGCGGTGTGTAGCCATGCGGACGGGACCACCCTCTGCACTGAACTAGGGCGGGAGCCGGTCCGCAGCCAGCACTAGCCCGCGCTGACGGCCCAGGAGCTGACGTGCGGGCGCTGAGCGAGCTGGCCTGAGGCGGTGGGCACACCAAGGCGAGCACGAACGAGAGCGCGGGCGCGGACGACTGGCGATCGAACCCAGTACACACCAAAGCGAACAGAGGCAGTCGCGGGAACAAGGTGAAAGACGTCTAGAACATATTTTAGAGCCTGTAATTGGCGAGTTTGGGGCCTTTCAAAATCAAAACATATTTCCTAGAAGGCCTGCAAATTATGCATTTGAGATTCGCGACAGATTTGTTTCCTTTTTTAATGCTTATAATGATAACTAACAAAGTTCCTATATCACTAAGTACGTTCAATTGCAAAAACCTTGTAGTTATGTGTACCAATTTTGTTGTTATTTCTATAACTACCTGTAATAATTAAATAATTACCTGGCATTCCTAGTATGATTCCAATTTCATCCCATTTCTTGTTTGTTACTCTGTTGTTTTTGTATCCTTCATAGACATATTGTACAGCACTTCATTCACTTTTACATGTTCTATAAGTCGTTCGGTGATTTCAGAATCCATGTATTCGTCCAAACTGCTCACAACTGCACACTGGCCGCGCGAACAACCCAGCATGTGCGGTCAGCTTGCAGCTCGCGCGTCCTGACCGCGCAGACAGCGTGGCCGCGCGAACTGCTCGCTCGGCGGTGTGTGTTGTTGCTGCGTTCAATCCTTAGTGTTGCGTTGTTCTCGCCCGCGCTCGCGTTCGTGCTCGCCTTGGTGTGTGTCCACCGCCTGAAGCTCCCGTTCCCCGGCGGGCCACGGCGTCTTCGCTAGCGAGTGGACAGCTGCAGCCCCGCGCGGCTAGCAGACCCCGGCACTCAGGAGGTCCGGTCACGTTGCAGGCTGCATTACTGCACTGTCGGCGCTTTAAGATCGCTCAAAGTACCATGTACTGTTACTGTCAGTCTTAGTTGCCGCACAGTATGTTTACATCTCACCACCTCCCGCTACCTCAGAATTAGGTGACGAGTGAACATACAGGTTTGTTAGCGGGTCACCAAGTAATTAACATACAATGTTTGATGGATTACCTTTTGTTTTTTATTCACATAAAAACAAACTATCACATTCTTCCGCACTACGGAACAAACAGAAATTAAATGCACATGCAGAAAAGAGAAAACACGTAGACTCTTCTTACGAATTATTATCCCGTGTTTGTGATGGTAACTCACGGTACAGACACCCGTCTACAGCGCAGTTACGACATAGCGTGTTTAAAAATACACATTCTCACAGTGAACTTCCTAAAGCCATTGAATATTATATATATATTCAATGCTAAAGCACTCGCAACCTGTTTTCACCCAGACAGCGACAACACGCCATGCAGAGGTCCGAGTTGGCGCCATCTTCGCTGAGCAACAGTCTTCTTGAAAAAGGGAGGTACGCTGTTAAAAATTTTAACCTTCAATTCCCCAAGAACGCTGGTTACAAATTATCCAGGGATCTCAGCAAATAATTTAAGGCTATTTCGTAAATTTACGTACCTAAAACCACTTTCTTTGTTCACGAAGCCAAAAGAAAATTCTTCGCATACTAAAAAAAAACCCTTCAAGAACTTGTTAATAACACGTGTTATTTTATATTTGTTTAGAAAGAAACATAAAACTCTGAAATCAAAATGCGGCTTAGTTTCTAAGAAGATCCAGTTATTTGAAATTACGAAGAATTTTCGTTTACTTGAGGTCCATTCTTCGTTGAAAGTTCCGTAAATTTACTATTATGTCTAACGCCGTACTGAGTAATGCAAGTTTTATGGTGTACCTAAATAAATAAATGCTGGTATACATGTAATTTTTTTTTGTTTCATAGCTCATAGGTCAAAGAGGTACTTTTCACAAAAACCTCACTTAAATAGCCCTCACTACTTCGTTAATTTTTATTTAGTAACCTTGTCCCACGTCGTCCACAGGAATAAACTAGTTAATGCAATCAGCCGCGTGATGTGATAGAGTTCGGTATGGGTAGGAATGAATTCAAAACGCAACAAAAACATTTGATACGCATAAACTTTAAAATTACTTCGAAAAAAGTTATAACATTATGTATTTACTTGTGAGTCTTGCATCTTTAGTGTTGCGGTCACCTGATTAAAGTTATAATTCACTAGCTGCAGTACCCGGCTATGCCCGGGCTGAACACCGGGTGATATATTGTCCGTGAGTTACAGCAAATTGGTTAGCGATATGTCCAGTGTGTTGGACATTAATAAATGACACATAATTACTGTTTGTGTATATGTGACCTATGATTTTCTGTTTACCCATGGCGATTGGTTGAAAGGTTTAGAAGTTGATGCGCTACAACGCCATCTAGCGGCGAGTTACAAAAAAAATGGATAGCATAAAAACCTTCTTCACGATAAAAACACTTCGATGTGCCAACTTTCATGGCGATCGGTCAAACGGTGTAGAGTTTATCGACGTCATACATGCCAACATCCAATTATATATATTCTTATATTTCGAAATTTTGGGGCTTTCACTTTTGTGGAAAGTGGATGTTCAGGACCTCGAATGGTTTGGAACAACTCCATCTCGAAAGAAATGATATTTGAAATACCTGAAATTTTCGAGATTTTGGAGCTTTGTCCCCAGGGGGGGAGGGGTGATTTTGAGGACCCTGAATGGCAGGTAAACACTAAAAATCGAAAGAGAATGATTTTTGAAATTCTCTAAATTTTGGGGCTTTGACCCCTGAGAAGGGGGTGGGGTGATGTTGAGGGCCCCGAATGGCTCGTAAACAAAACACTCCAAATCGAAAGAGAATGGGTTTTCGAAATTTTGGGATTTTTTTTTTATTTTTGGGTCTTTGACTCCTTGTGAGGGGAGAGTAGTTTGAGGACCCCGAATGGCTCGGAAACACACCAAATAGTAAAAAAGTATACTTAAATTTAAGAAATTTTTCGTAATTTAGGGTTTTTGCACTCCCCCCTCCCTCAAAATTGGGTGGGAAGTCGACTTTGGGTAAATGTTCCACCATGCCCCGGACACTTTAGTTCGTAATGACTTAATTTTACTACAATTTCCTCCAATTTTTCGAAATTTTGTGGCTTTCGCGTTTATGGAGGGGGGGGGGGGGGGGTGTGGAGGTAAAGGACCTGGAATGTTTCGGAACACTCCATCTCGAAATAAATGATATTTGAAATTCCTAAAATTATCGAAATTTTGGGGCTTTTTCCCAGAAGGTGGCGGGGGGTTCGAGGACCCTGAATGGTTCGAAAACACTTAATATCGAAAGATTAATCAATAACTCTATGTTTAAGAATTTACGTACATACATAATATTAAACTTGAAACTATATACACCAAAAAAAACTAAGGATGTTTGTGAAACCTTTTTTTATTTGTCATAATGTTTAAAACATTTGTAGGATTTGTTTATCTTTAAAAATGTGGTGGCCATATTCCGCTTATCCAAAGGAGTATAGAAATTAATAGAGATATCTCTCCCTGTACACACCACAAATCTTTGAATTAATTAAAAAAAACAAAAATATAGTCCAAAATGAAACAAAAAGTATAAATAACAACTAATTTGACAAAAAAAATTTATTCAACTGGAATGACAATGTTAACATCCACCTGAAATTTAATAGAAGTAGGTAGGTAAGAATATATATATAAAATTAATGAAATTAAAACATACATAAATAAAATTATCTCACACTCAACCAAACATAATGTTTAATGTGAAATAAAGGAAGATGGCAATTACACGTAACTATTCTAATTAATAAAAAAATCAACCTTCCTGAAATAGTAAAATTCAAATTTTTCAACAATATATTACATAATTGATAAATATTTCTGGTCTTCGGTCTCAGTAGCCCTAAGACTCTTGACGCTCAGCAGATAAATTATAAACACTAAACCAAACTCCTTGCAAATAAGTAGGTACTGTAAAAAAAAATATAACAATATTGACAATAGAAAAAATAAGTAGGCCCTACCAACCTATGAATAAATTTCGAATAAATTTATAAGTTTAAGAATTTATATACCTACAATATATTAAACTTGAAACTATCCACACAATAAAAACCTAATAATTTTAGTGAAACTAATTTTTTTATTTGTCATAATACCTTAAATACGTATGTTTCCAAAATGAAACAAAGTATAAATAATGACCAATTTGACAAAAAAAATTGTACAACTCGAATGACATTGAAAACATACACGTGAAATTTAAAAGAATTATGAGTGCCCTAGGTAGGGAGAAAAAATATATATAGAAGAAATTAAATTAAAAAATGGGTGCGTGTACTTAGGTACGCGCATGAGAAGTTATACTTCTTCGGCATCATTAAAAAATAGTTTTTAATTGCATGCAAAAATAGTGCGTGGAGTTCCTCCGCGCGGAAGAAGTGAAACTTCTAGGAAGGGGTAGAAATTGATTTTTAATGAAATCATATTGTATCAAATCAAACTATAAAAATAAAGGATATAAATTTGTAACGATTCATATATTGATCTTCAGAGAGAGAGAGAGAGAGAGAGAGAGAGAGAGAGACCTATTGAATGTCTATAAAACTTACTTTTTTATGAGAGCAGATTTTCATGAAATAAATCATGAAATAATTCAACGATAAAAGCTGTTTATTTAATCAAGCGGACGGGTTCGCCCCAAGGAGAAAATTGACGCGGCGAGACCTCGTGAACATAGAGAAATGACACACACTCACTATTTATGTGTTTATGAAACATGATTTTTTTCTGCAATTTAAATTGTAATATACAAAAACGGTATTGAAAATTGAAACAAATATGGCGACACTAAAAACTGTCAAGATCTTTATTTTTGACGTGACAACGTCTAATAAATCGATGAACGCCGGCTGCACGCACGAAAAAGTGTCCCACTACGGATGTTTTCTGTTTGCTCATTGTACGCATGCGTGGCTCTCTCTTCATGCTCATTGTACGCATGCGTGGCATCTCTCTTCCACTCGATTGGAACAACCATCGATTTGACTTTTCAATCATATTTTCGTCGTTTGAATTATTAATATTATGTAATTTAACGATCGTCCACCGATTTTCAACACAATTGGTACGGTTATTTAAAAGTAATGTTGAAAATTCAAATACGTTTTGAACCAACAATGGTGTGTTACAGTTACACATAATAATTCAAATTACACCCGGGATCTTTTGCACAATGTTTTAAAAAATATTGTAACACATTATAAATAAGTTTGGTGTATTTGGGATGCGTATATGTTATAAAATCGTGTTAATATTATACCCCTACCGTGAACAAAGTTTTTATATATATAATTATAAAAAATTTGAAACTACATTATCTTAGTATGGCCTCGTGGGCGTGTGGTTAGCGTAGATAATTGTGATATATTGGTTGTCGGTTCGAAACACGGCAATTATGAAATTTTTTTTATATTTGTAAAAATAAATATGGCGCACGCAACACGTCAAAATTAATCAATATATTTGAATTAATGAATGCAAATAAAAGTAAATTTATTAATTCAATTGCACATTTCATTTCACTCCTTTGTATCCATACAAAATAGTGACAATTCAATAAAAATGATTCAATTTAATTTATAAAAGTATGCAGAGGTAGATTTTATCATGCAAAAGATTGAGTAATTAAAAAAAAATTCTTCCTCAAAGAATATAATATTTTTAATGCCTAAATGGTTTGGTTGCAAAAACCTATTACGGCTCAGTCTCAGGCCGAATATGATATTTCCTTTTCTTCTGGATCAATCATTTCATCAATGTTTTGTTATGACGTTGTCACGTTAAACTATCGTCCGTAAACCGACTTTACAGACAACCAATTTTTTTCTTACTCTCTACTTAGTTCCTTACAATAGAAAAACGTAACGTAATGGCTTGAAAGCTATTGCTTGGCAGGCATAGAGGAATGACACTAACAGTTTGTATATCTGTGACACACATTACATAAAATTAAGATATATTTTTTTAAACCGTTTAAAGATTCTTTTTTTAGACTAAAGATAGCCTATGTCCATCCCCAGGATATAATCTATCTCCTTGCCAAATTTCATAACGATCCGTTCAGCCGTTCAGCCGGGAAAAGGTAACAAACAAACAGACATAGCTACAGACAGACAGACAGAGTTACTTTTGCATTTATAATATTAGTATTGATATTGATGACACAGAATTAACAAAGCCTCGAACGTTTAAGGAAAAGCGATTATCTAAATTACTGCAGCACATCAGATTCTTAAAAGTCGCACCCAAGTTGACTACCATAATTAGTCGCAAAACTAAACATATTTTAATTAAAGTGGTATTAACTCAACATGTTTGAATAGAGAAAAGAAATGCCAACTAAAATCCATTGAAAATTGTTTTATTGACACGTTTATCATCTTGTAAAAATTCAGGTGTATGTGACTTTAGAGTATTCTCGTTATCTTTAGGTCCACCGTAGAATGTCACAACTTTTTAATTGATATATTTTTTAATTTGTAGTAATTTGTAGTACTTGTAAAGGTTTTTACTCAGTTCTCGCCAACACATTTCTAGAATCCGTACAGCGATGTCATTCTTGCCGCCCTGCAGGGGCGTGTTGAAGCACTCCGGGAGACACATTTCGTTTTTTTATTTCCTTATCGTGTTTGCAGACGTGTGGTTCCACCGGGTGGTCGCCCTCCGTGCTGATAGCACTGTGTTGACAAACCCCCCCCCCCCCCCCCCCCGCCGCCCTAAAGGACCTGAAACACCAGCCGCGTCAATCTTCGGAGTCCGTGTCTGGTAATATCTGCTTCTCCCGCTATCTCAGCGATGTAGCTGGGTCTGCTAGGAGGAGGGGAGGTATCTACACGGGACCTTTCTCCCTTCCCCCCTGCCCCCTCCACAACAAAAGTCGGTCCGGCAGCAGACGTCAATATTTCCACAATAGTCCACTTGAGCGTCGTAGCGAAACAGACCTCACTAAAAAACCCTTTCCTTTTTCAGTCTTCCCAACGGGCGAAAAAAAAAAACCTTTCGATAGGTATCGCAAACTGCGACTTCCCCCCCCCCCCCCTTTTTCCCTCTCCTAAGAACAGAACCAACGAAAGATACAAAACACTTTCCCATTAACATACGTGCCTCTTTGGAAAGTGAGTGCGTCATTCGTTACGCATTTAGCATTAAAAATTAAAAAAAAAAAAATATTTTAACCATCCAAAATTTAACTTACATACACGCGTATCAGAGTTGGTAGATAAAGGCTGTAGCCATGATTCAAAATGTGGACCAACTCGAAATCAGTCGGTTAATAGGCATCTCTTTATTAACACCTTGTAGATGAACTATTTTCTTCCGTTATATGCTTTATATCTGTGCTCAAACGAACAGATCTAGATCGTAGTTTTTCGTGGTTATAGTCTTACCTTTTCTGCATTGAGAACATGTCTTTGAAAAAAAAAAAAGTCTAGTTCATAAACTTGTCCACACACGTGGCTCAGTCCATAATGCAGTCAGTTGAGAAAGAAAAGAAACTGAAAGGATGAACGTATAGTAAATAAGGTTTTACCATGTTTTTTTCTGGAAGACTACTTTTTCAGATTATTTTCTCATTTATTATTTTCTGTGAGGTGAGAGTTGTTACTCTTTTTTTATTAGATAAATATTCTTCGATAATTTGCAGATTCGGACTATCAGTTTATAAAATAACATTACTGTTTTTGAGGAAATATTGAAACATGTCCAAACACCAAATTTTATGAAAACCGTTTATAAGTGAAAGTGTTTTAAAATTCCTATTTAAAGAAATGATTACGAATTGTTTGAACCCTTAAGGATTTTTTTTAAGTTATTGTTATAAGAGAAAAAAAATCACAAAACTGTTTGTAGTGTGAATGCATATTATAGAGTTTTTGTATATTAGATCATTTCTATTTAATTAAAGTATCGTCAACTATTGAATATATTAATACAATAGGCCTATTGAAAAAATTGCTAAATACCAAATGTTGATACAATATGCTAAGTTTAGTGGCTTAATGTCGTATATTATTATTATTACGGATACTGAGATAACTTTCTTTGAACATGACTCCAAATGAATATTATTGGTACGTATATTAAAAAAAAACATCTCAAAAAACTAATTAGGAACGCTCTTCTTTTGTCCACATATTAGTTTATATTTGTTTACAACTACACATACAATTCTGAAATCAAAATACGGGATAGTTTCTAAGAAGATTCAGTTATTTGAAATTACGAAGAACTCTTCGTTTATTTGAGGTTAGTTCGTCGTTGAAAGGTCCATAAAATTACTGCGTTTTCTAACAGTGGAGAAACATTTTCGAAATGATGTGTACTTTACATTATTGGGGAATATGTCTTTTAGGTACTAAGTACGGTGTTTTTTTATTTATATATATATATACATACATATATAATAGGTTTTATGTTAAGTGTATACTTTCACTAAGAGCAGGCATGCACGTCGTCTTTTTAAGTCCACCGAGAACTCTGTGGGAGGTAACTGAGCAAGAGCGATGTTTGCAAGAATAACAACTTCTCGTCAGCTTCTTCCGAGTTTAAATCCGAACAATGTCGACTACTCTCCCACGCTCGACAGTTTTCTCGCTACCCGAGGGCGGGCGAGGCGCTACCTGAGCTTCGCTGCGTCAGTCCCTCAGTAAACATAACAAAACAAAACAAAAAGAAACAATTAAGCCCCGTCTTTTGTTTGCTTATTGTTAGCTCGGCTTTTCTGCTCGTTCAGCGTCATAACTTCAGCGGGGGTTCATTCACTCCTGACTAAATTTAACATGTAGCCAATAAATACAATTTTAGCAGCCTACTCCACGAAAGTTTGAACATTAAAAAAATAAACAGAAGAAATAAATATTGTTCCATTATTTATGGCCAGGCCAAAAAAAATGCATTTTCAATTGCCTTAAAAAATTGAAAATTTATTTAAAAAAATTATATTAGAGTTGATTATAGGTACTTACTTTAATACAGTCCTTTGTATATTTGTAAAAAGCATACCAGAGTGCAGCTTATTCGTATCAACAAATCGTATTATGTTCACAGTCACACTTTTTATAAGTTTTTGTATAAAATCTCACGTAGCAGAGGAAATGTGACCATGTAGGGAAATTTGGTGTCATTTTATTTTTAAGCGTGTTTGTCGCTTTAAACCCTGTCGCTATCGTTGCAGTGTTTGAGGAAAACTATTGCCCGAAAATTCCCACAAGGCAGAGTTAAGATGACTGCTGCTTGCTGGGTGTCCTTGAAGACAACTAGAGTGCATCAAAGCTTTCCCTTCCCTGCGCTCAGCAGAATCAGATATTCTCTATGACAAATGCTACACAATTTCAACATAGAACTGGTTTGAAAATATCTTCGTGAAATAATTAGAGTCTGGAATAATTCGCAGATTCATTTCATGTTAGGCTAAAATTTAAACAGTTACACCTTACTGCTGCCTCTGCTATTGGATGACAGCTCATCTGGAGGACTCTGGGCCAATGGGAAACACTTAACAGATATAGATTCTACATCCAACCACGGACTACTACTTTGGGACGTCTCACAAGACAGCATCCAGTGAGTGGGTGAGATCTGTCCAGTGCCTAACAAAAGTTTAAGACCACTGGCTTATTTAAAATAAAATTACAAAAGTTTTATTTTTTTAGTTATCATTCCATGAATATTTTATGAATAGTGCAGATCACGAGACATCTATACATCCAAAAGAAACATTGCGGTACGACATTTTGTTTTCAAGATACAATGTTCTAATTTTTGATACTTATTTTAAAAACGGACATTTTTAATTATCAAAAAGTTTGTAACTACTAAACCTTTTGGTTGATTTCAGTATCAATTGTTTTTCCGGTATTTCAAGATACGTAATGTAATTTTGAAAAAAAAGTTAAAAAACAATTTTTTACATAAGATATTATGATTTTTTTTTTTTTACATTTTGAAAAATATAGGCCAAAATCAATGAAGTGTATTTCCAGGTTTAAATATAAATATAAATGTTGTAGAGTAAGCTATCGAGACTTTACCGGCACCATTTCATAGCTTGTAGTACAACCTATTTATTGCTGCCTATACGGTGTATCGCTAGCTCTATCGACAAAATCTTTGGTCTAGCTGTGGTCTTAAACTTTTGTCTGGCACCGTCTGTCCTAGTAAACGTAGAACTGCAGGTCAGTGAACCGGAGAATTTCCCCGGTCCCTTGAAATAATGCACGGCCTTAGTGATGACTAGATACCTGCAAAATTCGCGGATTCATTTCGTGATGTGCTACAATTCAAATAATTATACCTCAGCGCTGCTTCTACCACTGGTTCACTGTTAATCTGGAGTAATGAGGGCCAATTAGAGACCCTCACTCATAGAAGTGTCGAATCGCAGACACTCAGTCGAGACGACTCACAAGTCAGCAGCCAATGAACAGGTGGCATTTGCCCGAGTGTGTAGAGTGTAGTAGAGTCTATCCTGGAGGTCACTGAATCCGCGAATTTTGCAGGTCTCTAGTGATGACTAGAGTCCCGGAAAATTCGCGGATTCAATGACCTCCAGGATAGACTCCAATATCCTCTACACACTCGGGCAAATGCCAACTGTTCATTGGCTGCTGTCTTGTGAGTCGTCTCGACTGGGTGGCCTGTGATTCGACACTTCTATGAGTGAGGGTCTCTAATTGGCCTTCAGTCCTCCAGATCAACAGTGAACCAATGACAGAAGCAGCTCTAAGGTATAATTCTTTGAATTTTAGCATAACACGAAATGAATTCGCGAAATTTCCGGGACTCTAGTGATGACAAATAGAATGAACTGGCGTCGCTCTCGACGCCGGCGCCCCTGGCGGCAGACACCTGAGTGACCTTGGGCGAGGTCGTGGGCGCTGTTGCGCAGGACCGGGTTCGGAGCGCGGTTGCGTGCCGGTCCAATCAACGACCAGTTTGATTGGCGGCTAATTGCTGCCCGAAGCGGCCATAGGAAGGGACGCATGGTGGTTCGTGGAGGAGGGGGGGGGGGGTGGGGAGGAACCAAGTGCTGCGAGTGTTTGCGGAGACCTTGATTGCCGCGCGGGCTGCTCGACCGTGCAACGAGACTCGCGACGCTGTTCTCTCGGCGGAGGGGCGGGCCCGCTCAGGCATCGAGCGAGGCGAGCAAGCGTGAACCACCGCTTTTCCCATTTGTTTCCACATTCGGGTTAGGTGGCGATGGCGCATGTCAAAAAAAAAAAATTCTTAAATCATTCGGTTTGCAAGTCAAGACTCGATTTTTTGCGAATCCGAATTTCGAATCCGAGCGAGTACCTCGGATAAACCCCTCGAATCCGAATTTAGGTGTCAAATGTAAAAAAAAAAAAATAATGTAAAATAAATAAAAAATATTAACTATGGCGTTAAAACCGTCTACTCTTTCAATGGTTATTTCACTAACTAAGTTTCCAGAATAAATACATATTGTAATTTTATTTATACAGTTACATGTTGAAAGTACAATATCTTGGGGAATAGTAACATGGTAGGTACAAAAAAAATTGACCTAGAAAACTTCAGAGGTTATCAATGTTGAATTTTCTAAGTTACTTTATTTCCTCTGATAGTTTTCTTCTAATCCTTTTCCTTAAAAATCGAATCCTTCGAATACTAAGTAGCCTATTTATGGATTTTATTGATCCAGCCCTACATATAACTGGAGCGTTTCAACCCTCGTATCTTTATTGCTAACACTTCCTCATTCCTCCATATTATAAAACAAAACATTAATTTTTCTGTAATGCGTAAAAATTAAAAAAATACTAATGGTAATAACGTTTCAACAAACACAAAGTCATCCAATTTTAATTCATAACTTAACTTTTACTAGGCTCCTTATGTAAGCCAAGAAAATGTTATTAATACTACGATTACGTAAGCCTATGAGTGTTTGTTCCGATAACTTCAATTTTGAATGCATCCAGATTTCACTCATTGTGAAAATAAAATGGCGGAATGTGATTCGTTAGCTTTGACGTTGAAAGACACAAAACGAAAATCACGAAAATAGTTCAAACATTGTGTTCATTAAGATGCGTTTCGTGGCTGGTTTAATGTCGGGAGGGGGGTGGGGGGAATTGTAACTCAGCAATGTTTCATACAAATGTGTTCTGTAAAAAAACCCAAACCAAACAAAAAAAACCTCTGTGCATAGCTCCTGCAAGCTATTTTGACAGCCAAATAAAACAATCCCAACTACTGTAAGCAAACAGATTTAGATTTTTTTTGGTAGTCTACTTTTAGCCATTGGCATTCTCATTACATTTTTTTATTTAGTTTTACGACAAAGTTGTATTTAAAATGTTCAGAATAACATATTATTAACAGTGATTATCTTAAATCGTTATTCAGAAGGTACGTAGAGCCACAACACAATGGCCTACACTGATGACGCTATTCCAGCGCTCTTGTGTGTTGGCGGCGGACAGAGGAACTAAGCGCTTGTTGACGTCGGGGCTGCCAACCCACGCAATACTAATGACGTGTCTCTCGCTCGTTCTACCGCGAACAAAACTGGCAGCTCGTTATAAGAGCGCGCTTCCTCAAAGTCCCTGCGTTGTTGGTAAACATGAACATGACGACATGGAAAGTCAACAATATGAAAATAATATATCCGATCATCTTAATATTATGAACACTTTATTGTTTTGTCAGTCTTGAATATTCTGTAACTTTCCTGTACACATATTTGCACATTTACTAAGCGCCGGACAAACAAACATAGTCCAAAACAGACTGGCGTTATACAAGTATAAAACAAATACAAATACAAACAACATAAATATAGAAAATAAATAACGAAAAATAAAATAAAATGTGGATTGTAGATGCGGGTTTCCAAGCTATAGTACACAATACATTGAAAAATACTATTAAAAAATTAACGAAAAACAATTAACTTTTAAACTAACATTCAAATTGCATATACTCATAAAATTTCATCTAAGGAAATTAATAATTTATATTACTAAAAGTGAATTACAATATATTATTTTAATATTAATTAGCAACTAAGGCTGCACTGATAAAGTATGGCTCAGAATGCCAGAGCGACCTCTCTTTTCTACCTTGGATGAGCTATGTTAATTAACAGGCCAATAACCTGAATTGGGTAGCTGTTACTTTTACTACTAAAGTAGCGTATTTCAAAATGTTTTGGGAACAAGAAAAAAAATGTTTCATACAAATACATACGTAAAATAATGGTTTTGTACAAATAAAATCTGGTTCGATTCCTGACAGGTCTCTTCGGGAAATGCGATGGACGTTCCTTGTTGCTGGTGAGCGTCACTGGATTTCTTTCTATTTTCTCTCCAATACATCCCATCAATGCCTCATTTCGTGTTATCCTCCAGGGAATGTGCTATGTGAAAGCAAGAGCGTTCCACGTCCAATGCTGTGATTGGAACGAGTGAGATCTCTCACGTCACCCACCAACAGTGGGCGATGTTTGGTAGCATTGTGCTGTGAGGGAGATGTTCCAGGTGCGCCCTAGTGTACCTACCAGGTACCGGAGTAGGGCCGGTATTCCAAGACACAAAAATAAGGGTTTGGGTGTTGAATATGCTACGCCTGTACCTTAACCGTTTTCCTAGTGCGCGATAGGACACGGCCAGTCCCTTATTTTCAGGGAACGGATTTGGGTGTCCTATCCGTAGCCGATCTGTTGCCCGAATTCCGCTGATGCACACGTCGGATGGAACGGGGGGCCAAGTACTTAAAAGTCTTTACAGGCAAGGGTGTCGCCAGAGGGGGTAGGGGGTGAAGTTGCCCCCACACCCCCTAGAGCCCTAGAGATTAAAAAAAAATGTAGCCAAATGAAAAAAAATACATACTTTTCCCACAACATGCCCCCCCCCCCCCCCCCCCCCCCAGGCCATCGGCTGGTGACGCCCATGTTTACAGGAAGTGTACTTCTGAATTTATTTGACTCAAGTCGGTTGGTGAGCGTTCGGAATGGCAATTTCAAGAACCTGGCAGTTAATTCCAGGCTTCTTCCTCAGGAGCGAAACTGCATTATGGCCGTATACTTAAACCATGACAGAAGAGTCTCTAGCTTGTTTAAAAATCATGGGAACGCAAAGTAACCACATGATTTAAAACTGTCAGCGTAATTGATTTAAATAAAATATATATAATTTTAGGCTGATTTGTTTTAGATTTTTTATTTAATTAAATATAGGTTATATATGCAGGACTCAAATAAAACATTGTAATTTTATTTTTATTATTGTCTATAAGCCTACTTACTTAATAAGGAACATAAAAACAATGCTATGCCGCTTCAACATTTTTAAATTTCCAACCTTGTGGTTTTTCGGTGTGTGAGTCTTGTAATAAGAAAAATTTTGACGTGATAACGTCTTATAAATCGATGACCACCGGCTGCACGCACGAAAAATTGTCACGTTCCACCTGAGCCGGCGTGCAAGAACCGGCCAACCACCGTGCGAGAAATTCTTTTATAATATCAAACAGGTTAAGGCGGGCTTTTTAACTAATTGTTCGTGATTATATTTAAACAAATTATTTAAATTAAATTTGCAAAAAACTGTAAATAATATTTGAAAATTATTTTTTTCTTTTGAGAATTACTCAAGTGCGGAGACTGTTGTTATAAATAACCGCGTGAAGAACGAACTTTCGTCACGCCTTTGCCTTTAAAAGTGCCCGTTACCCCTCCTTTTCCCATTTAGTTCCAGACCATAATAATATGCGATACATCTCTCCCGCTTCTCTCTGTCGTTCCGCTCGGCCGGCGTGTCGAGCTTCTGTCGACGGCCGCATGGGGCGCTGAGTCCGCGCTCCACAAGTGACGCATACGTGAAGGTTCGGCGCAGGAAGGAGCAGCGACAGGAAACAATAAACTGTGCTTGTTTCCTCCCACGCACTTCCGCTCTGCGGCGGGCAGTCGGCACAGCAGAAATAAATCCTCAAGGTCACGCATGTCTGCAGGGGGCGCCGCCAGTCGGAGGTCACGGCACATGGACGCCATTTTACGACCGAGATTGACTCCTAGTACGATGACTCGGGACTTAACCGCGAGAAACTTCCTGAAGTTCAAGGGAAGCATTGCCAGACGCCAGTACGACCCGGAGAGTTCTTTGGAAGTTTCTCTCTTTCGATGTGTTTGCGAAGGAAAGCTTTGGAGTTCAGCCATTTTAGTTAAGAGACTTACGTCCCGTGGTGAAAGACATAACACGAAGAAGCCTCCATAATGAACCACTTGAAGCAGAATTACTTTCGTAAACTATTGCTAGAGATCAGCCACAATCAAGTTATCTTTATGTGGCATAAGAAACTTATGACCTTCGCTATGTTATGTTCTTGCAACTTAGAATGCACCTTAAATAATCGAAGGGTTCCCCGTCGTAAACAAAGGGAAGGAAGAAGAGTAGTTTCACTGTTTACTTAAAAGGTTTTTATGGTTAATTAATAGTTCAAATTAATTCTTGCTAAGTTCATGTTCAAAAAATTAAACTCAGTTCCCGTGAATATACGAAGATATATATAAGTATAAGAAGATGATAATTTGCTGTCAATGTTCTTCCAAAGTTTTAATAGGCATTTTGCTTAAAACGCTACTGAATTCAAATTTTGAGCTAATCATTACAGAAAAATGTTAACGTATCACATCTAGCTGCAGTGTAACTTTATTTTAGGAAGTAGGGCTGCTGTTTTATTTTATTTCAATAAGTATAATTGCTGCTTAGTTTTATTTGAATAAGTATATGCGACAGAAGCGTGAATAGGCCTAATACATAACCGGGTGTCAATGCGTCTTTACAATTTTTCACGATTTCTGATTGGTGTTTTCTAAAAACAGATAAGCAAATGTCGATGTCGAAGTATTTTTTATGCTTTATTGACTCGTTTCGTACTTCATATTTAATTTTCCTTCAATATATGTTCAAATTACGATTAAGTCAATAACAATATTACATATTGATCAGTACAATATTATTTTTTAGCATACTTAATGCTGTTGTGATGAAATGCGTTATTTTAAAATGTCATACTACATAATAATTGTTAAGAAGTATCATATACTTTATGAAGGGTTGATTATTAAAAAAAAATTATTGACTTTTATTTCTTTTCATTTACCAGGTAGGCGCTCTTAGTCCAAATCACATTACATTCAATTAACATGAAGTTTAAAGTTTTCTGATGTGGTTTGGATTGTACCTGATATACCAAATTCCATTAAAAAAAAAAAAAAAACTTGCTCGTTGTAAACTTGGGAAGTATGAATGACGTGCCTTAAGCTAACATTTCGTTCTGATAAGCTTCGTTGTTGGCATTGACAACTCTGGCTTCTCCGCTGCGTTATCAGCGAGTTGCGCCAGTCTTATCGACGTGGATGAACTCCTCTTTTCTCCTGGATGCAAGAATGCGGTGATAACGCTCGCGGGGTTTCAAGACCTTGGCCACGGCACTGAAGAACGAGACTGTGTGTGGCTGGCTCGGAGATGCTGCTGCAGACGGGCATACTGTGTCGTGCCAGCTTGACCTTGGCGCTATGCAGGTCGCTAGAAATATAATTTTTAATAGGCTCCATTTATATGACGGGTTGTCTTATCACACAACTGTTCCCACGGCGCATGAACAGTCATAAAATACGGTTTGTAATATTCATTCTGTTGCTGGTACAGCTATCTGGTAAACCTGCACTGTATAACCAAACCACTATACTTACAGAAAATAAAAAAAAATATCTAAAAATTTTTTTTTGTTCATTTTAAATAAATCTTAATTTATATAAACGATCACATTAAGAAATAATGTTCCCCCCTAAAAACAATAGTTCAAAAATATATTTGGACAATATTATGTAATTGAGGTTACAATAATTTGGTTTGTAACACAAACTACTGTTTATAGCTGTAGTAGTTAACTTTTTTTTATTAAAAAATTTTTTTTTCGCTATTTTATTGACAATACTAACCTGGTTTTACTGTAACATTTACTGTAACATGGAACAAAAATTTCGTGTGTAGCCACATAATTTTTGCAGTGACTTATATAAACAAAATGTTTGTCGTAACAAATTATTTGTTGTAGCTATTAGAAAAAAAGGTTATATGGTGTAAGTTACATAATTATTCCGTTGTCCTTTCTCTTCTGGTTTTTGCACGTGTAAGGCCGGAGTCACGTTATGCGATAGAACCGGAGCACTTGCCAATTTATTTTCGGTGATTTCTTCCAGACCAATTGCTAACAGGTTAGATTTTCATTAATTTACTTAGGGCATTCTTGAGAGGCCTGCATTTTGCAGTCTAAGAAAAACGATCAAAATAATATTCAGGGGGAAAAATGCGAGTGAGTCTTTCAGTACTCGCCAGAGATATGTAACATCTAACCTCGGTAACGAGCAAATTAATGTGTTATTATGTTGAAAATACACTAATTATACAAAACAAGGAAGTTTTTAAAAATAATTTCAAGCTATATGTTATATAAGTACTAAGAATACATGCCTACACACACGCGCGCTAAATGTGTTTTCAACTACATTTCTTGACGCGAATCACACGTAGTTTCCGCAACAGCCGCTAGAATTCGTTGCCAGAGCAGCTATGTCGACTGTCGAATCATTCGATTTGCTGAGCGAAATTTTGAGCTTTATAATTAAACGGCTCCGATAAAAGCGAGGTAAAAAAAAATTACGAAAACCCGGTTTTGTTGCTGATATTCGACAATTAATTTTTTTTTTAAAGTTGTTAGAATTTATTAAAAAAAAAATACCATTAAGTTTCCCTTTGGCTTTGTGAACTTTTTTTTCCGCGCCATCCGCCACAGACGGCAGCACCGTGGTCACACATTTCCGTTACATTCGCGGAATTACTCCCACCAAATGCCGTGTACCGAGAGCTGAGACGTTGCACGTGAAGTTGCAGAAACGCATCGTGTGACATCGTCCTCAGCGACCTGACCGTGTGACAGACGCGCAACGGGGAGTCATTCGCGATTATCCAATCACGGGCCGCCTGCCGCGGCAGGGGTGTCGAGGTGATGGACCCGGGGGGGGGGGGGTGGTAGAGATGGATAGTTGGAGGCTTGATGATGGAGATGAAGCAGAGTGGCACAGCAGGGCTCGCAGTCTGTTTACAGCGAGATGTCAGCGCGAGGAACAAGCTTGCTGTTCTAAACATCTGTCTGCGGGCAAGCCCTCCGCAAATAGCCACGCGTCTAAATTACGTTCTTTTTTTTTTCTTCACGTTATCCTTTAATTTGTAGTGTTTTAAATTTACTTATCAATTTATGTGAATAGTCTTCTAGACCCTTTAATGCTTCAACAGTGCTCGTTAACTGCGATGACTGAACATCTTTTCCGTGAAAAAACTGTTTAAACCTTACTTTAAAAAAAAAGATTTGTTTTTGTAACATAGACTGCATCAGAGGAAGTGAGGAAATATTTCGCAAAGTTTCTGAAAATGACACCGAATGACATCAGACCGAATTTGCCATTTTATTGGCAAGTTTTTTTGTTTTTTTTTTAACTGGAACTGCTTTTTGAAACGTCAAACAAGATTATATCTTAATTTTTTTTCCCCCGTAAATTTAAGCGGTGATATTTTGGTTTTAAGAAATAAAAATTTAAGTGCAATTTTATACAATCATTTTCCGTAATGTAGCCTTATAAACGATCCACTACGTCTGTTTTGCGCATGCTCTGTATTGTTAACGTTTTTTTTTTTTTTTCCGGTGGCTGGAACGAGCGTACAAATTGAAACGAATTAAAAAGAAACAACTTTTTCCGAGAACTGAGCACACAGTTGAGGGACTTCGCATGGACAAAGTTCAGACTAACGAATGAGCAGGTTTCCGAGGACTCGCCGGTCTATTTTGGCCGATAACTTCAAAATTATCTATCAAACATTCTGTCGATATCGTTCGCTCTGGGTAGTCAAGCCTAATGGTCAAAATCGTGATACATGCCTATGTAGAGTCCACGGTAATCTGTTGAGCGCTTTGTACGAGGCAAAAATATTTCCTTACAATAATCACCAAAAGTTACTAGAAGAATATGTTGCGATCGATATAGCGTAGAATGTTTATAGAGAAGTTGTATGGTGTACAATAATAGGACTCCTACTTATACAGAGTTTGATGGCAGAAAATTATGCAATCCGGGCCATTTAGTGTGAATGAATCAGATTAATCTCTTTTCAATGGAATTTCAATCTGGATTGGGTTCTAAACAAGAATTAATGAAGAGTGAAGTTGGGGTGGAAAACTGAGAGGGAGAGAGTGAGAGAGAGAGAGAGAGACAAGTTATGGTGGCACACTGAACCCCAAAGTAAAAAATCACGCAAAAGTATTGATAATCCCTGTACACTTTTCTGGTGTTCTGGAATATTCTGTAATTCTGTCCCAGGGCAAAGACTTAGATCGTTAAAAATTGATCAAAACATATAAGAATAATTTATATCCACTGGAATTTTGCACGTCGTGTGTTATTGGCGATTCAATAATATGGCGACCATTTAAAAAAAATTATTTCAGTTTCCACACCTATCTTAATTCACTTTTGCTTCCTTCCGTTTCGTCTGTATCTCGGAAAATTTTTCAATCGGGTAACAACAATTTCAACACACTCAGAACTTATCCTGCACGAACTAATTACATATCTGCTCTTGAGTAGATGCCTCGTTCGTGGGAACCATGGTGTTCCCGAAGTTTCGGCCCGCCTAGTCAGGGGTGGTCCTGTGTCAGTGAGGCCAGGGCCGCAACTAGAGTCTCTGGCACCCGGGGCATGAATGGATTCATGCGCCCCTCCCCCCCCCCCCTCTTTTTGTGCACATACCACACCAATAAAGCGGGGGTCCGGGGGCCCTCCCACGGACAAATGGTGCTATTTAAGCATTTTCCATACCTACATGTAACAGTTTCTGTGCTACTGTACCTTCCATGCATGAACCAACTATGTCCATAAAGTAATCCGTATAATCACTAGACTTGTTCATTAAATTGTCGTCATAAATGTTTTTTAAAGATTCAAATTCAACTTGCGAGACCTTTTTGCAGCAATGATTTTGATGATATCATCATAGCAAATAGAGGATGCTCTTCCTCACAGCCAGTGGTACCACCCTCTCTGACAACATTGTACTGTATTCGTATAGAGGACGCATTAAAACTTTCTAACTTCTCCCTTTACAATTTTTTATGTTAATGATGAGCTTAACATTTTTCTCAGAGTATTTTAAAATAAATATGTTGAGACGTTATATTGTAAATCAGATTAGACATTCCTGGCATGCAAGTTAAAAAACGTTTTACCAGTTACCAGTTGTAGTAGAAATTACAATGCAAGCGATTTCGGCGCCCCCACAGCTTTGCGCCCGGGGCGTATGCCCCGCTTGCCCCCCCTAGTTGCGGCCCTGAGTGAGGCGGAATGATAAGCGCGACGCTCGCTGGTGCTACTAGCGCGATGTCGCCTCTGAACTGTCCCGCAGTCTTCTCGTCGTGCACAGGACAACTATGAGATTTAAGCGGCGACCGTAACATTGTACGGCGGAGAAATGAAGGTTAAGTTGTAAGGCAATTTCCTTTCATGTTTTCAAGAATCTGTAGAAGACGTTTCACGTCTAAATATTACGCGGAAAACACGCGTCTTAGCAGTTTTCCCTCTTCTGGAAATACAGTTTAAAAACTAAATACGGAAACAGAACTACTCGTCCGCCCTCAGCGTATTCTTAAATGCTTTTCGCGAACAGACACCATTCGGATATCTCCAGCAGTTTTTAAATCACCGCGTTTCTTCAGAAGCTCTGCATACCGCATGTGTGCCCGTGTAGGCAGGAGTCATCAAGGGTCTGGCGGCCAAACATGCATACCGAAACCTCGGGCACATCTTTATTTACACCTAAGCGGCCTTAAACTAGAAGCCTGGAAGTATTTAGTGACTCTGGGCACGAAAGCCTGCGATATAGATTCTTCCGAAATTTTTGAAATTTTTTTTTTTTCAAGAGACAGAATTTTGTCGCAGTGTGAAGTACGTCTCTTGTCCTCTGTTAGTTCGGGAGACAATGCACATGTTGCCTTTAATATTTTGTTTACTCGACCCCGCGAATTTTCAGCCAGAACGTAAAACATTGTGCCATCAACGAAAGAAGAAGGAAAAAAAAACAGACAGTGTGCCGTGACGCTTGCTTGATGTTATCAGAGGTCGTCGTTTCAGCAATGCGGCGGGAGTCCGCGGGGAAGCCAAGCTTATCGCCCACGAGGATCACGTCACGACTGTGTCCAAACAACAACGGGAAGGTCGAGGAAGGCGCGCCAAAGGCCGGTCCGAATCTCCGGCGCGAGGCAGGGTTCCGTCTACCCCTGGGCTGTGCCGCGACAAGGCCAACGGCGTCTGAGATCAAGAAAATTTATGCTGTCCGAGATAAGATTTGCGTGTTAAGCTTGGTCATTTTTTTTTTCAAGTTGAAGAAACGCTCTTTACTTGCTTCGCTGAGACCGTGAGGCTACCAGAGCGACGCCTGTAACTCACAAGACCAACATTTTCCGTCCTTATTTTTCTGCACGGCATGTCCACATTGTAAGTGCCATATATGTACATTATACTCATTCGCAAAGTTTGCATGTGGTCTAATGCCAACTGCCTTGCAACCATTTACACCTGTTTGATACCGTAAGATGCGGGAAAAGTGACTAACATTTTGAAGGTTCAATGACCTACACAGCAAAAACATTTTCGAATACACACATGTTAAATTTAAAGTAACATCAGGACCCACAATGAAACGAAAACGATGTAAATAACCACATGTAAACTCCTCAAAATTGATGTAAACAACCAAGATTAAAACGGAACTCGATACGAAATTACCGTCGGAATGTTGCTTGGTATGAGATTACCAGCGTTATCAAGTGGTATTGTGAATTGGCAAATATTAGTACCAAACCCTTCAATAGAAAAACAGGTTCTGACTTCTGTTTAGTAGATTTGTGCGATATTAATCCACGTATTTGGGTTAAAAAAAAAAAAAAACATGCATATTGCCATACTTCCCTCCTCTGTTGCATTCTATGGTACAAAACCAATTTTTTTAAGTAATGCTTAAACAGTTGTTTTATTCACATACATGATATTCAGTCATCGCATTTAATGTTATTGCTACGACCATTGTTGAAGCATTGAAGGGTCTAGAAGACTATTCACAAAAATTGATAAGTGAAGTTAAAACATTATAAACGAGTATCTACCAAGGGCCCCCCCCCCCCCCCCCCAACCAAGGGGTATGCATTGGAATTTTTTTTTTACGTTTTCCATCGATAATGTCTGACAAGTGCACTCCTGGTCACTGAAGCGACCGGGTGCTCGATGCGGGCCATGGTGTCGCCCTTATCGCTCGGTACTAACACTAGGCGGACGGACCTCTTACCGCCTTTGCATGAACCGTGAGATGTAATACCTAGCCTTGAGGCTGCTGTCATACTATGCGTTTCTGCCGAAGCGGCTTAAACCTCCGCAGAGAATTTTTTTTTCTGAATATTCTTTCAACTGCTATTCTTGGAGTGCACAATGTAGGTCTCTCAAGAATGCACTAAGTAGATTTATCCAAACAGAACACATGCTGCGCCACCGACCCACGTCCAGGCTCGCGACCAGCAGGGCTCAAGTCGCCGACGAGGACGCCGCCAGACGTCACGCCAGGAAGCGTTGACGAGGTCAGACTCGCGCGAGAAAAACACAACCGAGAGGCTCGCGACAATCGCGTCTTTGTCGTCTTCCAAGGCCGGCCGCTCCATTGTGGCGGAACGGGAGTTCCCCCCCGACTGAAATAGTCGCTGGCGCTTGTTTTCGACCGGCACAGGCCTGGCCCGCTCCTGGGAGCTGGGAGTTCCGCGTGACCTTGAACCGCTGAACGTTTCTTCGCCTCCTCCGGAACATGACATTAGACTTGTTGCTTGATCAGGCAATACCGCCGCAGGGTGGGCTGCAACTGTGCTGTCATCACAGCCACTGCGGGCCTCGAGGTCCGAGTGCCAGATCCGGGCATCGAACCGCGGGCCCTCGTAGAGTTCCAGGCCGCGGATTGCCGCACACTACCTCTAGTTGTTACAATATATGTTAGGTTTTAATTGTGATGTACGCAGATCTTTCTTTCTCTCTCTCTCTCTCTCTCTCTCTCTCTCTCGCGATTACTTTTGAAGTACACCTGTGACACATCACGTGCTGCGGTTTTTTTCCGGTTTCATGGTTAGTGCTTACGTCGTATTGAAAACGTTCGAAAAAATTCCTTTTGATCAGTTGAAAACAAAGGTTGTCATACTAATTTCGAAAAAAAAAATCGACCCGCAAAACCGTATCGTTATGATTTTTCTATATTTAAGAAAAATAATAATAAATAACACAGTATATTTGTATATATAAACTTGCGGGGAATTAATTCCACACTTATTAATTGATTATTACTGAAATTTTGCTTTTGTTAACCCGATCTTTATCTGAAGATGTAAAATCAAGATGATTTGTAGCAAATTATACTAAAATTTTAGCCATTCTTAAAAAAATATTTCATAAATGAACCTAAAATACATATTCCATAGGCGAAAATGTTTGTTGCTGCCGATCAATATCAGCCACATGCAATTTTTTTTTCAGCCACAATGGCTAAACGCGATCGGGCCGATACTGCGGAAAAATCATTTGGTTATAGGAAACAAAGTTCTGCTCCTCAAAGCCTCCTGGACAATAATAAGTTGGTTTGGAGGTGTCATTTAATACCACGCGTGGAGTTGTCAAAAATTGTGATCTAGAGAATTCTGTATTCGGATGCAGTGGCGATCCCGGACTTAACGGGACCCGGGGCTGTTTACTTTAGTGGGACCCTCCCCCGGTAAATTTGAAATATTTACTCTTTCAAACAATTTACCCCCCCCCCCCCTCCCACCCGGAGAGAGCTAGATGAACGAAATATTAGGACAGAGAATGTGAGCATGCGCTTGTTTCAAAAAATAGATATAGGCATCCTGTACATGCAGCTGTGAATGCTTTGAATTTTATATTTGCAACCAGCGCACTAACGTTCCTTCTTGTTCAACCAGCAGCGTAGAGAAGCGCTGTTGAGACAGTCTTTGCATTTCCCGCTTACATAGCGCTGTTATGAATTTCATACTTCATTCAGAGATTTGGCATGTTACCGAATGGCAGAATTGTTTAAAGAAACAGTAACACGCACAGTTTCTTTAATTATGGTATGAGTCTTTCAACAGTGAGTAATATTTATTTATAACATTGTCTTCTATCTCTCTTTCTTTATCTCTCTCTTTCTCTGCCGTTTTACACCTTGAAGATGTACTTAGAGTCGAGGTTTGAATTGTCAAAGAATTTTCACTTCTATAACGTGTACTGAGTTACACACACTCTCTATTTATCCATTCCTTCAAAGCATCCTAAGCATCCTACTTTGGAACATGAATTGAATTCACGTAAATAAAAATTGCAGTAGACGCCCCGACTTATATACACCTCAATTTCTTTCCTCGTGGAATTGTTTTGATTCGCCCGCGCGGCATGTCGCTCTCGTCTCCTCTCTCTCCCTGCAGTGACGCCCGCCGACCTCCCGGAACCCCCCTGCCCCCCCTTACTCCGCCACTCGTTGCCCAACACTTAACCCACGCCCCATCAATTCATCAAGCCCTCTTGGTGGAGGCGCCGGGTATTTTCCGCTCGTCTTCACTGGGGTGGTGCGAGTTTAGGGGGCGGGGGGAGACCACCCCCTTCCCCCACACGCAGCCCTCGTCATCGGTGACGTCACGCGCGATGATGCCTTCGTGCGCATTTCAACCCTTCTTCGTTAAGGCTCGGTCTCACACATGTTGATTTTTTTTTCATTACCATTATTTAAGGGCCTGTTTCTAAAATGTTAACTAGTTTCCTACCTTGCATTTGTTGTTCTGTCACAAATATTTTCAACAAAAATATTCCCTTAGTATATTATAAAGTCGGTGTAAAAATACGCGTAAATTATCGTAATTATGATCTCTTGTGCGACTTTATACACCTATGATATTACACTTAGTGAATATCTTTAGAAAAAATTTGCAAGATAACAACAAATTCAAGAGATGTATCAACTTAAAAGTTTAGAAATAGCCCTTAAATAAAAGTAATGACGAAAAACTAAAGAAAAAAAATCGCAGGGCGTGTGAGACCGAGCCTTAATGAGTTAAGACCAGCGTAATATAGTGTTTTTTTTTTTGCATCAGTGTGGACGCTACAATCGTGTAAATTATCAGAACAGTATAACTGATTAGTTAGCTGCTGAAACTTTAACTTCAGTTCTGATGACGCGTGCATAGCGCCCCTTTAATTTCGCTGTGTAAGTTATTTTACCCCCAGGCAGCTATACAAACATTTATGAATTTACTCCCTTCATTGATGAAACCATCGTTTTTCTTGTAGCTTGGGCTAGTTGCGAAACTTAAATCACGGGTGCGAATATCTCGTACAATTTCGGCAGCCAACGAACACTTTACTCTTCCTCGAGTATGAGGCATCTAGTCTGGTAGTCAAATATAGCGCAAAATAAGGTCTCTAATCATTACATGACTGGGTAACAGGTCTCTTAATCATTGCATGACTCGGTACAGATCTATACTCAATACATGGCCGGGTAACATGTCTCTCCTCATTACATGACTGGGTAACAGGTCTCTACTCATTACATTACTGGGTAACAGGTCTCTTACTCATTGCATGACTCGGTACAAATCTCTACTCAATACATGACCGGGTAACAGGTCTCTCCTCATTACATGACTGGGTAACAGGTCTCTACTCATTATATGACTGGGTAACAGGTCTCTACTAATTACCTGATTGTGTAACAGGTCTCTCCTCATTACATGCCTGGGTAGCAGGTCTCTAATCATTATATGACTGGGTAACAGGTCCCTTCTCATAACATGACTGAGTAATTCTTATTCATTACATGACTGGGTAACGGGTGGTGTAATTTATTTTGTTTCTACTCTCTTTAGAGCGTGTTAAATAAGTAGAGACAGAAAATGTGGAAAGATTAATTTCATAATATGCTGAAATTCAAATACAGTACTGATACCTTTGAGCTGCTTCCGCTATTGGCTCACAGTTGAACCGAAGGTCCTTGGGCTAATGTGGAATCCTCAATTAAATAAGTATCTAATGACAAGTTACTCAGCTGGATAGTCTTTCAAACCAGCAGACAATGAGTATAGTAGTGGAGAGGATTTAAGAGTCCATCCTAGAGACCAATGAACCTGTGAATTTTTTTTGTCCCTGCGAATACCTTTTTATCTAATATTAGAAATAATTAATGCTAGATTGTTATCAAAGTAATATCAGCTAATTATGAATTTTTTTGATCAATATGCACAGGCAGATGCAACTTCGCAGATTCTTTAGGTAGAAAAGTAGACTTAGAAATTATACTTGTATTCGTATTTGATGGTGGGACTTCAGTTCCCTTGGTACTCAATAATTTGGAGAACAAGTGCTGAACCACTAACGATCAGTGCGGGCAAAATTATATAGATTCTCTGGCCTTGGTATTGGCCATCGAGTATGCTGAGGTGGCCTGAGTGTGTTATAGTACACTGGAGCCTGGTCTGTAGCAAAAATAAATACTCAAAATATTAGGGGAACTCTTTTAGCAAGGAAACCCTTTATGACTTCCATTCTAAACACAACTTGTTTTCAGTAGTCCACATACGTAAATGTTTCTCTTGAGGAATTGTTACTAGAGGGAAAGTTTCTATTTGTTGGACTCGGACACACTTTTTTAAACGTTTTGCACAGTTTATTTTTATTATTTGTCGTGGTTAGTGAGAGGGACTTCCCCGCACCAGGATGTGGTTGCCGTAATACTGAAAGTCCATTATTCAAAAAAATATCTGTACCTGGGATGCATAAAACACTGTATCCATTTTTGGGAAAAATGATTTTTAACCATAGACTTCACTACCGTTTTACGTTCTTTCTAGTGGCATACAACACTAAGATCTAATATATGTAAAAAATTCAGATATTTTTGGTAGAACTTATGTAGTTGAATAAATGAGGTACTGTTTTAAATGATCTAAAGACCTTCATGAAAATTATAGTTTACATTAAATAGTGTCTTTTGTCTCCAAGGTACATATATATTTGGTATTAAAGATTACTCTACCATTCAGAGCAGTAACAGCTTCAGTGATTTCTGGGGTTTCTCTACTAATTACCATGTATTATTATTTGCGATTTAAAATATGCACTTGCGATTGGGCTGTCATCAGGTTTTCAAGAAATACTCTTCGCACTTCTGAACTTCCACTACCTTCCCCTCAACCCATTCCACTCCCGCCCTGCCCTCAACAGGTATGAGCGTTTCCCACGACAGATATTCAGGTTAGCGAAATTTTTATGCGTTTGTCGGCTCGTCCATTTTCTTACTGAAGCGTTAAATTTGCGGTATTAGAAATTATTTCCGTTTGCCGTTTCTGAATTTTTAAAGTTCTCTCGAAACACCGGAGCAGAGACGGAACTCGGGTCCACCTGGAATCACTTCAAACTCGGCGTGTGCAGATCTTAGGTGGCCGTTTTCGCTAGCGCGACCTGGTCACACGGCGAAGGTTTTGGGTTCGATCCTACCACTCCGGGATGACTACAAGGACACAAAAATTAGGGCTTAGGTGTTGAATATGCTACAACTGTACCCTAACCGTATTCCTAGTGCACGATGGGACATGGCCACTCCCTTATTTTTAGGGATAGGACTTCGGTGTCCTATCCATTGCCGATGTGTTGCCAGAACTAACTTTCTCGTTGATTTCGTCCAGATGGCGAACCTACATCTGGCACCATTAACTAATATATGGTCATTTTCGTGAACATCTGGGGTCTTATAAAGCGTTTTTGGTGTGCCAAATGAAACTTGATGATAGCGAAACTATCCTGGAATGCTTTCTGTATACTTCAATGGATATAACAAGAAATTATCGCAACTTAAAAAGTAATTGAGATGGTGTTGCTATCTCTAGTATTTTTTGGCGTGACAATTGTATCGATGGTTGCGAAGGGTCCGCTATAATGCGTTGAAACCAGTTTCAAGCCTCGCGCAGGAAACCGTTTATTAAAACGGCTGCCGATCTGTTAACCTTAATGGGAATCGGTTTGGACACGTTCTGGAATACGGCCCGCGACTTAGGTTACGTCTGTGTGCCAACAAGTCAGTGCTTATTCGCTACCTTACTCGAACCACTTGGAATACCGCTCTTAGATTGACGAGAACCGAGTAGGTATCGAGATTAATCGGTATTTAGTTTTGATTTTGGAGGTCATGTAATCCCCAAAGCCTGTGTGCTAATCCTCGTGACGCTAGACAACGAGACACAATCCGTTAGACATACGAAGCAGACAAAAGAGGAATCTCCTCGTCGAATATTGGCGCGCGAGTGAGGGCTCTGTATTTGCACAGTTTAGAGTCCGCCTGTGTCAGCGGCCTTTGAAGCTTGCCGCTGCAATCTACACGGACTAATGCCGAAGCGGTAGTTGTCGCTGAGGGGCAGAGGGGTGGGGGATGACGCGGGATTTGCGTGACGTCATCAGGCCCCCCTCCTTGCTGTAGTGCTCCTGCAGATTACAGCGACTGTGCAGTGAACACGAAGCGATAGTCGTTGAATCAGCGACGCGCACGCAAGCCGCGGCTGCATTGTTCTCTCTAATTAATCTCTTTTTTTTTTCTTGATGTGCAACGCTTTGTGCCGCTTATCAATACGTCACTGCGTCGACACATTGTTAAAACGTGAACTCGGCGTCACTCACAATACAGGTGAAGTCACGGCTTTGACGGAACAAATGAAAAGGGGCCTCGCGCATTCACGCTCGCAGAAAAAAACGAAGTTTCTGCTTTCGATTTCAAATCACTGCCAAATGTTAAAGTAGGAGCTGCCATCGCATGTGTTATTTTTTCTACACTTAACTCTTTGAGAGAGCACTACGTAATTTACTCTCCTAGCTAATCAACGGTAGGATTTTGTAAATGGGCAACAAAACAAATTTCAAAAACAGAGAATGTTTTTTTACGAATGAACCTGCCTGTTCATTGGCAGATGAGAAAGCATATGGCATCATCAGGTGATCATATTTGGGATTAAAAAATTAAAAATAAATTACATCCAAACAAAATTCAAAACTATTCCATAAATAATAGCGTTGAACGAAGTGATTTTTAACCTAAGCCGTACTTAAAAAACAGTGACTTTGCTCGGTGTATAAGTATGAACAGTGAGCAAAACACATTTGGACAGTTTAATTGCAGTAGAGGTAGATTTTATGATTTGAACGATTTAGAAACTTTGACGACAGAAGCTTATAAAAAGAAATTATTATTAATGATCATATTATACGTAAATAGTAATGCAACTTATAAAATGTATTTGAAAAAGTTATCTTTTGAAAATGTTGCAGAACATGTTTTTTTTAATAACGATATAGTAGTATTTTGGGTCGCGGAAAAAAGAGAAGGGAGGGGGGGGATATTTCAGAATAGTATACCGATTGACCAATAATAAAATAACATAATTTTCTTTGGTGCAGGGAAAGTCATGATGTCATTTGTGGGTTTAAAAAAAACAAAGCAAATAATATTTGGAAGCACGTGAACAATGAAAGACGGGAACTGTAAACTGTCCGTTACTTGAATGTTCAAGTTGTTGTACAACGATCATGTATGAGGGGAGGGGAAGAGAATAGAGGACCTTAACAAATCTTGTTTAACTTTATGGATACTTTGATTTGGGTTTTCATTCTGTCGGAACGGGGACGAGGTCGGCTGATTTGGTTTAACGATCTGGAAACGGTAGTAAAAGCCTGACCCTGGTGTACCAGTGGACTGGTGGCGGTGCTAGGGAGGGGGAAGCGGGTGTTTATGCCAAACCGTGAGATAGCTTGTTGAGTAAACACCAGTCACGACCTTGGTAGATCTGCATGGAGCGGATGCGAACACCCTCGAGATGCCTTGATTGATGAACTAGTATGTTTTAAGGCCTACCTACAGCCCTAAATTGGTAGTCGCTCATTTTGGTTTCGAGCGTCGAACGAAGATCGGTGTGAACTTCGGGACAGACCGACTGAACTGGAGGTTCATAGCGATGGTCTCGTTTTAACTTCGGGACAGACCGAGTGAACTGGCGGTTCATAGCGATGGTCTCGTGTGAACTTCGGGACGGACCGACTGAACTGGAGGTTCATTGCTATGGTCTCGTATGAACTTCGGGACAGACCGACTGAACTGGAGGTTCATTGCTATGGTCTCGTGTGAACTTCGGGACAGACCGACTGAACTGGAGGTTCATAGCGATGGTCTCGTTTTAACTTCGGGACAGACCGAGTGAACTGGCGGTTCATAGCGATGGTCTCGTGTGAACTTCGGGACGGACCGACTGAACTGGCGGTTCATTGCGATGATCTCGTGTGAACTTCGGGACGGACCGACTGAACTGGCGGTTTATTGCGATGGTCTCGTGTGAACTTCGGGACGGACCGACTGAACTGGAGGTTCATTGCTATGGTCTCGTATGAACTTCGGGACGGACCGACTGAACTGGCGGTTTATTGCGATGGTCTCGTGTGAACTTCGGGACGGACCGACTGAACTGGCGGTTTATTGCGATGGTCTCGTGTGAACTTCGGGACGGACCGACTGAACTTGAGGTTCATTGCGATGGTCTCGTGTGAACTTCGGGACGGACCGACTGAACTGGAGGTTCATTGCTATGGTCTCGTATGAACTTCGGGACGGACCGACTGAACTGGCGGTTTATTGCGATGGTCTCGTGTGAACTTCGGGACGGACCGACTGAACTTGAGGTTCATTGCGATGGTCTCGTGTGAACTTCGGGACGGATCGACCGAACTGGCGGTTCATAGCTATGGTCTCGGATCGACAGTATGCTAGCAGATATGTCTATATAAATAGTTTGGACTTAAAGGTTGTTATTATAATCTTACGTAAATATTGAACAATAATTTACAAAAATTCAGATCATTTATAATACATATATGAAAGATAATGCTTTTCCTAGTGTTACAACTACGTTCCACATGAAATACCGGTGTTTAAATAGTTTGAAATGTTTGTTACTCTGGGTTAATGAATGCTTTTAGTTTAATGTTTAAATTTATACAGAATTGTTTTTCATACTATACTATAAATAAATAAAATATATATTTATACTAATTTATTTCTTAAGATTTTTAATCGTCTGTATGTGGTTTTGAGTCGTCGTTGAAATTCAACAGAGACAGATCAATTTGCTTGCCATGTCACAGTCGATTTAAGCAACTTTTATGTATTCCCGTCCCAACCAATAGAAATGCACCTGACGTTTCTTCGACACTACTGCCGCCGGTTGACGCAAGTTATACCTATAATGTGTGAACTTCAGTTCGCGCGAGCGAGGATCGTGTGATCCCAGTATGTGTTGTCTCAACGTTTGGGGGGTTGATCCCGAGATCATTTTTGGACTAAGATAATTGGATCGTGGATCGAAGAGCAGAACTGGCCGTAATAGGCGAACGGTGCTTTCTAAATCCCCTGGCTAATGAAAAAACTCCACCTCAGCTGTGTGTTTCTGACGTCACGGGTTTTAAGTGTTTTAGCGGCACGGCTTGTACAGTCTTTCGTCAGTTCTGTCTTGATTGCACTTAAAATAAAATTACAATAACTTTAACTAAAACTAATTAATACTTTAAACTACGTAAAAATATATACACAAAAAGGAAATTAAAATTACTAAAAAAAACTTAAATTAGAAACACGTTGCCAATCTACATATTCGGCCACTAAAAATAAAAAGTAAAATCCATTTGCCATTTTAACCGATTTTACCTAAATAAAAAGGTTTTAATAGAAAATATAGTCCAAGAAACGGGAGTAGCTCGCACAGCGGGCTACGATAACCATTTATCGGATCAAGCTTTGAAAATTATCACTTAGATTTTGTGTCAGTTTCTTGGGAGCTCGTTGAATTGCGTATATATCAACATGGCTGTCGTAATGTGTGCATTGAGAGTGGATTTCAGATAGTAAAATGCAGGTTTTTATGAAACCATGACATTAAAAGTATGTGTAGCAAATGTTAGTTATTTGTCGCGTGCAAAAAGGGCGTAGGGTGACCGCATGCAGTCCTCACGAGCAGGAATGACGCCTCCCGCGCTGTGGCAGACGACGGCCGCTGATGCTGTCTCGGTGTCGATCTCCAGCCAAGTCACGCTCTGCAATCTTCTTTTTGCAAATGGAACCGTATGACATGTAAAAGTACAAATATTTTGTACATTTGTACGTTTTCGTGAAAGCAACTGTATCGATACAAAAAAAAAGGTTCACATTACTACTGGGTTCGGATTCTTGCATGGTTATTTATGCTTTGTGTTGTCCCAGTGCCTTCATTATTAAAGTTTTTTTTGTGAACCGTTCCCTGAATAAATTTCTAGTATTAACTTAGCAATAAGCATGATAAAAACATTAAGGAACATTATTGCATAATCGATTATCTTTAACATGGTTTAAAAAAATTATGATTTTAATAAACATTAATTAATATTTAATAATTTTCTTGGTGCGTTCAAATATATACAGTATTGCTTCTAAAAAACGTATTTCATACGTGCAAAAATAATCATAGCAATGTGTTGATGTGCTATAAGAATTTACAGTAGTTTTCTTGTAGTGTTACCAGTTATTTCTTGGCCACTGGTTTCCAAAGGAATCTTTTGTAAACGTATCAGATACTCCGCGAGTGATGAACGTGGAGGTGAGTTTTCTCGGTGTTCTCCCATCCGTCCCACCTGATGCATTCCTTCATTGTTCCA
Organism: Bacillus rossius redtenbacheri; assembly: GCF_032445375.1. NCBI lineage: Eukaryota > Metazoa > Arthropoda > Insecta > Phasmatodea > Bacillidae > Bacillus > Bacillus rossius. The sequence continues at coordinate 36,409,115 of NC_086332.1, forward strand.
AACTCACGTGACTCCAATTCGAGCGTTCTCCAGGCTGGCCGGTAAGTTAGGTTTGCGATTGAAAGTCTTGTACTTAACATAGGACTCTATTTATACTAGTGGAATGGTTTATGTTTTTCGTGTAGGAATTTTGAAGTGTCGAGTGCGGACCATATGATGACTTAAGACTTTGAAGAGATAGTTATTTTTTATCTTTTTTCTTAAGAATTAAGGGAAGCGCCAATCAGAGCCCAGTAGAATGTGTTGTTGGCGCGAAATAATATTTCGTTGGGAAAGCAGGCTGTGATGTAGTACGAAATGAGTAGGAAATACATAATTACTAACATCATATGTAGAAATTATAAAAAACCAAAAAGAACACTGCGCGAAAATTAAAAAAAAAATGCTCTGATTGGAATATTTATTTTGTTTTATGATTTCGTAAATTAATTATTCTGATTTTTTTCGTGGCTTTTGTGTTACTATACGAGTATATTAATATGCATTTACAATTCATGTATATATTTTCTTACTCTAAAGCCATTTTATTGTGATTTGAAATTGATGATATTACCATTACATGAACTAGTATTTATATATTAAACTTAAATATCCTCGATTCTTAATTGCATGTGGATTCTAGGTTACGATCTGAATTGTTGCAATTTTTAGGTTCAATCGTATCCACGTGTCTGGTTTTTCAAGTACATAGGTGCATTACCAATTTGGCAATTTCACCTTGAATAAAAATGTTACGCTAAACAAATGATTAATCAACAACGATTGGAAACCAAAATCAATTTCAAAATGCAGACGATACCTACAAATACAAAAATTCAACATAAATAATACGGCTGCTTTCTCGCCCGTTTTTATTATCGGCTGTAATCAACGACCACCAATTCAGTCACAAACTGGATATTACTTAACCACGTGCTCGTCGACGTACAGGTAAAGTTTACAATTCTTAAGTTTTTCAATCGTAAAACCACCTTCAGGACAGTTTTGTCTCGCGCAGACAGTATGTTCCTGTGAGTCCCGACGACCATGAATCAGGCGGGAAGCAAATTGCACGTGCTCATTTCCCATTTTATTGCAAACACATTTGGCCTCCAGGTAAGTTTACAATGCTTGCAACACTGCCCCGTTCTCGAGCAGTTTGTAACGACCAGCGAAATAAACACCACAGAAGTCTCAATACTACAGCTGAAATAACGTAGGGATCCGCCTATCCAGGGATGTGTGTGAGTTTGTGAAGGTTAGTGGTTAGTGTGGCACTAGAGCGGTATCGCCTCTAAGCGTTATGCTCTGAACGACCACGCATTCTTCTCGTCGTGCAAATGACGAATATAACTCTTTAAGATGTGACCATAAGCTTGTAATGAACTCAACTATTTATGCACTTGCGCAAGTACGCGAGTGTGAAAGTATGCAAGTATGCAAGTATGCAAGTATGCAAGTGTGAAAGTATGCAAGTATGCAAGTGTAGAAGTCAGCTCCATCATTTCTTCCTCTCCCTTGCCGTCTTCTCCTCTACCGGTTCCCTCACGGCTTACCTAACAATTCCCCTCATGCGATCGGAAATTTCGTAACGCTCGGCAGAGAAGCAGTTGACAGGTGAAGCGGAGACTCGGTGACGGCGACCCCCGCGCCGGGAACACGCCGGACGTCACGTGTCAAGGTCCCGCCCACGTGGCCGCGGCTGCAGGCGCGTGTAGCCCGCGGGAGTCCGCCGATGAATGAGCGAATCACTCGCAACCTCTCGCCGACGACGTCGTTAGCGGCGCGGAGCGTTCAGGAGCCGCCCCCCTGAAGACACGAGGAGATCGCGGGGCGTGGGAGGCGCTGGTCGCCCCTTCGTGGCGAGCACGACCTTGGACAGCCACGTGGAGGACTGATTCCGGGGTGTATATTGGGGCAAGGCGGAGGGAGGCGGATTTCATCAGAGTTCTTCGTCACGAGCTGGAAGTTAAGTAGTAACGAACCCATTGAAACACATCTGCGCGGAGCTTCCTAACCGCTCTACGTATTCCTAACCGCTCTACGTACACCACAAAACACAATTTTATTTATTTTTTACTGAGAGACTCTGTTAACCACGAAGGACTTGCGAAATACAGCAAGCTTAAATGGAATATAAGAATTATGTTTTAAATACATAATTATTTTAAAACTGAAGTCTGGTGGAAATAGACTGTATATTTTCTTAGTTCTTTTCAAGATCAGTTACACAGAAAAAAACGTTGTTAACATTGGTGTTGCTTTGTTGCAATCACATCATAAAATATTTTTTAACGTTTTGGAAGTACACCGTAAAAAAAGCTTGATTTCTAAAACTTCAATGATGGGAGAATTGAAATTGATCAAGCCAGTGACATTGTTTCTTTGTCTGTTATTATTGCAACTGTCTCGTCGTTGTCAGCCTTCTGAGTTTGTCTGCGTTGTGATATTTTTTCTTCTGATTCTTTCCATTGAATTCTCTTGCTGTCCTGTCTATACATTTAATTTTTGACATCAGCTGATTTTAGCTTGTTTTCTGTGTGTTTGCAAATTCATCTTTTTTTAAATCCATTATTGAGGTAACTCTATGACATACAGTGTAACCAGCCACCGTGTACGTAAAAAAAAGTGAGCTAATCTTTCAGTACTCACCAGAGATGTGTAACATATAACCTCGGTAATGTGTTATCGTGTTGAAAATACTTACACTTGTAATACGAAACTCAGACACGAAATATTACGTAGAATTCTTTAAAATAATATCGAGCCTCATAAATACAAGCAAATTGTTTTAAAAAAAAAAAAAAAAACATTTCTTGACGCAAATAACACATAGTTTCCGCACTCACCACTATAGCAGCTACGTACACTTTCTGATCATTCTATTTGCAGAGAAAATTTTTAAATTATATAATAAATCGAGTCTAATAAAAGCATAAAATTCATGAAAAAAATTCTAAACCCCGACTTTGGAGCTGATTTCCGACAAGGAAATCTATATGGATACAACCCATCTTGATAAAATTCACTAAACAGTTAATAGTTTTACGAACGTGAGAGACAAGACCGCGATGCGCGCAGGTTCGGGGCGGTCTGGCCGCCAGGCACGGTTACTGACGTCACGCGCCGTCCACTGACGTAAAGCATGCCACGCGTGCCTGGCCAACACCACCGAGACTCAAGGCCTTACAACATGTCCGTGACGTCACAGGCAGGAGGCGGTAGGCTCGTGGCGCGCGGACGTTGCTTTCTTCACGTGAACGCGTTTCTCCCGCCCTTGCGTTCCACCGCTACTCTTGTGTTACTCTTTACGAAATGTTATTAAGCACGAATATTATGATAGTTGCTAACGAAATTTAACTACATTCACTTAAATCAGCAGAGGATGATATAGATTATTATACACATTGCAGTAGTTGTCTTGGTATACTCCGTACAAAGTTGTATTTATAAACATTTAAAAATTATTTTATATGAATAACAAAATCGTTTTCTTGACACCCACACCGGAGCAAAAGTTTTAGATCTGTTTGTTTTGACAGAAGCCACATCTGTAAACGATATACCGATACAAATCATATACATGTATTAAGGGAAGTGAGAACAAACAAATTGAAAGTAACTTAAATGCTTCTCATGGCACATGTTTATTATATATGCTGGGTGTAGCTATAGTATACTTTTGACAGCTCCTACAATTACAAAGATTTCATGGAGTGTAGTTTAACTTGACATGAATTATAACACTTGTGTATAAAATAGCAAATTACATAGCTTATATTAAGATACAATGATGAATTTGGCATGACAAAATGTATTTGTGCAGCCTGTGTAAGGATTCTGCTGTCTTTTTATATAAAATGTCTATGTTAATATCCAACTCAGAAAAATTGTATGTATGTGGGCAATAGTATTGTTATCAATAGAGAGCTTTTTCATCAGAACAAAAACATAACCACTACAAGAACACCTACGAATTCAGAGTTTAATGTTTGGTACTTTCAGGCCGTGATCGAAATGGTTATTTGTTATATAGAAATTTCATTTAGTGTAATTAAACTCGGCCATCGTCAGTAAACATTTCCATTCATCTACAAGTATACAAATGAACAAAATTTATAAATTCTCCAAAATGGACTTATTACGACAAACGTTAAAATTTATTTCTAAGGATGAATAGTAGGCCTACATAAGCTAACTTCCATATTTACCAATTATTAAAAATATTTATTGCGACCATGACAAGCAATTATTTGTTTTTAAACATAATACAATATCTTCGCGTGTTCCGAAGGTTAAAAATTACTCAGCGTGAGTTTTGAGATGACTTAAATTTATTTACAACTCTAGATAGAAAATATGTAATAATAAAACCCTAAAATGCGTCTACAAATAATTTCATTGGCAATTGGGTCACATGATGTTTTATAAAAAAATATGCAGTTTCGGACATGGCGTAATATTATTTAGCCTACTATTACTTATTAAGTGCATTTTAATCAATAATTTTACTATGCGAAGATAACTGTACACAATCATGCTTATTGCTGAATACTTTTTTAATGTAATTCCATTTATCTACGCATGTTGTATATTTTATCAATATAAAACCAGATTGATTTTAAACAAGGATTAACAAACGGAAAAATCCCTATCTAAATATTAGCACTATTGGCAAATAAATACTTTAAAGAGTTAATGCACAACTTACCCTGGAATATTTTGTGGGTATGGAGTGTTCTCGTGGAATTGCGTTTAACCACGCATTTTTACTATTTTCACTGTCAAGAAATAGGAAGACGTGAACTTTCGGACCACCTTCATAATTTCCACGACATTGTGGAACACAACACTTGTATACGAAGACACATTTATTTTGCTCACTCGCGACGAAAGTATTTAAAAGAAACGTACAACGCGCCGCGGAAAAACCCCTGCACGGTCAAGTCAAGTAGCTGCTTCGAACATTACACATTCCTGAGCCTGTCCAAACAACCCTCTCCTGGCCTCTTACCCGTGACGTCACAGGCTCCAGGCGACAGGGTGGGAAGGCCTTGAGTCTCGGTGGTGTTGGTCCTCATTTACCCCCCCCCCCTCCAGTCACCGCTCCCCGCGCATTATCCCGCCTCGATCTATTATCACCTTTAGCGGCCTGGGAATTCCGGGCTTACAGAGGCCGCCGTGAGGAGAGGCGTGAATAAGCGTCGCTGTTCCAGGTGTTTCGGGTGTCGGGTCGGCCCGGGATGACGCGACACGTCACGGCCGCTCTCGTCCCTTCGAGAAGGACGCCACGGGTATATAAGCGACGACGCCAGCTTCCGCGAGAGTTCCGAGGGTTCAGAGAGTTCTGCGAGTAGGAGAGAGAGAGTCTCCCCCTCGGGGAGTGATACTGGCGATACCCGTGCGATCAGCGAGAGGTGTGGAGGGCAAGTGGTCCTTGCTGAGCGAACCGGACCTATCGGGAGGCGATACCTGCGAGTGAAGGCCTGGCGAGCCAGTCGGGTGCGACGAGCGATAGTTGAGGACTGTGCTGCGGCGCGGCGTGGGTGAGTGTGCGAAGGAAGCGGACAGAGCAAGACAGAGGAGCGAGCCACTGTCGAGCCAAGCTCCAGTAGAAAATGTTAATGTTTCAATGATCCGTGTAAAGACTAATTGTTTCCGGACAGAAACCCAGAGTGCAGTAATAATTAAATTTATTGTGTATACATTAGTAATAAATAAAAGTTGATAAAACTTAATTGGGCTATCCCTTACCAATCCAGAAGTCCTCCCCACATGAATCGTAACAATACTTTAAAGTTTCCCTTGGGTGCGCTCCATCCGCCACAGACGATTGCACAACGGTTACCATATTTCCGTTTCACGCGACTTCCGTTACGTCCACGAGCCTACCAAATTCCATATACCGAGACCTAAGATGTTACACATGTAGGCGTTTGTATGTTGCACGAACAGCGCATCTGTCGGCGAAAGGGCGCGCGGCGCACGGCCCCTCGCTCGGGTTACCGGCCTGGGGTGACCCCGCCAGGCCTGGACGTGACCCAGTTACCTGCCGCTGATCGATAACACGTGATGCCCCGGCGTGCCCGTGATTCACACGCCGCGCCTCCTCGGCGAAGCCACGGGACCAGCTTCCTGAGCGGTGTTCCTCCTGCTAGCCGGGCGCTGCTCGTCTCACCTCCCACACCCGCTCCACACCCAGGAGGGGATGCTTACTTGAGACCGCAATGTGTCTACATCGCAGCTCTCGGAATATACGGCATTTTGAAACAGTAATTTAGTGCATATTGAACGGAAACGCGGGTCAAACGGTGATACGTCTGCGCGGAAGAATCATAAATCTCGAAAAAAAAATGGCGGACCCGCGTGATCCATATATATACGTAATATATACATATATAAAACATATATATATCGTGGTCACCCATCAAAGTACCAACTACGCTCGATGGTGTTTAACTTTTTTATGTGTCTTAACTAAGTATACGCCTTTACCTGTTTTTTTATGTTTAGCTGGCTGGTGACATTCATCACCAGTCAGCCTACCATCGCCCCTTATTTACTTACTATTTCATATACTTACTCGATATTTCAGTGTGACAGTTTTATTAACGTTGATCAAATCGGTGACAAATTTAAACATTTACAAATTTACTCCCATGCCTTATCCAGGACTCGAACCCAGAACCCCTACCACCGTATGCCAGTGTGCATCCGACTACGCTACGGAGGTCGGCATTTTACCGGCCCAAGGCCCACTCGTCTACCATGACGACATGAAATACAATTATCTTATAAATGTGCGTATATATAAAGAATGAATTAGAAAATAATAAAATTCTTACAAGTACTTTAATAAAAATATAAGTTTGAATAAAAATTATTATGTAACTAATTTGTTAAAAAAAATTTAATTGATGTAAAAAAAAGTAACCGCTTTTAAACGAAGTTATTCTTAGTCTTATTTCTTTTATAAACGTCATAAATATCTATTGTTTCAGTTACAGTTGTCATCACGGACTTGTATCAAGTTCTTTCGAGTAGTTACCTACAAATCTGAAACTGTTTAAAGTTAAATTCGATTTGAAAGCGAAAGTATTACTGTGGAATTGCAAAACCGTATGTCTACGCGTAAAAAACAATTTTTAATCAAATAATAATCTAAAGTACATAGTTATGAAAAAAATATGTGAAATTGAATAAAACCTACCTATAACGATAATTTAATATATATATACATATATATGTATGTATATACATATATACACATATATATACATATATATGTGTGTATATATATATATATATAATTTTAGTAAGATTGAAAGAAGTTTAATTGTACTCTCAAATTCATGAAGAATGTTAGGACACATAAACGACTTCATATTTCCCCTGCTGCGCCGGAGATATTTCTTTGTGTTCGAAGCAGAGAACTTTCCCAGAAGTACGTGTTCAAGAGCTGGCTTTCACTGTTTCCGCATTTCTTTGGAAGCGCAAGCTTCCTGGTCGCTCAGGGAAAAAAAATTTGTTCCGTGGTGCGATTGTGTTTCAATATTTCATTGGATTACAACTACTTATAAGAAAGATGATAAAATGCATAGAAAATTAAGGTTTTTTTAGAGTGTAATAAAATCGCAACGCTCAGGGTGGTTTCCGAGAGGGAGGGGGGGATTATGATCGCCCCACCCCTCACTCACGGGCAAGTGTTAGGGCGGTATTTCGAGACGTTCGGGTAAGGTAGCGAATAAGCACTGCCTTTTTGGGACACAACCGTAACCTAACTCGCAGACCGTATTTCAGAACGTGTCCAAACTCAATCTCTTTAAGGTACCAATTTTTTTTTTTTTTTTTTTAATAAACTGTGCCCTGCACTAGGCTAGAAACTGATTTCAAGGCATTCTAGTGGCATTGTGGCAATCATCGATACATTTGCTACGCCAAAAAAATCCTACAGATAGCAGCACTTTCGTGCGGAGTAAATGGTATAATTCTAATTTTTTCAAGTACTTTTACAGTTGGTATTTTTTATGACTATTGAAGTGTACAAAATGTATTCCAGGATAGTTTCGCTATCATAAAGATTCATTTGGCACTCCAACACGCTTGTTACGTCCCCCGATGATCACAAAAAAATGACTATGTACCTACGAGTTAATGGCGCCGGATGCGGTCCAGCCATCTGGAAGAAACCAACGAAAACGTTAGCTCTGCGCATGCGCGGAATTTTGGGCAAGAAAACGGCAACTATTAGGAGACAAAAATCCATTGCCTTAAAATAAGGGACTGGCCGTGTCCTGTCGTGCACTAGGAATAAGGTTAGGGAACAGGTATAATAATAATAATAATAATAATAATAATAATAATAATAATAATAATAATAATAATTTATTTCCCATTTTGTTACACTTTGTTAACAATAATCAATTAATTAACCAGGAAATTTAGCACTCACGAAAGCAAGCTTGTATGTGAGTGCATCTAGTCACTAAAGGTGTAGCACATTCAACACCTAAACCCTCATGTCATGGAATACCGGCCTGTGTGAAGTGAACGCTACAAAGCTGCAACTTCGGCTCATCTCGGAGCTCGTTCGGGAGAGCTCGGCGCTGAAAAGGGCCAGCTAGGCTCTCGGGCTGACGTCACGACGCCGTTGCGCAACAGGCGCGTCCAGACGGCGCGGCGAGATTGCGAGTGCCGCTCGGCCGGAGGCGCTTGGCGCGTCGGCGCGTTGATTGCGGCGAGCGCCGCGGACCGCGAACCACGCGGCTGCCGTCACACCGACAGAACAACACTGCTAGACCTGCAAATACATTGCAACCGAGCAACAGCCTGTGCCGTGTAAACCACGTCTTTTTTTTTTTTTGACGTGCAAACATCTTAGTTCTCGTATACGTAGGGGCATGCATATTTCGCGAAAAGATTCCGAGACTAGTTGAAAGTTAAAACACTGTAGCATCATCTGTGTTTCGTGATTGAGTGAGATTTTTTCTGATTTATGTAGATCGATTTATAACCAATCACAGTAATTCAGTGTGGAAGAAAACGCGTCCTGAGTAGTTCGATCAAATATGGCAACGACTTCTCTCGCAGACGGCCGCCAATCACAAGAAACCGCTGTTGCGGGTACACCTTTTTGCAGTCTATTGAGCGTACAGATTTTTTCGCGAAAATTGCCTGCCCCTAGCGGCATTTGGTAGGGGTAGTTTCGTGGAAATGGAACGGAAGTCAAATGAACGGAAATGCTGAACAAATATGGCGGACTCACGTAAAATAAGTCCGTATTTAATGAGGGGACATACTAAACGTATTTGTGCCCAAATGTTACTTTATGATCGTGAAACTACCCTGGCATATAGCTGGTAAGCTAAAATAGTTATCGTAAAAAGAAATTTCACGTTTTAAAGTACGAAATAAAACTGTCATGAAATGATTATAATACATATTCTCCTTCCAAATTCCAAATAGGCTTAGTAGCAAAGGGCGGCAGCCGTAGTGTATTCGGCAATAGCACCAAGTTTCGGTGCGGGGGCTCGGGGTTCGAATTCCGGTTGAGACTTGGACGTAATTTGTGTTGTCCTAATCGTATCTATGGTGCTTAAAAAGACACCAACAATTACAAAAATCAACTACATCTACACAACGACTTGGGGGTCGCCTAAAAAAAAAAATACGACATTAAGGGGGAAGATGATTGGCACACTGGTGACTGTTAAACTTGCAAGTGTGTAACTCATAAAAAAAATAGCGGTAGAGAGTACGTTTGTTTACTTCAAGGGACGTGGTTAAAATCTCGTCACTGGTAAAACCTTTTTTACTTAATATAATGTAATATTATATTATAATAGATTCGAATCATCTCAGTAAGGTTAAAGTTTATTTGTAGGTCGTATTTACAGACTGATTTAAGTCGTTTAAGCAAGAATAAATATACAAACATGTACTTAGTCTTATAATTTATTCTTTATAATGTTTCAGGTTAATATTTTAGTAATCCCATATAAGCATAACTTATAACGTATTTTCAGTACAGTGTGTTTGCTTAATTTCTGGTGCATTAAAATACAAACTGCTTCAAATTAAGACGTTGCATTTAATAATTTAAACAAAATACGTGTATGTTGAAGAATGTAGTTTTTGCAAACAGATGCAAATGACACTGTTTTCATCATTTGGTTTTGACAGTTCCATTGGAAAATCATGGAAATCTGTGCAGAAGGCAATAAAGGTCTCTGTCATCATTGGGCCCCCTCTGTTCTACAATAGCACGGGAACCGAGATTGATCACGTAAACAGAGACGGATCCCCCAGAACATTTCATCATCGCGTCTGCTGCTTTCACAATGCACGGAAACGTTTCAAATAGCAGCCAAAGAGATTTTATTCAAAGGTTACTAAATATTAATTTAATCAAAAAATATATATAATTTTTTCGAGATAATAGAACGGGATAGAATTTACAGTTTTAATAAAACTAACCAACTAAGTTATATGAGAACACTAGATTTTATTGTCCTTGAAACAATTTTAAACGTATTTAGAATATAAACAAACATGGCTACAACCGCAGCCAAGTACTCTGCTTCTATTGGTCGCACGGAGCAACGTAAACGGAAGAGCTCAGCATTGCCGAGCTAATTCGTACGGTTCCGTCTCCGTCTGCGTGCTATTGTAGAAACTCTGTTCCGTGAGATCCGTCTCCGTTTGCGTAATCTATCTCCATTTCCGTGTCATTGCATAATGGGCCTTAGTACTGTTACGATGGCCGGAGCGGTTCCTTGGCCGCGCTTTTTATCTGGGGAAACCCCGCTGCCGCGACCCAGCTCCCACTTCCCCCCTCTCCTAGCGCCTTTCTGAATAGTCTCGGCGCCTTACTACCTCGCCTGGCACGTTCTGCGCATCCCGAGAGCAACGCCGCGAGAATGTGGCGTAACTGGGACGCCATTGTTCTCGCAGCTTCGAGTGTTAGGTCGGGGTTATCTGGTGATGCGCCACTTCGGCGGGCTACTAGACCTGGCAGGTGTTTAAGGACGGAGGCCGGCCTGCGGTGAGCGGCGCGGGAGTGACCGAGGCAGGTGGCGTCACCGGCGGGCGAGTGCGAGACTGCGAAGAGAACAGGGCGAGCGAGCCCATTGGCGAGCGATGGTGGGTGACGAGCGACGGGCTTCGCGTGCGAGAGACTGGTGCATCGGGGACGGTGTCGTGCGTGCGGCTGACGAGTGAGTAGCGCGAGGCAGTGTGTTGGGACTAGAGACGAGCAGTAGGGAGAGAGCCACTGTGGAACCGAGCTCCAGTGTGCTCAATGAAATAACGATTGATTTGTGGACGGACAGTTGAATTGTTTTGACTTTATTAATAGTGCAAACATTACTTGATGTAAGTTTTTGGACATACGCCATTACTAAAAACTTTTTCTGTTGAAGAAAAACTAGAAAATAAAAATAAAGAAATATATAAATAAAACCCAAAAAAAAGGGGCAAAAAACACAAAATTAAGCAAAAAATTGCTGTTATCAACAAGGATATAAACACCACCAAATATTCCGTGACAGGAATATGGTCAACAAAACAAAGAAAAACAAAGAAAAATGTACTAAGAGAACGAAAAAAAAAAAACCATATTCCTGTCACGGAATATTTTGTGGTGTTTATATCCTTGTTGACAACAGCAATTTTTTTGCTTAATTTTGTGTATTTTGCCCTTTTTTTTTTTTTGGGTTTTATTTATATATTTCTTTATTTTTATTTTCTAGTTTTTCTTCAACAGAAAAAGTTTTTAGCAATGGCGTATGTCCAAAAACTTACATCAAGTCATGCACTCCCATTGCACAAATATTTCAAAGATAATAGTGCAAATATTAGTAAATAAATAAAACTGTATTTAATTAATTTGGGCTATGCTTTCGGACCTGTTTTCCCACACGTAACAGTACAGTGAAAGGTCTTTGAACCAGAACGAACGTCCGATATTTTAGGTACACACAGGCCATAGTTACACATGCCAATAATCGCGCATGAACGCGTGAGAAAAAAGGGCTAAAAATAAAAAAAATAAAGCTGAAGCTAAACCAATTTATAATCAAAGAAAAATAATTAAGCATTTATTAAACAATTAGGTAAAAAAATAATACAGTAAATGATTCGACGGAAAATTCTAAGCGTACAGCACGCCTCATTGTTATTAGAAGATAGATGCCAAACCACTACATTTCCGATTTATACTGTAGATCATTGTTTACAAAAAATTTACAAGTATTTTCTAAATTTACACAACGTTTCGTAAATTTACGCGTAATCAGTTTATTGACGTTAAACATGAACTCACAAGAACCATCTTAAATGTTAATAAAACATTTAAAAAACTTGTTAAGTCTACAGTGAAAATAAAAATATACTATATTTCCATTTGCGTATTCATCCTGTACATAAAAAACACAGAGCTCAAAAGTCGGAAGCCTGTTTATAATTTTTATAAAGATATGTGTTTCTAGAACTTATTCGAACTTATTCCTTTTTAAAATTCGTAATTTATAAAAGTGTAACTTTGACTAGTACTCGATCATTAAGACCGGTATTCCAAGATAACAAATAATAAGGGCTTAGGTGTTGAATCTGCTACTCCTTACTCTAACTGTATTCCTAGTGCACGATAGGATAAGGCCACCTCCCTTATTTTTTAGGGAAAGGACTTCGGTGTCCTATCCGTTGCCGATATGTTCCCCAAATTCCGCGCACGCACGTAGCTCACTTTTTCGTTCATTTCGTCCAGATGGGGACCTGAGTCTGGCACCAATAACTCAGTCTCTTTTGTGATCATCGGGGAAGGAACAAAGCGTGTTGGTGTACCAAATGTAACCTTATGATAGCGAAACTATCCTGGAATACATTTTGTACACTTTAACGGTCAAACAAGAAATATTTGCAACTTAAAAAAGTACTTGATATTGGTGCTATCTCTAGTATTTTTTCCGTAACAATTGTATCGAAGGTTGTGAAGCGTCCGCTAGAATGCGTTGAAACCAGTTTCTAGCCTCGCCCAGGGCAACGTTTATTAAAACCTTTGCTGATGATTTGTTTGCTTACTGGGATTCGGTTTGGACTCGTTCTGAAATACAGCCCGCGTGCTAGGTTACGGTCGTATCCCAACAAGGCAGTGCTTATTCGGTAATTTACCCAAAGGTCTTGGAATACCGCCCTTAAGATCGCGAAGGAAGTAACTTTCACTGTCGCTAAGAAGGACTGGAAATTATATCATTTGCAAGTGAAGAAAGTACAAGCTGGCAAGTCTTGTCAAAGAGGCGATTAACAGGAGCTGTGATATGTGGAACGGTAACTCCAGTAGCGCAAGTGAGATCATCTGATAGCTCCGTTTTCCCTCCAGAATCGGTATAAGCGCAGCCGCTGCCTATAATTGAATGAAGTATCACAGAATGATCGTATGGGCTATGATGTGAACATAGGGGCAGCCTGTTATTTTTTTCAAAGCTTTTGACCCTTTCAGATATATGTACTTTGTCATTTCTTAAGAATTGATTTTAATTTCTATCTAAACTACAATTCTTTTAATAATATATATGTAGTAAGAATATTAAACTACAATTATCATATTAATGTGAAATTATTCTATTATAATTAGAGACCTCAAAAATTCGCGGATTCATTTCGTGTTGTGCTAAAATTCAAATAATTATACCTTAGAGCTGCTTCTGCCATTGGTTCACTGTTAATCTGGAGGACTGAGGGCCAATTAGAAACCCTCCCTCATAGACGTGTAGAATCACAGGCCACCCAGTCGAAACGACTCACAAGTCATCAGCCAATTAACAGTTGGCATTTGTCCGAGTGTGTAGTGGATATTTGAGTCTATCCTGAAGGTCATTAAACCCGAGAATTTTTCTGGTCTCTAATTATAATATATTTTTTTTAGCCATGAAGTATGATGACTAGAATGTACACAGTGACTTACTCAGTCAAAGTCTGACAAAAAATTATGTATCATTGATATATAAATATACCACTTCAGTGGACGAATAGACTGAACAGGTTAAGATATTGAATTGCAATCCAGTTATTAAACTTATTTCACTCATAACTTTCTTGAAAGCGTTCGGATTATAGTAACGTAGTTTGTCGTTAAAAAGAAGTTGCCTTGCTGTAATATAAAAGGCACGATTTAAATTGACTAAATAATAAGTAAGGTTGAACTGCTTCACTGATAGATTCTGCGAATTGCAGATAAAACCTAATATAATTATTTAAATTTATTAAGAACAAATTTAAGTTCTGCTATTTCTTCATATAAAAGATGAGATGCATAGCGGATCTGTGTTTGTTTCATACAAAATTAATAGTTCTCAGTTTGCCACAACAGGAATTCTCCGTGACGGTTTTAGCTACGTGTGAGGAGATTTACTATTTATGCCTTATCGTGGGAAACAAATAGTAGAACATTTAAAATTTGTATGGGATGCACATATAGTTTATAACATGGATACAAGGACACATCTTAATTTATCTGGAAAAAAAACCACGCTTTCAAAATTCAAAAACAAAATTTATTTACAGGCGAGGTCAATTAAGATTATAACAGTTTCCAAGCGTCGCCTTGAAAAATCAAAAATATAATCTGAGCCTTGGTTGATATAATAGCGTGGACGTTTGAAATCAAGATCCCAGCAGCAAAAGCGAGAAGGCCAAGTCTTATTTTCCAATTAAGTGTTTCCTGAAGGAAAAAAAAATGCCACCCACTCAGTTAACCAATTATTTTCACCGCGCGTGACGAAATTCCGTCTCTGTGGTTCAATTAGGAACGGACATACGCAACCGTGAATAACGTCATTCAGTTGACCGGAAATATCCCAAGGCCACCGACTAGCCCGTCAAACCTGATCACGTGTTCCGTAAAATAAAATATTTAGAGTTGTGCCTGCCCTTCGACCATTCTCCCGCTACAGTCTGTGCCACGTAACTTGTCTCAAACTTGACTCTTCTCAAAGTAGTAACAATTTACTGCTGTTCTGTCGACAGTTTTTGTAATAAACTTCTTGTGGTTGTCAGTTTCCGAAAACAAACCTCATTATCTATATGTTTTTCAAGTTGCAATTTGGAAATGGGCACCACTTGTACAACTTTTGAAAACTGCCAAATTTGAGACAAATAACATGAGAGTCTGTAACTTCAAACACGAAACCACTTCATGGCAAAGTTTTTTTGGATTCATCAGACTCCTCAATATTTTATATATATTTATTTATTTATTTATTTATTTATTTTAAGGAGATTAGTCCCCGCAATTTTGGTTCCCCCCTCTTTTTGCTTTAATTCTAATTGTAACTAATTATCTCAATTTTTTTGCATGTCAAGGCATAAATTATCTCTCCCAGACCTTTTACATCTTGTTGCGACCACGTATTTACAAACAGGCTCTAGTTTGTAAGCGCCGCGAGGGAATAACTTATTTCACACGGGTGTATACAATTGTCATGATGGTCACACCAGTTCACAAGTGTTGACTTCAAACACATAGCCAAAGCTAAGTTATGCCACGTCAAAAAAAAAAATGAGCACGGAAGCTTTAAACAAGCGGTTCCAAAATATTTGTAATTGCGAGATGGCGAGGCCTAATACTCCTTTAAAATGTATCTCTACTGCGTCAAAAATAGTAATGATGATGTCCTAAAATAAGTTGCACTATTTCCCCCCAAAAGTTTACTATAGTTCAAAGTAATCATTTTTTCATCAGTGCCAGAACCAGAAAGTCCGGCAGAGGTTTGTGAATGTCACAGTGAGCTTTATTTTTTTTTATATCTTAGCTGAAGTAAAGTGATTTACGAAAGGATACACAAATATCTTAGCTGGAGCGAGATAGGTAAGTAATATCAGTTACACAGATTGTGGTTGCTGCTATACTTACGAGTGATTATTTGTAATTTAGTTGCCGAATTATTCCCTGTTACATCACAAAACGAAAAAAAATGTAAATTTCATTTCGCATATTTGTGAATATTATTAAATCAACGTATACATTGAACGAGTAAGTACACTACTTTTACCTTTTTTCATTAAAAGATTCGGATGTAACAATAATTTGTTAAATTAATGGTAGTTGTAGAATAATGTAAACTAATTTCAAATTGTCTGTAAAAATAAAAAAATACGTGGCCACCACGCATTGGTAAAACTTCAAATGTAGAGAGCGATATGAAGTTTGTATGGTAGTCTACACCAATATTTCAGGCACGTATTCAAGTGTGCAAGCATACAAGCATACAAAAATGTCCCTTTTGGCACGCATACAGGCGTAGGTAGATTTCGAAGTACCTACTTCTTCTGAAAACATTCTGGAAACTTCTATAAACTTTTGCAACAATTTAAGAACTATATGTATATGACATCCCATATGTTGGCTAACCAAAAGGATTGATATAACATTTTCTCATATTTCATGCAGCGAAATTGTTTCCAACATTTTTAACTTAATGCATCCAGCATTGAATATCTTAGAACGAATTTCATAATGCCTACTAAGCCATTATGAATTTGTATGACCACCAAAAACTATTTTTTTTATCCCTTGTAGGCCTACTAATATGTAGTCGTATAAAAATTTGCTTTGGTCCAAGGTTTAAGAAAATATTAAGAAGGTTTAAAATATATTAAAAATAATTTGATAGTAAAGAAGTATTAATTTTTCTTTCAAACGCTGTTTATATGGCAATAGTTTGTTTCATACAAAATTGTTTCAACCAAAGGTTTTAGATAATGTTAAGAAATTTTACAATAAATTACAACGGATTTGATAATGTACCTACTAAACAAGTTACGATTATTTTGTCTTTCAACCCTTGTTATTTCCACCCCTAGCAGTAATGGCTGGTTACATAAAAAATTACTTAAGCCAAATGTTTTAGACAAATATTAGAAGGTTTAAAACAAATAAGAACTGATTAGATAGTGAAGTGGCAAATAGTTTTATTTATTTTTTTATTCTAACCCCTTTTTTTAACCTATTGTAGTAATAGTGGTTCGTATGAAAAATTGTTTCAGACCGAAGTTTTAGATAATTATTAAAAGATAAACAATTAATTATTATATATTGTACTGGTTACCTAATTAGGGAGAAATATTTTTTTTCCCCACTCAACCCCGGTTTATTTCACGCTAAGCAGCAAATTTCGGAGATATTAAAAATTATTTCAGACAACAAATTTAGATAATAGTTATAAAATTTACAAACAGTTTCAACGGATTTGATAGTGTTCTTGCTAAGGGAGGTATGTATTAATTTGTTTGTCTTTCAACACTTGTTTTTTCCACCCCCTGCAATAAATTATGGTTTGATTGTATCAAAAATTTATGTAGACAAAAGTTGTTGGTATTACTCCTATGAGTTAAACTTTCAAACGGGAGCGATATATTGTTGTTATTATGGGAGTTATAACGATTTTTCTGTTTGCTTTTTTTAAATCTTATTTCTTTACACCTTTAATCGAACTTTTCCTGCTAACGAACACGACCGAGATTTTCCATTACTTGAATTTATGTATCAGTTTGACTTTGAGTTGACGATGGTTTTGGGATCTATAGACCATGAATAGAAAAAAAACTATACATCTATGTTCATTTATACATCTCAGCGATCTATGGCGGCTTACTTTCAGGAGTCTTAAGCAATTTTTAGGAATTTGGGTTCTTTTTAAAGCAAAAAGTCTCTTGAGGTTTTCCGAATTACGAATTTTTGAGGAATAAAACGGGAAATTTTCCCTCAAA
Source organism: Bacillus rossius redtenbacheri (assembly GCF_032445375.1). Classification (NCBI taxonomy): domain Eukaryota; kingdom Metazoa; phylum Arthropoda; class Insecta; order Phasmatodea; family Bacillidae; genus Bacillus; species Bacillus rossius. Next base: position 36,426,860 of record NC_086332.1, read on the forward strand.
ACAGGAATTTTTCTCGGTAAATAGAAATATTTTTTAGGGATTTTGTGTCATTTTCAGTAATTTTTGGGGAATTTTGAGTCCAAGATGGCCGCCATGACGTCACAATCCACGGCTCCGGCTCCTCCAGCCCTAAGCCTGGGCTCGGAAATACTTTCCTACACTTCTATGGTTTTGAGGTCTGTGGACCATGAAACGAAAAACTATATAAAATATTTGCGGAAGTCGCACCATTCGTGTTCGAGTTTAGTACTTTAAGTTTTGGCAACATGGACAACATGAGAACACATGAATTAGCCGAGGTTAGATGTTTACACAACCATGGCGAGGAGTACGCTTCACTTGCCCTAAAGTCATTCTACCTAAAATGAATTTCGGCTGAATGCCTGTTAGGTCGAATGACTAGTAGGGCAAATGACGTTTAGTAGATATGACTTTTAGGCCAAGTGACGTTTAGGAGGTATGACTTTTAGAGCAAATGCCTTTTAGGCCAAGTGACGTTTAGGAGATATGACTTTTAGGGCAACTGACTTTTAGGCCAAGTGACTTTTAGGTCAAGTGATGTTTAGGAGATATGACTTTTAGGGTAAATGACTTTTAGGCGAAATGACTTTTAGGGCAAGTAACGTTTAGGAGATATGACTTTAAGGGCAAATGACGCGCACCGATGGCGAGTACTGAAAGAGTCTCAGGAGACTAGCGATTTCGGTATTTTCAGTGCATAAGTATTGAACCACGTCAGGTAGCGTGCAGTTTCTGACGCCTGGCTCCACAACTAATTCCCGAAAGTCGGGTGCGCGCCAAACCCAAGCCCTCGGCCCACTCTCACGTGGGTCGCGGGGTCGTGTTCGGTCGGAGAACAGCAGCGGCGTGACGTAGCTGCGACGCCCTTATCGCCTCCGGGCGGAACAGCAAGCGCAGGAGATCAGCGCGACTTCGTCTCAGGTCGCGGCTCAGACCCAGACGGCTTCTTCGGAAATAGACGCTCAAGCGTTTCTGGGAACCCTCGGACGGGTGTTGTGTTGCGGTGCAGCGTTAACAAGCAGTATTAGGTACTTGACCTCGCCGCCAGGAGCCGCCAGCGACGTCTGTTTGCGCTAGAGAGACACCGTCCTAACACCTCCACTGCCGTAATAATTACCCACTATCTCGTTGAAGCACCGCGAATGCATGATGGCACACATGAATTCTAGAAATTAATTAAATTCATGAATTTATTTGAGGGTACATTATACTTGTGTTGAATATTAACCAATCCTACCAAGACGCAAAATATTGTAAGCATGTTTTTATATCACACAAGATTTAAACTAAAAATTTCCTTTTCGACAAATATTAAGTATTTACTTAATTATTTTATCTATTAATTTTATTGACTTATTTTAAGTTGGCGAAGTTGAGGCGTGCCGCTTTTCTTGCGCTTAACCACAATCCTATTTATTAAGTAGGCACATGCAGGATAAGCTTAATAAAAACTATAGCCAAGAAAAACGAAAAATTATTACAAATACGATAAAATAAAACCTAACTTAACAAGCCACTAGGAAATATAAAAATAACAAAAAAAAGCACATATGACAAACATTATTTACCGAACGTATAGCCTACATAAGATATTAAAGATAGTTTAAATTTTTTTTTTATAAAATCTATTTAAAACTATAGTTTTTACGGGTTTCAAATATTTAAACAGAAATATTAAATTTAAAACTAACCAAGACATAAACAATTTTGTAAATACTAATACAGTTTCTTTCAATCAATCGTACACATCCACACACATTCACGCATATTCAATCACACATTGCTGATATCATAGCTAAACCTGATTATCGGAGTTTAGCAAATTTACCTGAACAAAGTTTTCTGTAATCACGGTAAGGAACACTTCAAGCAAGGTCCGTAGAAAAGTGGTTTCTTAACGTTACATAATTCACGATATTTTTTTTTAATGAGAGAGTTTTGTCAGCTGCTGTTTAGATTATTTTATTGCAAAATCTATTTGATTTTTTTTCAATGAGCAAACAATATTTTTTTGCATTGTCAACTCATAATTAATGTCACATTTTTGAGTTAATAAGTTAAAGTACTCAGAACTGTATTGAATATGTTGGTTGAAAATTTTTTTCTCTGCACTACAGTTCATTTTCTTTTTGATACCACATCACGAGAATGCAAACTAGGGTCGTGGCAAGGATAAATCCCTTTAGGTTCTTGAGGCTTGGTCCCTTTTCTCCCAAGGAAGAGATTTGCCCCCCCCCCCCCCCCCCCCCCTTCATCAAACTCCTTCTTTCTTGCCCAGCAAAGGCATAGTCGAGCCCTAGTGTGAGTGATACCAACCCGGAAACGGCCTTCAACTGCTGCGAGAAAGTCCTCCGCCGTTTACGACCTTCGCCCGGCTGAGGGGGGGAAGTCTTCCGTCAGGATTTCCCTTTTCCTGCTTCCCCGTCAGAGGGGATTCCCTGCACGCACAGCCTCTACACGGCCGTGGACGACCCGGTGGGCGAAGCGATGGTCTCCATGCTCGTGTTCCTGGAAGAGGGGCAGTGGGAGGGTATACGTGTTCAATTTGCTACACCATAAACCTAATCTTTATGCTAGTGCGCACTAGGACACGGATAGCCCCTAATTCTTAGGGGACGGATTTTTTGGTGTTCTATCCGTTGCCGCTCTGTTGCCCGAATTTCGCGCATGCGCAGAGCTCACTTTTTTTGTCGATTTCGTCCAGATGGCGGACCCGCGTCTGGCGCAGTAAATTGTTTCATTGAGACAAGATGGTTATTTTTGTCACCATAAAGTATTTGGTACGGCCCAAAAAACTTTTTTTCTGCTTGCTCTAACACAACAGGACGTTTCCGTCGCCTGAGGCTCGGGGGAGAACTCTAACTGCTGAGACTGAGACCTAATTTTTGTAGAAGTTTTGGGTCCACCCGCTGAATAGCAGTTTTCTAATACATTACTAACATAGCTACATTTAGGCCTATTGTGAGAAGTAATGCATTAAGCTATTATCAGGCAGACAAACCAGTTTGTCGTGTGGCGTACCAGAAAACCTGTAGCTATCTCCTACTCATTTATATAGAACATGCTTTAAAAAAATACAAAACAGTTTTAAGTGTTTTTCCTTCACAGTTTGGATCTCTTCTACTAAGAAATTATTCGTCAAGTTTTTAAATTATCATTATAACGCAAACATTTTGTATTTGGACCTCCCACGCGCAAAACATGGTTTCAGTTTCCACTGTAAGAGTCGCACCTCTGTATGTCTCCCTTCCTGTTCTATGTCCAGAGACAGAGACCGCCCACCGCGTCACAGCGTCCACACGGGGTCGATTCTCGGAGAGGTCCGACCAGTAAGTAGTCCCGCAGCGAAGGAACCTTACCTTTGGTCGGTGGGGTCTCCTCCAGGAGCTACTTTTTTCCCTTCCCCTGAAAACAAATTCCCCCCTGCGCTGCATGCACCATTCTAGAGGCTCGTTGAACGCCACGTTCACCAACGACGAGCAATTGCTAGAGACCGGAAAAAATCGCGATTTCAAATCCCTAAAGGATAGGCTATATGATCCTCTATGCACTCGTGCAAATTACATCTGCTGATTGGTTACCGACTCGTAACACCAGTTGAATGGAATGACTGTGATTCGCTAATTCTTCTGTTAAAGATTTTTCAATGGCCAGAGTCCTTCAGATAAACTATGGCCCAATCACTAAGCAAAATAATGTCAAAAATATTTGGACTCTATCCTATCGCGAAATGAATCCACGAATTTTACAGGTCTCTAGCCAATTACGTAGGCCGCATTATGGGTCCTGTAAGAGTTAACCAGCACTTAGAACAAGGGTGCTTGCCCCGAGTTGAAGTCATCCCTTTCCTAACTCATTTACAATTTCCTGACGCCTCGGAGTCCTTGCTCGTTCAGGAAACCAACTCTACAAGTAGCTATGCAACATAAATAAAAAAATTTATATAAGGATGTTGTTTTGTTACTGTTGCAACAAAAAAGTAAGGAAGAAGCAAAATAAAAGAATTTAGATTTGAAAATAATATTTAAAAAATTCGAATGCGCTTTTAAACGGTTGTTTCAACTAAATTTTATGAACGAAGTTAAGGTGGATTAGGTCTTGCCATCTTGCAATAAAGATTTCACCTGCTAAATTTTTCGGGTCGACATGGCATAGTTATTAGCTTTTGCTACTTTTTGAAGTGAAAACTTGTGAACCATTGTGATTATCATGTCAGCTGTGGTCGCCCGCGTGAAATAATGTTATTTCCTCGCGGCGCTCACAGAGTAGAGCTTGTTAGTAAATATATATGTGCAAATATATATAGAAGTTCTGGGAGATAGGATTTATGCCTTGACATGCAAAATTGGGAATAATAGCTGAAAATTAGAATTATAGCAAAAACTAATTAAAAATTCCAATACGGCGGGCCCCAATCGCTCTTAATGTTGATTTGCAACACACAAGCGTGTTTTCAGTGTCGCCGTGAGGTAAAATATTTCATATCGAACGGCTGTAACAAATCATGATCGCGCACTAATTTAGAGAGTCTGAAGAGACAGTCCTGTCCAAATTAATGAAAATGTTGTTTTATACGTGTACGCGTGTGTATGTGTGAATTTAGTTTTTAGTAACAACTCATTCACGTCACTGCGTATTTTCTTAATAACGGCTCAAAATTATTTTGCTCAACATGAGTTTTGGGACTATCTTGTACACCAGGAAGCATTCGCCAAAGAACCTATTATTTCAAAATTTTGTGTTAACTAGAGACTGTAAAATTCGAGGTTTCAGTGACCTCAAGATAGACTCCACAATCCTCTATGTACTCGGGCTAATTACGCCTGCTCATTGGCTACTGACGCGTGATGCTTTGTTAACAGGGATGCTTGTGATTCTATACTGAAGCAGCATATAGCCAAACTAGTTTGGATTCTAGCCTATCTCGAAATAAATCCTAGAAATTTTCCCGATACAATTATTAGGGACTCCACTGGCTATTCCAGGATAGTTTTGCTACCATAAAGTTTCATTTGGCAATCCAACACGCTTGTAACACCTCCTTCAAATGTTCACGGAAATTACTAAACACGAGTCAATGGCGCCAGATGCGGGCCCGCCATCAGGACGAAATCAATGAATAACTGAGATCTTCGCATGCGCTGAATTCGGGCAACAGATCGGAGATGGATAGGATACCCAAAACCGTTCCCTAAAATAAGGGACTGGCCGTGTCCTATCTTGCACTAGGAATACGGTTAGGGAACAGGTGTAGCACATTCAACACCTAAACCCTTATAGTTATGTCTTGGAATACCGGCCTAAGTGTTTAAGGAGAACTGTGATCAGTAAACTAGCGCCATTTTGCTGGTACATACAAGTGGTAGCTGCCATCACGTGAACCCATTACAAAACTGCAGCGATTGCTCTTATTCAGTGATCTCCAAAAAGTAAAATGAATAAATTTATAAGTGAAATAAAATAAAAATACATCGAATACTATCTACACATAAATGTGTATATTCTGTATTGATTATAACTAGAGACCTGAAAAATTCGCGGATTCATTTCATTGGAATGCTCCAATTCAAATAATTATACTTTAGTGCTACTTCTGCCATTGGTTCACTGTTAATCTGTAGTAATGAGGACCAATTAGAGACTCTCACTTGTAGAAGTGTCGAATCACAGGCCGCCCAGTCGAGACGACTTACATGTCAACAGCCAATGAACAGTTTGCATTTGCCCGAGTGTGTAGAGGATAGTGGAGTTTATCCTGGAGGTCATTGAACCCGCGAATTTTTCCAGTCTCTAATTATAACACAAATATTCATTTTCACAATATAATCAATAAAATATAAACAACCACGCTATTTGTTCTTCAAGGAGACATCTATTGGAAAAGCATGTTTCTTTATTAATACTGAGACAAAGTGCTGTATAGCTTTCTCGCTGAGTAAGAAGGCACAAGTTTACATGTTTACATTTGTGTTAACGGCCAATTCTTGTATTGTGCTTATGAGAAGCTGAATCTTTGTGATTGAACTAAGGGTTTTGGATAAGTAGATTTATTCCCATGTCGACGATAAAGATCTTAGAACTTTTAAAAATCACTTTAAAAGTTTAGGACGTTTTCTCGCCAGATATATTTTTTGAATACAAAACACTTTTGTCTGTCTGTAGAATTTACCGAAAACATATTTTTGTAGATCATTATGGATTTGATTCACGCAAATACAGAAGGAATCCCTTACTTTATCATAGCTTTATTAATGCATGGTGAGGCAGTATGTCACTTAAAGAGAGAGAGAGATCCATTACCGTACCCATCTTCCGCCCAACCAGAAATGTGGATATAATATGCCGGTTCAGTGATTAAGGTTGATAACTCGCGTTAGCTCCGTCGACGTGCTAGCATATTGTCAGTCGTTTAAGCATAGCCACAGCAATAAATCAGTCTAGCTTAGCTCTGGACACAGAGTGATGGGAGGTGACATTGAGTGATGGGAGGTGACATTGAGTGATGGAAGGTCAACCTGACCTGCAGGTGCTGATATTTCAGGTCTGTTGTGTAACACTATTGCCTGACACTTAACTACATACAGTAAAACGAAACATTTTCGCGAAAAAAATATATTCATTATTGAATGAATCGAAAGAATGGCTTACAAACTTTATGATTACGACTGTGACAGCTGCGCTTATACTAAGTTTATTATTTAAAAAAAATGGACTTAGAAGTACAGTCTTGTAAAATATGGAGCAAACTGCCGTAGCACCGTTGTTTGAAGCTCCAAATTCCGTTATAGGGGTTCTAGGCTCATTTTGCTAAGGTAAGGCATGTATGAATGTAATCCTTTTAACTCTAAACTTGGATTAAGTTACGATTTTGAAGCCGTTTCCCCGATAAGTCTGCTGGCACTGAAGTATTGTGTAAATAAAGTACGGGATGATAGCGCCTGACAGCTTCAATCATTGCTGATAAAAATAAAAATTTGATGGGCAACATATCAATGGCCACTTAATCCCATTGCACAGCATTTGAAATACACTTTAGATGGTTTCTGTGAGCATTTTGTCGACATCATGGTGACATCTATAGACACGTGTGAAATTGCATTATCGTAATAGGGCATGGTTCTAAATGCATCTCACGCATTACTTGTTTTCTGAGATAGCTAGTAGCATAAATCATGTTACGGAATTTGTGAAAGGACTTAAAAATACCGTTGAAATCCTAACATAAATCATACTCGTTCATTCAGCCAAATTCGTTGCAATTTGCTATGTGGTCATACATACTTATATTTATATCTATATATATATTTTAAATTATATGCTTAATAAATGGTTCAGTATGCGATAAACCAGACTTACATGTCATCCGCACAATTATACACGCAGAAGATTTCAGAAAATTCGGGATTTTTACATAACAACAAATAAACACACGTGCCTATTTGTGTCCATCTCGGCTATAAACGTGTAATAGAGATAAAAAACGGCTTGTTTTAGGCATTAGAATTACGGGACAAATTTATCAAAGTGTTGTAGCATCCGCACCTACCTAAATAACGTAAATAGGGTTAGATTTGTGCAAAACCATGCCACGTGTTGCGTCGGATTAGCCAGATGTGTAGCAGGTTGTATAGTCCGCTAAGAGCATCCTGCAGGTAGCGCTCGTGGGGTACAAACCGCTAATTGGGGATAATGGACACTGGCTGGCAGCTGGGAGATGGCCGCAAGCCCCCAATCCGCGACACGAATAGGTCAGCAAACAGAAGCGAAACCACTCGGTGGCAATGATGCCCGAAGGAAATAACATGACGTTCTTCCATCTGGAGACCAGAATTTTCGGTATTTTCAGTTCATAAATATTAAACCACGTTAAAACGATTGCTTACGCTTTGGAATAATAATTCAATTATTAGCGAAGATTATTTTCTGCCAAGCCACGTGCATAATCGCAATGGCTGCCTCGAGCAGTTAAGATTGAATGATGCATTTTTCGTGAAAATATTTCGAGACCAGCTAAGTGTATTAAAAAAAATGTAGCATTGGTCTGTTTCGTAATTAGTTGTTTCTCTCATACACATCTCCGCTGTCGACACACAAATCTCAGCAATATTTGCGGAAGCAAAGGCGTCCAAAATGTCCCGGCCAAATAAGGCAACGGATTTCCTTGCAAACGACCGCCAACTACATGGAAGAAAACTTTGACGCGGGCTTTACCTTCTTGCAGTCTAACAAGCATAAAGACTTTTTCTTCTCGCGAAACATCCATGCTTTTAATTATGTATTACTGACACGAAAATACTATTCTTAATTAGGGCTGATCTGTTAGTAGCTACCATTCACTCACGTTCCGTGAATTTCGAGTCGCTTAGCGAGCAATGGCGCTGACTATGTTGATATACAGCGAGGACTGTAAACCGTGTTCGAAGTCAACACTGGCCTATTTTTCTCGTATGTTTTCTGCTGGTCGGTCCCGCAGTCAGGATTACTGACTGGCGAGTGGAAGGTACCGGGATTGATGCCTGGGTCATTCTTCACCTGTGCAAAAATTCCCCGGCGTCGAAGACTATGGGTTCTGTTATTCCATCAGCTCCAAACTTGGAGCAAGGCAATGGCAAACCATTACAGAATATTCTTGCATACTCCGCCGTTGTCACAGGAGCCCATATACCCACCAGGGATGACTGGGATCCCTTAACAACCATCAGCAATACAATCATATTAAAAAAAAAAGTTTTCTCTGGAGCCGCGTGTTAAATGTACCTTGTGACACGTTGATAATACGTGTTGTATATTTGTCAGACGTAATTGTTTTTTGTTTTGATATTTATCTTTAAAGTTATAAAAAAATGTTTAAGATAAATCATACTAACGTAATCTTTCGTGAAGCTGAGCGTGCTGATTGATAAACCATAAATAGATACAGGAAAAATTCGCACATTCATTTTGCGATAGGCTACATTTTAAACTTGTTCACATTTCTGCTGCTTCAGTGATTGGCCCATAGTTTACCTGAAGGAGTCTGAGGCAATGGAAAACCTTCAACAAAAGAAGTGTCGAATCACAATCATCCCTGTTAATAGGCGTTCTGAGTTAGTAGCCAATGAGCAGATGTAATTTGTTCAAATAAGTACGTCAATGTTCGTAGAGTCTATCCTAGATGTCGTTGAAATCACAAATTTTTACAGTTCCTAACCATAAGTAAATAACACATACCACTCGCGAATTGAAATTTAGTGCAAGATTAAGACAGTTAATCTTGAAATTACCTAACGACAGTCAGAGCCGTAGCCAGGAGGGAGTCCAGTATAACCACCAAAACATTTTTTTAGTAAGTTTCTTTTTAATTGAGTTTCAAAAGAAAATTTTTACACTAAAATCTCAGTGAACAGTAGACTTTTAGACGTTCAACCTTTACACACAGAAATTTAAGTAATGATTTTGCTTGAGAAGAGAAAACTGAACACTTTGTATTTTGTTTTTTATTTAACTGTTTTTAATACTTTTTCTTTAAATCAATTGTTTGATGTTTTCGTTAAAACAAGTCATAAATACATATTAATGTTATTTAATCGTGTATGAATGACATGCTTACAACTAACACGTGTGCAAAGCGGCATTTAATATAGACTTCTTGATAAAAATTCCTGCCGTTTCTGTGTACGAGTAAAGACCGGGAAAATTCGCATGTTCATTGAACTCTAGGATAGATTTCACACTCCTCTGTATACTCGGGCAAATGCCACCTGTTCATTGGCTGCTGACTTGTGAGTCGTCTCGACTGGGTAGCCTATAATTCGATACTTCTATGACTAAGAGTCTCTAATTGTCCCTCAGTCCTCCAGATTAAAAGTGAACTAATGGCCGACGCTGCACAAAGGTATAGTTATTTGAATGTTAGCATATCAAGAAATAAATCTGCGAATTTTTCCGGTCTCTATGTATGAGTCAAGTTGGACTAGATGTGGAAGGAAATGCATTTATTGTAGCCAATTATATAGGGATTACAATAACCTTTCCAAATAAAGCTCCCTGTAAAATTAAGTAAGCTAAGTTGCTGTGCCTACTTTATTATTCTGTCTTCACTAGTTTTTTTTTCATTTAAATCCTTGAAGGGAGTGGTCTGGAACCCACTGACAAACATCCCCCCCCCCCCCCCGGCTATGACCCTGCGACAGTGAAAAGTTGAGGAATCGCTGCAGATTCATCGTGTGGTTACACTCACGTTACTAGGGATACAGAACTCTTACAAGTTCATTCGGTTGGGAGGTAGGCTCAAGCAATTAAATTAATTTGTATTTTCGTTTTCAGTCACACCGCTGCTTCTAAGCTATCGCGAGCCTCTTATAACAAAGAAACGCAAGAAGTGCGACAGAATTACTTGCAACCCGCGAGGTTCCTCATAAAACTACCCAGTAACCGAAAAAACAAGTTATGCAAAAGTGTTTTCGGGAATGTGAAACTTGAGCGGAATGAATTGCTTGAAATTTCCGGTTTTCTTCTGGTTGTCCTTGTAGACTTTCAGTAACATGCATAGTTTGCTCTAATAATCAGCCTCGCCTTTAAAAATAAATATAGCCCAATTGGTAGGGACTGGGAAAATTTTCAGTTTCCGTGACTTCTAGGAAGTCACTTCTGGCTCGTGACACTTGTTAACTGGAACGCTTGTGATTCGACACTTCTTTTGTTGAAGGCTTTCCATTGGCTCAGAGTCCTTGAGGTAAACTGTGGTCCGATCACTGAAGCAGCGTCAAGGTAAACTAGTTTGGATTATGGCCTATCTATTAAAATAATCCGCGAATTTTCCCGGTCTCTACCTGTTGGGAATTCCCAAAAATCATAGCATGTTTTCAACTAAACTTTCATGGTTTCACTTTTTCTACGGTATGCCGAGTTTTAGTTTTCTGAACAATAAGTAATTGAATTGGTGGTAGGATGTTAACGACAAAGCGCTTGTCCGGAGCTTAAACTTCCAAGTACGACGACTCTCGAGGCTTCGGCGCCAGCAAACTTCATTTAAATACTCCGCCTTCGCCCGCGTAAACTTTGCGAAATAATTATTCGGCGGTCGATGTTTAACGAGAGTGAGAAAGCATGGGTACTGCGGGAGGGAATATTTCGGAATGATTACCTGAACTGCGTCCGGACGCTTGTCCTAGCGTTCAGGACTCCTGGCTGGTGACTCAAACCACAGAGTAAAGATACACGAAGACCTCACTTCCATGTTACTCATTGGACAGTCTCTTTTGGAGTCTGTCTCTGTCAATACAGACGGGAAATAAAACCCTCGAATAATATGTAAAAAATGATTTTTAATATGTAGTAGTGCCTATATCCGGACTACTAATGATAATTACTAATATAATTGTTTGAAATGTTTATTGTACCTATTCTTTTGTCAAAATTCATTTTATACCTACCTGTTAAAAAAATGTAATTTTAAATTCATGCAGAAAGGCGTTTTCGTTGATTTTTTTATTGCCTCAATATTCCGTTTCGGGGAGATTTATGTTTATAACTCCCGCCCAAAATCTTATGGACAATTTTTGAAATGAATTCAACTAGAATTTTTAAGTTATCTAGCAACAAAAACCACGCAAGTGTACATGTGTGACGAACCTCTCGAATAGTTTTATATGTGTCTACACTAAAGATGATTATTTATATTTACTAATCTTAAATATCTTTATAACCGTTAAATATTTAAATATACAAAATTTTTTTTTTTTTTTAGGCTACCTGATAATAATTTTCGCTCGAATTCAAAGTAGCCTATACCTTTAAATCATTCGGGTTTGTGCATTATTTTGAGGTTGTTTTGTTAGTAGCATAGGAACTAACTACAGATAAGGACTTAGTGTTCTAACACTCACATAGTCTCGAAATATTTTCACGAAAAATACATGCGCCTAAACATTCCTTCTAATATAGCAATTTTTTTTTCTTTGCTTTATCTGGTTTGGCTAAACTTGTTTTTGGTGCGGTGGCGGAAATCATAGATGTCTGTTTAGATAACATAATTCAACTTTGTGTAAGATTTTGTCATAAAAAAATCTTATAAAGTCCTGTGGAAAATCGTTGTACTGTTCGCTAGATCTAGCCTTGCTCCGTTGCAAAGATAACGATTTGATGTACCATCCAATGACGACTTCGAAAACCAATATCACTTTCAACCAGGCCTCGAACGATCAGGCGAGAACTCCGATACTTTCAAACCTGCAATATTCTCGAATTTTAAACCGCCAGGAATATTAAAAAGGTCGCGAGGAAGAGAATTCAATGCGCTGTCCGACGCATGGTAAAGTGAAAATACAACGTAACGCGTTAAGTCAAGCCCAGTTGAAGATTGGAAAGTAGAAAGGTTTTTTTTGTACAGCCCTGGCCGGCGGAGTGTGCATTGTGTTTGGATTATCCTTCCCTCTCTTTTTCCCGCCGTTCGCCTGGCAGCGCTGCAGTCAGTCGCGGCAGTGGTGCCAACACCAGCGGCTGGAAGCGGGTCGCGCTCCGCTTGGGCACAGAAGGGAACGAAACCTTCTTCGTCTCCAGCTCTGTGATTGGACGACACGCAGTTACATAGGTGCAGTGTGTAGCGCTTCCTGATGCGGCACGCTTTCACGCCTGGGATATAGTGGCTTGCAACGGCTCGAGGATTCGTCCTGTCCAACGCACGTTGGCAAGTCCGCGTGAACGGCATTCGTTTGTGTATGTTGTGAAACATAAGTAGAGGTGTTCTGTGCTAACGGCAGGAATTTTGGTTGTTTCTGTGATTTCTTTGATATTCGCGCGGATTTTGGAATACCACATGCTGCAGTTTTAAACGCGTTGTCGGCTGATATAAGGTAAGGACAGTATTTCATTCATATTCCTCAAGTTCTTTGGTTGAAATTACTAGAGAAAGTGTTGCATTTTTTTTTAAAGTGGGGAATGTTTTGGTGAGTAAACATTTTTACTAAGTTGCGCAAGAGTTTATTTCTTAGAAGGAAAAAAAAAAGCTAGAGAAAACTGTTATGCAAAGTTATCCCCCTCCCCACAATTACCCCAAAAAAATGTGTCAATGGTTTTAATTGTTTTTTCTCGTGTGTAGCCATATAAAGGCTTATATTATTATGCCTTGTCGAATTATTGTTTCGGTTTTCAGACGGTATTTGCTACAGTTGGTGCAAAACAACTAGACCTACTTTTCGTTATTGACCGAAACTAATTTTTTTTTAACAGTATTTCGTAACTTGTCCTTGTTGAATAAATCATGACGTAAGAAATGTAGCAATGAACTGACTAACGCATTCCGCCAAACGTTTAGCATGGCCGTAGGAAAATTTGCACTTACCGAAAACAAAGAGTACATTCAAGAGGAAATACATTCGAATGGTAATATAATTTTTCTATTTTAATTTGATAAATATTTCAGTTAGTTTTAAATGTTGCTTGCATTTGAAGGAACCAAAGTGATTGCGAGAAATTTTTAACGTAACTATCAATCAGTGAGTGCCAGATCAATTGTAAGTTGATACTAGAACAGAAGGAAGGGGTTTGTCCCTTACAGTTTCACCAACTACCCTTTGGATCCGTCTCTAACAGTAATGTTAATTGCAACAAATATTAAAATTTGTTTACATTCGGCATTCTATAGAGACCTGCATTGTTAACAAAATATGAAATGTTTTGATTTAAACTGTTTTCTCATGCATACGTCATTACGGGTTCATAGAGGAACCTCAATAACGTGGAAAAATTATATGTAAACACACACAAAAAAAAGCTGTTGTCCAAAGTTAAATGTAAAAAAAAACAGCAAAGAGAATTCCGTGGAAGAAAATTGGTCTGAAAAAATATCACAGCACAGACGAACACAGTGTGCTACGACGAGACAGTTGCAACAAGAACAGACAAAACCAACTTTGGGCAACACGCTGAAAAACAGGCGAACCTAACGATTATTATAATCAGATAATATGGAAGACACAACGACACAGAGACGCACAGCCGAACCCAGCGATGTGACTGAACATAAATTCGGGATCACATCGCTGTCGTCTGTGTTGTTTTTTTTGTCCATATTATCTGTTTATTATCATCTTTGTGTTCGTTAGATTGTCGCTGTATTGTCAAATGTCGTGTTTGTCTTTATTTACTGTTCTTTCTGCAGCTGTCTCGTCATCGTCGTTGTCAGCCCACTGTGTTCATCTGTGCTGTGATATTTTTTCTGTTTGATTCGTTCCCCGGAATTCTCTGAGCTGTTTTATGCAATTAACTTTTGGCATCAACTGATTTTGCCTTGTTTTCTGTGTGTTTGCATATTAATCTTATTTGTCTGTTTTTTGAGTTTTCTCATTGTTGTAACCAGCAATGGGGTTTGTCTAAAAAAATGGTTCCCAAACTTTTTCAGCTGGCGACCTACCTTTCCTTATAGGAATACCTCCACGGTCTATCGGTCCATGGTGGAGTAGAAAACCTTATTTGTATCGTATCCCTTCCTTATGTATAGAAAATTTACCATCAAATATTGCATATATATTTATATGCTTTTTTTTAAGATACCGATTGATTATTGATAAACAATTTGCGTTCTGATTTGAAAATGGTTGACAAAATATAAGCAGTTTGTAGCAAAACAGTTAGGTATTTATTTGACAATATATATGTGTTTGCACACAATTCGATTTGTTTCGATTTTTCTTATCTTTTATGATGGTTTATTTGATGGTTTCTGATAGTTTTAGGATCGAGTCGCAACCCACCTGTAACCCTTCCGCGACACACTAGTGGGTCGTGACCCACCGTTTGGGAACCGCTGGTCTAAAACAACAGTTTAAATAAATCTTTCCCATTTTTTAAAGAATCATTCAAATAACGAATGGAATCTGTTATTTTCATACGTAACGTATACTCAGCCAACCCTTTCTCATCCTGTGCACCTTCAAAATAACAAATTTTAACGAATAAAAAGTCGGTTTCCGTTGTTAACTAGGTGGAAAAGTTTAAAAGTTAAAATTTTTTGTTGGTGCATCAAAATTTGCTTAGGCCTGATTTATAAACTACGCAAGGGATGCAACGTCGCAACACCGCAATAACGCAAAACGTAACCAACACAAGAAAATCACTGTCGTTTGTAGAGAACGAAAGTCCCAAGAGATCACCAACTTTACAACTTTAAATTGTACAACAGTAGAAAATAAATGTATTCCCCTTGGTATTCTTTTTTAAAATTTATATTTGTCATGAAATTTGTGAAATTATAAATACTTTGATCTAAATATTTACTGTCCAAAAATTTAACTAATGAAAACGTTATGTGTTTAGGAAAAAAATCCTTGCCTTCCATGCAAATAACATCTGAATCTTTAAAAACATTTCTCGCAACACTTAACTTCAAATATGGCAGGCGATAACGTTAGCCGATGCTTGCGTTGCGTTTTTGCATCGTTCGTAATTTATAAACGGGTATTTGAAAACGTCGTCGTTGTACTTTTTGCTTCTTGCGTTCTTGCGGTTCTTGTGTAGTTCATAAACCAGGTAGGATATAAAACGCAACAAACACAAGAACAACACGGTCGTTTATAAAGCACGAAATCGCAGAACGTTACCAACTCAACAATTTTAAATAATAAAACTGTTGAAAACTATTTTTTGATGGGCTTCTTTTGATACTTCATGTTTATTTTAAGAGAAAAAAGTTGAAAGTAGCCAATAATCTCGTTGAGTTTTAGCATCTTACGTGATTTGTAAACGGGGTGCCTTAAAAAGTGGTTATTTAACGAACGACGTCTTGCGCTTATTGCGTTTTTGCTTGTATGAGAAGTTTATAAACCCAGTATCTGCACTTTTCAACGCATTATGCAATATTTACGTCATACAGTTTACAACTTTAAGACTTTTTAAATAATTATGTTTCAAAAATATAGAAAATCTGTTGTACGATTATTATTATTATTATTATTTACATTTTAGGGACCTATTAATAAGAAAAACTGAAAGATTACCGAACTGAAATTTTTCAGCTAGACATCAATGCACCTGGCTTCTTCATGAAAATATAATTTATCGCAGATAAATCTACTGCACCTCATACGTTATTATGGGCTGTATTGAATTTTAATTACAATATTAATTAATCTAAATTTCTCTTCGTTAAATTATAGTTATGCCATAAAGTAGCCGGTATAATTTCATTTTAATTTGGGAAACTTCAGTTCTGTAATACATTATTTATTCATAACTTTTATTGTAAAAATTAAATAATGAATTAATGGGTGTAAAACGCACAAACGTTATATCATCGATGTACTTGGCTTTATTACTGTCGCTGAATGGAAACACACAATTGGTAACTCCATTCTCACTGCCGATGCCGGAGTTTCTGTGAAAGAAGCCTACGTCGTCGAACGAGACTTCATGCGGTTTCGCGAAGGTTTTTTATTTTTTTTTCTGGGCCGCCCGTAGAGAAGGAAACATCGCCGCAGGAAAAAGTACCGCAGCGGAGTGGAACGCGGGAAAAAGAAGCGGCTTCGGCAGGACGTGAAAAGTGCTGGACCGGCGAATAAAGCAGTCGCACGGAAAGAGAGGAGACGCGAACGTCACTTATTTTTCCACGTGGTGTCATGCAGGATGGAACATGGTGACGATATTCACAACGTGTCGATGAAGAAAATAAAAGAAAATACGCACCGATATACCTCCTCCCTCCGTCCTCGGTTGTCATTTGTAAACTTTACTTTGTTTTTTTGGGTGTGTTTGTTCTTTATTTGGTCTCTTATTCCTTATATATAGCTACACATACATTTATAGAGATTTTGCGTTAACAGTAACCTTTTAGATTGTGACTACATCTCAACAGAAATGTCTAAACACTATTTCTTTATATTGTGATCCAAACATACGGCGAAAAAAAAATCTTTTGATACATTTATACGTTATTGTGAAGAAAAAAACTATTATAGGCCTAAATATAAATACGCTTATCACTGACTCACTGGCTGACTCTGTAACGCTGTATGAATTCTGTTTTCATGCGCTCATAGTGTAACATTTTCACTGTTCTTTGCTAACCTTTCCTTCTAGCATTGCTGCCGAGTCCATGACGCAAAGATAATATGCATGGGGGCATGGCTTCATATTCTGAGACCGATAGTTTCAGAATTTTTCAGTGATAAAGTAACGAGCCGTTTCTTGGTTTGTCACGTTTTGGCCGCGTATCTGTGTAATATAATTAAAGTTGTTGTTCGCCACTTGCAAATAGGAATCGACCAACCACTGTTGTGTCAATTTTCCAGCGTTAATGATGGATTAAATTGATCGTGAATAGCTGTTAAGGCACATTTGAATTGTAGCATGCTAATTTTGTTGCGAACTCTATTCTATTGGGCACCTTCATGCGAATATGGTTGCCATCCTGGTGTATATTGAATTGAATCCACAGCAAGGAAGATTATTGAATGACCAGAGACAATTAACACGCAATGTAGTTTTTCAAAAGGTTCTTCATTAAAAATCCTTTTTTTTTTTGTGAATTTTTTTTTTTATAATTTCATGCTTATTTGCAGAATATTAAGAGGAAATTTAAATAAATATTTCGTGTATAATTAAAGTGTATGTTATATTCATATTTTTCAACGTACGCCTTAGGTACCTTACAAGTAACTAGTAAATCAGAATGATAAAAGTCGCGTGTAGGTTATCGAAATAGGTCCTGTTAGCATTGCGTACTCAAGAAAAGAACGAAAAGCTCTGAAATCCTAGGTAAAAATTCATAATTAACGATAATCATTCTATTTAAAAAAATAAAATCTCAAATAGGCCTAGTCAATATTTAAAACTTGTGTGAAGAGCAAACTTCATTCCGTAATACTAACTTTGGATGAATATGCCACCAACTTTTTTTCACATCCACACATGCCATAGAGTGACGGGGGAGTGGGTGAGAAAATAAAGGAAGAAATTAAAATAATTTGAATTTTGATTTATGCGTATATAGTTTACAGTACTAGCATTGTATTAACATCCAACCCCACAACTTCTCCCCTTTTCTCGCACGATTAACTTACGCTCATAAAGCATAATTTGCGGTGATTATAGTTTCTGAGGACGTAAGAACGTATGCGTGGCATTCACAATCAAAACATATGCCATAAAAACCAGTTCTAATTCACGTGTGAAACGTTATCACATTTGCAGTGGCGACCCTAGTCTTTGCGGGCCCAGGGCCATTTAACTTTTTAGGACCTTAGTACTATAGATAGAGGGGTCTAACCGGGGTAGTCTGGGTGGTATAGAATAGCTCCCTAATAAAAAAGCAGGAAAATTTTAAAAATAAATTCTTCAAAACTATGTTTTGTCTTCAGAAAATTTAATGTTTGTTCTATAAATATTGTTACGAGTGGGGAAAACGGGTTGGTAAGGATAGGCAAATTTATTTTATACAGTTTTATTTGCTACCAATGTTTACATTACTAATTAAATCACCACACCTAATATCTGTTCACAAATCACTAATTATATTTCCAGTCCACAGTTAACACTCCTCACTGGAGCTAGGCTCAACAGTAGTTCGCCCCTCACCTCACGCCTGTCCACACACACATAGCCTCGCGCCACTCGGTCACACACGCACGGTCCCGTCGGTCGCCAAACTCACACTCCACTCGCCTGTTGGAACACTCGGAACTCCCGCGGAGGCCGGCGTCGCTGCTTTTATACCTCTGACAGTCTTTCTAGAACTGACTGGAGTGGTTGTGATATGTCGCGTTATCCCAGGCATACCCGACGCTCGAAGCGTCCAGAATAACGGCATTTATTCACTCCGTTACACGCTGTGACGTGGAATTCCCAGACCGCTAAGGGGTAGTTAACAACGCCGGGAAAGGAGGAGGCGGGGAAAGGGGTTGATGAGGCTGGGCCACTATCATCCCGAAGACATGCCCGGGTACCTGGCTTGCGTTGTGCCCTTGCACCCACTTTCGTAACAGTATTGTTCGCGGGTTGGTTTGATTAATACTAGCTATCA
Source organism: Bacillus rossius redtenbacheri (assembly GCF_032445375.1). Classification (NCBI taxonomy): domain Eukaryota; kingdom Metazoa; phylum Arthropoda; class Insecta; order Phasmatodea; family Bacillidae; genus Bacillus; species Bacillus rossius. Next base: position 36,445,875 of record NC_086332.1, read on the forward strand.
AATTCCGGTGCAATCGCATCATTATATGCGGCAATATTATCTTCGAAGGATTTATTATTGTATCATGAAAACTTAATTGATATGGGAATAAAAATGAAATTATTCCTTTTCCCATTCAAGTAGTTATTTTTCACAGAAAAACTATACAAAAAGGACCACAAAAAATAAAATGGCCGGTGCGGGACTCAGGGGTCGCCCTTGCTCATTGGATACACGGCCTGTCTTGTATCTTAATAAAACACGACAGGCCTTTGCTGAGACCTTATTTATTTCAACCGCCGAAATTTGTGGCCCCGTAAAAAAAAACCTGTCTTAAATGACCTATGAGTTTTAAATTAAAGCTTGTGAAATACTAGTCTTGATTACTTTTACTATACAGACTCTAAAGCGTAGGCCGGCCTCAAGAGTGTTTTGCAACAAACTTTGTTTTAGCGTTCCACTCATGGTTATGTAGGCCGTTTCATTAATGTCGTCAAACACCCCCCCCCCTTATAACTAGTAAATCATCTTTTTTTTTTGTGCTGCGCAAATGTCCTTCTTATGTGTTGCAGCGTATGTGAAAAAGTTAGCAACCTCACTTGTTGCGCCAGATATTATTTTGTGTTGCAAATTTGCCATGAATCCGCACCAGTAGGTTACACTTCGCACATTTTGTCAGAAAGCCTGGCGACCGCCGGTGCTATTCTTGAACGAGGGCAGCAAATACCCATCAAGATTTGTGCTTTACTTATCATAGCTTTGAAACGAGCATTTTAAAAATATGTAATTACTCCCTTGTTCATGAGCGTATTCATCGTTGGCAAAACTTTCGGATACAGTATTTGTTTTCAATGGTATTATGCGTGAAATTCCGAAGTATCGTTCTAAACTTTACACACGTGGCTCACGTAATCGATTACAATGCTCTGAGGTTTTTTGAAGTTATACTTCTTTATGCGCGTTATGAAAAAAAGAGAGAAGATTTTTATGATGCGCACGTAACATGCAACAAAAATTGACAGGATGAAAAAAGGCTACATGCAAGTAAAAGTTATACCTATACGTGCTTTCGAATCAAATACTTTAGTGATTGATACTTAATACTGGTCCATATAATTAATTAATGGTCCATATAATTACTGGTCTACATAATTATAATACTGGTCCATAGAATAAATTTAGGTTTTAAATAATGAGTAAGTAAGCACGGAAATATACAGCAAGTACGTGGCAGTAATTTCGAGGAGTATTCTGATAAATTGTGTCTTTTTTGGGACGTGTATTATGTATTTGGCTATATGGCGCGCGGGCGCGTGTTTGTGTTGGTGTGTAGGTGTGTGTGTGTGTGTGTGCGCGCGCGCGCGCGCGCTCTTGTAAACGTGAAAGACAGGAAAATGGATTGATTAATGTGTGTTCATGAGAAAGGGAGAGAGAGAGGAAAAAAAAGGGGGGGGGGGACCTGCAATTTTCTCATGTCATTTATTTTTCATTAATTTTCCGATCGTTTCCAAACCTTGTAAAAGTTTACCCAAAGAGTTCGCTTACTTCGTTAACCAGCTAAACCAGTTTGTTATTGCCAGCATTTTACCGATAACAATCAAGAGGGAAGGGGGGAATTTATGTTCTATGACCTCGAAAATGCTATGTGGTGATGTTGTTTAAAAGGTATCGAAGTGAAAATTATATTTAGTCTATAAAGCGTAAAGATTTTGAGAAAAATAAAATGGAAACTGATGTTCACCGATGCTTAGCCCATCCATAACGTAGTGAATAATCCTAAGCTAGTGCGTACTGATTCATGGACCTAGTTTTTTTTTAAAGTTCGTATTAAAGAATAATAGTCTTGAACGAGCAAAAAGTGAAACAAAAGTTGTTGTGCAATAGACCCTCCGAAAGAAACGCTATGAGAATCAAGGGACCCGACTAGTCAGAGGTGTATTTGTGTTAGTGAAGCGGGATGATAAGTGCGACGCTCGCTGGTGCTGTTAGCGTGGTATCACCTCTAAGCTCAAGACTGTAGATTTGGCGCGCAGTCTTCTCGTCGTGCGTAGGACAATAATGAAATTTTTAACGGTAACCATAACATTATTTGGCGGAGAAATGAAGATAAAGGTTTAATGCAAGGTCGAACTTTCAAGAATTTGTACCGGACGTTTAATGACTGCAAATTATTCTGAAAACACAAGTTTTAGCCATTTTCACTCTTCTAGAAATACAGTTTAAAAACTAAATACGGAAACAAAACTGCTCGGCGTATTCTTAAGTGCTTTTCGTAAAAAGACACCACTCTGATTGATATCTTAGCAGTTTTCAAATCGCGTGATTTCCCCTAAAGCTCTACACACCGTTTGTTTGTACAGGTAGATGGGGACCTTAATGACAGTGAAACAATTAATTGAGCATGTTACAGCTTTGGTTCACCTAACATGTTGAATTTTTTTGGTTTCTTGCAAATTGCAGATATTTAATGAAGAAATAACCAGAAGATTACTACACAGAAGCAATTTTCTGTGTGACACTCAGCTGTGGTAAACACGGAAAATGAACTTATAGTGAGTGATCACGAAGCAATTAGTTGGGCAAAAATTATAACTATGACTATTTGATAACCTTTATGCATATAGCAGATAAATAGGATCATAAGTATATCTTTACTACAAAATTAGCCACAGCACAAAAATGCAATGCTTGTATCAGACGAAATTTCTTAAGTTTCATGGAAATACGATAACCCAACGTGGCGTGTTAAGCCAATCCATTGCATCTGAGGTTCTGAACACAGATATTCTCAACGGATAGCCACTGAGTTTTATATAATGAATGCAAAAAAGTCTTGCAAGAGTTCGTAATTTTTATTAGTTGTGCGAATTTTTACTCCCATGACATAACACTCAGTGAATACCGGCTGAAAATATTTGTGACAGAATAATAAATGCAAGGGAGTTATAGTGTTAAAACTTTAGAAAGATGATAAAAAAAATCAACATGTCGTGTGAGTCCGAGCCATTAAGATTATGAACAGGGGCAGGCATTTTTCGCGAAAAAATTTGAACGCCTGTTTAACTGCAACAATGTATACCCACACCAGCGGTTTCTTCCTTGTGATTGGTGACCGTCTGCGAGATAAATCATTGCCTTATTTGACCCAGCCACTCAGGACGCGCATGCTTCCGCACTGGATTGCTGAGATTGGTGTTGGAATAATAAGACATGGACATGAAAGAATCTCACCCAATCACGAAACACAAGACGATGGTACAGTGTTTTAACTCTCGGATACTCTCGAAATCTTTTCGAGAAGTGTGTGTGGTATAATAAAAAAAAGTTAATTTTAGTTCCTAATGACTTTAAATAAAAAATAATATATATAAATGTTAATTTTCGTCTAACATGAATTTCATGTAAATCAGCCACAAGCTAAAGATTTATCACGTAAATAAATACAAGTTATATAGCTCGTCCAGAAAAAAATTATCAAAAAGCTAGAACAGAAGAGTAGGCTTGGTGGCGGAGGTGAGCCGTTGACCCTTCGTCCGTTTGTGGGGGGTGGGTGGGGGGGGGGGGGGGTGGATCGTTGTTCGGGGCGGCTGAAGGGCACTCGATCGTTAGGTGGGGGAGTGGGATGGTGAGGGTTGTTGTAGCGGGAGGGGGAAGGATGTGGTAGGGAGGACTGGCGGGACACAACGACTAAGTGATTGAGTCTGTTTCCTTGTAGCGAAACGGGCGCAGCCAGACGCCAGCATCCACCCCCCCCCCCCCCTTCAAAAAATCCTCATCCAAACCCTCACATCATCCCGAGTAACTGAGCAGTAACGGAGCGTCGCATTCACCTCGTCCTTCGCCGATATCATTTCCATGATTGTTATCGGGGCGAAAAGACGCGCAGGAAACGAAATGAATTGAGTTGGTATGGCAGTCGTTAAAGACGTTGATAAGTGTTGAGATGTAATTAGTATAGACATGCAAAATTCGCGGATTCATTTCGCGATAGGCTAGCATCATAACAACTATACCTTCGTACCGCTTCTGCGATTGGCCCACATTTTATCCGGGGAACTCTGAGCCAATGGGATACACTAAACCAAGAAAGTGCCGAATTACGGACAGCCTAGTTGAGACGTCTCACGCGTCAGTAGCCAATGAACAGGTGTCATTTCCGCGAGTATTTGAAGGACTGTGGAGTCTATCCTAGAGGTCAATGAATCCGCGAATTTTGCAAGTCTCTAGTAATTAGAGACCGGAAAAATTCTCGGGTTCAATGACCTCCAGGATAGACTCCACTATCCTCTAAACACTCGGGCAAATGCCAATTGTTCATTGGCTGTTGACTTGTGAGTCGTCTCGACTGGGTAGCCTGTGATTCGACACTTCTATGAGTGAGGGTCTCTAATTGGCCCTCATTACTCCAGATTAACAGTGAACCAATGTCGGAAACAGCACTAAGGTATAATATTTTGATTTGTAGCGTTTTACGAAATGAATCCGCGAATTTTTCAGGTCTCTAGATGTAATGTATCAGGATTAAAAAAAAAATTTTAAACAACAACCTTATTTTTGTTTAAACCAGGATTTTTTTTAATGTTTGAACCAGGCTTTTTTTTATTACGTTATTTTGGTTCTCAGCTTGTTCAAATACAACAACCCGCTTTCTGTCACTCATATTAAACCAGAGAAGTTATAATATCAAATGATTGAAGTACATGAAATCTGCACATCTGACTGGGACTCAACCATAGGATGATGATTCTCCATCGAACGGGTGTTTCCCACAGAATGAAGATTTATAGTACAGTCTGGGATTTCCCACAGAATAGGAATTAACTATTTATTTTTCTAAATTTTAGATAAGTAATTAGCTCGATATGATTTATAACTTATTCAGTTAACTTAAATAAGGTCTTGATTAGTATGTAAGTTTTTTGTCGTTGTAAATCATAAGAAACATTAAAGACCTAACTATTGTTGTTATTAGAGTGGGATAAGACATTTCATTAAAAAAATTAAGATATTCTATTTAAAAATATATTATTTTACACAATTTGTTTTTTTTTTATAAAACCCACTTTGCACGAATCAGCCAACCCTGTAATGAATACTTGACGAAATGAATTGGCGGGTGAAACGGGAGTACCCTGCAAAAAGCTCACCGGCACATGGAAACGTCCGCCACGTTTCCAATTGGGAAAATATCCTATTTCAACCCGGGTGGGGAATCGAACCCATATCGCCTCGGGAGCGGGCCGAGTGGAAGATACACCGCGAGGTCCTAGGATGGGCCGTCAGCTGAATGCGCTGCAGGAGGAATGGGGAGCACCAGGAGGAAACCCCCGCCGGCAAGGTCCGCCGACGTCGCTGTTGGTCGGACCTCGGGGATCGCTTCGACGGGAGGCTGCCTTGCTAACCGAGACCCCTCCTGTGGGCCAGCCTTCACAAGCCGTGTGCGTTCCTGAGGACTGGGCCTCATTCACTGTTTGGAAGCCACTTCGCTGCTCAGCTCGAGAAAGAAACAAGTTTTTTCACCGCAGCCTTCTAGTCAAACATAACGCGTTACGGTGGAATCTCTTAGCGGCAGGTGTTTTTTTTTTTGGCACATGAATCTGTACGCTCATTATAATGCAATAAGATATGCCTACGCTAATGGTTAGGGGCAGGCATTTTTCGCGAATAAATCTTAACGCCTATTAGACTGCAACACGGTATACCAGCACCAGCGGTTTCTTCCTTGTGACTGGCGGCTGTATGCGAGAGAAGTCGTTGCCTTGTTTGACGGAGCCACTCAGGACGCGTTTGAATCCGCACTGAATCACTGTGATTGGTGTTGTAACAATCGACAAGCATGCGAAAAAAACTCACCCAATCACGAATCACAGACAATGCTACAGTGTTTTAACTTTTAGCTAGTCTCGGAATCTTTTCGCGAAATCTGCATGACCCTACTAATGATTTGTTAGAGACAGAAAAAAAATCGCTGTTTTTATTTCGCGATAGGCTAGAATCAAAATGTGTATGGACCACAGCTTACCTCAGGGACTCTGAGCCAATGAACTAAAGAAGCGTCAAATCACTATAGGGTTTAGAATAAATTCGTGGGTTCAATGACCTCTAGGATAGACTCCACGATCCTCTATGTTCTCGGAATTAATTACGCCTGCTCATTGGCTACTGGCTCGTGATTACTTGTCAACTGGAGTGCTTGTGATGCGATACTTCTTTTGTTGAGGGTCTTCCAATGTCTCAGAGTCCTTCAGGTAAACTGAGGTCCAATCACTGAAGAAACATGAAGGTAAACTATTTGGATTATAGACTATCTCGAAATGAATTCGCGAATTTTCCCGGACTCTACGAATCACAAGCATCAAGTTAACAGGTGTCACGAGTCAGTAGCCAATGAATAGGTATAATTTTCACAGAGTACATAGAATATCGTGGAGTCTATCCTAGAGGTCATTGAAACGAAGAATTATTTACAGTCCTCAACGATTGTTCCCTTGCAATTGGCGGCCGTCTGTAAGAAGAAATTGCCCAGTTCGACCGAGGACATTCAAGATGTATTCGCACACTGGATGGTTGTGGTTTTTGTGCCGACAGTAGACGTGTACCTGAGAGAATTTCAACGAAAAACCAAACAAAGACGATGCTACAGTGTTTTTACACACAGCTTGTCTCTGTGTCTTTTCGCGAAAATTTCGTGATGGCTAGGGGCAGGCATTTTTCGCGAATAAATCTGAACGCCTATTAGACTGCAACAATGTATACCCGCACCAGCTGTTTCTTCCTTGTGATTGGCGGCCGTCTGCGAGAGAAGTCGTTGCCTTATTTGACTGGGCCACTCAGAACGCATTTGTTTCCGCATTCAACTACTGTTATTGGTGTTGTAACAACCGACGTGGAACTGAAATAAACTCACCCAATCACGAAACACAGATGATGCTACGGTGTTTTAACTTTCAGCTAGTCGCAGAATCTTTTCGCGAAATATGCACGTCTCTAGTGATGGCCCTATCCATGGTTGGTGACCGGAAACATTCGCGGATTTATTTCACGACAGACTATATTTAACATCATACCTGCAACCGTGCTAAATCACGAGGGAACCACTCCAGGCTCAAATTTAGCAGCCAATGAATATATGACGTCTTTCCCTAGTATAAATATGGCTTGAAGTATATCCTACAGGTACGCAATAAAACCAGCGAATTTTTTTCCAGTCCTGTATCTACTGCCTGATAGAAGATGGCCCAGAGGTTAGAATAATTGGTTGTGAGCCGAATTGGAAACCCAACTTTATCTTGGTTTTGGGACAATCAAATTTTTAGAGCTAGGCCTATATGCATGTAATTCTAAAACTAAACATTTTTACGACAAATACTTCAATCAAACGGTTTATTCAAAACTCTGCACCACGTGAATATTCTCTTGACATTTAATACTTGGATTTTATAGTTTTTTAAATTACTTAAAAAAATTATTGATTAAAAAAAACAACATTTATTCACAGTAAGCCATTGTATTTTTTTTGTATTAATTAGAAATATGGACTAAAACACTAAATAAGTGAACAAAATAAATTAGGGAAACTATCAACTGAAGTCAGCAGTTCGACCATAGAAAATGTTAAAACAATTGCATTCAATACAATTTTAATTTCCCTAAAACATCATTTATTAAACTTCTTCTGACTGACAATTCAATTCAATTAATTGAGAGTAAACATTTGAGATTTTAAAATACACTGCAAAATATGTGTAGTGCATCCACGGTAATAGTTTAAAAAGAAACACTGGTGTAGCTGTAGCATTTTCAACTGTCTTATAGTTAGATTATTTGACACGAAATATAAATTGTAGCATAAATTGATAAATCCTAGGCAAGAGGGAAAATATTCCTTATAGTAAGTGTAAGTCCAGTAAAACTAATATTATAAAACTCCACTACAGATATTTAAAAGTTTCTTGCATGGGAAAGATAGATCTAAAATAATTTCATAGGCATACAAAAAATATGAATACACAAACACGCGGAGACTGTCGAAACATGTAACGTTTGATATCTGCCGATTTTGGCTTGATCTATAAAAAAAATTCTCCTATAAATATTTTTGTACAATTATTATTATTATTATTATGAATTTTTAGGGACCTATCCATAAGGAAAACTGAAATGTTGCACAACTAAAACTTTTCTGTTAGACATCAATGCATCTAGCTTCTTCATTGTATAATTTATCGCAGATGAATCAAATTTTTCCTCATTAAGTAAAATGTCGAATTAAATTTTTAATTATGATGCTAAAGGAATTAAATTTATTTTCGATCAATTATAGTTATGACATAAAGTAGCTAGTTGAATAATATATATAATTTTTGGAAACTTCAGTTTTGTAATGCATTATTTATTAATAACTTTTATTGTAAAACATTAAATGAGTTAATAGGGGTAAAACGCACAATTATCGATGTCCTAGCTTTTTTGCTGTCGCTGAATGGAAACTCGCAATTGGTAACGCCATTCTCACTGCCGATGCCCTGGTTTCTGTGAAAGAAGCCTATGTCGTCGAACGAAAGGTTTCTGCTGCTTCGCGAATGTGTCTTTTGATTATACAGTGATGACCAGTGTAGACCAGCAATAGCGTATTGCTAGAGACTTGAAAAATTCGCGAGTTCATTTCGTGTTATGCTAAAATTCAAATAACTATACCTTAGTGCTGCTTCTGCCATTTGTTCACTGTTAATCTGGAGGACTGAAGGCCAATTAGAGACCCTCACTCATAGAAGTGTCGAATCACAGGCCACCCAGTCGAGACGACTCACAAGTCAGCAGGCAATGAACAGTTGGCATTTGCCAGAGTGTGTAAAGTATATTGGAGTCTATCCTGAAGGTCATTGAACCCGAGAATTTTTCCGGTCTCTACGTATTGCCATTAATTTTTTTTAAAAACTCACTACAGAACTGCGAGGTGAGCTGTAACGAACACTAACAAAGAAGGTTAGGAACTGATATTTTTTTCCTAACATAACTTATTCTAAATGTTCTGGATTGGGAAGGGTTCTGGGTTAACTCTATGATAAAACTAGTTATGTTTTGCCCAGGTAAAACATGCATAGACACAGGGCATGCTTCAAGTAGGTAGGTTAACGTTAAGTACGGAAACCAAGTGGATGGTCCAGGAGAAGAGTCCAGCTGGGCAGAAAAGTTCCTTCCATGCGTTGTTTGGGTGCGTGGTTGGTAGAGACCGGAAAAATTCGCGGATTCCTTTCGAGACAGGCTGGAATCCAAACTCGTTTAGCTTAATGCTGCGTCAGTGATTGGACCGCAATTTACCTGAAGGACTCTGAGCCAATGGCAAACACTAAACAAAAGAAGTATCGAATCATAAGAATCGCAGTAAACAGGAGTCCCGAGTCGGTAGCCAATGACCAGGTGATAGTTGCCCGAGTACATAGAGAATCGTGGAGTCTATCCGAGTGGTCATTTAAACCGTGAAATTTTCCAGTTCCTAGTGGTTGGACACGCGGTCCGCATTAGGTTTGTATCCGCATCTGAATTTGGTATAAGTAGGCGCGCATGCGCCCTGTTGGTTGGCGACTGAACTATCGTTACCCACACGGCTGCCAGTCAACTCCTGAAACGCATGAATGAAGAACACAACTGCCAAAATTTAAATTAACTTAATTTTAGTTTCCTTGGATTGTTTTGACGTATAAATAACGCACTGTTAAAAATTCTCTCTTTCAAATTACGAAGATCGCTTGTTACAAATTATCCAGGGATCTTCGTAAATTCACGGCTATCTTCGTAAATTTGTGGACACAAGAGTTCACTTACTTTGAACATGAACCCAAAAGAATACTCTAAGTTTATTAAAAAATTCAAATACCAGTTAAATCTACAGCAAGGACACACTGTTTTTTTGTCCACGTCCACGAAACATACAAATCGGAAGTCGAAATACAGGGAAGTTTCTACGACGTTTCAGTTAGTCGAAAAAAAGAAGACAAACTCTTCATTTATTTAAGTTAAATTCTTCGTTTCAACGTCCGTGATTGTATTGTAATTTCTAAGTGCAGTCGAGTCTAAGTGAAGGCGAGCTGGTGCATTGGAACGAAGCTGAATGAACTGCAGTTGCAGCTGGCAAGGTTGGTCCTGGCTCCTGCGCTCTGGTATTGATTGTCGGCAGCGGCGGAGGGGTGAGGTGGGGGTGTAATTCCCGCCCCTCCCCCTTCCCTTCCCGCCCCAGGGGGGTAATAGTAGTGGCGGCGTGGCAAGATGGCGGCGGGCCAAACACGTGCTCTGCCCCCTGCCCTCTTTTCCCAACATTCTACCCTTGCGCCGCGCTTTCCCTGGACGGTGGATGGGGGTTGTCCGGTGTTTTCCTTTCCCTGCTACACTGTAAGCCAGCTACCAACATATTTTTTTAAAATCAAATTATGAAATATCATCTCTGTCCGCAGCCTCGACAAATATTTAATTTAAAAAAAAAATAGCCTGCAGGCATATACTGCAACACCAGCAGTGCCTGGGAGCAGTCCACAATGAATTCCACTTAGTAGTAGTCTTATTCGCTTTATTTAATATCTATACTTCTGTGTTCTTCAATTCGAGGGCAGGTTTCATTCTTGTCTCCGTTTTGGATCAACTTATGGTAGCACAGCCGCAATTGAATCATTTTAAAACTTTCTGTGGCTGTGTCAGGTTTTCCCATTTCGTTTTTAAACTTTTTTTTTTTTTAGAAGAGTGAAAGTGACAAACGCGTATTTTCAAAATAATTCTTAGACATGGAACTCGCGGTGGAGATTCTTTAAATTACTTAACGGACTTGCTTTTCTTTCTTCTTTTCTTGTTTTCCCCACCATACAAGGTTATGGTTGTCGCTCAAATTTCACATTTGACCTACACACGACGAGAAGACTGCGCGCCAGTTCAGAGCCATGCGCTTAGAGGCGATACCACCTCACTGACGAAAATACACAAACCATTTCAGGCGGGTGCTTAAAAGGATAGACTTCACAGACGTATTGTGTGTTGACTGTTAAGTTTGTTGAATATCGGGAGTTTCCTTGGGCTTAAACACTTCTTTAGAGGCTTGTTTCTTATTGGCGCAGAAGTTTTCCCGCTAACTGCGGGAACTCGAACATAGCAACAACCATATAAATGTATTTTACTTTCAGGATTTCCTGAATTATTCCTGTCTCTAAATCATATTTTCATTGCGACACAACGTTTAACAGTTAAAAGTCTTTGTCGTATAAAAATTCACAGAGAGTAGATATGCATGATTGAGGAAAACTAAATCATGTACGTAACAGTCCAGACTTTTATTTTCGCAATACTTGTCTGTCTTTCGAAAGGTAAAATAATGATGTGGATTTATCCGCAGACGGCGAGGCGTCCTCGCAGAATTGCCATCAATTTTGCTTCCCCACGGCAATAAAATGTAGTCTATTACCAGTTGGCGTACGTCAGAACTGGAATCATCTGATTGCTTTTGAATTTTGCCTCCCCTCTCCTCCTCTGTACTTTTCTACTTTCCCCGCCGGTACGGGCGTCCTTGACCGTAAAGGCATTCCGTTTTCATCTGTCTCCATTGTGGCCTAATGGAAATGCGCTGATAAAATTCTTACTTTGAATTTACAGGAACATGAATCGCAAATTATCCAGGAATATCCGTTAATTTACAATTACAGAGTTAACTTATTTTTAAACATTAACTCGTCAGAAAGATCATCTTGAAGTGTTGAGAAACTTCGAAAATCTTGTTAAATCTACAACAATCCTTCCAAGTGCGTGTCTGCCTTGACATTAAGCTTATACTTAGGGCCGAATTCAGAGTCGTCTTCCGAAAGCGCAGTCTACTCTCATTCACCTGGGAGCCTCTCCACCTTTCGTACTTCATAATTGCCTTTCGTCGAGTGACTGCCTGCTGGTAGCCTGTAGCTTTCGGCAGAGATCTGGCAACACTGTGCAACATTTTCTCGGACGAAATTCTCACAAAGGTAGGGCACGGTTTTGGTAAATACACTTGGGGATGAGACTCGGTGTATTAGTAGTGCACCTTTAGGGTTTTATCCACTTAAAATGTAATAAAGCGGACTTGAGAATTTAAGCACAGAGTATACACTAGTTAGTTTCACTCCGGCCAGCGGCGCAGCGGCCAGGGTGACAGCGTATTTACTTACTTACTTACTTACTTACTTAGATTTTTTCCTTCATGTTTATATTTAGAGCCTGGGACACACTGTGACTAAATACATGACATCACATAGGTTACGTGAACCAGTCAGTAAGCAGTGTCCAATGAAAATAGGTTGGTTGAATGAAATACTGTAGCAGAGGCGTAAAAAATGCCTTACCTTTTATAAGTATATTTTACCAGTAGGCTAGTTCACATATAGTCCTGTAATTCCATAAAAGTGGTCCTTTTTTTTTTGTTGGCGATATTTTTTGTTCGGAGTTTTCAATCCCTGTTCAAATAAGGCAAATGGGATTGGACGGCTGAAGAATTTAATATTTTCCATTGGGTCAAGAGTCGTGCGTGGCTAGACAAACGATTGATGTTTGAATTGCAAACAAGAATATAATTTACAGATGTTTCGAGATTCCCTCCCCCCTCCACCTTCCTTCGTAGTTAATATTTTTGTTGTATTGCTTGAAATAGAATCCTGATGGTTCTGTAAACAAATAAACAAATAAAATCTAATTTTAATATATGTATCATCGTATTTTGAGGATTTTGTTTATATAAGTTATTAAATTTGAAATTTGGCTAGATTAACAATTTAGTTCCATGTCCTAAGAACAGTATACACAAATTCGTTAAAAATTTATGTAATTCTCCTTAATTGTTTCACTCTCTCCTCTGAAATGCGACCTAGAAACAGCCGGTGTTGAAACCTTAATTAATGGTAAGTGTCGCAATTTAAAGACGTATCTTAATTGCGTTCCTTTGACTTCAAGAAAACGTTCTACCTGGAATCGTACCTTGAGATTATATTTCTACTTGACTTTTCAGACTTTGCTTGCCCTATTAGATGAAGTTGAAATCTTCATAATTATTTTGAATTTTTTATCTTATGCAAGTTTACACCGATACCAAGTTTAATTTTTTTTCAGGGGATATTTATTTGTCTTTAGTATACCTATTTGACAATGGAGTTGGAGAGTTCGTATTGGACGGAATATGGCTTCCTATCTTCTCTATCAAATATGTTTTAAAATATGCCCACCTATCAAAGATTATTTTTGGTCTGAGCTATCTCAAAATTTTCATCTTTAATCTCAATTTTTGAACTTACATAACGCATCACAGTGCTGACTGGAATTTTTGAATTTGTCATCATATGTGTACATTTTTAAACTTTTTATCATGAATAAATTTGAATCATAATAACGCTTGTTTTATAATTAAATGAATATTCAGTGATTTTTAAAATTTATAGTATAAATAATTTCATTTTTAACACACAAACTATTTTCGCATACAACATTCATATTAACATTATTTTAATTATTTAACTTTTACAACCTCTTTAGACACCCATATATATTCGTTGAGACGTAAACGGATGTCATTTCCATTTTCGATGGGCACGATTTTGATTGGCTGATGTGCATCCAACATCCATAATATTTTAAAAACATGTCCTGTGTGCAAAATATTTGGCAGAATCACGAGTCATCCAACTTGTCAAACAAGCGTGGCTGCGATGGTGACGTTTTCGGTGACGTCACAACCCTCCAACCTTATTCGACACCACATGTTGCAAGGTGTTGGAAGCGAAGATCTGCCAGCGCGGCAGGGCCCTGAAGAACTTGCACTGGCGTGTTCGTAGCGACGCGGGCTGGCCGTTACGACGCGGGTATTCCTGGACGAGTTGCGGCCGGTCTGAGCAGCTCACGGGAGCCCATCGCAATAATTGTAGACGATCCTCGGTAATAGCTCGGCGAAATGGGAAATGTACTCAGCGTGATGCCTACCTGCCGATGCATAACGCCAAAGGCCCTGCTTTTCTGCATGGAGTGAAGGGAATCCAAGGTTGCCTCACGTACAGTCCACAATTGTCAATAAAAACAGTCTACCTCGTACGTCCTATACAATATAATTTTGGGACCTGTAGAATCTGTGGTATAATCTGGATAAAGGGCGCAATCGTAAGCTTGACTTTCATGTCCATGGGTAACAATAAGAACGTGCCTCGGTTAGCTTTATCCAACCTCGCGTAAGTTCGGACAGAAGGTTAAACGAGGCAGCAGCCAGTGAAAGAGACTTTGACTGATTCTAGGCATGGGTGTGTGCGAGTCCAGACTGAAACCAGGAAACGATGTGAATTTTTGTAGGTATTTAATTATTACGATTTTAAAATTATTTTTGTTACTTTGCCTTTCATAAACAACGAGATCTTTATAAATTGGAGAAATAAACAAACAAGGATGTGTAAAAGAGTTGTTGACAGGCAGGGGCGCAGGGGGTTCCTGCGGAAATCCACGCAAGGCCCCGCGCGGCCCGAGAGTTTGGTACTTGGGTCTCAACCGTCACACGTCATCTCTGGACAGGGCGCTTGTATGTTGTATGCTGCCCATATGTTTACCTGTATGCATGCAATCAGCAGAAAACTTTAAAATGTACAGAAAGGTTTGACATAAAACATAGTTTTGACGTTTACGTTTATAACCACGATTCACAGTAAAAACTTTCCATGCGCAAGTGAGCCCCTCAGTGAGAGGCTTCTTAATTCCAGGGGGGGGGGGGGGTTCCCTTGTATTCCCCCCCCCCCCCCCCCCGATCTACGCCCATGGCACTGGCTTTAATCATGTAACCACGCCGGAAGTCTTGGGGATGTCATAACCACGGAAACCTGAAAAAGAGATTTAGGAACCGAAAGATGTCATTATACTAACTCTTGCCCTAGATAAAGTAATGCTGATAATAAATTAGTAATAACTTTGGTAGTAGTAACTGTTAGACCATAACAATTTTATATCGTTTGATGTTCAAAATTGGCTTTGTTAATGCATTGTATACCTCTAAATTAGTGGAATGACTTAAGTAAATAGTGACTGGCTGCTACAAATAGCCTTTCCTGTGAATTCATTGGCTTTTAGTTTAAAATTATGGTTTTAAATTGACTAAAACTGTAATAATACTGGCAAAACACCTTGTCGTGGTCTTCGAAAATTTATTGTGTGTGATCTCCAGCCTACTTAAAAAAAAAGTCTGGTTTTCAATTCTAAACGTTAAAAAAAAACTGCTGTGGCTTAGAAACTATATGTACTTACGAATATGACGTTATCACCCTTAAGGCTCGGTATCACATAACATGTTGATTTTATCTTTTATTTTTTAAACTTTTATTTAAGGATTGTTTATAAACTTTTAACTCGATATCTCCCTTTCAATTTTGTTCTGCTACAAATGTTTTCAACATATATTCACTTAGTGTATTATAATGGGTGTAATAAAGCTTGCAAGTGATGCGCAGAACGATACGCAAGCGGCCGAGGCCACATCTTTTCGCTGACTGGGTTCGACCATCCTGATCTCGCTGTTCTATAGTGCTCAAAGTCGATCCCGACAGGATCTGAGTTGGTTAACTACAACAAAGCATGGCCGATATGTTTTTTCATCCTGTGAAAATATTTTGCGTGCGCATACTCAAAATTCACTCTCGTATTTTTTTTTATATAACGCCTAAAGAAGTATTATTTCAAAAAACCACGCGGTATTAAAACTGCTTCAGATATCCGCGTGTTGTCTGTTTACGAAAAGCATTTTAGGTAGCGCTGAGGTCGGACGAATAGTCACGTTTCGGCAGTTAGTTTTCGAACTGTATTTTTTGAAGAGTAAAAATGGGTAAAAGCGCTTGTTTTCAGAAAATAATTTCTAGGCATGAAAAACCCGTCACAGACTCGAAAGCACCTAAATGACTTCATTAAACCTTCTTTATCTTCATTTATATGCCACATAATTTTACGGTTACCGCACAAATTTCACTATATTCACAGCCTTGTGCTTAGAGGCGACACCGCGCTTAGAAGCACCGGCGAGCGACGCACTTGTCATCCAGCCTCACTGACACACATACACAACTGACTAGGCGGTCCCCTTAAAGCGGTTCCAGTAGAAACTTTCCCTCTGAAGAAGTAGACCAAGTTCATGTTTTTCTACGAAAGAACCAATGTGTGTGTTCTCCGTGGGAAGATGGAATCTAGTCTACCAATAGCATCCACACAGGCAAGGAAGAACAATATGGCAGGCATCACTGTGTCTACCATTATGGCCGTTGATCCGGGAAGGAGGGGGGGGGGGGGAGGGAAATTAAGAAGCCCCTAACTGATGGGGGGCCTGTTTGCACTTGCAAAAATATGACTGTAAAACGGGTTTGATGCCAAAACTATGTATCATGAAGAAAATTCTTTATATTTTAAAAGTTTTCCGCTTATTGTCTGCATGTATGGCAACACGTGGGCAGTGTACAACGTGCAAGCATCCTAAGCAGAGAGGACGTGTGTCGGTTGAAACCCACGCGCAAGATCTCGGACCGCGCGGGCACCGCCGGCGAAACCTAGAAGACCTGCGGCCCTGGCTGCCACGTGATGTCACAGTTACCCTGCGCGACACGTCCGACAACCTCGCGCCCCAGAGGAGGGAAGCCTACAACTCACGTAGTTTCGGTTCCGTGCAAGAATTTCCGAAGATTTCCGAAGTTTTTTTTTGCATTTTTTTGGTATTAACGCCACTTCAGTCGCTAAAATAAGAAGTTTTCCGATGAAAACAAGCATGTTGTGACTGACCTAAACCTAACCCAACCCTTCGATTTTTTTCTTTTAATTTCAACTTTTTGAGAGAAATCCGAAGTTGCACGAACGTGGTAGAGGAAGCACCGCCGAGTTCGTTGACGGGGGCGGGGGGGGGGGGGGGGGGGGTCCGGGAGCAGCAGGTGCCGATCAGAAGGTCGTCAGATACCCGCGGCGGCCTCGAGACGGCCTGCGCCGCGCGACCTCTAGGGACGCCGCGCCAGCTGTCGCCGTCGTCGCGCGGAGGTCTCCCGCTTCTCTGGTCTGCACTGCGATGCGCTCATCGTCTGTGCCATTCGCATCCACAGCTAAATTATAACTATTCTTATAACACCATTTAGCATTTTTTTAAAAGTTATTCTTCTTCAGGCGCGTTACGAAAAAAAAAACGATGAATGTGAATTTTTCACAATGCGCGCGCATCATGCAACGAAATTTTCACAAGATGAAAAAGAGGCTGCGTACCAAAAATATCTAGGGCCTACATACAAATAATAATTATATAAGTGCTTTTAAATCATATACTTTTATATACCATTCATAAATCAATAAAAATTAGGTTTCCCCAAAACCATTTAAACCTTAGTCTTTCCGGGTTTTCGGGAAACCTAATTTTTATACTAAAAATAAAATGTTTGAAAATGAAGGCTTTAGGTATACGAACGGTTAATCCGAAGCTTCATACCTCACGATTCCATCTTTGCAGTAAATGATGGGACTGGCATAAGAATTTGACTTTTAAATTCCTAACAACGATTAATAGTATAAACAAAATTTAAGACATTAAATATGGTTATATTACGAACTTAATTTAAATTATGTGCAAAAACATGAAAAAGTTAAAAAAAAATTATTAATTTTTGATACTATCCCCTTAAAGTTCACACCGGCACTCGTCCGATTATATTTTATTTGCAATTCTGGCAACTTCTTTTGAACACACGCCAGACGCCTGTTCTCATATGCCAAGGTCACTTTCGGTGCCAAGTTGGCGATTTTTATCTGGGTTCATCTGCTTGCAGTGAGATCCACTGCTTCTTTCACGACGTTTCGTCCCAATCGTGTATTTTTAGGAACAGGCTGTGGTGCATGTGTGTGGATTTATGTACGCTCCACGTCTTAACGTCACACATAGTACACATCTGTGTATGTGTGTGTAATATTTAAAGAATATACTGGGAGAGATACGTAGGTTCGTTTTCAGACGACTGCTTGAAAAAAAAAAAAGATAGTCACTGTAAACACGAAAGTATTATGTGTTGAGTTTTCAAATAAACGTGAGTTTTAACATAACGCTCGTTTTTCATACAGCGAAAAAGCTTGTTTTGTATAGAATTTTATTTTCAATATTTTATTTACGTTGGGATGGTGAAATTTAATCCTTAATAAACAACGCCATTGCAATGTTGGGTGCCGAGAGAAAGCACCGTTGCGTCTTGAAAAAAGCGACCCGAAAGCGAGAGAACTGAGTGAGCAAATGTGATCGAGATGAAATGTACATAAAACGGCTTATAACTGAACTGCTGGAAATTGTTTATACATGAGGAATCCAGATTTTACTTATTTCAATGGTTCTCCATGCTGTTCAAGCAGCATGCCCGGTATCAGCCTTATGCAGATCTTAGGATGCAGGTCCATAATGGAAAAAAATAAATTAAATAATATTATAAACAACTTATGTGGTAAATGATTCCCAAAGGTGGTGAACGCTTTTGAAGACGGAACTGAACATTTTTTATTGAAAATAATATAAATTATTTCAACTTTAACTCTGAACGTTTGGATAAAGTTAAAATGGACAAATTTATACAACCACCGCAAAACTTGTCGATGTCATAAAATAATTTTTTTGAAATAATTGTGGGGAACAACTTGTCAGAAGAGTGTGTGGTAAATAAAGGCGTTACTCGCAGCTATTTTAATAAAATCATTTTATGACAGCGATAACCATTTAAGATGTTTGTAGAACTTGGATTAATTAATTATTACCCAGACGTATAGTGTCCATCTGAAATACTCTCTCTATAATTTGCAATAAAATGATTGTTCGGCTCCAAATTCATTAACCAATAATCCGTATTTATGTTTACAACTTTTTGTTTTCGTGATTAATCTGCAGCAGAAGTTTGTCTATCGAATTCTGCATCACTACGCAAGATTTATTAAATTATTTACGAACCTGTTTCTGTGCCCAAGAGATTTTTGAATTCGGTAACACTGCTACGCGGAAACAATCCGAACGGTGTCGCTGGGGGAAAAAAAAAAAAAGGTTCCCTCTGACTTCCAGTCCTTCGTGACTGACGTGGAGCGGCTCTAAGGCCCTTTCTACAACGGCACGCAAAGTTAGACGGGTCACGTAAACGTAGACGGATATGCCGCAACATTCCACTATCGCTTCTGTTGCTTCCACGATGTCCGGAAAAGTAACAAATGGCAACCGATTACGAAATATTAATTTCATAAAAAATAAAATATTATGCTTTAGCACGGCCAGAATTTCATGTATAATAAAAAACTGCATATTCTTGACGTTGAAACAACTTTTAAGATATTAAGAAGATAAACAAACATGGATAACACCGCAGCCGAATACTTGGCTTCTGTTGGTGGCACAGAAAAAACCGTAAACGGAAGAGCTCAGCGTTGCCGAGCTGATCCGTACGGGTCCGTCTCCGTCTTGCGTGCTGTTGTAGAAAACCTTGTTCCGTTTGGTCAGTCTCAGTCTCCCGTGTCCGTGTCGCTGCAGAACCGGGGCCTGATTGGCGTTCCGCCGGACGCGCATTCAGCGCCGCGACTCCGTTAGTATCCATCCGCCTGGAGGCGCTTCCTCCCATGGCCGCGGCGGATGGCGACCAGTCCGAGCGAAGCCGTTTCCTCCGTGGCGCAACGACTCCCGCGCGGCACAGTTCTGATTCCTCCGGAAATAGCCGCCGCGTGGCTGTTCCCCCCCCCCCCCCCCCCCCTTCAACCACCCTTCACACGTGCACGTGCACGCTCGCCCAACCACGCGTCGGCCGGAAGCAGCAGCTAGCGGCGTTGTGTATCCCGAGACCCGTGGCATCCGTCTGTGTTTAGTGGTCGGTCAAGTTTATCTCGCACACACGTCTGCTCTGGACGCACGGAATCTGAGCAATTTTGTGCGAAGGCGGAAATCGTCCTGAATGGCCCGGCCAAGACAATAAATGGCCTGTCTTGCAGACGACAGCAGACTGGAAGGAAGAAACCTTTGGCGCTGGCTTTAACTTCTTGCAGTCTTATTAGCTTCCAGATTTATTTATTTTTTTAATTCACGAAAAAAAAAAACCAGCCCCTAGCAGTAACGTTTCAGTCTGATGGTAATTTCAGCGGTCCAGCTAACACGTACGTGAGCAAACGTTTCTTATTCCGTTTTAAAACGAGAGTTGTATTGTAGAAGTTTCGTTCATGAATGACGTCTCGCTGAAGCACTCTGTCAAATTTCTCTTTTTTCGTCTGTCATAGTATGGAGATAGCTATTTGACCGCTTGCTCATTGTGTGTAGGTCGTGGGAGGCTTACCTACTACCTAGTTATGTTAAAGCTTGAGTTCGACATAAATTCGACACACTTTTACAGGCCCTCTCTAATCCAGCTTAGAGCCCTTTTGTTAGGACTGTTCGATCGCATTTTTGGAGGGCTGTCGGCGATTGCCCCCCCCCCCCCCCAAACCCTTCAAATGTATTGGTAGGGACTGGAACAATTCGACGTTTCAATGACCTCTAGGATAGATTCGGCGATCCTCTATGTACTCGGGAAAAATTAAGCCTTTTTTCATTGGCCACTGACTCGTGATACCTCGTTAACTAGGATGCTTGTGATTCGATACTTCTTTTGTTGAGGGTGTTCCATTGGCTCAGAGTCCTTCGGGTAAACTGTGGTCCAATCACTGAAGCAGCATGAAGGTAAACTAGTTTGGATTCTAACCTATCTCGAAATGAATCCGTGAATGTTTCCGGTCTCTAGTCATTGGCTCGCAGGGACTATAGCAATCGAGTGTCGTCCTCCGTAGCGGAGTTGGATCGCACGCAGGCGTTCGAGACCCGGAAAAGACGGGGGCGTGTGTTTACTTCGTCTGAATTGGACACAAAAAAAAAGTCAATGCCAATTAAACGGTCAAAACATGCTATCAAACTGTATGCAACAAGTCATACAAAGGGAGGGTGGGTAAAATCAAAGCAATATGTGGACGCATCGCTTACCTGCCACGAATGAGATCGCTGGTTAGATTTAATACAATTTTTTGGACTTACGCCATTACAGTTTCGAACTGTTTGTAATGGGTAAAAACTCTAAATGCAAGCCTAAATCAGCTATTGTCGAACACATTGACCCAACAATGAACTTAAACCGCACAATAATTATTTTTTTTTAATTTTAATTAAAGTTTGAATGCATTCGTCTGTGCGGTCTTCGTTGTGTTGTCAATAATATCTGTTTATGTCCATCTGTTTGACATGAGCTGATTTAGGCTTGTTCTCTGTGGGTCTGTGTTTACATTTTTATTTCTTATTTTGCAATCTTGAGTTTTTTCCCATGAAAAACAGTGCAAAACTTCACTTGTGTATGTAAAAAAAATGGTATTAAATCAATATTCCTGATTGCATGAATCATTTGAAGAACGGGTTCGATTCCCGGCGATACGGACTCAGGAATTTTCGTACGTGAGCTGGCGGGTTTTCTGGGGATGCTCCCATTTCCCGCACACATTCATTCCATCGATACGTCATCGGCATCTAGTCACCCTTCGTTGTCTTCAGTGCTCGCTGGTATGCTGCCTTTTATGTTTCAACACGCCGTCTCGTTGATGTATACCGAATAGATAATTTGGCTGCATTAGCTACCAAGAGCGGCTTCAAAAGTAGAGGTGATAGCTCACACAGTGAACTCACAAAATATATGTTATTAATACTTTAGTTTCTAGACAGAATGAAGGGTGATATTTCATGGTACAATGTTCATATTTAGAACGGTGGTAAAATTAATGTTTATAGAAGCTATCAAACACCGATACATCATAATGTTTTATAACTCTAGATTTATATCAAGCTGTAAATGCAAACAAACAATTTAAATAAACTGATTATTTGTTTTCTCAAACAATGCATTATTCAGTAATTCCTCTCCTATTTTACCACCCACGAGCAAAAAAAAAAAATTACAAAAAAAATTACTAAAATATTAGTTTATTAAATTTTTCAAAATATTTCGTATTACATTCCAACCTACTTGTTAGCAACACTTACAATTAAAAATTCCTCAATAAATGTGATTTTCTTTAACACTTTATTATTAAAGTTGTCGCTGTATTTGATATTTTGGAATTTTTCTGTTCTATCTTAAATTAGTGGTCAAAGGTTGTTTGCCTGTTTACTATATATATAATATCCTCGTTATTTTGTATTTGGACTTGTGTATGTTTTTTATGGTTGCTTAATTCATTCTGCAGGAATTTATTTTTGTTTTCTTTACGTATTTTTTAAAACACTCATAGCAATTCTCGGCTTTCTTACAAATACTAAAAAAAGTATGGCTGCGTGTACTCATGTTGGCGCGTTTGAAGATATGCTTAATTGGCGTAGTAAAAAAAACTTAAATTTTTCTTAGAAATAATTAACAGAAAAAAATAATAAAAGGACTGGCGTGATATTATAATTACAGTTGGTAAAGTATAAATTTATTCAAACTAAAAAATTAAGTAAGTATTCCGTATTCAATAATAACATGAACACGTCTATGAATTAATTATTTAATTCAGTAAATTATCGAGATAAATTTTAAAATATAATGAAAATAAATTATGCATACGGGAACACAACCTCACGAACACTCCCTGCCAGCAACAATCGAAACTTTCAAGCAACCTGACATCGTTATTCATACGGGAATATAACCCCTTTTATTTAAATTCACTTGAAAAGAAAATATACAACACAATTACTATCACTAATATTCACAATAAATAAATGTTTTTAATTATGTGGACCAGTATTAAATAGAAATTACTAAACTGTAATATTTTAAAGCTCATATATACGTTGTAGCTTCTATTTTTTTTTTCGTCCTGTGAAAATTTAGTTGCTTGGAGCGTGCGCATCGTAAAAATTCACTATCGTATTTTTTTTTTTCATAACGCAAGAAACAAAAGAAAATTATTGTTGCCCATTTACATAATAGCTACCACGTGGCTTGCATTAGTGCTATGTGCTTGTTAATGTTTCTCAGTCTCGGCGCGAGCGAAGCGCGGCAAAGCAACGGTCGCGGGCGGGCTGCTACTTTGAGGAGGGGGAGGGTGGGGCTTCCAGAAGTGATTAATGCACCGGGAATCAATTACTGCGCGAGGCGACGACCAGGGCGTTGTTCGACGGCGGGGCGAATCTGGGGCGTGTCGGAAGCGACTCCGAGGAGACTCCGCAGTTCGCGCCGTCCTGGGGCCCTGCGCTAAGTAGCTGTCCGGGGTCGGCGCGCCCTGCCGGGGAGCCGTCCGCTAGTCTCGTCGCGCGGACTGCAACACCAACCACTATAGCTGAGCCCTCCCACGCTCCCTGAACACAACCGCTATAGCTAAGTCCTCCCACCCTCCCCGAACACAACCACAATAGCTAAGCCCTTACACCCTTCCTGAACACAACCACTATAGCTAAGTCCTCCCACCCTCCCCGAACACAACCACTATAGCTAAGTCCTCTCACCCTCCCCGAACACAACCACTATAGCTAAGCCCTCCCACCCTCCCCGAACACAACCACTAAAGCTAAGCCCTCCCACCCTCCCCGAACACAACCACTATAGCTAAGCCCTCACACCCTTCCTGAACACAACCACTATAGCTAAGTCCTCTCACCCTTCCTGAACACAACCACTATAGCTTAGCCCTCATAACCTCCCTGAACACAACCACTATAGCTATGCCCTCCCACCCTCCCTGAACACAGGTACACAAACTCAAATAATTTATTTGCCTTAAATCCCTGAATTTTTTACTTAATTAAAGTTGCCACAATAAATGTTCAGTTGGTTTTTAACGTAAGTTTATATGCAATCTATAAGAAGTATGTACACATAAACATGCATGGTGTATATGTTAAATTTATAGCTTTTTTTATAATCTTGCTGATATTTATATCCAAAGCGCATAACCATTAATTGCTTGGAGGGTTATAACACAGTTTTTTTTTTTTTTGCTTTTGGTACATTTTGGGACTGAATAATGAATAAGATTTATAAGATTTGAAAGTGAACGTTTTTTTTTTACTTCTTGCTGTTGTATTTTTTTGAAGCTAGTTTACTTTGTACAACTGTGTACGTAGGTCTTTCTGCCGAGGGTGTTTTTTTTTATACTGAGCGCACGTTTCATTGGGGCCATGAATCTCCGCCCGAGATACTCTCTGGAATCCGTTGTCACGTCCCTGCGCGATCCTCATTTGTTCTGCTTCCACCCATCTCATCCTCTTTCCTCCGAGCCAGAAGCAGTGCGGTACAGCATTTCCGAGCGAGAGACAGGGTCGTGAGTTGTTTGTAAAACTGTTCTCGTGGCTGGGTTCGTGAGTTCCAGAAACTCTTAAGGGCCGAGGCTGGTTCACGCACAAGAGGCTTCTTCACCTCTACGTGCAAAGCTCTGAAGTGACGGGTAGTCATTATCGTTATTAATTTGTTTTTACAATTGCACACATACATTATGTTTGGGCGTGTGTGTGTATGTTTATGTGTGTGTATATATATATATATATATATATATATATATATATATATATATATATATAGGCTGAGCACAAAATAAGTATACAAATTCAAAAATTCATAAAATCTAAACGGTACAACATACGGGCTTCAAACCTTATATAGTTCATAGAGAATCTCTGGAAGTTTTTTTTGACGTATAGACGCACTTCTTTTGTTGCCGTCTGCCGCCGCCAGACAGTACTAGCGTAGAAAATGGCTCCTACACCGCAACAGAAGAGCTGGTGTGTCCTGCAGTTAGCAAAAACGGGGTGTGTAACCACTGTGCAACGAGCGTTTCGCACACACTTTCGTCAAGAACCACCCACCAGAATATCCATATCAACCTGGTACAAAAACTTTGAAGAGAACGGCTGCATTTGCAAAGGCAAGAGTCCTGGTCGCCCTCCTGCGCCAGAGAGAGCAAGCTGTGGATCGTGTTCGAGCTGCATTCCTGCGAAGCCCACAACAATCAACACGTCGAGCAAGTCGTGAGCTGCAGATCCCACAAACAACAATTTCCAAAATCTTACGTAAACGCTTGCACATGAAACCTTACAGATTGCAGATGGTCCAGGCACTCACTCCCGCCAATTATGCAGCACGATCGGCGGGAGTGAGTGCCTGGACCATCTGCAATCTGTAAGGTTTCATGTGCAAGCGTTTACGTAAGATTTTGGAAATTGTTGTTTGTGGGATCTGCAGCTCACGACTTGCTCGACGTGTTGATTGTTGTGGGCTTCGCAGGAATGCAGCTCGAACACGATCCACAGCTTGCTCTCTCTGGCGCAGGAGGGCGACCAGGACTCTTGCCTTTGCAAA
Organism: Bacillus rossius redtenbacheri; assembly: GCF_032445375.1. Lineage (NCBI taxonomy): Eukaryota > Metazoa > Arthropoda > Insecta > Phasmatodea > Bacillidae > Bacillus > Bacillus rossius. The sequence continues at coordinate 36,471,200 of NC_086332.1, forward strand.
TGCAGCCGTTCTCTTCAAAGTTTTTGTACCAGTTTGATATGGATATTCTGGTGGGTGGTTCTTGACGAAAGTGTGTGCGAAACGCTCGTTGCACAGCGGTTACACACCCCGTTTATGCTAACTGCAGGACACACCAGCTCTTCTGTTGCGGTGTAGGAGCCATTTTCTACGCTAGTACTGTCTGGCGGCGGCAGTCTGCAACAAAAGAAGTGCGTCTATACGTCAAAAAAAACTTCCAGAGATTCTCTATGAACTACATATATAAGGTTTGAAGCCCGTATGTTGTACCGTTTAGATTTTATGAATTTTTGAATTTGTATACTTCTTTTGTGCTCACTCTGTATATAAATAAATAAATAAATAAATAAATAAATATATATATATATATATATATACACACACACATATATATATATATATAACACTCACTAAAGCTTAGATAGCTGGGTTTTCGTGCGATACTTTTTAAACTTAATTAATTTTTATTGAGAAAAAAGTCACGAGAATACATATGTTTATTATATTAAATGCCAAACGCATGAACAGAAAACAAATATGCGTACTAGAGGAAAGAAATACGCGAATAAATGTAAATATTTTCTGGAAGAGTAGGTACAATTTTTTTAAAGAAATATGTGTGAAATATATTTCTGAAATAAAGGAATAGCTAAAATTAAATCCTATACTTTTTTTTCGTCTGTTACGCATCTTTTTGGAAACATTTTTTTAGTTCATAGATTTTAATCAAGTAATTTGTTTGAATTTTATATAATTTCCCCCGATTTTGTTGCTTAAAAAATACTTATTTTCAATATGGTGGCCGTAACGAAAAATGGAACGGTGATGTCATATTTTTTCAAAACCTGGAATTGTGATTTTTATATTAAAATTTAATTAATTAATTTTTTTATAAATTTTTAAAATTTTCTTGAAATTATTATTTTTGATAACAATTACAAATTTGCTAGATAGCGGCCGTAACGAAAGTGCAATGGTGACGTCATAAATTTAAAAATAGTGGCCGCAATGAAAATTTAAACGTTAGAGAATGGGACATTCGACTCCAAATTGGCGAAATTCAATATGGCGACTGAGGTCAAGATCAAAGTCATCCAAGATGGCCACCGTGAAATCATAATCCAAGATGGCGACAGAAATGAAACGTACAACGGTGATGTCATCGTTCAAGATGGCCGCCGTGATGGTAAAATCCAAGATGGCGCCGACTATCCACAATCCACGCCCTGGACCCTGCACCAGTACTTAAATTTTAAGCACTACTAATGGGAAAAGGAAAATTAAAATTTTTTTAGCACATAAACTAAAGTGCTGGTCAGTACATATTTAGATTCATGATTTTGTATCGAAAAAATCCTTTATAATGTATAAATTGCCACGTATAACTACCCAACTCCACCGGAATTTGATCGTAAGCATTTATGAAACTGTCCCGAAGTTAATTTATCAGGAAATAAAATTAATTTTTTAAAGATAAATTAGTAAAACCATTGTCGAAATTTAAGTTCCAGGTTGGCTTAAACTTTTTATTTAATTGAGTTACTTTGTTTTTATTTTTTTCCAGGGAGGAAACCAATTACCTTCAATAAATGTTGAACGGTTGGTAAATAGCGTGCTAACAACCAGATATCTGCAGGCCTCCGCGTGACCTCACTCGCCGAACCAAGGTCTGATCAAGGGGGTGTTTCGAGCCAGACTCGCCCCGGCCCCGGCAGACTGAAGCTCGCCGGCAGTCTTGGCGCGGGTCTGCGCGGGTGATTTACGACGTTGGAGGGGAGGAGGGGTAAGGAGCTCGCAGTGTTTATCTCAGCCGGCGCTGCAACGCCCCGTTATGTTTGCCAAATTTATCGCCCCCGCAGCCTGCCGGAATTATTGCTCGCGTCCCGGCGCTCCGAGTTGGACGTCGTCGCACGCGTGCTTCCAGGACTCTCCCCCCCCCCCCTCCCTCCTCCATCTGGTGCTCGGCGCAGGCTGGGAAATGTCTTGCCGGCGCGGAACCTTCTCAACCTCCAAACACTTCCTCAACCTTTTTTTTTCCTAACCTAACCAAAACTAACTGTTATTTGATTGGGAGGGTTTGGGAGGACTCCTAGGTGCATCTGAGGCCGGAAGCCTACACGCCTAATCATGATTGAGTTTCAGCCGTGCAGGAAGGGTAGCATGTATCGTGTGCTTTGTTCAGGGATTGGTCAGCGATGACAGCAATTGATGCCATGAGTAGACACCGGAAAAATTCGCGGATTCAATGAACTTCAGGATAGACTCCAATATCCTCTACACACTCGGGCAAATGCCAACTGTACATTGGCTGCTGACTTGTGAGTCGTCTCGACTGGGTAACCTGTCATTCGACACTTCTATGAGCGAGAGTCTCTAATCAGCCCTCATTCCTCCAGATTAACAGTGAACCATTGGCAGAAGCCGCACTAAGGTATATAATTATTTGCATTTTAGCATAACACGAAATGAACCCGCGAATTTTTCAGGTCTCTAGCCATGAGTAACTCCCCTGTCTTAGATAAAGACTATAACTAGTTAAGTTGGGCCCAGGTAAAACCTGCGCAGACACAGGGAAAGCCGTAGACTCATTCGTGCGGGGTTATATTATTGCAAGCATCAAGCGGGCAGGTTCAGTACAGGACAAGAAGGATGGTCCAGGAAGAAGAGCTGGTCGGGGCAGGAAGTTCCAACCACGCTGGGGTCGGGAGCTTTGACCTTGCGGCCCGCAACATTTCCTCAGTGACGGTCTCTTAAGGATTACACTTCCTTTCTCTTCCCACGCATAGCGATAATCATTTAATAAGTTTGGAAAATCGGCGTGATTCGTGGTCCGTGCAAACACTAATGTAGGCTTAAAGAATACTTATTTAAATTTATATAATAAAATATCTTCTCTCTTAATAGAAATTGACTATTGCAGGAAGAAGCCAAGATCCTGGGATAAAACTAAATCACATGAAGTAATGGCATGAAGCTGAATCGTCACCAAAATAGGAAATTCTGCGCTGATAGTGTTTTTGCAAGGCTTAGTAGGGAATGTATTTCAAACATTCTCCATTATTTTTCTGTTCAAACTGAACTTTTTCATGTACTTTTATTCTCTTAAGGGCAGTCATGAGGTTGCCCACGCTAAATTACAATTCCTTTAGAATAAATTCATTGAGTGGAAAAGGCTGAAGGCTTAAATGTGCTGCTGTTAATTATAATTTAAATAATTAGTTTCATTTATGAGCCAAAATGGAGAATGTCTGTTTCTTGCTGTAACAACTCCATTTATGATAAAATGCTGTTTTAATATTACGTAATACATTCTTTTACATAACTAAGTAAATACAAGAGTAACCCAGGCGTGCTTCGGAGAATGCATACACGTTAAAAGATTCTCTTTTATTTTCTTTGTGATGACTGAGAGAAAGCTAAAACTTTGGCCGAGGAAATTCATGAAGCGTCGGGCCTTTAGTCGGTAGAAGTAACTAAAAAGTAGAAATTATAGGCATTTCCTAACAGTTTGGATACGTGGTTTTTTTAATTTTATTTTCTTTTAATTGTTTTAGTTTTAGGGCAATTAATCCAGATTTTGTAGAAAATGTGGTCGCCTAAAAATGTAATTTGTGCCATATATTCAAGTAGCCACTTGCTAGAATGAATCATTTAAGACATAAAAAGACATAAAAATAATCGATGTGCAACAGTGTCGTAACAGTTAACATAGGACTAAAACATATAATTAATAAATAAAAATAAATAAATACATACATATATATATATTTACATTTACCCAGAGATCTAACCTTACGGCATCCTTGCCACATAAACATGAGTTTTGTTTAATGAGTTGTCAAGCCAGTCAATCCAGAACTTTGTTGAAAACTATTTGCATCCGCAGTCGCAAGACGTGACCAAATGCTTAAAACCGTGACGCAGACGTCACGTAGACGTAAGGCAGGAAATAGCGTTTCGCCGTTTACGTGGTCCCTCCTTCCATTCCCTACTTTAAGCCATTGTGTGTAAATGTGCGCTGCTTTGCAAACCACAACGACACAACACTTGTATAATTATTTTTTTTTAACAGTCGCTGACGTCTTCTTGTCAAAGTTTCGAGTAACTGGAGCTATGACGTCAAGGCCTTCGCCTTTGGAGACATCTCGTGTCGCCGTTCGTTCCCGCCGAGCATCATCTGACGAAGCAGAATTCCTCTGCAAATATTGTTATGCCTTCTCGTACTACCCGCGTCCTGCGATGATTCCAGGAAGCTCATGGGTAGAACGGAAGTAAACATGTCTCGTGTGAGTGGGTTTCAAAATCAGTTCGCAGAACACAGACACCAATGAAGCAGACCATAATAATATTTTTGAACACAATTATTGGAAGCTTACTGCAACGGTTATGGCCTTCAAATACTATTTCTACGAATCCACGCAGCTCTAAAACAGACGTATTAACAACGGCAAAACAGAAATTACTGCTTTGCTCTTACGGAAATAATAATTAATGGTTAAATCCTCTTATGTTTGTCTTTTTTTTCTTCTAGAGAACCACAGGACAGCAATTCTTATCCATCACACTTGAAATTAACTTCAGGTAATCTCCAATCGTAAACTTGCATTCAATTTAACTTGGGTCCATGCTAGTAGCCTACACGCTCAGGCACCCAAGTTATAAGTAGTTTTGGCAGAAAATGTTCATGGTTTCAGAGTTTGTCGTACCCGTCTTAAGCAAGTTGGATTGCGATTAAGTGACATAACGTTATAAAGCACTAAGTCGTTTAGAAAAACACATCTTTAAAATGATTAATTATTAAAAATAATAATAGATTGTATTAGAAATTTATAAGACAAAGTGAAAAAAAAATCGTTTCAGTTTCGAAAACTAGAAAGGTTTTCAGCGAGCCATTTACTGAACGTCTCTCTCTCCCCCCCCCCCCCCCCCCCACACATTTTCATTCTTGTCAAGACTAGCTAATCCCCGCCAGGTGGCGCCAAGGCTGACCCTGGCTGCTGTAACACACGCCTCTTCGCCTTTACGCGCTTGTAGTTAATGCGACGGTGATGCGCCTGTGTAGTACACTGTCATTTTATAGTGAAAAGGGCTTCTTGCACGTACCTATCATACTTAAAATACTGTAAACTAAATTTTTCACATCTAAAAAGACTGTTAAAACTTTCATTTGAGACATTTTCGCTGTCCAAGAAAGACACACAAATGTTAAAATATGTGAGCTAGTCTTTAGAATTCTCGCCAGAGATATGTATGAACCTAACGTCGGTAACGCGCAAACTCATGTGTTATCATTTTGCAAATACACATATAATACGAAACTTGGACCCGAAAATTAAAGTAGAATTCTTAAAAATAAGCCGAGCGTGATAAATATACGCAAATTGTGTTTTCAACTAAATTCCTTGACGCGAATCAACGAAGTTTCCTCACCCGCCGATAGAATTCACTGCCGGAGCAGCTACGTCGACCATCGAATCATTCGGTTTGCAGAACGAAATTTTAAACTATATAATGAAACGGCTCCGATAAAATCGTAAAAGACTTGAAAACAAAATACTAAACCCCGGATTTTGACATGATTTTCGACAGGGAATATTGTGAAAATACTGCTCATCTTGTTAAAATGAATTGAATAGTTAAAACTATAAAGTTTCCTTTTGGCTTTGTGTACTTCGGTTCGCGCTATTCGCCACAAATGCAAGCATCATTTTTATACATTTCCGTTCCACGCGGCTTCCGTTCCGTTTACAAAATTACTCTTACCAAATGCCGTACACACATCAGAGCTGAGATATTACACATCGAAAACAAAATTACCATAGTAAAGTGCTGCTATGACGTGTAAATGCGGTTCGTAATCAGACACATCAATGAGCGGTTTGAGAATAACGCGGTGACACAGCAGTTCTGCGCGCTAGACAAGCGGCGAGAGGAAGTTGACACCTCCCTTGCTATAGTCCGTCTCACGATTAGTACAGAGTAAAGGCGAACACTGTTGCCAGATTGATACTACTCGGCTTCTTAGCAATAAAATTTTATTTTGTAGAGCATCCTTAATAATAATAAGTTTTAATATTATTTTTAAATTATGTTTGTGTTGAACTTCGTAAGACCGTTAAGTATGTGTCTATTAACAGTATTATTACTGTGGTCGTTCTGAAAATAAACATAATTTAATACTAAACGTTAATTATTATTTCACACGAGAAACTATTTGTGGCAGACATTTCAATGCTTAAACCGGTTCCAAAATTTTTAATATAAAATGGTATTAGAAAATTTGTTGATAAAAATGGTTGAAATCAAGATTGCCGCGTCTTTCAGTTACATATTCTTAACAATTTAATATCATCAGATGATGATCTCGATGAAATAACAAGAAAATATATTTCCAAAATTATCATTTCAAATGTTCCTTTACAAGATAAAATGAATCAGATACTGCTTAAAAAAGTTTATATTACATTATGAAGGTGTGTCTAAAAATGTTGTGCTGTATGGCGTATATCTGGCAACAGAGCACACCGAAACAAGGGCAGCGATAATGGCATGACTTGTGCGTTGAAACGAGAGAGTAAGGGAGAGGCTAGAAACTGGTTTCAACGCATTCTAGTGGACGTTTCGCAACCATCGATGCAAATGTTACGGCAAAAATACTAGAGACAGCAGCACCAACGCACAAAAATAGAACCACCTTCTTAATTTTATCACGTACTTTTTTAAGTTGCTATTATTTCTTATCATGACCATTAAAGTGTACAAAATATATTCCAGGATAGTTTCGCTATGATAAAGATTAATTTGGCACTCCAACACGCTTGGTACGTCCCCCGATGATAACAAAAAATTAATTACAATATACGAGTTGATGGCGTCGGACGTGGGTCCGCCATCTGGATGAAACCAACGAATAAGTGAGCTCTGCGCATGCGCGGAATTTGGGCAACAGATAGGTCACAGATGGGACACCAAAATCCGTTGCCTAATAAAGACAAGGGACTGGCCGTGCCCTATCGTGCTCTGGGAATACGGTTAGGGTACAGGCGTAGCATATTCAACACCTGAAACCCACGCGCGTGTTTAAACGCACAGACCAAGGCTGCGACAGGCTGCAGACGGAGCACTCGGGCCACGCCACGCTAAACACAGGAATGCGGTCCGCCCGAAGGCAGGAAGCAGGCAGCGCGCTCGTTTTCCCCGCGTGAGCTTTTATGTTCTCGCTGAAGCTGCGATAATGGACATTCCCCGCGGTGTCGGGGTTCCGAGTGCTCCTTAAGGGGCCCGCCTCGTCAGGGGTGTATGTGTGTTAGTGAGGCGGGATAATAAGCGCGACGCTCGATGGTATTTCTAGCGCGGTATCGCCTCTAAGCTCAAGGCTCTGAACTGGCGCGCAGTCTTCTCGTCGTCAATTGATAACTGTGAAATTTGTGCGGTGACCGTATTTTTATATTACGGGGAAATGAAGATAAAGGTGTAATGCAAGCCCCTTAAGTGCTTTCAAGAATCTGTACTGGTTGTTTTACACCTAAAAATTACTCTGAAAACATGCGTTTCAGCCATTTTAACTCTTCTAGAAATACAGTTTCAAAACATGATACAAAATTAAAAGTACTTTTCGGGCCTCAGCGAACTCTTAAATGCTTTTCGTAAACACACTCCACTCGGATATCTTGAGTAGTTTTGAAATCGCGTTGTTTTTCCTGAAGCTCTGCGCACCGTCTGTGTGACCAGGTAGGCGGGGCCCTTAAGGGGCCCGCCTACCTGGGCAGAGCTTCAGGAAAAACAACGCGATTTCAAAACTACTCAAGATATCCGAGTGGGGCCTATTTACGAATAGCATTTAAGAGTTCGCTGAGGACCGAAAAGTACTTTTAATTTCGGATTACGTTTTTAAACTGTATTTTTAGAAGCGTTAAAATGCCTAAAACGCGTGTTTTCAGAGTAATTTTTAGGCATAAAACAATCAGTACAGATTCTTGAAAGCACTTAAGGGGCTTGCATAACACATTTATCTTCATTTCTCCGCCATATAATGTTACGGTCACCGCTCAAATTTCACAGTTATCCTGTGACGACGAGACGAATGCGCGCCAGTTCAGAGACTTGCGCTTAGAGGCTATACCGCGCTGGAAGCACCAGCGAGCGTCACGCTTATCATCCCGCCTCACTAACACACATACACCCCTGACGAGGCGGGCCCCTTATGGCCCCCGCCTACCCGGGCACACACACGGTGCGCAGAGCTCCAGGAAAAAAACCTACTCAAGATGTCCGAGTGGTGTCTGTTAACGCAAAGCATTTAAGAATTCGCTGAGGGCTCTTAAGTGGTTTTGCTTTCGGATTAAGTTTTTAAATTTCTATTTTAAATGGCGTGTTTCCAGAGTAATTTTCAGGCATGAAACAACCGGTACAGACTCTCGGAAGCACTCGAGGGACTTGCATTACACCGTTATCTTCAGTTCTACGCCACGTTACCGTCTCAGCCCAAATTACATAGATATCCTCCGCACGACGAGAAGACTGCGCACCAGCTCAGAGCCTTGCGCTCAGAGGCGACACGGTGCTAGAAGCACCAGCTTATCACTAACCAGGCGGGCCCGGGACTCGCCTACGCTCTTCGGCATCCGTCCCTCGCCGGGAACAGTGAACAGTGCGAGTGCATGCGTTGATTCATCGTGCGGGGTTCGATGGTATCTTCTCTCCGGGGTGGGCTGGATCACCGCCAGCACGGGCTCCCTCGCCAGTTAGAGCCAAGTGTTGTTCTTGTCTTTGGTGCTGTTGGAGAGCACGACCTACAACTTCTTTCACCCCCTTCACGCAGATGCTATCCGCACGATTAAAGAAAAACTAAATAAAACTCTTATTAAAATTAAAGCCCTAAAGAACATTCTCGTGATCATCCTACTCGGGGCGCAAATCTGTAGATACTATTCGCAAGGCGGCCTGCGGAAATTTCCCAGTTTTTTTCACGTGGGGTTAACATATACGTAATCTCTGGATACGGTGCTTGTATGTTGTACACTGCCCATATTTTGGCTTACACGCATGCAATGAGAACAAAACTTTAAAATGTAAAGAAAGTTTTCCATAAGACATAGTTTTTTGACATCAATCCCGTTTAACCGACTGGTTTTTGCAAGCGCAGGCAGGCTCTCCTCATTGAGGGGCTTCTTAATTCCGGGCCTTCCTGCCCCCCCCCCCCCCCCCCCCGCATCAAGCTTGTACATCCTTACTTCTACTAGTGTATAAATGTGAAAGTTTGTCAGTTTGTATGTTTGTTACTGGATCATTTTTTCAACAATGCACCGATTTTGACAAAACTGACCATAAGGGGGTGAAAATGCGATAAATTCGGAATTATAAATAAAATGAATGGGTTATGTCTGCCAAAGAAAAAGTATGTGGCCTTGAATTTAAGCAGTTTTTGCTCCAAAAGTGAGCAACGTATTCATTACAAGCTCAAAATAATGGGATTTGCATAATATTTTTACATGTTGAAATAACATAACTTACACATTTTTTGTATCAACGTAATAGTTAAAATACTTCTTTTACAAAGTGTATAATGACTCTTCTCTCTTAAGCTAACAAAGTGTTTCACTTCCATTATTTATTAGTTTACATTTTAAAATGAACAGACGGATCCAAAATATTACTTAACCTACCAATATGTGACATTGAAACTGCGAGTGTAAATTATTTTTCATGTCGATACACATTATTTATTAACAAGCATCTGGGTTCATCGGACCGATTCGTGATCAGACAGAAATCTTACCCAATAAAGACGAGTATCCCTACTAGAGTTAAAGGTTTTTTATAAAACGCCAACATGAACAAATATGCAGGTTAAATTACAGCTTGAGTCACAGAGAATGTTCCAAATAACAATGTATTTTAACACATTCCATTCTCTCATTCTGCAGTCTATGTGTGTGTGTGTGTGTGTGTGTGTGTGTATATATATATATATATATATATATAGTGTTACGTCGCAGCCACAGTTACGCTGACCTGTGCGGCACCACGCGGGTTCCCCCCCCCCTCCTCCATCAACCCACCCATCAGTCAAGGAGCGCAAGTCCAGTCTCTGGAAGGTTCGAAGATTACCTAGTGTTGACCAACACGCAGAGCGCGCCTGGAGGTCTGGAGACCTCTGGGGTCGTCGCATCGCGGGGTGGGAGAGGCTCGCGCCACTGGGCCAGGGACACACGCGGCCCCTGGGTGGCTTCCACGCCTGACCTCCGCGGGGTTGTGAAGGCCTGGCCACGCCAGCGAGGATGACCCCGCGAGAGAGAGGGAGATGGAGGAGTCTCCGGAGCCCCTGGTAGCGTGTCGGATCGACGGGCGACAGTCGGGGGACGGCGTGCTGCGGCGAGGCGCGGGAGAGTGGTGAAGGTTGCTGTCGAAGACAGTGGTTTGCGGACAGAGACCGAGTGAAGAGAGAGCTACTGTCAAGCCAGGCTCCAGCGAGGAATTTTAATGTTTGAATGATCTAATGAAGACTAATCGTTGTGGCCAGAGTTCGGACTGTGGTTTCCGTATTAAATTTAAAGTGCGAATATTAGTAACAAGTGAAACTGAATTTAATTGATTGGTCTGTACTCTACGAAACCGTTGTCCCACTCGCAACAATAAAAAACTTTATTACGGCGTGAAGTCTGTCTGTGAATGAGGCCATTTTGGACGGCGCGGCGCCACACAAATCAGAACGGGAGGAAGGAGTCAGCCATGGCCTGTGGTTAGGAAATAATTCAAAAAATTGCCTCAAGTTAGTCTCGGCAAACAATGGGGAACAGGTATCAGGTTTGTCGGACCATGATTCAACCCCAGGTCCTACAACATTTGAGTCCATTGTCTTACACACTGCACCTCCTCGGTCCGTGTACCTACTTTTTAATGAATACTGCTTTGTGAAGTTGTGCAAATCGCGACTGTACGTCGCATACTGTAAACTGGCTTCGAATATTAAATGGGTACCACAGCTGTCATCAAAACTTAAAATAAAACTAAAACAAAAAAAAAAAACTAGCCAATAATGTTTTTGCGTGTTTCCTTATGAAAACTTATAAAATACTGTGATAACATACATACGACTTGTGGTCTAGAAAGTGTTTCCGAAGACTGATTGTTATACTTTTTTTTTGAGCTGAGCAACACTCTTATTGTAAATAATAGAGAAAGTTTTAAGATATACCACTGAGCGGCTGGATTACGTGTAATTAAATGTAGATCTACAGCCACCGCAAAATTTACACTGCAGCAAAATTATTTGAATGAAATAATTGGGGTAAAATATTTAATTTACACATAAGTTTGTGGCGTGTTACTACCTCTAATTATTCCAATGAAATAATTTTGCTACAGCGACAAAATGAGCAGCGGTTGTCGAACTTTGTTCAATTAAAAATACTTCAGACGCTCAGTGTTCTATCTTAATTACTTTATTTATTACTTATAATTAAAAATTTGTTCAGTACAAATTTCGAAGACGTATACAACACCCCCTTGGTAAGCACTTTAGACAGTTAGTCGTCTGTATGTTTTCAAATTATTTTGTCGGGATAAAGCTTTAGTTGATGTTTGTAGCTGAATTCAGACTCAGCCTATATATAATTAGCTTATTCAAATACAGAAATAATAAATATAAAAATTCCAAAATGTTTAACAATAAATGATAAAATATTAAATAATAATGACTAATATATAGCTTGTATAGTATTAAAAAAATATATAGTCAACTAACAAAACCAGTTTTACCTTCTAAAAATAATATAATTATTTATAATAAGAATACTTACTGGATTGAGTAAAACTAAGTAAAGTATCTTTTTCTTACGCGAACTAAAACACCTGGGAACAGCTTACGGCGAATAGAGCAACTCCTTCACCTCGTGGTGCTGACTATGCCTCAGTTTCCCAGCTGATCGTATTGACTGAGATGTTTTATGACCCGTCAAGATAGGTCAATGTTTACGCTAGGTTTACGAGCCAGCCTCTTTCATGGCCGACGAAGGCTCGGGGTCATTTACGCCCTTGCAGTACACCGAGACCCGCGGTATCCGAAGGATGTTGTGCAAGGTTCATAATAGCTGTTTGATACGAACACTTCTACCTGAACGACATTTTTTTAAAATTTGTGTATATTTATTTATGAAACATCGTAAATTTTGGCAAACTATTCCAATATTGACGGTTACAAAATAAGTTGTTCAGCCGCGTTTAAAAACAGTCACAGCAGTTACTTGTAAATTATAAAATTAACGTATGAATATTAAATCAATAACTTACTGCCTTAAATATGAATGTTTGTTTGATGGATGATACAATATAAGCACGAATAAAATAAAATTGACGTGATCGCGAACAATTTGTAGTTCATTTGCAGAAGTAAGAAGTTTTCTCTCTTGGAGCTTAGTTTTGGCTGTATTTTGCTTCTTCTTCTTCTTAAATGAGTCAAATTGTGAAAATACACTTAAAACTGTCGCAAAGTTAACTGCGATAAATAACTGCCTCTGTATTTTTTTTGTTTAGAGTTTGTGTGGAAGGGGGGAATGATGGGGTTAGGAAGGTTTATTTTATGAATTCGTATGAAGGAGAACAAGACAAAAAAAGGGGTGGGGGGCGGTTAGTTGAAACAGCGTCTGCAATATGCTGCTGGTGGAAGCGAGAGTGCACCGAGAAAATCCACTGGCTCACAGGATGAGCAAAGCCAGGATTGTGGTGGAAGGGGGCCAAAGTAAGCTATATAAGAACAATAATTTTTTATAGTTCTATTTCTGATGGTCTGGGAATGAGAAACAGCGAGTGGGGAGGGGTGGTATGGAATCCGGAAAAGTTTTTAGTAAGATTTTGCTTAAAACGTTTTTTTTATGGCTATCTGAGGACATTTTAGTTTCTTTTAAAATTCTTAATTACTAAGAACCACTTACGAAAGGCAGATATTTACAATACCACTGCTGAAGATTACGACCTACTTGATTAAAGAGAAGGCTACTGTTTTATTTTGTATGTATTGAGTGGCCATAAATTGAGCCACGCATAAGTTATTTTCAGATTGTCGATGAGTTTCCTTAAGAGGACGGAAGGGGGGGGGGGGGAGTATATGGGTTAATACCTCTCCTTGCCATTCCCTGACTACGCGATTAGCCCGCAGTAGCGTCCGCCATGTTCCTGTTTCGACCCTGCTGTAACAGGCGACGGATCCGACGGCATTCGCGCCGGGGCTTCCGGAAAGTCCGCGTGGTCCGGTCGAATCTCAGCCGCGCGTCGACCTTCTCGCGTGGCGCGGTTTCTCAGCGGCGACCTCTCCCCTCCCACCCGCTCCCGTCGGCCAACTTTATGTTTGCGATCGGCAAATGGCGGGCGAGGCTGCCATTGGTCGAGGCAGTTAACTCTTAACGGCGCCGGTATATCTGGCTCACTGCGAGCCCGCGGAGCAAATACCGCCTCCACAGCCCCGCTCCCACGAATAGGCTTTCTTTACGGCCTGGACGGAATGAATACCTGCGCGATAGCGGAACACAAACACGGAGCTAATAGCATAGCACCCTTTCGATTTTTTTTTTAAATTTTTGAAGCGTGTGTGATCTTTAAGGCTGGGTTTATAAACTTCTCAAGAAGCGCAAAGACGCAACACGCAACCAACGCAAAAAAAAAGTCAGTCATCAAACACGCAAGTCCATGATGTCACGAACCATGTAACTGGAAAATGTAAAACAGATAGAAAAAAAACTATTTTTTTCAACCCGGGCTTCTTTTAATAAATCACGTCTATCATTCGAAACAAAAGAAATTGGCAATTTGAAATTTAAATAGTTATTTTCTATCACCGTGTGAAAGTTTTACAAATGTAAACATGATGCATGTAAATAAAAGAACTTTGTGGGCTTCCACGCACATAACGTCTGAGTATTTAATAGTTTTCGGAACACTTCTCTTCAAATATGGCCATCGAAAACGCACATACCAAAACGCAAGAAAGTTGGAAGTTTGAACAATAACTTATAGTATTTTTATAAGTTTCAAATTTACGCAATAACTCCTTGGCTGGACGGAGTATCGCGCGAAACTTGCCAATTTTTTTCATAAACTAAACGAAATTTTATGATGTGCCCAAATATATTTTTAAAACTGTTTATTTTTAGAAACCGTAATGTAATATACTTTTGTTTTTTTTCGTATAACTGAAAATAACGCGCAAATTTGGTCGTTTTCTTCTTCCTTTTTTAATTCAGCATCAATTGAAGTAAAAAAAAAGACAATAGTTCAAACAAAACTTGTTTTTATATGTCTACAATACCAGCGAACGATAGCTACTTATATTTATTTGTCTACAATAGCATCGAGGTTATTCTATGAAAATGTCCATAATGTTTTTCTCCCTCGTATTGAGAGTGTGGAACATCCTTTAAAGCTTGTGTCATGACACACGCTGAACTTAAATACCCCACCTTTAAGTCTTTACGGTTATCCGCGGTTTATTTTGCGATGTCAAACGCTATCGCGACTCGCATATAAATTATGAGTACCGATTTGGCTGGCCATTGACTCCAGGCCACGTTGAAATTTTATTGCACGCTCACCCATTCCGATCATTGAAGTCAGAAACTTTTTTAACTAAAGAAAGTTTTGTGGCAGACAGAATTTTTTTTTGTTAATATTGACTCCATTTTGTGTCAAACAAAACATTTTAATGTCCACTTAGTGGCATTAGTGACATCAAGCTTTTGTCACTAATAAATGGTTATGTTGAATAAGCAAATTATTTTGCTGTCATCACAAAATATTTGTTGGGGTCTACACAGGGAGAAACTACACGGATTGCATTCTCGCTAATCAGACAACTGGGTAATGTCTTCTTTAGAACCAAATTTATAAATAAATGTAGTTAGGGCCTATATTAGATTTTTAACGTAGCCAAAAACAGGTTTCACAGATTCCTGCATCCTGTAACTGCCTGGAAACATATTCACTGAATAAAAATTCACACTACCGGATCCAGAGAGGTTTAAATGGGAATCCCCCCCCCCCTCCTGACCCTTGAATTATTTTCAGATGTTCTCCAAATTCTGTATAATATTTTACCAAACTTACTAAGTATTATTCTACTGCAGTGATATAGATAATAAATTGAGATTAACTGAATATTTGAATTGTAAATATACCAACATTGTATTAGAAAATTTTATTTGGCCCTCCCCCTGACCGTCGATCTGGATCCGCCCTCGCGACATGCAACCCGCAGATGGATCTGCGCTGGACCTTCATTCACAATCCGCCTCGCCCGACGCGAGGAGTGCAGCAGCGTTGTGAGCGCCGAGCCATCGACAGCCAACCGAGTTCAAACCTGCCTCAGCGGCACCGTCGGTAGACACGACGTTTCGTTGCGTTGACGTAAATGAGCAACTTTAGGCTAAACATTAAAAAAAAAAAATGTTTCAATGTACACTAACTTCTGCTTACTTAGGAGTTTAGTCCGTACATGTAATATTTTTTTCTTCAGAATGTTGGTAAATTGGGCAATGATAATGATTAGCGACTTAGAGGTGAAAACATTAAAAAAAAATTCAGCCCTTTAACTTGTTAAAGCTTCACATTTAACTCAATTCAAATATATGCCGTGAAGCATATCGGTTTGTTTTGTAACGTCTGAAATCTTCCACGTGAACAAATTCGTGGGTACAGCTAGTAAATAATATTAATCAAATTTCTTCTCATCGCAAAAAGTTCCACTGCAAAACAACTTATTTTCTGTACGTTTACAAAATTCCTTTGGAAACCAGTTTTCAAGAAACAGTTCGTAATACTACAAGAGATATATTGTAATTTTGTACAAAACATGGCTATGGCTATTTTTGCGTATATAAAATACGTTTTTTTCGAGTAAAATCCTGAGTAGATACTTCTTACAATAATTAGCGCATATTTAAAAAATATTAATTGGTGTTTGACCATGGAAAAAGGAGTCGAATATTCCATAGTTGAACTTTTTTGTGTTATTATTTTTTATGTGCGTGGTTAAAACTGGGAAACTATTCAGGGAACTATTGAAGGTACTGGGACAACACAAAGCATAAATGCCCGGGTAATGATCCGAACCCAGTATTACTGCAAACACTATTTTGTAGTGACATAAATGTTTTCATGTAAATGTACAAATTTTCAAATACCTGAAATTTCATATATATTTATGTTACATTTACAAAAAAAATTGCAGGTTGAGGTGAGTTTGCGGTCGGGAAAGACCTAACTTCAGCTGAGAGCCTCGCGCTTAGAGACGATACTGCGTAAGATGCACCAGCGATCGTCGTCTTTAGCGCTTTAAGGTGGTCCACACAAATCTGTAATAAAATGTCTGACTCTCTCTGATAGAAATTAAAAATTTACCTGACTTTATTATTTTTAATTTATATATTTAGCAATATTCTGAAATAAATTAATACAATCCAGCTTCTACCGTTCCCATACCTTCCCTACGCCATTTTATAATGTGCGACTATGCAACTAAAGTCTGTATGATGGCAGACTGAAGCGTGGGATTTCCCCCTTCAAATTACAGTCACTGGGGAATTTTCATAACTTTTCAAGGATTTAAAGTAAAAAAACCTCTGACTCGACGTGAACAATTCCAACTTCCCTGAATTTTCCCTGATCTCGCTTGACTTTCCAGGACGTGCACACCTACATAGGGCTTTGCTTGAGCCACACGGACAGTGTAGGTGTTACATTCATCGTACAGCGAGGATGCTGGGGTTTCCCGTGGGAATATACATTCCCCCCCCCCCCTGACGATGTGGTCGGAGGTCAGAGGTCAGCAAATCGCGGTGCGAGAGTGTCCTACACGCAGCTCCTTTGTACTGCCTTTGTGGGCGCCACGCGGTGGAATAGCCCGGGGTGTTGGGGGGAGGGTTGGGGGTTGGAACGAGATCACCGCCACCCCTTTGTCCTCGTCTCTCCTCGAGTGACCACACGCGCTCCCTGTGTCGACAGAGCACCGCCTCCCCTTCTCACCCCCACCACCACCACCCCTCTCTTCTACAAACAAAGCTCGAAGTACAGTCGCGTCAACCGCCACGGGGCATTGCTGCTTATTTTGGTGTTACGGCTTCTGAGTTCATAATGTCTGTAAAAGAAATTAGTGTGAGCACCGTCGGTAGGCACAGTATATGCAGGAGCACCCCTAAGTAGATAAATAAAATAACATTTAACAGTAGGCTTTGATGCATACTCATAAGTATAATTAATTAAAATCTATACTTAGCCTGGCAGCTACGTAACACTGGCTGTTAAAGCGTGAATCAATTCTGTGTATGGAATTCAACACCATTGCATTTTATTAATTGTATAATTAAAAAAAATAACTGTATACTTTCACAAAAAATATATAAATATGAAATCTTCCCTTCCCTAACTATATACTTTGTGGGCTAAATAATCGTATAAAATTAGCTAAGTAATAAATGAAACTTGATGCGGTAGTCTGGTTCTACATAAATCTGCGTTTTCTGAAGAACCGGTCAAATTAAGTCTCACCTTATCTGGAACTGAGTGTATTTGAGGTTTTATACGCTCCATAGCAGCGCCCAGTAGCTACACGTTGAATGATTATTTATTTGTTTGAAGTTAAAATTATAGGAATCCCAACCTTTTCAGTGCACCCCTTTGTTTCATGTATTGTTGCACATTGAGTTTTATTCAATTTTTCTTGGGTGAGGTTATAAGAAAAATAAAGTAAAAATTTGCTTTTATTATGGTCGCACATTTGTTGACATTAACTGGAGTGAAATGAAATGATTTTGTAAAGAACAGTCACCATATTATATGTTTTGTAGTGTGGCAAATTTTTTTTAACGCTAAACATTCAGTTACGAAAAAACACACTGTTAAATATTACATTAATTTTACGGAATTTTCAACGAAGAATTGACCTCAAATTAAAGAAGAATTATCCGTAATCTCATAGATTCCTTCTTCTGAGTTCAGTCTTCCATTGTAAACATGGTAAACGCAAGCTTGGAAGGAAAAAAAGAAGGCTTTTTTTTGCTGTAGAATCAACAAGGTTTTGAATATTTTGTTAATATTATTACGATTTATTATGTGGGAAGAACTTTGTTCGTAAGAGATAGCCCAATTATGTTTTATTACAGAGTTTTATTGTTTACTAATATTTAAATCAATAATAAAGAATCTTACTGAAAATGCCTAATCACCACTTAATCGCACTTAAAAATAATTATTCCCAAGTCACTCAGTGTCTGTCAAGTTCTTACAGTCCGCACTCCTCACCGGGCCGCACACCCCGCGGAACTCTGTCGCCGAACTCCGTCGCCAAACTCGCGACACTCTCGCCTCTCCCAAGAACTCCGTTGCCGAAAAACTGTCGCATAGGCCGGCGTCCCAGCTTAAATAGTCTCTGGCACCCTTCTAGAACTGACGAGCGCAGCTGGGGCCAGTCGCGTCATCCCGCGCCGACCCGATGCCCAGAAACTTCGAGAATAGCGTCGCTTCTCGCGTGACTTCACGCGGCGGCCCGCGGAATTCCCAAGGCCTCTCAGCGTTAGTTAACGGCGCCGAGGTAGGACGTTGCGCGGGGAGCAGTGGGGGAGGGGTGTAGCGACGACCCTTGTAATCCGGCCAGGCACGCGTGACACGCCTTACGTCAGCGGCGGCCACGTGAATATGCGCAGGGCCGCCAGCCAGCTCCTAACCTGGCATTGCGGTCTGGGCTCTCGCGTTCGTAACAATATGATATTATTATTGTTGATCATGTTCAAAATAAGTTAACGCTATATCGTAAATTTTTGAAGATAACCCGCACAATTACGAAGATCCCTGGGTAATTTTAACCTAAAATTTTAACAGTAAAGATAACAGTATTTGGACGAGGGGGGGGGGGGAAGGGGGGGCAAATTTTCAATTCCGGCTTTCGGCGAGTGCGTAGCGCGTGAGAAAGAAGGGAAATAAAATACGATGTTGAAAAAAAAACCAGTAAGAAACAATCGTTTAGTGCAAAGTGCAAGGTGCAAAGTGCAAAGTGCAAATTCGTTAAAAAGGTTTTACTTAAATACGTAAATACACCAGTTTGCTTATTTTTTCTGTGATTTCCACAGATTTTTGCATAACCGTCATGTCAACGGATTTACCGGTCAGTTTTCAGTTATAATTTACCTGATTGAATTCACTAATTCCGACGGAACAGCAAAAGGGAGGGAATCCCTTTCTACTTTACGTAGTGGCACTTTCAAAAACATGGAACAGTTTGGAAACAAAAGTTGTTCGGTGAATCCCTGCGCGCTTCCACGAAGAGCGTGTCGGCATGCGACCTTGAAGCCACCGCCTCGGCCTTGGCGACTGATAACAACTCCTCCGAGGCGCGGCGGGTCGCGTGTCGTCCATTACCAGCCGGCGGCGCAGATAACACCGCCAGGGACAAAGCCGCGGCCGTTGACCGGCCAGTGCCGCCGCCGTCTTGCAACGCATAACTCAACGCGACAAGGCAAACAAAAAATCTAGCTTCCTTTTAAGTACAGGCTGAAAAAAAACATCTTTGTAACAACTGCTTACCATGACCACTTCGCCGCTACCCTACTGCTTGATTCTGTGTGTGAATGTGCGAGTGACTGGTTTCAACGTAATAGCACCAATTTTTTTTTTCCTGTTTTGATACTATTTGCTGTATGTTTAATTACTTTCCTTTTTATGTATGTCTATGCTTAGTTTTTAATTAATTTAAATTAGTTATGGTTGAATCTTTTGTAATAGTTTATATTTGAACATTAAGTTAAAATTTTAATTTGTTCTCTTAATATTTAGTCAACATCTGCTTATATCATGCTTAATTTTTAATATTCAACTCTTTGATGTTATTCCAGAAAAGTGGTTAAGTGTAAGAAAAGGCGTACCGCCTTAACTTCGCCGCCAATAAAGACGACAAATAAATAAATAAATAAACTCCAACTCAGGACGGTATTCCAAAACGTCCGGGTGAGGTAGCGAGCAAGCACTGCCTTGTTGGGATACAACTGTTACCTAACTCGCTGGCCGTATTCCAGAAACGTGTCCAAATCGAGTCGAAACACCAGTAAGGATCCAAATCGGCAACCGTTTTAATAAACGGTGCCCTGCTCGAGGCTAGAAACGTATCCCAACGCATTCTAGCGGACGTTTCGCAACCGTAAATGCAATTATTACGGCATAAATCCTAGATATAGCAGAACGTCGCACGAATAAAATGGTGTTATTCTAATTATTCTCGAGTACTTTTTAAGTTGAAAATTATTTATTTCAGTGTTTATTAAAGTGCACAAAATGTATTCCAGGATAGTTTCATTAGGCACACCAACACGTTTGGTACGTCCCCCGATGTTCACGAAATTGAATATGTACGTGTTAATGGCGCCAGACGCGGGTCCGCCATCTGGACGAAATTAACGAGAAAGTGAGTTTTGCGCATGCGCGGAATTTGGGCAACAGATATGTCACGAACAGAATACCGAAATCCGTTCCCTAAAAATAAGGGACTGGCCGTGTCCTATCGTGCACTAGGAATACGGTTAGGGGAACAGTTGTAACATATTCAAAACCTAAACTCACATTTTTGTGTCTCGGAATACCGGATTGAGTGCTCTAGTTTACTATCCTCTGTTTCGCTCGCGCAAATATTATAACTTTGCAAGGAAATGTGACGAACTCCAACCATTCCTAAGAAAATACGTATACGCACAAATTTCAATTCATTGGTAAATCATTCAGGGTTTTAATTATTAAAAGTGATAATGTAGATGTTTTAACATTGTTTAAATTGCATTCACCCTTTACCACTCAAATACAGTTAACAAATTTGAAAAAAAAAAAGATATTATGAATATATGGTTTTCCACATATAGCAATTTCTCCTCCGCATTCGCAAGTATTAAACAACTCTATCTTTACTACTTTATCTGCTTCCATTTTGGCACGAAACCTTCCTTTATGCCCAGCCTGACCACCAATATTCCTTTCACTTTTTGACTTATCCTTTTTTATATAGTACAACACTTTTAAATGTAGATTATGCTAATGTCCTATTTTATAGTAAACGTATTTGGCTATCATCATAGCCTTATTAAAATCAAGTTTTTCATTCTTAATGTTATTAGGAATATAATTTTTTTATAATTTGTGAACGACTCTCATTATTATAAATGTATATCCCAGGTATACAATTTCTGATCTTCCACAGGTGTTAAAGGATTTATGGACATGTTTAGACATAATGAAACGAAACTCACAAACTTATAACCCCTTTTCCCACCGTCATCAAATGTTAAATTGGGGGGGGGGGGGGGGGAAAGGTTCGTCTTTATTTTCAGTGCAAAATATGTCTGTGAAAATGTACACCTACTGCTTTTGTGCATCCAGTAAGTGATACCTTTTGCCATGATTGTAAAAATTGGATATAATTTTTAACACTTCAGGGATATAATCTAAAATAAATTAACTTTCAAAATTTTTAAAATTTATCATACCAATAATTATCTGATAATTAAGTGGATACTGAATTGAAATTTTTATCTCGAATGAAATCTTATTTTACTTCATTAGAAATGAAAACACAACCATCATAAAACTTAGAATATATATTGAATTATTTCTATAGTCATGGCCAGTTTTTTCTATCGCTTTGGTAGGTTACACTATCTGAATTCTTGTTAATGAAACCAGGTCAGCCCACTGCTTACCTCTTAGAGATGGAATTGTGGAAGATGACATTTTTTTCTATGTTTAATATTTATATCCAACATTTCAACTCCCGCGTGCTTAGTTTTGGATATATTTTTTTACCATAGAAAACACTAACCTACTTTTAACCCTCTTAAACTGTCAAATTTTAAAAAAATTATCATACACAATACATTACTGATTACGTATTTAATACATCATTAGTTACTAAAATTTCTTTATAGTATATTTTATATAATACGTTCTTGTATTTAAAATAAATAAAATTAAGTAAACTTACCACAATTTTACCACAATAGAGTGAAACTATATGAACCCTTAAAAATAATTTTATACTGTTAGTATGTAGATATATTATTCATACCCATTATCTTAAAATCAACTTCATTAAATTGGGATTGTTTTTTTTTAAAAAACCAACCTTTCCATATTTTTACCACCTTAGCAATCGAATTTCGAATAATTAAAAAATAGTTCACTACGTTATTGTTAATGTGTTATATTTTTCTTCAGTTTCTCAAATCCCGCTAGACTTACATTGGAAAAATATTTATCATGAAACTAAAGCCACCATGATAGTCAACGTATGAAAAATGGAAAAATAATACTACGAAACTTTTCATGCACTTTATTTATGTACAGTTGCTTACATACTACTGAAGTGTATTCGAAGAGTTTCGTTATAAAATTCAAACATACTCTTTTAACCCCTTAGGCGTGAAATTTCGTTCATGACACGTAGCCGAAGTTAGCAGAAGTATTTGCATGATTCAGGAGCAGGTAGCATGGTATGGGCACATTTTCATGCAAGGGTGTTCAAGGGCGCCTCCAGGAAGACTTTTCAGGAAGGGCTATCGTGCATAGAAAGGATGTAGTTGCAAAGTATCACAGTCATACAAGTCAGAGATTGGCTTTAGAATGTTTTAAAAATAAATTTTTAGTATTAAAACATTAATAGTTTCATAAGGCTGACACACGAATTTAAATGTCTAAGTAAATTTAATATACCCTCCAAAATAAAATATAACAAAACATTTAATTCGGTTTTTGAGAGGGGCTATGGCCCATACCACTTTCCTTCCTTCTGGAGCCACACTTGGGGTGTATTTTGAGGTTAAGTAATGGTTTTCCCCCATCGCGATCCTCAGGTGGACGCGAAATTAAAACTGGATGTCGGCGCTCGCCGGCATAATGAACCCGCCGGGGAACTAACTCCCTGCTGGGGAAACTAACTTCATGGAGCTTGAACTTGTTAATCCACCCGAGGATAGAGGCGCTATCGCCTTGTTCTGTCTCTTGTTTGCACGCGCACTTTCCCTTTAATGGGGCGAGACATGGCTGCCGGCTCTCCTCCGTGTGTTCGCAAAGACCTGATGGTAATTGCGCTACGAGTACGAGTTCGGGTTAGGGTGTAAACGTTAATGTGTTTAGAATTAAGTGTTAAGATAGTCAAACTGCTATGTAAGGAGAGTATGGTCTTAAGTCTGCCCAGGATTTTAAATTACGACTCATGGTTTTAAATAATTACAACTAAATTAAAGACATTATTGACTCGTTTTAGGTCCACCCCTTACTGGTTTAGTGGATATTAATGATTGGTTTCAGAGTGACAAAGTTACTCAACGTTAATTTAATACAATTTCTTGGACATACGCCATTGTAAAATTGCACTGTTTGTCAAGGGAAAAATTCATAAATGCAAAATAAGAAATAAAAATGAAAACATAAACCCACAGAAAACAAGCCTAAATTGTTGTCAAACAGATAAACCAAAAGATGAACCTAAACAGTTACTATGTACAACACAACGATGACAGCAAAGACAAACACATTCAAACTTAGATATCAGACAGCGCAAGAATTCCATGGAAGGAATTTAGTAATGAAAAACATTATAACAGCATAGACGAATACAGTGAGCTAGCAACGACGAAACAATTTCAACAATAACAGTATTTGCAGACAGACAACAAAACCTCGACAACGCAGCAAATATATGAACACAACGATGAAGTTAAAAATATGTTATGGACAACAGAACGATAACAAGACAAACACAGGAGGTTTCCTGTGACAAAACAGTTGCGACGTTTCGGGAACTGTCATCTGTTTACGTCATCAGGCACAAACAGACTGATATCTGACACTGTTAAACCGGGGATTTGCATTACATCGAAATTCCCCATAGAATGAATCATTTAAAGAATGTTAACTCAACATTCTCAAGAATTAAGCACGGCACACTTAAATCCACAGCAAGACTTAAGCTACGCTACCAATAGTATGAATAAATGAATCGTTGACGAGGTCATTAGAGACGATGAGGGGCGATGGGATGAGAATGGAGCGTCGACGGAATGAATGGGCGAGAGGAAACGGCAGTACCCTGAGGAAACCCACCTGCTCACGGCAACGTCCGCCACGTCTTCTAGTTGCAAAATGACCGAGGTTCGACCCCGCCGGCGACTCTGGAATAAAGGTTTGTTTGCCTTAACAAAATATTTGTCTGTAGGCTATATGGCCGAATAAAAACATACAGTTGGTTCAAACAAACATATTTCAAGTGAAACTTCTTTGCTAAGGGCGCTACAATCTTCGAGAGTTACGAAAATTCCGCTCGTATGAGCGGTATAGTTAAGTAGGGGATGGGAGAACCGGGAGACAAGGAGACGGCAGGGGAGAGGTAAAAATGACGCAGCCTACTTGCATACTTGCACACTTGCACTGTTGCACACTTGTATACTTGAAAACTTGCTTACTTGAATACTTGCATACTCGAATACTTGCACGCCTACATACTTTCACACTTTCACTCTCGCATAATTGCATACTTGCACATTTAAATACTTGCATACTTGCGCAGTAGTATAATTTAGTGCTCGTATACTTGCCTATGTATATATATGGTTTTGTTCTGCGACCTCAGTCAAAGAGAATTATGTTTCTTATACCTAATCTATACTAATAATAAAACTTTTCGAGGCAAAATGTCTGTACATAAGATGAAATGAAAAAAAAAAACTATTCTAAGCGCTCTATGATACCAGGTCCTGCCCTCTCGACAGTTTCAGCTCTAACGATTCCCCACCACGTCTCTCTTCCAGACAAATAAAACATAGCGATAATAAATAACCTTTTAAAACTTTATATTTTACTACTAAATCGTAATTATTTATATAAACTCTTCGCTTGCAAAACGGTAAGATACTGTAAAAATGTGGAACAGCATATTTTACTTCTACTACAGTTTCGCAAATGAAAGTAACGTCTTGGTTTTGAACAAAGCAAGGGGAGTTTAAAGTGAAGAATCTCGCCATTTTGTTATTTATTTTATTATTATTTGTATCCACACGTGTGCATTTAGAGGAACATAATTTTCGTATTACGAGAAATCTCTCGAAGTTTACACAATTACCATCTTGCTAAATTAAATTTAACACAATCTGTTATTTATTATTTTTATTTATGTCTAAATGACTTTAGAGTTAAAAACAATTTATTTTGTTTTTACGGCTTCTAAGGAAATTTGTATATTAAACACAACAACACTTAACGGATACTTTTATAATGTTTAAATAAAATACCGATTAATAAATAAAATAATTACGAGCTTATTCTCACGCCTACTATGCATGTTCAAATTTAATTATATATTATAGTATAAAGCATGTATAATAGATAGATTTAGCTCAGTGGTTAGGGCGACTACATGATGTGGTATACTGCTGCTTGAAATTATTTTGGCTCAGATCTCCAAAAAATTTAATAATTATTTTCTTTTCTAAAGTAATTTATTATTAATCCACAAAAATAAATACTGAAAAAATTAGACTTTTTTACTATATGAGACTGACTAGAATATAATTTAGTTGGTCGTGCTTTACTTTATCAGTACGATATACGGTAATTGCGCATGACAAAATTAAACATTTAAACTTATTTGTTATTTATTTGTTTGAATAAAAATTAAGTCTTTTGAGCATGTTTGAAACAAGAATGAATATTAAAAAAAAATATGCCTCGAAAATATTAATTATGATATTAAATACAAAATGATACTTATTAAAGAATATGTATGCTGATAAAGCTAGGAAAGACAAGCTTAACAAATAGTTTAGGCACCTTAAAAAAATTGAGCTCTTTATTTATTTGAACGACAATGAAAACTACTTAATTTCGAAACAAAAAAAGAATTGTATTAAGAGAGATTGGAACTTGTTATTCTTTTTTTCCACGAGGATTTCATTTCCATGATCAATGCCAATCCGCCATTTCTACCTTACATGAGCAAGGCGATAAAACATTATTATAACAAGTCGTATACACCAGAGT
Organism: Bacillus rossius redtenbacheri; assembly: GCF_032445375.1. Classification (NCBI taxonomy): domain Eukaryota; kingdom Metazoa; phylum Arthropoda; class Insecta; order Phasmatodea; family Bacillidae; genus Bacillus; species Bacillus rossius. The sequence goes on from NC_086332.1 coordinate 36,497,273, forward strand.
AATAGGTAGTTAAACAGAAATTACGTAAATGTACCTTATTTACTTCAAAGAATAATGTATCTAAGTGGTGCCTAAACAGTGAATGCTTGAATATCCAGCTTATACGTAAATGAAGGCGAGAATGTTGGCACCACACGTAACTCAGAATACTGATCACGAATCGTCGATAATCGTGGTTTTACGATCGGGAACTCCGGACTGAACCCGTAGGGCGCGCATGTGGTGGCCACGTGGCCCTGCGCAACTCGCCTCGCCCAATGGCGGGTCTTGTGAACGACGCGCTAGGTCCAGGAGAGGCTCCGTAACGAGGAGTCCAATTACGCGTCTGGAAATTGGCCAAACCCACTCTGGCGCAAGTCCTCGCTCGACGGCCGGCTTCCTCTGTGCGCCTCGTTAGCGCGTCAAACTGACGGAGAAACAAACGACCGTTAACGTGTTGACGACATGTTCAAGTCGGGACGTGAACCTTTTTGTCTCCAGAGGTACCTCGACACCACGGCTGCAAATCGACAGTGAAGTGCAAAAGACCAGCGAGCTGTACCGATTCTTTGGACCAAAATACTATATAAATTAATAAAAATAATAATTTCAATATATTAAAAGCCGTTTTCTGAAAATAAATTTATTTACAGATGGTTTATTATCACAATATTTGATATTAACAGCGACCGACTGCTACAAAACGTTATTACTGTGAAGTAATAATTGCTTTTTAGCATTAATTTATTTTTCAGAAAGATTAAAACATAGACTATTTCATGGCCTTAGAATATTAAACAATTATTACATTTTAAAAAAAAGCCATCAAAACTTATTATAATTAACGAAGGTAAGTATAAAAGATAATATTTCTAATGTTATCAAGCTGGATAGTATCAATCTGGAATGCCCGTTACTCTGTATTGATACTGAGAATGAGACGCACTATAGTAAAGTCACATTTGAATTTTTTGAGAGAAACGCACTTCTTACATTTTGTTGTTCATTTACAGGAGCTAGATATAGAGCATCTAATGAAATAACGCTTCTACGATGAGAGGTGAAGTGATTTCTTAAACAGTAGTGTTTCGTAGAGGACCAACTACGAGGCACACGCTACCGCCTTGTAACATTTTATTATAATTAAAAGAAACCATTAATATTATTCAGCGGCAATTTTTGCACGGAAAAAAAATATTTCAAACCATGTCAGCAGGGAACTGCCAACTTTGCTCGTCGTGAAAATTAATTAGCACCTCCTAAATATACTGTAGACGGAAAGTGTTTGTGTGATTGATGTCAGCGCCGGGCAAGTTGAGCGCCCTGCGCCGCGCGGGCGAACTGGGTCAGGCGGTCGGCGTCGTCTCGCCGAGACGCGGAGACGTCTCCGTCGGTCGGCTCGGCGTCGCTGAACGAGATAATCGTCCACCCGCCCGAGGGATCAACGATGGACCCGCACGAAGGCGCGCGTCTGGGAGGAAGCCGGTCATCACGCCTCGCGCAACATGCGGTGCCTGGAGTCGCCTCTCTCTTGCATCCTCTCTTTCTCGCTCTTCCTCTTGCTCTTTTCTTCTCCTTTGTTACCTCGGTCTCTCTTTCTCTTCAGTTCTCTCGCTCTCTAGCTTCTTCTTGCTTTCTCTTCCTCTTGCTTTCTCTCTTTCTTCATCTTACTCTTTCACTTTCTTGCTCTTTTTCTCTCTTTCTTTTCCTTGGTCTCTCTTTCTCTCTCTCTAGTTCTCTCTTTCTCCCTCTCTTTCTGCGGATCCTCTTTTTCTCCTTTTTCTTGTTCTCTTTCTCTCTCTTCCTCTTGCACTCTCTTGCTCTTTTTCTCTCTCTTCTCTCTCTAGTGCTCATAGCACCGCGTTTGAAACACGCGTTTATACCTGCTATAGACAGCCTACCTACACTGGAATTTTTTTTAAAATTAATTAATTTACTAATGTATAGGCGTAGTAATGAATTGAGACTGGTAAAGATTTTTTTACCACGGTTATACGCCATCTCTCCCACAGATTTCAGTAAAAAGTTTAATTCATAGTAAAAATAAACCAGTGTGTATGATTACACACTATGAACTTAAAATATTATGGCGGATAATCGATGAATCGGAATGGGTTGCAGTAAATTTCCTTTGACGTTATTTTTTTTTTTCCCCACCACTAAAGCTGTTGTAGGTCACAAAGAGCTGCAAGTTGATCACTTCTTGCTTCATCACGCTGCGAAGCGGTATGAATAAAACATGAATATAGACGGAGTGCACGGGGGAAATATGAGCTCTGATGTGGGGCGTCGCCGATCGGCACCGAAAAGGAAACAAAAAAAAAAGTATGACTATTGACGTCCTCTGCCGTGTTTACCACGTACGAAAATGCGGAAGTGCACGCCGGACATAATTTTTCGGACCATCCGATTGGCTGCATGTCACGTGACCGACGAACGGATGAAGGCGACGGGATATTGTGATTCCGCCTTTAAGCCATGTACACTCTACTGCAGCTGCAGCTGATTAGACTGACCCCTCGTCATGTCCTGTAGTACACAATATTCTAACATCATACATAAATTAAATATAGGCTAACATATACCACAGCTTAAAAAATTTTCATGGACATACGCCATTGCTGGTTTTCACTGCTTGTAATTGAGAAACCACTGTACTTACTGTCTATGTGTTTTAACATTTGACATCGGCTGATTTTGTCTTGCGTTCGGTGTGTTTTTGTATTTATTTTTCTTGTTCGTTCTTGTTGTTTCTCAGTAATGGCGTATGTCCATGAACATATAAATCAATCTTCCCCAATGCAATAATCATTCAGAGACCTTATACACCATAGTTCCATACAGTAACATAACATTTATGTTATTAGTTGAGGAATTATGCATAAAACAAACTTGGCAGTACTAGAGTCTCGCTAATCCAGACTAGATCTCCCCGAAAGTATGGATTATACGGTATTTACATTAAAACGAACGCAATACAAGATTTAGATGGGTGAAACTATAAAAAGCTATGTTTTACTATCATATATACATTTTTTTCCTACAGATTAATTTCATTATATTTTAACCTACTAACTGTTGTAGGATTAACAAAACAAAACATATTTTCCTAACGGATGAACCGAGTGTCCTGTAAAGCGGGGTCCGGATTAGCGGGATTCCATTGTGTAATTATTTAGTGGTTTTGATGTTACCTTTCGCGGAATGGAGGAATATGGGAAATACAACGCCCAACCAACATTGTGTAATTTTTGAAGTTAAACATCTTTTAAAATAAAAAAAAAGGATGAGAGTGAATTTTGACGCGCGCGCACAGCGCCGAAATTTTCACAGGATGAGCAAAATAAATAGATCGATTAGTGATTGATATAGAATGCTGATCCATATCATCAAGAACGTTTATTTACTGTGAATATTAGTGATATAAAATGTTTTTATAAAAATTTTCATGTGTATTTACATAAGGGAGTTTATGTTGCTGTAACCTATAACGATGTCAGATTGCTTGTAAGCTTCCATTATCTCTGGCTGGAAGTATCTGTGGAAGGTTTAGTAGTCTCCTGGCCGTTTACATGGGAGTGTTTGTGAGGTTTTTGTAATTGTTTATATTAATTATTTGCGTTATAAATTAATACAGTATTATTTAATAATTAATTAAAATTAATAAATTATAGTACCTTCAGCATATTTGGTTATATTTTACTAAATTAAATAATTAATTTTATACACATGTTTATATTAATAGTGAATTACTGAGTATTTAATTACATAATTTTATTTTGATTGAATTTTACACTCTACCAACCGTATTTATAATACCCCTCCAGTCCATTTTGTTGTTTTATTTATATTATTATTTGCATGCAAAATTAAAGTTAGTTTTTATTAACGCCAAGTAGGTAAGTATAACTTCTAACGCGCGTACATAAGTGCACTCACCCAATTTTTTTTTACCTGTATAAATATTTGACCTGACTTGGGATTGAACCCAGGACCTCTGATGTCCAAACCGGTCCAAACGGTCGGGCGCGCATTGTCTGCAGAACTGAAGCTCCCCGAGTTCACTGATGTGAACTGCGCTGAACATGAACTGGCAACAACTGTTGCGAATCGATGCAAATGAGTATCGAACCCGAGGCTGGTGTTGCACGTTGCCGGAGATAGCACGCACACTGTGCGGGTTATGTTTGTTGAAAATTCCCCGACGGGGGCAACCTCTCTCTCTCTCTCGCGGTAGCGCAAATATACCGTTCCCAGATGCCAGAGGGTGGTGTTCGCTACAGAAGCGTGTCTGTTCACTCTCCCCTTCTCGCCGCCGTCCTAATGGCTGCTATCACCGGCCCAGCAGAGCCGGTCCCCAGCTGTGTCAATATTAATGCCGGCCCCTGGTGAGCGATGCAGCCTGCTCTACACTCGTTCTTGATGGCCTCTCATCTCGCCCGTACGTCGTCGGCTCTAACCCACCTCTACCCACTCCACTCCAAACCCTTTCCCAAACTACGCAACATCATTTTTTTGATTATATCAGCGGAGTTCCGAGCACACGAAAATGGAATTCCTAAGGTTGCAGCGATGCTTGTTCACATATTTATGTGTGATAGGCCTCGCAGACAGTAGTGGTCACATTAAAGTTTTTTTTTTTTTTAGATAGGGCACAAATATGTCATTTAAATTTTTAAAATTAAAGCTCATCATGTATGTTAATTTTTTTCTACGCACTATGATTATAAATCAGACATTTTTGTTTTAACTATATGCTAGACAGTAAAAGAAAAAAAAAATATTTAAAGTTTTTGTTCTAAATTAAAACAAATAATAATAAAGAAACTACATTTCATGATCACGTACGGTTGCGACGTAGAAACCTACAAGACAATCAGCGTTTGTTCGTAAAATTTTATTGAAAACCATTAATAGCTAAGCTGGCTTTATTTAAAAAAGAAAAATAAAAGTGAGCGCTTACCACGTCGCGTCGGCACGATCGCTTCCGACTTGTTAAGGATCTGTGGCGCAGTGCGCCAAGGTCTGCGGGGAAAGGGAACGGACTGTTCTTCGAGCGTGATAAAATGTTGCCGCTTGTTTCAAGCAGTAAAGGAAAGCAGCAGAGATGGTCGAGGCGAAAGAACTGACGAAGAGGAAAGGGGAGGGATGAAGTTAGATTTACAGTGGCGTGAAGAATGTTGCCAATCTTCCTTTTGAAAATTAAGGAAAATTGCAGCAGCAACGAAAAACTAATATAACACACAATACGATTGCTAAACTAAGATTTTTACCGAGTTTTTGTTTATTTTAAACATTATAAATAAAACATAAAGTGTGAGAATCTGAACTTTCTTAATAAGTTACTTACAACCCATTACTTCTGTTAATAATTCGAGCATTTTTGCTAACATTTTTACTGTAGTTAAAATTTCCAAACTTAAAAAAAAACCTTGGATCATTAAAAGTTAAAACGAAAGTAGGGCTATTTTAAGCCCTCTCCATTGAAAATAGTTTTTAGTGACTAAAAAGTAGATGTAGAAGAAAAATAAAGTTACAAAGAAATCTTTTCGTAAGATTTCGTGGATAAAGTCTAAAACTTCTTCTTGAATTCTGGGTCAAAAATGGCTGAAACAAGACATGCCGAAACGTTGGGCATAAACAGTAGTTGTACTTCAACCCAAAGGGCAAGAAGCAATTAATTACTCTGGATTTTCTTGCTGTATTCGTTTTCTAAAGCGACGGTGGGGAGGTTGCAAACATTTTAAGTACTATTAAACTAAGCCAAGTCAAACATAGTTTTCAAATAAACAAATTAATTTTTCATGTCTCTAGTAATTAGAGACTGAAAATTTCTCGAAATTATTTGGTGACTCGAATGACTACAAATTCTGACTCATAAACATAGTTTTCACGCATGCACAAAACTTAATTTTATACACACTCTGCATCGCGTTGCGTGAAAAATATTCACTATTAACAATTTAATTATTTATTTCGATGTTTTTTTGGCGCAGTTAAGGCGTGAACGCAAAATTTTACACCGAACCATGAGACATAAACAACGTTTAATAAGTTATCAAACACAAAATTACTACTAATAATCTACCAATTTAACATTTCAATTTTAATACTAACATAAACCATATAAAATAATTTATTAATATAAAAATATTGAAATATAATTAAATATATACATAAAATATATTAATAAATTTTAAAATTCAAAAAACTTAAACATGATTAAATACTAAACTAAAACATTAAATATATTTTAAATAGAAAAATATTAAATATAATTAAATTTATTATTAAAATAAAGTAATTCTCTCACACACTCACAGTCATTCAGTATTATCTTGGTTACGTGTCTGTAATTAATTCTGTAGGGGCTGATAACGGCTAATCGCTAATAACGAGCGGTCCTACAGCTATCCGCCGAAATTCTGAAAGTTTCTTTTGCGCTTAGTTAAGGTGGAAAATGGAGGGGGGGGGGGGAGGGGGAATTTAAAATTTCCATCTTATGGTTGGATGTGGATTCTTGACGGCCAGACCTCCCCAAGGGAATGTCATCGTCCAGAACACAGAATAAACATTGGTTGTCGTTCTCTTTATCCTTCTTCCGTAACACAGCTCGTGAATTTAACATCGCTCCAATTACCACTGACTTTCATAATTAACTTTTTTCAAATGCTACATTGAAAGAAGAAAGAGGATAGGAACAATACGTAATATTTTTCGCTCAGATATTAAAAAAAAAATAGTTCATGTTAATCAAAACGAATATTAAGTAGTGTATATAATTTTTATAGAATGTTACGTATTATTCAGTTTACGAAGTGCGATTTTGGTTAAAAACAAATTGATAAGAGTATTGCGGAAGAGTACATGATTGTTTTAGTCGCTGCTAAATGCATCCAATATCGAGTATTGCTATGTTTTTTCTCTTGAGTCGTTAATTCATATTATTATTATTATTTTTTCTGTCAAAGAGCCTTACAAAATGTTATGAACTACACGTTGGTGAGGTAGTTTCGTAGCAGCTTGCAGCGCAGGGGAACTGGCGGAGGACCGTGCGGTGGCCGCGGCCCAAAAAGCTGTCGTTTAGTAGTAGTAGTATTAGTAATAGTTTTTTTTTTTTGGAGAGAGGTTTAAAAATCTTCAAAAGACACCAACAGGTGGGATTGCTGGTAGTGTCAGATTTTTACTGACTAAAAAAAGTCCTCTCTTTCTGCCCTTCTTTTAGGAAGGGGGCCAGACCGGGAACCGCTTTCGCATTACTTCAGCCTGGCCCAGGTTACGCGACTAGGCGTTCTTCTTGGTCAGTTCTCAAGATTCTTTGCTCTCAGTACTGCTTCGGCGTAGCTCATTGTCTCCCAGTTCCGCGGAGAGCTGCTCATAAGGGGGATTATGTTTCCTGGGCTCAATTTGGCTCCGATTGTTTCTTCGGCCGCTTTTCTTTCTGTCTCCCATCTGCCGCAGTGGAAGAAGGTGTGGCAGGCATCATCTGTGTTTGCTGGGCAGTATTTACACGCAGGGCTGTCTGCTAGCCCCATGCGGTGCAGGTACGCCTCGAACAGTCCGTGCCCTGTGAGTAGTTGCGTTAGGTAGAAGTTAGTTTCCGCGTGTTTGCAGTCAGACCATGTTTCGAGTGCTGGGATAAGTTTAGCTGTCCATCTCCCTGTGTCCGCATTTTCCCATCTAGTTTGCCATTCTCTTAGGGTCTTCTTCCTTTCGAGTTCACGGGAGTAGTCGTCAAGGGTGCCCTTTGTGCGTCGTTCGTGGAGTCTTTGTCTTTCGTTTGCCATGAGGTCTATCGGTATGGTTTTGGTAGTAGTAGTAGTAGTAGTAGTAGTAGTAGTAGTAGTAGTAGTAGTAGTAGTAGTAGTAGTAGTAGTAGTAGTAGTAGTAGTAGTTATTGTTGTTGTTCGGCAATGAGGCCCCGCAGTGCGCGTGAAGTGCTCTTGGATGGAGCAAGGGGAGGGGGTTGCACCTCGCTGATAGCGCGGTCTGTTCGCGGCGCATCTGCGGACTCGCGTCTTACGAAGTGTGTCGACGGCTCGCACCCGAACTCCAGGAAAGAACGGTGCGGTCGGAGGTGACGATTCATCAAGGATTTTTTTTTTTACGTGATAACGTCTATTTGCTCGTTACAGCCATAATCGGGCGAAATTTCTTGTGCGACAAAATTATTTTAATCGCTGATAACTACGTGGCTGGTAGTAATGCGACGGAAATGGCTGAGCCCACGCGCAGCAATATTTTTTTTTTTCCTGTGACGTCATCGTGCCGTTGTAGGCGCCTGCGCGTGACTGTTACGAATTAGCTTTGTGTAAAGTTATGAATTGGCATTGATTCTGGACATTGATTCTGGTGTCGTTATGTGAAGATCTTGCGGATCACTGATAAAAAAAAAGTGAGATCATATAAATATTCGCCGGAATATAAGTGAAAGTCGGTAATAAATTGAAAATTACAAAATAAACACTGATGTTTCATATGAATCGTTAATGTGCTCGGAACTATAGAAAACGCAAGTCAGAGGAAAGTTCGCGTCGGAAGGAATCCATAAAAAGCATTAAAAGTCCAGTGACGAGTGAATGCGAGAGTAAATGTAAAAACTAATAATGCGTCAACAGTGGTTGAGCCCACAAAGGATAGATAATTTTTGTACTACTCTGTGTAACCATTGTATTAAAGAGATTAATTAAATAGCAATACGAACCACTTATGTTGATTTTATCCCGACATTTTCACGAAAAATCTTCAGCGCGGACCCAAAACTGCGCTTTTCTGTGGTTTTTAATTATTACTCTTAATGCTAGTTGAGTTTGAAATTTTAAATTACAAAGAAATGCACGCACACCATATAGCGGAAATTTAACAGGATGAAGTCCCATGTTCATGAACGTTTCGTCCAGATGTATTCAAACGCAAGATATATAGGCTACAACGTATCACGGGAACTATTTTAGCGTGGTTTATTTTGAAACTCGTGAAAATAGTTCACGTAACAAAAAAAATCATATTTATTTTTTAAATATTGAATTAAATATTACGAATTCGTAACTGGATATCTTAGCTTACAACCGACTACGTATTAGTATCGGAGGTGTGAAGTAAGTGTATTTTCTTTGTAACACAGTGCTTAAAAAAATTTTTTTTAAATATAAATTAACGCAAGAATAGTTTTTAACGTAGTATAGTAGCGAATTTAAAATCAATTTAAGATATTTATTGGTAAGTATATTTACATCGTAAAATTTTTCTTGATATCTATTTTTTTAATTTCAATTTGTGCCTTTGGTAGGGATATGCAAAGGAATATATTTTTAGCAGAAAAGATGTCGAGACTAGCAGAGAGTAAAAACACTGTAGCATCATCTGCGTTTCGTAATTGGTTGAGTTTCTTTCAGGTCTATTTATGCTGTCAGCACACCAATCACGAAACACAGACGTGCTAAAAATGTTTTAACACACCGCCAGTCTCGCAATATTTTTTGCGGAATCCGTGCATTACGTAAGATGTGAAAACATACCTTTGTTAAAAATAATGATTAATCCGGGATTTTTTTTACGTGAAAATAGTCTGCACTCCGCTGTCAATACATCTTACTGTTATGACTGCAGAATTTTTTTTTTTACATTTAGGTAGACTTATGGGCTGTATTTATTTCAATATCTTATGTGCATTTTCATTGGCTGATAATCAAAAAAGTTATGTCGCAAATATTTAGCTACCAGAAAATTTCGCGGTTTTTTTATGGCACCAGGACCAGCCGCACAAGCTTGTACACAAATTAGTCGTTGCCTATCGTCCATTGGCAGATGGCAAGAGACTGGGAAAATATCGCGATTTCCTCCCATGATAAACTAGAATCTAAATGCTTTTAATTTTTTTTTTTTTTTTTTTTTGCTGCTTCAGTGATTGGACCACAGTTTACCTCAAGGACTCTGAGCCAATGGAAGACATTCAGTGAAAAAAAATTGTCGATTCACAAGCATTAACAGGTGTCACGAATTGAAAACGCGAATTTTTCCTTTCTCTACTAATGACACTTGTCTCCTTCCTGCCGGCTTGCATATGATTGGTTCATTTGAGATTTGTAATATGTTATATTATTTGTCTCCAATGAAAACGCAGTTTTTGTCTATAATGGTACGCAGACCAGCTACTCTCTAAATAATAACGCGAATTTTCCAGGTGTCTGCAATTATGGACAAAGTGTATTGAAGCACGGCAAATAGTTTGTTTTTTCTGTGCGATAACTCTTCCAGGCTCTAATCTCCCCTCGGCGCATGCGCAGGTTCCGGTCGGCGCCTGGGCGAGAGGCGCTCCCGCCGCAAGATGGCGGCGCGGCTGCTGGCGCTGTTGCCGCTTCTCCGCTACGGCTGACCGTCCTGCGGCCCTTCTCCGAGCGGTGAGTGCCGGCAACGCCGCTTTCCCGCGCGTCCGCGCGTGGCTCCCGGTTGGTGTGAACGGTTGATTTCACTTAGCTGCGTTCCGGAGTTAGTGGGAGGTGGTTGGTGGTCCTCGTGGATGAGAAACTAAGTCGTATGAAACTTAAATGCTGCGTGAAAAGATCCGATATGAGCGTTGCAAAACAATTGCATGATTTCAGAAACCGGTACTAAGTTTTCATCTGACACAATAATATATTTTTGAAGCCATTTCTTCATAGAACTATATATATATATATATATATATATATATATATAGAGAGAGAGAGAGAGAGAGAGAGAGAGAGAGGTGAAGTACCAGGCGTTGCCCAGGCTGAACACAAGGTGAAGGGATTTTTTTCCCCCGATATCGGATGTAGACAGTAGTCGTCTTCTTAATTTGAACGTCAAGTGTGCAAAATGTAATCTAAACTTGTCCAAAATCTGATTTAATGCGTAGAAAAAAAGAGGTTAGAAGGATAGGAGGTGTGAGCAGGGAAAGTAATTATTCAAAATCTAATGTGTTCATTTAACTTTTGGTTAAAACCATATGTAGATCATAGTGTTTTTTTTTTATTTTTTAACGTCAGGTGTGCAACATTTCATCAAGGAGTGAAAAATTTTGCTTAAAGGGATGGGAAAGAGGGATGGGGTATTTTTTTTGAAATGTCATTAGTTAAATTAACATTTTTGTATGGAAATCAGATGTGGACACAAACTTTCCTCCTCTTTCGAACGTCAAGTGTGCAATATGTTAACAAGTTGCACCAGTACTATACTTGCTGCTTCATTGATTCGACCACAGTTTAACTGAATGACTTTGAGCCAATGGAAAACCCTCAACAAAAGAAGTATCGCCTCACAAACATCCAATTTATAAAGCTGTCAAGAGCCAGTAATCAATGAGCAGGCGTAATTTGCCCGAGTACATAGAGGATCGCGGAGTCTATCCTAAAGGTCATTGAAACAACGACTTTTTTCTTGTTCTTAGTTACGGATGAGTAGGAACTGTAATATTTCGTGCTTTCAATGACCTCTAGGATAGACTCCACTATCCTATATGTACTCGGGGAAATTACGCCTGCTCATTGGTTACTGACTCGTAATACCTCGTAACTAGGATTATTGTGATTCGATACTTTTTTTTATAGGTTCTTCCATTGGCTCAGAGTCCTTGAGGTAAAATGTGGTCCAATAACTGAAGCAACATGTAAGTAAACTATTTTGGATTCTAGACTGTCTCGAAATGAATCCGCGAATTTTTCCGGTCTGTACGGATGATGAGCTTTCATCGATCTTTAACATTCGCTTTGAGCTCGTTATGCCAGAATGTAAAATACGTCCCTCGCAGGCGCCGCGAGCGGCTGCTAACACGTCAACGAGGACTTTTTTTTTTTCAATTTAATCTCATCCTCGACCACTCGTCTGCACCAGGTTTCATTATATTATTTGCATTCCCGTTCCTCCCCCTTCCCCCCGCACCAGCAAAGGGTATACGAGGCGCGCACCCACGTCGCGGCCGCTGCAGCTCGACTCGTGATTGCCGATAATCGACTCATCGCTCAGTCGGATTAACTCGCTCCTCGAACAGCTCGACCCCTCCCGGTAGTGCTCGCTCCGGGGCCGCGCCGGCGAGATTAGCGGCTGCGTCGCTGGCGGCGCGGGGTAAACGTCTTATTTCCCGCGGACGGAAGGAAAGGTTAGGCGAGCAAAGTTTAAACGTCAAGGGGGGATTAGGCTCCGTCACCTTGGATTTATTATCTCTCGTTCTTTTTCTTTTTCTTTTTTTTGTTGCTATAATTCGAATTTTGAACTATTCATCCCAATTTTTTGGCATGCCAAGACATAAATCATATCTCCCAGACCTTCCATACCTTGTAACAACCACATACTAACCAGTATGTTCTAGTCTGCAAGCGCCGCGACTTCAACCTTCATTATAATCACACCAGTTCAACAAATGTTGACTTCGACAAGTAGTAGCCAAAGCTCAGTCCTATGCCGTTTTAAATTTAGCTGGGATGCTTTATATTGGAAGCGGTATAAAAAATTATTTTTAATTGTAAGATGGTGAGGCCTAACCCTTCTTCAAGGCCCTCGACACTCCGAGATGCTAATTCCATCTCCTTGTATTACTATAGTTTAAGGCATTTCCCCTGATATATTTATTCTGATACTGTTTTTCATTTGTTGTTGGGTCACAAATTTTTTTTCACCAGATATTTACCGAACGTGGTTTTCGTTACTGTAAAAGGTAACATAAGCGATAATAATTACGAACATTTGCGTGTATTTTTACCACTATTATATAGTATGTAGAAAAAATCTGTTGAAAAACTTTGAGACGAAACACGAAGTGTAAGGCGAAAAGCCCTGAAAATAAGTTATGACAAAAAATTTAATGTAACCAACACGGCGTATTGAATTTTTTGTTTCTAATTTCAGAATTTTTGAAGAAATATTCAAAAAATAACTAAAAATTCTTTTTGAATGTATTATCCAGCTGTGAGAACGCATATATTGATAGTTACGAATATATTTTCTGAATTTTTACAAAACGTGTAACATATATCGGGTCACAAAATATGCTACAAAAAAAGAACACAAATTGATGTGCTTACAAAGAACAACATCCGTAGAAAGGGTCCTATCTAAAACAATATGTCTTAAAAGTTGAATAAGCTAACATGGCGGTGCAAGTCGAATGCGCCACAGGCGAAGTTCTTCACAAGGATGTAATATTTCTCAAAAGGGAAGGAACAATGTCTCACTATGCCCAGGACCTAATGGAGTCGGTGTTTTAATCACGAGACGAAACTGTGAAATGGAAAAAAATTTGCATGCATTAAGAATGGACGAAACAAAACAGTGTCTCAGTGAGCACCAAAGAGAAAAAAAATAATAACCTTTTTGACGAAAACATGAACAAGATGGAGGAAAATAACCTGACTGGAGCATATATATATATATATATATATATATATATATACACACACACACAGGGTAATTATGAAGTCCGTGAAACATTTCATCAAATCGGTACAGCGAAATGGAGAAGAATAACGTAACAAATTATATACCGCGTGAAAGAACAACTCACACACATATACAAATGGTACTAATCTAACCACTGAAGAATGGTCGTCTATAATTTATTATTAGCTATAAAATATTATTGAGTTGTATTTGTTTTAAATTTATTTTAATATTTGGTGTTGGTCTTAGCTATTTTTTGATATTTTTTGAAGGAACATGATTGTAGGTTTTCGCAATTATATTATTTTATATATTATTTATTTTTAGTTACTTCAAAACTTTTATTTTTTTGTTTCTTATGTAATTATTACTGTACCAAATGCTACGTGATATATCGACTATAGTAAAGAACAATAATTCAATAACCTAAACTATTTTTGAAACTTCTTTTGTTTACTGTGACTTTTCCTCACACAAGCAAGTCGAGTAGCGTCGAGTTACGAGACCCTGAGAGGTAGGCAGCCTGTGACTCTCGCGTGTTGCAGACTGCCTATCAGCCGGGCGTAGTAACGTCGCGTTTCCGCAGGTCGGTGCCTGAGCGAAACGTTTTCTTACAGCTAGAGACACGATGTTCCCGCGGTTTATTTCACCCGTCACTGAAACCAAATCATTTAGTAACTGTTGATAAAAGAGGCGATAAAGAAATCTTCCATCCTATATGTGTAACTAATACAAAATCTGTAATAATTTGTAACGTCCTGCTGGTGAGAAGTAAGCCACGACACATTCCTGGAGCGTCAGGTGTCAAGACTCTCGGAGCATGCGATGAGAGAATTAAGCTGAAATTGCGAATACAACAGTGTCTACGATACATTCAAATAAATTAAGGTCCAGTGTATTTCGCTCTTTCTCCAGCATCTTGTTCAAACTAACATTATTCGTCTTATTTTATGAGTCCGTATCCTGGAATAGTATTTTCACAGACGTAAGTATATTATGATTTAATATTAACCTACATGTTTAGGCGCAAGCTTAGCACATCTTATTAAATCTGGAACCATCGTATATAGAATATAATGAAACTATTGAGCTGTAGATATTTTTGGAACTTTTTTTTTTTAGATTGTACAAGCAGTAAATATAAAAAATTACCTAAAAACAATTACTCTTACCTTCTTAACTTAAAGTGCAGTAAGCTATCGACATAGTTCAAATCAGATTCATTTTTTGACGATAAAGCTTTTTTCTACCCGTGGACGCGTAACTGTTTCCACCCTCAGTAAAATTCCGTTTATTCTCTGCTTCAGACGATAAAGTAGGTCACGGAAAAAAAAAAACCATGCAAGTTATCAAGGTCAAATTTTTTTTCATTCGTGCCACACCGCTGCAAAAAAAAAATAAAAATATCACCTCCGGTATTAATCTTCGGCGCCATCAATTAAAGTCTCGGCGTTCCTGAAGTGCGCCGGGCCGACAGCTCAGAACGTAATTACGGAATTCATCGGAAGAATGCGCCCCTGTTTTCGACTCCGCGGGGACATTGTCGTAGCTGGGACGAGTGATAAGTGACGTGGAGTCACTGACCGTGTTACGCCACTCGGGAACTTGCATCGCGGCGAAGACAATGACAGGAGGCCGTGGGGGGGCACATCAGAGCACGCCAGGGCACGTCAGAGCACGTCAGAGCATTACAGCACGCGGGGAGTGATTAATAAAACGTCGGACGGCGAGAGATGACAAAACATTCAGATCGAAGGAAATTGGACAATGGAAGTTTGAGGAAGTTCAGTTTCACGGGAAGGACGAGAGGAACTCTCGAGTGTGAAAAGCCAAAAGGCTCAAAACTAAGTGCAGTTAAACCTCGTCTTTCCGGACTAACTGGGACCAAAGGCAATCCAAACGATCGTAAATCCGGATAATCTGGGTAGTAAGCAAAATAAAATAAAGATCGCCGGATTTCGCGCGGCCATTGTCCGGAGTTGCTTGGCTTCTGGGTTGTAGCCGCGACGAAGGCGAAGATACCACCGACGTTTCGGTCGACATTGCAGTCGCCATCATCAGGGAGCTGTAGGATGATGGCGACGGCAACGTCAACCATAAAGTTTATTGATTATTTACTCCATATTTTCATTCGTAATGTAGGTTATGTTTTCCGTTTTGATTTGTATTCATGGTTTTCACGTTTTCTATTTTCTTTCTCTTCATTTCATTGCAATGTTATCCAGTCCTGAGTTATGATCAAAATTTCAAGTCTATAACTTATCAGGAAATATTAAAATTTAATAACAAAATCCACCGAACAGACATTGCCCAATGCGAGCTAATCAAAACGTGCTAAAAAAATAAGTTTTGTAATAAAAATACCTGGTTTATTATATTAATATAAATATATTTTATACATTATGTTTTACCTTTATTATTTATAAGAAATTAAAAAATAAAGATAACTTTTCACATAATTCCTTCACAAAGAACTCGTCCATTTTCTTCTGTTTCAAACATTTATGGTGTTAGAATGAAGCACGGTGACGCAAACGCGTTATCATCAATAGTTCAGCTGTAGCGCTTTCATAAACTCAACAAAAAGCATTTCATTACCTTAATTATACCATCTATGTAGTAAGTATACAGGTAATCGAATTAAAAAAATGAATATATGTCGTATCCATACTTACGTTCTTTTATGTGAACATTAAATAAAAGGTCTACATAACTGATTCGGATTATCCTGAGATCCGGATCATTGAAGGCCGGATAAACGAGGTTTTACTATAGTTTCAAAATCCCTGCTCTGTTTCACGTTCCTATTCACTGTCTTTCCAACCCGCCACATGACATAACCATCATAACTCATCCCGTGATAATACGACGCCGTGTTCCAGTTTGTATGGTATTTGTTAATTTGCATTTTGTGTTTTTAAGCTTACAACTTGAACTCTGCAATTGTAATTTTTTTGCAGTACATACAAAAGGAGTTCACATTTCAATCGGTTTGATTTGAAAGCAAATTATACTAAAATACACAGCAGTTTTTAATATTAACAGTTAATATTTTTTTTGTACCACATCGTAAAAAGAACACATTTAAAGGGAAATATTCTTCCAGCTTGGAATTTTATATAGTCTGTCTCACGCTTAGATTGCAGTACAGAGAAAAATGTGCCCACTGTTGCTATATCGATACTATCCAAAGTATAAAGTATAAGTCTTATTTTGTATTCTATCTATAATTATAAGTGTTGGTATATTTGAAATTTTACCATTTTTTTTTTAAATTTTCAAATACTATACCAGAATGTTTGTTTGAGAACGATACGAAAGAAAAAAATTCTAAATTCTAAATTGCAATTATTATTTTACAGGAAAAACTAAGTATATATAGCAGTCGATCACCATCAATAAAGAGGGATTTCATTAATGATTTAATATGGTCAAACAGAGACAAAAATCTTAATATTAGAGATATAATATAATTTGACAAAAAACCTTTGAAACCAAGATGGCCTTTTTCTGTTACGTTTCCGTAGAAGGTAGAATTTAATATTATAAGCAGATGCTCTTGATGAAATACGACAAAAAAAAATATTTTTCCAAAATTCTCATTACAAATTTTCTCTTAGAAAAATTTCAAGTACCTACTTAAAACAATTTTCAATAAATTAAAAATTTATGTCTAAAGGTTTTGGGCTCTTTTCGAATATCTGGAAACTGAACACATTGAAACAAGGATATCGCTCATAACCGGTGTCATGCACTGTAAAAAGAGAGCAAATGCCCTTTTAAACGCACACTGTAATGTAAGCACGAGTGACGCTATAGCATCTCACGAGTCGACATGAAGTTGCCTGTTCCAAGTCAATTTTGTATCGATATGTCGATTTCAGCTTTCCCATCGTCTGCCAATACCGAAGTCGTGCGTGGCCTTTGAAAAAAGAAATCGAGGGTATTGATTTGATGGTTATCGATCAATGTGGTTAAAATAATTTAATTCTAATAATAATCTACCTAGCTAGTCACAGGGATAGACAACTTTTATAATAATTATTATTGCGTTAATTTGTGCACCATTATGTATAATCATCTTTAGGAAAAAGGAGAAACCATAATAGAGTATAAATAAAACGAGTAAACTAATTTATTGTATTCACGTGATTAACTTGAGGACGATCGTTTCTGTCCCGGACGCTCTGAAATTAAACCCCGGAGGGTTTAGTTGGTCACGACCTTAACCGATTTCCCGCCGCGCGTCCAAACACACAGTTGGTTAATTCGGCATTGGCCGTGTTTGAGCAGTGTTTACGTCCAGCTGTTTGGCTGGTTTTCACTCGGAAGCTGACAGAGACCCGCTTGTAGTGGGACCAAACCTTCGGAGCCTCTATGTTGTGCATGCGTCCAGCGTTGTGTGCTCGGGGTCGTTCATTTTCACCGTCTTTCCTTGTGAACAGCTTCTCCCGCAAAGATAACTCCAGTCTCACTTTCTGCCCAGGCGCACCCATTTTTTTTATTGTGGTATTTGAAATTTTACATTACGTAATGAGGAGGCCCGGCACAAATTGTTGCCCCAAATCCCATTTTTTCTCTAGACAGCCCTGCCTGTATGACTCGCTAGTGACCGTGAATCTGAGTAGTACTTGTATCGTCGTTTTGTGCCTCACTTCGTCACGGAACTGATTGTAATTCAATACTCGTGCATTCTTGTAGAGAAATAACGGTCTGCAGGTGGTTCTTCCGCTGCGTTTTTGAATAACGGGAGATTCTATTTGCGCGGAATGGCAAATGCACTCGTGGAAACTATTACCAAAGTTCGCGGAAGTCACTGCAGTTGAAGTAAAAATATTTTTGAGAACAACTTTTCTGAAGTTTTTGAATATATTATTTTACGAGGTCACGTTGTTGTAACATTATGTCAAACTCATATTTACTGAAATAATAAGTGAAGGTTATTTAAATAAATAATATTTGTGCACGCATTGAGAAAGCAAACGCTAATGACTTATTTTTTATTATTTACTTTTGAAGGGTTAATAATGTAAGTAATTAACTCGAATTCACGAAGATTGCAATTATTTTGTAAGCTCAACACCACTACAAACAAATATTACTTAATTATTAAATATTTTTAGAGCTTTTAATTTTTTGCATCATTTTGGATGAAATATATTTTTGTAAAACAGTTTAGAATAATTTACATGAAAAATATTTTCGTCCATAAAACAGTGTTCTCAACTAAATCTCGTAAATATTTACTTACACAGTTAAAAAATTGTAATGTCCTTGTACATGCATTGTGATAAACTTTTATTGGAAATATTCTACCCAAATATTATATCTTTCCAATGCATTAAACGTTTCCATTAACAAATGTAGGAAACATACAATGGATTCATGGGAAGTATCTTAACACAGAGTGTTGCTAAATATCTTCAATAATATTTTTAGGAACGTCAATAATTTTTTCCATTGTAGATTAGTTGCCCAGTTTTGGGAACGTGCAATTCTATTTTGGTGAGAGTTGCGTGTTCCATTTATAAACATTGAATTGATAATATGTATATTTTTCCCAGTTGCCTTGATTTTTGTTTACCTATATCGTGCGACGAAAACCCCACATTTATCCTTTAGATATCGACGCAGTTTCTTCTATGACAATATTTATTTTTACACTAGATGAAATAATTTAAATTGTGCAGCGAGAAAAAAATAATCCAGGTTATCAAAAGAATAAAATTATAATATCCAGGGATCATTGAATGAGTTTGCAGCTTGATGTGGCCTTATTAACATGTATCAATATCAAGTTCGAACCGAGTGGGGTTACGAAGCGAAGCCACTGACAGCGTGGAGTTCCCGTCTCTTTAAGTCTGCCTACGCAGTCACGATGAGCACCGCCGACGCTATAATCCTGCCTGCCGAATGCAGTGGCCGTGGCTTCAGTCGACAGAACACTTCGAACAACTTGCTTGGGAAGATCTTCGACTCGGTTTTTTTCCCCATCATTATTTACAGCACGACTGAATGAAGTGGAAAGGGAGATCGATCATACCCGTTACGCTGGACATCGTATCCATTGCAAATGATACTTCACTCGTGAAGTGTTACTTATCCTTTCCCTTCCAAGTGTTTATTTTCTTTCTCCGGGAGGCGAATAAGAAAGAGGCTGGAGGAAACTGTGGATTACAATCAGGTCGAAGAAGGTCCTTGTCAATTGATGGATAGGAGAAAGTTGCTCGATCGGTCGACGTCATTTGCTGAAGGTAGAGATAAGTTTCACCGTCTAACGTTTAATGTCCATTTTGATGACAGGACATCCAAGGTCATAGAGATAACCTGAACCGCTTGGAAGCCGACTCTGTGGTTATGCATTGATATGCTTCATGTGTTAAAGACCGAAAAGGTCGTATGTATCCGTTTGCTAAAACTTCGATTGACCAGCAGTTCATGCGGAGACGTCTGCGCCAACAACCAGTAACTGAAGAAACCCCTTCTAGACTCTCACACAGGTGCGGGCCCAGCATTGGGGAAGGAGGGTGGTAAATGGTCGTGGGGGGGGGGGGGGGGGACGACTTGCGGCACCGTCCACGATCCACCGAAACACGTACCGCATTCCGTGATTACGAACCAACATGCGGTGTTTGTTTCCTTACTATCCGCGAGATTTGAGAGCCAAGGCATATATTAGTGACGTCAAAGGGCCAGCAACCACTGGATAATTAACATGCGCGCTAAATAAACTACTGTGTCAGTCAGTGAAATATGATAAATTTGTTTCACTGATAAAATAATTATACTTTTTTTTAGCTTCAAGTTTATTTCGGGCATTTAAACTTAATACTTATTTAATTGAAAGATGGTGTAAAATAAATTTGTGTCGTCAGTGTTACAATACCTGCGTATTGCCATAGTCAGAAATACTACCGTAACAGTTCCTAACCTCAAATATTGTTTACGTTAGACTTTATTGTAAATATGTTTGTCTCCTCCACAGCTATGATGAAAAGAAAATTGCGCTACCAAAATTTCACATTATTTAATACTTAACATAATTAAATTACATCGCTAACCTCATATTCATTTCACACCAACAGGCTGATTCACACGTGATATATAAAGTAGCACCTGTGTGACATATATTGTCCGGAATGCGCGTGCTCACACTCAAATGTTACGGTAAGTACCGCAATAACGTCACCAATGGTCGGAGTTATGCGAAAAAGGTCGTGTTCGTGATCACGCAGCTTCTTCCTGCGGGAATCTCGACGACCGTCGATGTTTGCCGTGTCTGGCGTCGCAGCATGCGTGTTCACAATCAGCCCCCTTGTTAACAGCGCAGGGACGCTATGGGCGACACAGGCTCGCGCATCACACGCTTCTTCGCCTCTATGCGCCAGCCACAGAACTGACGTTCAGTCTTCGGGTCGGTAGCGCGCCTCTTGTGAGACGTGTAGCGGTGATCCTCTAGTTCTATGGTGGAGTATTAAAGACAAAGGTTCTTTTTACTTCGCTATACCATTTATAATACTGTGTGTAGAAATTTCGTACCTAGAAAAGTCCGTGACAACACCCGTTTTAGCCTTTTTCACTTTCCTAAAAGTACACGTTGTAGACGAAACCATGTAACGAAACTTATGTAGGCAAGTGCAATGGTGCTTAAATGTTAACCGCCTTTAAAAAAAAAAATTCTGGAGTCGCTTTTAAATGGCATGTTAACAACTGGAGCTCTGTAAGCAGTTTGGTTACCTTAAGAGGGGAATTTAAAAAAAAAGTAATATTCCCTTAGGCTATTTTAATGCATTTCTGACACCTTCTAAAGTATATTTTGTATATTTATATATTTAAAAAATGTATTTTTAGCTATGGGAGTTATGGGAAGACTGGCGAACGCCACTACCATCCCTCTCTCAGGACCACCACGAAGGTTGGGAAAAGATACAGATGGAGATCATAGTCCGTTTCCTGGTGAGGGGGGGGAAGACTAAAGGGAAGCGGGAAATAACTGTACTACACGTACTAATATAGTGGCCGTTTTTCTACAAATGTATCAGCAGAACTTGTATTTGAGGTTTAAAACGCTGGAGATTTATGCGAAATTGATAGAATTTAAGAACTAATAAACTTCCACGTTGCTTAAAGACGAATTACTTCAGAAATATATTTTTTTAAACAAAAGATTGGGCGTGAGTGTAAGTAGAGCAAAAAATATTTTAATATTATTTAATGTCATCCAGCTATCATTTCAAATCATATCAATATATTGAACTTTACCTATATATATGTAGAAGTATTAACCGAGGGGAAAGGGGGACGGGACGGATTTAAGTCTGACGGCTAATGTTCCATCTGGATACTTTCCTAATCTCTGTACCGCCACTGCTCACACAAACTTATCCTATAGGTCATTGAACCCACGACTTTTTTCCCAGCCCCTAAACATGTGAGGTTTTGCGGTCGAACCATCACATAGTCCATGCTTCACCACAGCAATATGATTCCCTAAGCGATCTTGGTCATCCTGGACCTTTTACCCGCTCAAAACCTTCCAGATGCGTTTCAGGCCCTCGAGTGATGTTTACAGCGAGAAAAGTTCGGGAATTGGGGCAATGCAGTGTCGCGGGTTAGTTCAGAAGACTCTTGAGCGATCTTACCACGCTTTATTGGACAAGCGCACATGCATCATTTGATTTGTCAAACGATTCACCTGTCATTCGTCTACTAGGGAAAAAAATTCGAATTTTTGCCAGCTATGGCAATCATTAAATTGTAGTCAGCGGACTCACGTTGTGACAAGAGCATTCAAAGGTTTATTATTTTGTTAAATGTTGTTTAAGGCAATGAAGCGTTTCGTGACCACAGCAGAAATTCGAGACAGCGTTAAATTTTGATTTGAAGTCTGCGAATGAGATGATAGTTTCTTGAAAAGTTGTATTTTTTTTCCATGTATCGTGCAATCGACGTGTTTCCACGTCATCTTCCATCGTTTTGAAAAAGGCAGTAGCACATTTTAAACTCTTCCATAGACAGACATCACTGAGCCTATTTCCCACACAGGTGACGGTTCTGAGCATCTAGGCTGTTCTACTGGGAGGTTTATCTTAAGCAAAAGGGGACAGTGGGTCAGTTCGCGCGCACGGGGATGGATCAAAGCGCCCCCAGAGACTGCTGGAGAGAAATCGAGGCATCGGCGCGCAAAAGGAGCGCCTCCACGACAGTGCCGCGGGTTCCCATTCGACTAATGGAAGGCACTCAGGATCCGTCCGCGCCATTCCGCTGCTGGAATTAACCGCGTAAACAATTTTCGCCCTCCCATCCGTCCCTTGTCCCTTCCCCTCCGACGGCGTGCGTGCTGTCAAGGTCGTGCCACGTGTTTCAGGCGCTAAGTAATCGCACGTCGTAACGCCGTCCGACACGCAATGTTTTCTCGCTGCAGGTTGAAAGCGTTTTTTTTTTTTTGTCGTGTTCGTCCGTCACACGTCACACGACAAATTGTAGTCACCAGCTGGCACTGTCAACAGGAGATTGGGATGATTTCTCCGCGGTCAGAAAGCTTTGTGGGAGTTACACACACTTATATAATCAAGTTCATCAAAAGGGTGTGTTTCATGGTAAAGTTAAATTATTCGGAAAACCCTGGGCTGCCAGTCAGCCAGTAATACGATGTTGAGCGCAAATTAATGTTAATTATAGTAAATTAAAATTACTTGGCTTGGATTCACTGGGCGTATTGAGTCATTGCTTCTCATCCAGTTGTTTCACTGTCAGGTACGTAAATTGGTCGATTGCTCTGTTGGAGCTGTGTCCTTACGTCACTGGATGTATTTGCTGTTATGAACCGAGTTGTCGCACTAATAAGACAATGGGCTCGCACTGCAGATGACCAGTTTTCGAATCCGAGTTCGGCTTTCCTATATCGGCGTTTCTTGGTTAACAGAAAAATCGTCAGAAAAATGTTCAGGTATTTCCTTACTGTGGGCGATGGCCGGTTTCTTTCCCGATATCAGTGGTCAGTGTCCCTGCGAGTTGCTCTTAACGAGACTAAGATCACAAGTAATAAAAAATAATGTTACGTTCTTTGAATGGTTCTTGCAGTAGGGAAGATTGATTCAGGGTGTTTATTTTATGGCATACACCACTGCTGTTTACTCTGTATGTCAATAGTGCACAAAAAATTATGAACATACAAGAAAGGAAGAACACGCAAACACTCGTCAGTCTGTTTGTGCCTGGGGATGGGAACAGATATCAGTTCCCGAAACGCCGCATCTGTTGTCTAACTATTGTGTTCATCTGTGCTGTCGTCGTTGTGATGTTCAAAATATCTGTTTTGTCACATCGCTGGGTTTCGCTTGTGCGTCACTGTGTTTAGTTTTGTTGTCCGCATTATCTGGTTTGTATAATAGTTGTGTTCGTCGCTTTGTCGCTGTGTTGTCCATAATAGTTTTCTGTCTTTATTTGCTGTTTTTGTTGCTACTGTCTCGTCGTTGTCAGCTCACTGTGTCCACCTGTCCACGAAATATTCTGTGCTGCTTATGGGTATTTTTTGTTTAATTTTTTTACATCGGCTGATTTGAAGCTTTATTTCTGTGAGTTTTCGTATTCGTAATTTTTCCCCCCGTTATTGAGTTTTCTTATGACATACAGTGTAACCAGCAATTACGTTTGTCCAAAATAACGTCTTGAAAAATAAGGTTGTTCCGCACATTATTAATTAACTAAACCGAGACCTAAATCACGGTGATGGACTTTAGTTTGAAACTTGAATGAAACTGCAATCACGGCCACCTAGGACCGTACCGCCGAATGTACGCATGAGCACTGGCGGTAGGGGTGGCAATGATATATCGATATATCGGATATACCAATATTTCAGGTTCAAAATATCGATCAATTACCGTCGATATATTTGTGCCGATATTTTTTTCATATCGATATTTTGTTCCGGTAAAATAGAAATTGGATAAAATAATATTTTTAAAGTACAATCTATTAAATTATGTAAATAATTTGGTAGAAAAAATAATAAAATGGTGGACCGAAGGCTTCAGGAAAGAACAAATTATTATCTAAAATTAGGGGAAAATGGGAAATTTTGGAGTACACAGTAAGGAATTTTTAGGTTGGTAAGTTCAAGCATTGCAATGCAGTGACAGATGTATAATACGATAGACCGATATATCGGGAAAAAAAAGTATATTTTCAGGCCGATATTTTATCGGAATCGAAAGACTGATGTATCGATGTGTAAACATTTTTGCCATCCCTAACTGGCGGCCACCTGGCAGCCCAATGTGTACCCAAGTAGTGTTTAAAATCGACACGATAGATAGCGCTACTATAGCCAGATAGTTCTTTTGTAAATCCATAGAGTGCATCAATACTTATTATAAAATATTAATCGAAATTTCTATGCCGTAATTAAGTAATAAATAATAGCAAAAACATAAACTATTATTTAATTTTATTGTTTGTTTAATGTGGGTTTTCTACGGTAATGTGTTACCACCTGAAATCTTCTATTATAACGGAAGAAAATGAAATTATCAGTTATAATATATTTCATAATGTAAAGAAGAACGGTTTCGTAAACTTCCCCCCTCCCAAAAAAAAAAAACCGTTTGAGTGATCTGAAATTGTATCGAGGATCCTGGCAATAAACAAGTCTTGGGGCATTTATTATTATACTGTGCGAGACTAATAAATATGTAGTGCTCCGTTTGATCGTAAAAAAAGTTGAGAATCGATTTATTCAATATATTCCATCAAGCACTTTGGAACATGTTACTTAATTTGTGGATTCATAGACGGCAGTGCAGTCAGTCGGTGGTGCTATGAGGATACAGACGAACACCGGTGAGTTCCCATTCCCTCAGACGCGCGGTCGTCGCTCGCGGCTGCCAGGGGGTTTATCCCGGTCGCACAGTTGGCAGCCGTGCCGGTCACGTGGTCGCCCGTCGCGCCGACGGAAGAGACGAGACCCGCGCGCGTCCCGCCGGCATGCGGCCAGGGCGCACCACGTGCGACCCTACTGACGCCGCGCGCTGTACTGCGTCGTCAACACTGACGGCGCGCGGTGTACTGCGACGTCAGCACCGGCTCAGGGCGAAGAATAACCCCGACACCAGCCGTGTGCCCGGTGAGAGGCAGTGAGGTATTTTTTTACCATAAATTTGTAAAGCCATAAAATATAATATTCACTAACAGAGTAAATAAATGTCATAAGGTTGGTATCGTAAATTTTAGACAAAAGAAATAATGATTCTGTACAAGTCTTCTGCCATCTATTGAACTGGCGTGACAATAACTTCAGGTTTACACGCAACAATCTTGGAGACGTCTTTTGTCCGGTTCAGTATTTTCACATTTCTATTTGACTCTGTACATTTTCTCGTTGTTCTCTCGTTCTCCATCCTCGCATTCCGTCGCTTTTTCACAACCACCTCATATTTTTTATTTTATTTCACCGAACAAGGCGAAGATCACAATTAGCTTGACTGTTTATTTAGTTTTGTTTTGTGTCTCCATACGCAATAACCATGTTGTTGATGAGGCACAAAGCATGTATAAATAAGTTAATAAATACCAATAAAGGCTAGGAGCTTATACATGAGAAGAAGCATTTCGGTGACGGTTCAAGCCGATTCCTGGCGGAACTTAACAGTTATACGAGCAGCTCGTAGCTCACTTATATCTATCTGCCTTCAGCTTTGATGCCCGTAAACGAGCGGCATTACATAACTTTTACCTTGTGTACTTCTGAAGATATTTCGTTATGTAAACAACAGTCAAAAGTTTGTTTGTGGTAGCTGCTTAAGTTACGTTTATCTATTTGTAATACTTATGTAACAGAGAAGATGTAAATGAATAGTGATTAACGTGTCCGCCTAGCGTGGAGTGTATTTGTGTCAGTGAGGCGGGTTGAAAAGTGCGACGCTCTATGGTGCTTCTGGTGCGGTGTCGCCTCTAAGCGCAAGGCTATGAACTGGCTCACTACCTTCTCGTCTCTCATAGGGCAATTACGAGACTGAGATGGCATAGAAATTGAGGTAGAGGTTTTAAGAATCTGTAATGAGAGTTTAATATTAAAAAAAAAAAGTATTCGGAAAACAACCGTATTAGATATTTTCACTTAAAAAAAAAAAAAAAAAAAAAAAAAAAACACAGTTGAAAGACAAAATCCTGAAAAAATTCCACCATTCCGACCTCAGCGACTTTAAATGCTTTTTGTAAACAGAAACCACCACCATTATGAGCCACTTTAAAATCACGTGTGTTCTGAAGGCTCTGCATACCGTAGGTAGGTCCAGGTAGGTGGGTGTAGCTACGTTTTTATTATGATAACTAGCTAATGCCCGGCACGCGTTGCAATGCCTCAATAAGTTTTTTAAAATTTGTTTTGTGGTAGGTACACACATACAAAGCTACTCTCTATTTCTAATTCTCTATGTATATCATTATATCTCTTTATATATATCTACATATATATTTTTCTCTAGCTCTATTTCATATATCTATATCTCTCTCCTCTATAACCTATATCTCTATATATCACTCTATAGCAATGAAAATATTAAAAATCTGTGTTTTACCTATGTATATATATTTTTTAACCTATCATAGGTGTCACATAGGTACATAAAAACATGCGTGTATTCTAATGCAAACTGTGAAGAAATTTCGGAGATTTAAGATTTTTAACGATCTAAAATTTGCATTTTTATTTATATAGATATGAATAAGCGTCGAAAGATTAAAAAAAAAGATAACTATGGTTACTGCTGTTGTTTGTGTGGAAAGTGTCGCTGCGAGATGTCAGTCGCGAGTGTTTGCTTCGCGCTCCAGAGTAACGGAGCCACTCTACTGACGACGTGCGACGAGAGTGGCTTGCGCTGGCCCCGCAAAGTTACGGACGAGGTTGTAAAAATTCACTGAAGTTAACAAGACGGCGTTCGTGCAACAAACAGGCTATTGGCTGGTTTTGGGGGCTGCAGCCCGCAAGCAGTCCCGATTATTCGGGGAGGAAATTGCGGAACTTCCAGAAATTCGCCGCAGAAGTGGGTTATCGGAAGACGATGCGAAGCAGATTGGTGATTTTTTTTTTTTTTTTTTTTCAATCGGCGTTCTCTCGAGGTAACGAACGCGAGAAGCAGATCGTCGAGTTTCTCGACCCGCACGGGAATTCCATACACTCCCCCGATACCTCTCTCCGGTTTAACGGATTCAGCCCCGCAACCCCCCTCCTCACCCGACTACCCTACCGTCTATCGTTTGCAATTTTCAACTCCGATAATCCTGTGCTCTCAAGTTAAATTACTTCTAGTCTCGCGGTCGGTGGGAAGTCAGCCAGAGTGTTGTGTCTTGTAACTCACTCAGATGTAAAAAAAATAAACAGTTTTCAAACGAAGTCCCAAATATTTTGTGGCGGAAAAAAAAATCACGTGACCACAATTCCTACCATTTCCTTGCCATAAAACCTTCTCAGTCACAAAAAAAGTTAATATATATATAAAACTGTTTCGTCATTGTAAAATATTTGACTCTTTGAATTCTGATAAATTGTTTTGCCGTTCTCAAAACTATTTTTTAAATATATATTTAGTATGCACTCGTAAATTTAATCACGTGATGCCTTAGTTACCTTTAGTTCTCTTTGGAGGGATCTCCCAAAGTTTTAGAACTGTAGCTTTGACAGCTTACTTAATTAGATTTTTTTAACTTAATATTAATTAGCAGTCTTTTGTATCTTGGATTTTTAGATTTTTTCTATAAATTTATTTTTATGCTGCGTATTCAAATTTGAAACATGCGGGGGATTAGCAAGTTCATAGGGATAAAAAAAAATATTGGTTGGATTTTACGCTCACGCATCGTTTCGTGTTATGTTGGTTTGCGATCGTGATCATTAATATTTATAAATTATATCACTAGTTAGTTGTTTTTTTAACAAGACTTTACTACGCGATTCGTGTTATAAAGATATTATGAAGCAGAATGAATATACCTATACGTTTCTTCGTAGAGCGACCAACATAAAATGACGAATTATAACCAAATATTGTGATGTATCCTGCTACAACATTCGTTATAACTTCATGCCCAAGCTTTCATCCCGGTTTAAAAACCGGGATTTATTTCCAGGCTGATGTTTTCAGCCACCGAGAGAATGTACTGAACATCTCTCGCAACCGACGGAGTGTTATCTATGAAACAGCGATTTTAAAAATCATCCTTCGTTTGGACTAATGACTCAACATGCATGGAAGTTATGTTTGAAAAGTAATACATGGGTAATACTTTCATTTCTCTTTCATGTTTTCATTAATCTTTTTTTCTTATTTTTTTACATTATGTGTGTTACTTATTGATATGCCCTCGTATTTTGTGGAAAACACAAAGTTTTCCAAATTGTATACCTGTACAGCGCCTGTTATCGCATGCGTAATATTTTAATCAAAGGAAAAGGAATACGTACTGGAGCGCATGAAAAACGGTGGGATTGTTTGGTGATGCTTGACAAGAGGAGACAGACTGTTAAAGGAAATGGCATATCATAATTAATGAAGGATTTGCTAGTTATGGAGGATCAAAAGGTTTGTGTTGGACAGGAAAGTAAAAAAAAAAAAATATATTACTTCAAACCGATGAAGGGGGTTGTGAATCTCAAACAACATTTATATTATATTAAAAATCCTTGCAACAGCTAAAATATCAGTATTATTACACTGTGAATTGTTCACTAATTACCCAGTACACTTGACTTACTAGCCGGTCATGACAGCGTTAGGACTGGATTTTTAGTGAGCAGTAGCGTATTAGTGATTAAAATTACCAATGGTTTGTAGAAAAATACAATTTTTTTGTAATTTTTATTGTTTTTTTTTAAATAACGGAAATGAGAAATGTTTTTAAAACGGGTTCCTTGCACAAAAGAGTGGCACTGCTGTAAAAATAGAAACAAAATAAATAGTAGAAGTATGTATAATGAGAATTTTTTTTTCACGATACTGTTTTGTAATGGGGAATCAAGCATGAAGAACTTGTGCTTTTCGACGCACAGTTTTTTGAATAATTGACGACTGGATGGCGAGTGATACGTAAACATTCTCGGAGAGCTTCACGAGTGCGGCTCGTCCTGCGCTGCGCGGCGTCGCGTCGTAGCGACGTCTTGAAGCTGAACACTGCCACGAGCGACGTACCTGGTGCGTAGCGGAGACAACGCTACGTGGCGTGGAACCGTCTATACTGGCTCCTGAGCACACAAGCGCGAACGGAGGACTGTTGCTTTGTTATCTACCCGTCGTCGATTCTTTGAATATATATACTGTATAGTAGTCGCGAGTGGATAGGATTTACTCTACGTTTTTCAGAAGCGTATGATGAGCAGCTTGGGAACTTCACCGCTGCAGTGCGCTGCCGTAACGCCCTGTATCGTCTTTGTTGTTATTTACACGTTAGAGCGCAGCACTGTCACCCGCTGTCATTCCCCGCACCCCCCATCTATCATTCACTGCAAGGTAGTTCAACGGGAGGGGGAAGGGGTGTTTTAAGAGTTCGACACTTGTCCGCTAGGGACCACCACAAGTCGATGCCCTAGAGATGGTGGCGATTGCGGTGGTGAATTAACCAACTACATCAAAACCGTATTAGAAATTTTAACCTGGGCTGGCGACTTCTATACAGTATATATATTCAAAGGTCGATTCCATGCATCAGACAATGGCCAAAGCGAACCAGAAGCCATGGGACAATGTACTGGATGTCCATAAAAGAAATGTCCCAGTTTCAATGGTATATTATAACAGTTTAATTTAGTTTATTTACAATATTTACAAGTTTTTCTTACAACTGTTCAATATGTGCACCTTTCGTTATACGGCACACACATCCAACCTAAAATACAATTCTTCCCACACTTTGGTTAACACGTCCGGAGTAATGGAAGCAATAGCCTCTTCAATCCTGTATCTCAACACTGGAAAATCATTAGGTAGCGGCGGATTGGAGACATGATCTTTTATAAAGCCCCAAAGAAAAAAAAAATATCGCATGGCGTTATGTCAAGTGAGCGAGGAGGCCATCGAAAAAGACTGTCGCCTCGAACCATTACGACCAATACAACGGCCTGCCAGGGACGTCAACGTTCAACAACTCTCGTACAAAAAGACTCCAATTGCGAACGCACGTTGAACTTAAATTACAGATTTTACCAAACTGCAGTACACAAAAAGCTTTACGCTCAGGAGTCGCCATTTTGCGTAGGTGACGCTGCAAGCGAGAATAAACAACAAAGAAGTACTCGCGCATGCGAAAATCTAAAAATGAATTATTCTTTTATTGTGGCCTTGAACCAACACTTTACAACGCTTACAGTTGATAGCATTAAAATTTATAAACGGGACATTCTTTTGTAACGCCGGAATTATTCACGCTTCGCCGCCTTCCTCTGTCGTAACGGCACAGCGCGCGCCCGTCTGTTTGCTCGAGGGAGTGAGTTAGCGGCGGGGAGGATTATGAAACGCGGCCGTAACGCGGGCCTCCGGTCGCGGATGATCTCAGGATTGGCTTCCAAGAAGCGACGCCTGGCGAACCGCAGCGGAACACGAGGCCGGTGACGTCACGCGCGGACTGCAGACTGGGATAAACAAGCACTCGTCACGCCGCCTCGGGTCTACATGTGCATCGGCGTGCTTTCGCCGCGACTTACAACTGATACAAGCTCGCCTGTTCTTATATTTCACGTGGAAACAAACAAATTCGGATTAAAAAAAGATTGGTTGTCTGTAAAGTCGGTTTACGGACGATAGTTTAACGTGACAACGTCATAACAAAATATTGATGAAATGATTGCATACTTTTATGAATAAAATTGAATCATTTTTATTGAATTGTCACTATTTTGTATGGATACAAAGAAGGAGTGAAATGAAATCTACAATTTAATTGATACATTTACTTTTATTTGCACTCATTAATTCAAATATGTTTATTACTTTAACGAAGAGATTATTTTAACTATAGCTTTTATACATGTTTGCTATTTAACTTCTTCCAATTTGTGTTATTCTGTTAAGGATAGGACGATGATAGGAAAAGTAGGAAACGAATGGGAGTGTTTAAAGTTTAATGTGCCTCGAAAAAGTCAAATCGATGGTTGTTCCAATCGAGTGGGAGATAGATACGGCGCAAGCGTACAATGAGCGTAACGGGACACTGCGTAACGGGACACTTTTTCGTGCGTGCAGCCAGCTTTCATCGATTTATTAGACGTCACGTCAAAAAAGAACGTCAATGGTATATCAAATATCGTAACAGGACTATACGAGAAACTCTAGCCAATTAGCAAATAAATGGTTAATTTTAAAACAAGATTTAAATCCAACTTCGATAAAGCGTTCGTCTGCTGTATGAAGCAATATTGAGGGAATAATTTAAACTAGAAAGAACAGAATAAACCAGACCTAACACACGAAGTACATGCAAATAAGTAAATAGAATTTCGGAACTCGTTTTTAAAATTACATATAAATAGATAGGTAGCATATTATAAATAAGTTAAATTTTGGCTATACATATTAGGTTAAGGCTAGCCTGTAATTCATAAATATTACCTACACTTGATTGTTTATTTAATCCTATTTAAATATCTGTGCAAATATATTTATATTAGTCACATCGAATTGTTTCTGTGAGTGTGAAAGAAGTGAACGCTGAACTAACTAAATCACAAATCACAAATCACGATAATATGAGTTGAACTCTCCGAACACAGTCTGCGTGTGCGGACGAACAGAGAGGCATCCAAGCTGGAAGGCATCCAAGGAGATGTCTCCGCCGCGAAGTTCAGATGCGATGAGCCCCTCCCGGCAGGGACTAGGCCCAGTAGAGCCCAGAAGAGGAGCGACCCTCCAGCCGTGAATTTTAGGGCCTAGGTCCAGTAGGGTCCAGTTGAGGAGCGACCCTCCAGCCATGACCTTTAGGGCCTAGGCCCAGCAGGGCCCAGTTGAGGAGCGACCCTCCAGCCGTGACCTAGTGGCGTGCTTCGACCCCCGCCGTGAGTTCCCTGCACGGATATTGGCCACAAATCTCCCTTTGCTTCGTCTCTTCCTCCTCTGTCTGCGCCCACAAGCTCCGCTCTCGCCGAAGCAAACTGTCGCCTCCGCCATCCGCTCACTGACCTATTTTGTCACTTCGAGGAGGAAGTACATAGGGGTTGATTATACCGAAACATATGTCTAAATGTTTTAATTTCATTTATATTTTTAAGTTAATCCCACAATTAAATACGCCACAAACGCACACATACAAGTGCCTTAACTAGGATCCGAACCCACAACTAATCTCAGTAGTTGGCGCATCATACAACTGCGCTACGGAGGTAGTCTTATACACAAACACTCTTTTAATTAGAAAGTTCTTTTAATTAGAAAGTTTGTTTTCTAAGGGGTATAATGGACTCTCATTTCCGAGTTCCTGTTTTCAAATTACAGTTGGATTATCTTGTTTTTGCTCTCCATGTTTCACAGGGACGCGGCAGTAGGTCGACAATCAGTAAACCGAAAATAATGTCTCCTATATTTTGGTTGAATGACTTTCGGTCTGGTGTTTGCTACCCTGTTTACCAGGTCACTCCAGGCAATATTTTGATGGTTGCTTGACAAAGATCATGGCAAATTCCTCCCTCAGTATCCTCGGCCTGTGTTTTTAACGAGCTGTTACAGACGAGACCTTATGCTAAAGTAACAGAAGAAAAAAAAGCAACACTTTCATTCGGAGGAAGAAGTATAGTACAGTAGTGATGGCTGGTGAAGTGGGGCTAGCGCGTGTCGGGCTTGCTAGAGACTGTATACTCTTGCAGCACGCACCAGGTACATGTTACCACGGCAGAGTCGGTGAATGCTGGACTCGTAACGTCCAGTCACGAGCGAGTGGCGAAGAAACAGTTCCGCACTTGGCGTGTAGTCAAAAGCAGTTTTTACGGCAGGTGGGAAGCCGGCCGAACAGTCGGGAGTGAGCAGTAGCAACATCTCCCCAGTGTCATTGTTCAACACGGATCAAGGCTTATAAATAGTCTACTTTTATTTTTAAGGGTTTCAGTGAAACATGGGGTGAATTAGCCCTAAACTATAAACATTGGAATTTTTTTTTGAGGGAGGGAATTTGACTTTTCCGATCTGCAGCAGTGAGGGTAGAAAGTGTTCCCAATCACCGCCGCTAGGATAAAATTATAGACTCAACATTATTTTTAACGTATCCTTCACCTATTTCAGCATAACTTGCTATCTGGTGTTTCCAGGGACGCCAAACAGAGAGTAATGATTCAGGATAATCCAGCTAGATACATCTCAGCGT
Organism: Bacillus rossius redtenbacheri; assembly: GCF_032445375.1. Taxonomy (NCBI): domain Eukaryota; kingdom Metazoa; phylum Arthropoda; class Insecta; order Phasmatodea; family Bacillidae; genus Bacillus; species Bacillus rossius. Next base: position 36,530,987 of record NC_086332.1, read on the forward strand.
TCACCAAACACCAACTGCCGAGGTCCTACTTCGTGTTTAAGTCGTGCTATCCGGAGGGTGACAATGGCTGATGAGGGTGAGTGTTCTCGATGGTGTTTGTAATCACACTTGGGAGCAGCGAAAGGACTCTAATCACGCTTCCAGAGGGTCGCGCCGGTCAAGTTGTTGCTTCACTCGCCCTCCACCAAGACGCGGGTTCGGATCCCAGGCGGGATCGGATCCGGATGTTTCGCAATTGGGAAACGTGGTGAACGTTGCCGTGAACCAGGGTGGGTTTTATATGCGTGCTCCCGTTTCCTCCACCCATCCATTCCGTCGGTACTCCAAGCTCATCTTATCATTACTCATCGTCTCTGATGATTCCGATGACGAGATGTGAAAGCCCCAATACATTCATTCACCACACCACTATATTAGAAGTTCTTCACTATAAAAAATAGGAAAGTTCTTTAAATGTTTAATGCAGTGGTGAATTTTGATTTAATACCATTTCTTGCACATACGCCATTGTAATTTTGTACTGTTTGTCATGGGAAAAATTTGTAAATGCAAAATAAGAAATAAAAAATGAAAAATATAAACTAACAGAAAACAAGCCTAAATCGGCTGATGTCAAAAAGATAAACTCAACGATGAACCTAAACATGTATTATGGACAACTGCAATAGTGTAGAAGCATGTAGTGTAGTGTAGAAGAAGTAGTGTAGAAGCATGGTAATATGGTGTATCTGAATATATCAAAGCATAGCCTGAGGCCTAGCGTGCAGTACTTGGGCAGTTATATGATAACGCCTATTTATTTCAGCAAGATAAAGATCAGGAGCATATCTGTGGGGTCGTCAAGGAATAGCTGTTGTACATTTACACCGCGCGTCTTGCAAACGACCACCCTAGTCGCCGGACTTATAACCCATTGAGCTCTTATGGGTTGTAATAAAACAGATACTGAGAATCTAGTGGACTGCCAATAAAGAAAATCTTAAGAGTGTTTTGTTAAATAATATAGCAAAATTAGCCCAAACATCATACAAAAATTTATAGAATCAATGTCAACAAGACTAAAAGCAGAAAATAATTTCAAAGGAAAATTCCATTAAGTACTGAATTTCTGTATGTAACTGTGAACATTTTTTTTTGTTATTTTGCTAAACGAATATTTTAGCATTGTCCATTTCCGCACTTTTTATTTTCTTCTCAGAGATGTTTAACTGAGAGATTGGTTTTCAATAGTGACGTTATTTACACAGTCAATTAAATGTGTATTAGAATGCACTACCTTGTAGAATTAATGTTGTTCGTTGTTCCTTTCGTTGTCAGTGGTCAGTGTACGAATACTTTTGCGACTAACATCGCATCAGGTGGGTTTAGTTTTATTACAGTGGGCTCCTTGCCGCTTGGGTACCGACTCGGTGCTGATGAACTTGAACTAAGTCCAACCCACGGTGCGCGACGTGGAATTATCTCGACCGCAGAAGATCTCTTACAGCAGACGCGATGCCTAGAATATCCACAGCGGGTGTGTGTTGATGCTCCGCTTACTATGCGAAGACAGTAATCATGATCTAGTTGGCTGGACAAGGGCAGTGCACTGTATTTCTGGTTCCAGGAAAGTTGTTTTATACGCTGAATGGGCCACCCCCCACCATCGTTTACACGATTAACGTATATATTCTCCCGAGTACCTCTGGTCGTAAACTCTGCCGTCATAAACTATGGATTATTGGCTGTCGACGGGTAAAGGTGGTCCCGGGCGTGTTTGCGCGCAGACAGTAACGACATCCGCGCGTGGCAATGCACGTTGGCAGAGTTTCGCGAGAAGCCTTTAATCGCATATATATGTATATATATATATAAATAATACGAGTTTTGAAATGCCATTTATCAACAGAGACCCCAAGTTTGCTTGTGTTGACCCTACTCCTTGGATCACAATTTTTTTTTTCTTGGTTGTTACAAACTGCTAGCTTTATGTTAGTTCGTTTTTTTTTCGCCGTTTGTTTTTGACGTATAGTTTTATTTCCATTATTTTGTACGGTCTTTTGTTATTATTATTTTTCTAATGTTTGTAAATGGGAACATTCGTTTTATTTAGGAGTGGTTTCAGGAAACTATGGAAACCCGAAGAAAAGTATGGACTGTCTGGTATTCCAACGAGAGTTTTCTAGAAAGCAGATCAAAGTATCTTACGCAGTCGCTCCATGGCTCTGAAGCTACGGCTACACAGGGTGCTGTGCTCGCTATGCTCGCTATATTCGGGATGTTCGCTACGCGAGTAAATTATAGCCAGCTGCATCTGAGGTGTCACTGGCCACACAAAACTGTGTTCACTATGTTCGCTATGTTCACTATGTTCAATATGTTTACCATATGTCAACAGTTGTTTGGTTCCAAGATATTTTTCTAAAACGTCACTGACTTCGCACATGCGCAGATAAACAAAAACATCTGTTTTCGCGCGGAATTGTTCAGTACTTCTACGTTTGCTTTTTATGAAATTTAATTTCTCTCAGTATTGTGCTTTAGATAGTTAAGTTAACGGAAATGTTCATATGCAAATTTAGGGTGGGGAGGTGGCACGTGCGGCCTCCTCCCCCCCCCCCCCATACGCTTAAAAATTTACGAGTTAAATACGGTCCCGCTAAAATCACATTCTTTATGACCCTTGTGCCCCCCCCCCCCTCCCCCACAAAAAAAAAACCTTGATCCGCCCTTGGAAAAGTTAATTGAAAGATTACTAAAATATCCATGCTTACGGAATAAATCGATGGGGAATGCTATCCAACTGAGTAAAAGTTATCCTGAAATAATCCTTAAATTTGGTTTCGTCCTCGCAAGCAACTGCTTCGTCAAATGATGATATCCTTCAAATTCTATTATTTTAAAATCAAGTTCATATCACCTATTTCTTTTTACGTTCACATACTGCGAGAGACAGCAGAGAATATTATATTATCACCGTCGGACTCATCACTAGAATCCCTACGGCATGCGTCTCTCCGACATCGCGAACTAGACTATCCTGGCGCAGCGAACATAGCGAACTTCGTGAACGTAGCCTAGCTTTCTGTGTGGCCTCGGCTTTACTGTGCTTCGAGCGTGGCTCAGTAGCTCCTGAACTAGACGCAACAGTAATAATTGGTGTCGCGGGTCCAGACGGGTTTGCACACCGAACGGAACTCGGGTGGCTCGGCACGGGATGCCTCCCACAAGCTTCTCATGCCGCCATGTTTGTTCGCCCACGGCTGGCTGCGGCACGTAATTGGGTTAGACGCGGATGTAACGGGACGCCGCGCCGGCCGGCCGATTACTTTGCCTCGCCATGCCGCCGAAATTTACATGGAAATGGAATTGATGTTACCGTCCCCTGTTTTCAGTCTCAGAGTACGTCCCTTGCCTCGTACTCACGCCTGCACTCGTGAAAGGCCCCCTCACCCACCCTTCCTCAAGAGTGGTCTGGACTCCTGATTGGCGGGTCTGCTTTCCCGGACACTGGATACGTTTTTTTTTTATTTGAAGTGAAACTTCTTTGGGTGTGGTGAGAGTAAAATTTCAAGGCCGAATTTTAATTGCGTTTTCCTGAAATGTTTTTGACGCAAAAAAGGCACAAAAGAGACACTTGTACAAAAAGTTATAAGAGAGCACTATGCTATATACGTTACTGGGATCGATTTCGTTCTCTTCTTTGTGTGATGTATCGTTCCCCGAGAGAGATAGATAAACGAAAGAATAATAAAAAGAGTGTGCGCATGCGCTTGTTTCGTAAAATATATATAGGTGTCCTATACAGTCAGCTGTGAATGCCTTGAGTTTTATATTTGCTACCAGCGCGCTCGCGTTCCTCCTCTTTCAACCAGCAGCGTAGAGAGCGCTGTTGAGACAGTCCCTGCATTCTCCACATATATAGCACTACCTGTTATGACTTTTATGGTGTGACTATTTCAACAGTGAATAATATTTATGGTTTATTAATTATTATTGATATACTGAGCAGTAATAATTTTGTTAATTCATGTTTATTTATTTATTTTTATTTTAATAAAATTTCTAATAAATACAAGAAACGTTAGGATTCTCGAATACTTGACAGAAATGAAAGCAATAAAACCCCGCTCTGTGTTATTTTTAGAAAATTGCCTTCTCTCTCTCTCTCTCTCTCTCTCTCTCTCTCTCTCTCTGTGCCGTTTTAACCCTTACGATATACTTACGAGTTGAGGTTTGAATTGCCAAAGAAGTTTTACTTCTATAACGTGTACCAAGTTACACGCACTTTTATTTCTTTCATTTTATTTAATAATTCTCGGTTTGGGGTAGATTGATTTAAACATTACTCTGGACGTACGGAATTGTTGGCCTTCGCCGCATGTCGTAGATAAAACCTGAAGAATGGACAAAGAAAAAAACACACAGACACACCGAAAAAAAAAGGCCGAAAGAATTAGTGAGAAAAAAAAAATCACAGCGCAGATAAACTCAGCTAGCAGACCACGACGAGACAGCAGTATCGAGAACAGTAAATTCAGACAAACAACAACCGTGGACAACACAGCGACTAACATAAGAACTCAACGATGGTACAGAAAAGATGATCAGGACAACACGACGAAATTACAATGAAGCACAGGCGAAATAATGGATCAAATCAAACAACGTCGCGACGCCAGTACAGACGAACACAGGTAGCTTCCTAAGACAAAACGGTTGTGACGTTTGTGACCGCGTGTTTAACATCAAAATGTTTATTATTTAGGAAATTGGGATAAATAATTTTCAGATGAAACTAACTTCTTGAGATAACTAATTTTTTGTCATTGCTGTGATAAAAAAATAACCTCATTGTACCTGAAAATTTAATGTCGATCAGATTGATTATTTTTGTATTGTTTATGGAATTTTTTTTTCCCCCATATTTGTTTTATATTTAAGATTCAATAAATTTAATAGAATTTAATTGTTTTGTCTTGTTAATGTTCTGCCACCTTTTAAAATTTTCAGAATTCAGATTGTTTCCTTTGAGGGTTTTTCGTTTAATGTGCAAGTTAGGCTCCATATGGGCAAGCAAGTGTTTACCTTGTGAGTTGGCAAGAGTTGGTGCTTGCAGTGAGTGTTACGAAGCACTCTTTGTTTATTTCAGGAGATTTTATCTTTGTAAAGCCCATAAATTTATTGTAATTTTTAACTGTGTATGTTAGTTCAAAAAAATTAATTTTATACACGTTATTTAAAACACTGTATTTGGAAAAAAAATACCAAGTTAAAGGAACGTTAACTTCTGAGCTAATATTTGGATGAAAATTATTTGAAACTAGCTAATGCCGGCATGCGATGCTATGCCTCTTTCAATTTTTTGTAGTTTGAAATAGGTACACATATACAAAACATCTCTCTCTCTCTGCTTGTCACTATCTCTCTGTGTATGTCCCCCTATAAATTTCAGTATATTTCTCTATACATAAAAATCTCTGTATCTCTATATATATATATTTATCCATATATCCCCAAATCACTATATATATATATATATATATATATATATATATATATATATATATCTTGTGTATCCATGTTTCTATTTATGTTTCAGTCTTTCTTTCTCAATATATCTCTACATATATGTATATACCTCGCTCTAACTTTCTATATATATATATATCTTATCTTCCTCTCTCTAAATCTCTGTCTATATATTTAAGTCAATATCTTTACATAACAGAAGATTAAAACACATACTTAATTTATATATACATATTTTTGCCTATATATATATATTTATCTATTTTTTACCTGTTACAGGCGTGACATATGTATACAAAAAACCCGCGCGTATTTTAATGCAACGTTGTGTCAAAATTTCAAAGCGATCGGTGAAGAACTTTCGGAGATTTATGATTTTGAACGAACGAACATTCACACTTTTAACCATAAAGATAACGTGCAGATAATTTGTTCATAGTTTATTTGGAAAGGGCAGAAATATGGCGCGAGTGAAATATGGCGCGAAGCCAAGAGAACCAGGCGGTGTTCCCGCGAGCGCCGCTGGGTTTCCCGGCGTGTCCGCGTGACGCGCCAAAGACGTCGTCGGCGTCGGGCGAGAGTCATGAGCTGCGTCACAGCTCACAAACCGTGTTTTCCGCGAGGGTTAAGTAGGTCGGAGCAGTTTATTGCAGTTCTTAAACGGTCGGTTGCTACGCCTCCAAGCAGAGATCACAGCGGGTTTTCTGCGTTGACCTTTATCTAACGTCGTTTTGTCGTTCAATCATGATGACTTCGTAAGGATATATATATATTTTTGCCATAGAGTACTTGGTAATTTAGCGTTATTTACTTCCAGAATTTTCCCTCTAAATGTTGCAGGAACTTCCGGATGACTGGAAGGAAGGCAAGATGTAATAAATCTGTGCGGTAACTCAAACTTGCTTTACTACAAACTCAGGGGATAAATAATGAGGTTTATATTTATTGTGGCATGATATAGTTCACGCAGTTTTAGTGTCTGGAAGTTTTGCCTTGCAGATAAAAATCTGTGTCATGAAACTCGTAAAAAATTTTACCATCCTCAAAAGTAGTAAGTACTTGTTGTACCCATTTCTCAAATGTCGCTTGCAACGCATCACGTGATGTTTGTTTACGGGAACTGTTGACAGAACAGCAGCGACGGAAGGGTACGTAGACTATTGGCACTGCTTCTGAGAACCGTCAAATTTGAGATATGTTACGTGGAGCAGGCTATAGCCTCTCCTCTAGGCTACTGTTTGTTAACCAAGATCCTCTGATCAACTGAAACTATTGTGATCGTTTGTATCTCGTTTTTGGAATACTGCAGCCCACTGAACACTACCAGAAAATGCAAGAAAAACATTCCAGAGATGAGATTACAAATCGGAGACTTGAGTTACAACACCGCGCAATTAATCACTAAACTACACAGACACAATGGCAAAATGTGGAAAGTGTTACTTGTATTTACGCTGTAGTCGCAGGATTGTAACTTTTTTTTAAAAGTAGCTACTATTTCTTTGTCTAGCTATTAATTTAAAAAAAAATATTCCAGGATAGTTAAGCAATCACAAAGATTCATTTGACACATCGATACGCTTGTTACGTCAACCAATGTTTACGAAAGCGAATATATACGGGTTAATGCTGTCCCATGGGCTCATGGGTGTAGCAGAAACGCGCACACGCATGCACATATAAGCTGCAACCGAATACTAGCCTAAATTGATCCCTCAGCTAAGGAATCAATTAAAAGTACATTGCAGTAAACGCGGCCATTTTTGTGTTGCTTCCGAATTCTCCCAAGGGATGCCGATGCATCCCTATAGGGCCTATGTTGCCACTAAAATTGAGATTTATAGGGCTGCGACAATCACATCCACTACATGCGTCCCTACATACAATAGTTTCGTAATAGTGTTTTATTTGGTTTGTATATAATATTACTTCAGTTTTTTTGTATACGATTTGTTTAAAACGTTGTAAGTGTAGGTAATAACTAAAACAGAAAAATAAAAAAAAACATATTTTTATGATGTGTTGGTTTTAGTGTTAGAATCATTAGTCACCGATTTCAGAGAAAAAAATAATCAATTATGTTCAACCCACAGATTAGGTAAATATAAAGTTGGAGCATATGATCCGATTCTATACGGGGGTTGGGGGTGGGTTAGAGCCAAAAGGGGAAGGGGATTTCAGTTTACTACACTTACCAATAAGGCTGACATTTGTTTACAAATGTATCAGCTGTACCTGTATTTCAGGTTAAATTGAAGAAAAAAAAGAGGTCAACTCATACCATTACATTTATATTATGAAAATTCATGTTTGACTTTTATATATATATAAACATAGTAACTAATAATTTACTTTCGAACAGCTTAAAGACAGTCGTTCATAAAAAGCAAGCTAGAAAAGCTGATACAAAAATTAAAAAAAAAAACCGTCCGCCATACTGATATATGATAATCAAAAAACAAATGAGGGAAACAATACGGCTTTACGTCTGACGGGCGATGCCTCATCTGTAGAGACCGGAAAAATTCGCGATTTCAAATACCTATAGGATAGATTCCATGATCCTCTATGCACTCGTGCAAATTACATCTGCTCATTGGTTACCGACTCGTAACACCTGTTGACGGGGATGATCGTGATTCGCTGATTCTTCTGTTAAAGATTTTTCATTGGCCCAGAGTCCTTCAGATAAACTGTTGCCCAATCACTGAAGCAAAATAATGTCAAAAGTATTTGGACTCTATATCCTATTGCGAAATGAATCTGCGAATTTTTAAGGTCTCTACTCATCTGTAAGCTTTCCTAACCTCTGGTTTAACCTGGAAGTGAAATCTCTGTTTACTTGCATACTCCTTGACCTAGACAGTTGGCGCTGACGTCAGGGGTGGGTTGGTTGTAGCATGAGGGGGGGGGGGGAATCCCCGGGCAGCGGGGCTGTTAGGCGGCAGCGCTCACGCCGCTAATGAGGTCCAGCCTTGGGGCGCCGCCGGAGTCGCGGCAGTTTCGCTCGCGGGCGATGCATGTATTTTTTTAGATCCTCTGCCTGGTTTCATTTTCCCCTATTCTTTCAGATGAGAAGGTCACGTTTCTGGAATGCCAGGGGGGGATAGCGAACTGGAAGACGTGGCAGCACCAGACAACTCACTCGGTGGACCGCAGACAAGGTGGCAAGATGACGTGAAGAAAGACCTGAAGCAGGGCTGACGTCTAGTAGCCGTCGATAGGAAATGTCAAGGACGAGTGGGAAAGGGGGGGGGGGGGAAATCCTCGGGCCTGTCACCAGCGGGGAGCCCTTTCAAATTTAAACATTTTTTAATTAATGTTTGCGACTATTTTGTAGTTTAATTTATAATTTCTGCTATGCGCGCAGATCACCTTTACAGTTATGGCCATGGTAACGTTTTGTATTTAAATATATATATATATATTTTTAATTGGGGGGGGGGGGGGGAGTTTGAAAAATTGAACACTAAGTAATGTGCCCCCTGACCCTTAGTCTCTCCCAATGGTCCTGGTGACAGGTTGCTCAGGACAGGACACGAACTACATGGTTCCTGGTCGCCGGACAAGTTTACAAGCTCGGCTTTACTCGCGAAGTTGAATTATTGCACGTTCATGCAATTAATTTTTTTATCAAGGACAGTTAAATTTAATGTTTCCGGAAATTTTAGTTTTTTTTAAATATTATAAAATAATTTAACAGAAACGTACAGTACATAAATTACGTCTCTATTTTCCTGCATTGGTGGAACCAGATGCTCATGAAAGATTTGTGTTGTGAGGGGCATGGAGAGAACCCCTTGATTGCCGAGACTGAGACCTAGATTTTCAAGTAGTTTTGGACCCACCCGCTAGATAGTAGCTCCCATAATATATTGCTAACATAGCTACATTGATTGTGAGAAGTAATGCATCAGCTTTTATCAGGCAAACAAATCACTGAATATTAATTCACTTAATTTTGGTAGCCACGTATTTAGTGGTGTAGTATACCAGAAATCTTTGCATCTCCTACTCATTTATATGGAATATGCCTTTTTATTACAAAAAAAATTGGGTTTATCGCATATTTTAAATCTCTTTTGCTAAGCAAGTAGTCGTCAATCAGTTGAATTAACATTATAAACCCAAAAAAAATTGGATTTGAACCTCTAGCCCGAGGATTTTTTGTTAGTAGTTATGGGTCCACCCGACAGATAGCGTCACATGTCGCGCACAACACGGTTTCAGTTTCCACTGTAAGAGTCGCACTTCTATATCTCTCTACTTGTTCTATGGAGAGAACAACTTGTCTCTTGTCAGCTAACACAGGACCGACTGAATTTTCGATGCAGTTCCCGTGGTACGAACCCATCGGGAGCGATGACCCCCTACTGCTTGCAAAGGCGGCGGGATCGGAGCCGCGCGCCCCGTGTGTCGCAAGCGCTGGCCGACTCGTGCGAACGGTATCAGAAGCAGTTATAAATACAGGCCTGGATGTGGATCACAGGCTAACGGGGCAGCGCACCGGGAAGTGCCCCACGTGCGAGCCTGACATCTATGCTAATCCTCGCTCCGTCGTAAATAGCTCCGCGGAGCACCTTCTTCGTAGCACATTAGCTGCGTTTACAGAGCAATTTTCCCCGGAAATCAAGCTCCTGATTTCTTTTATAGCACGTTCGCTAAAGTTAGCCTCCTCGAAGGGGGCGGAGGGCCGGAGGGGTTTTACCCGGTCCCGCACGCTTTCATGTTTTTTGGTTTTATTATACCTCCTCTTCCCGCCCCGCGCGATGACCCGGCCAGTCTGCTCGCAGTGTTTTTATTTCTTATTTCTGGGGCTGCAGAAGCGACAAGGGCGACATTGGCCCGCGCATCAAACGCCTTTCCGCCCTTACGAGCAAGGCGCCGAACTGCAGTGCAACCTTTCCCTTGGCGACGCGCCTCTGCCGCATTATTAAAAATAATTTATTGATGTTAATGATAGAAATTGTGTTTATAAACTTTTTCAAGAGTTTTTATATAAGTGAGGTTATGTTCCCCTACGTATAATTTATTTGCATTATAAATTGTTACACAATTATGAAATAAATTACTAAAATTATAAATTAGAATAAACATTGAGTATAATTATTGATCTTCATTTTTAGTTAAAATTTATCTCGATTATCTTACTAAATTAAATAATTAATTTTATACACATCTTTGAGTTATTAGTATTTATTTAATTTTTTTTATTAATTTAAAAATAGTTCCGTACCTTAAATCAAACACTTTTTTTTACTATTTGGAAAAAAAATATTTCCAAGTCCTTTCCATGGACGAGTATTTTTTTTTTTTTTAACATATTTATCTGAGGTGCTAAGCTATCATTCCACACAAATTACTTAATTCAGTAAATGTAAATCGGCCTTCTTTTCGACTAGTTACCAGTATTTTCCTTCAGAAATGTGGAAGTATACCTTCTCAGCTGTTAAAAAAAAACAATGTGCGTGGAGTCTACGCACGACAGAAGTAAAACTTCTTGATTATTATATTATTAGTTATACGAAACATTATATTTTGCTAAGATTGCAAATAAAAACTATAGGTAATTATGCAAGTATGCGAGTGCTAAATTATGCTATTGCGAAAGTATGTAAGTGTAAAAGTATGCAAGTGTGAAAGTATGCTAGTGAGCAAGTGTGAAAGTATGCTAGTGAGCAAGTGTGAAAGTATGCTAGTGAGCAAGTGTGAAAGTATGCTAGTGTGCTAGTGTAAAGTATGAAAGTTTAAAGTATGAAAGTATGCAAGTATGCAAGTGAACAAGTGAGCAAGTGTGCAAGTATGCAAGTGAGCAAGTGTGCAATTGTGCAAGTACGGAAGTGTGCAATATTGCAAGTGTGCCAGTACGCTGCGTCATTTATACCTTTCCCCTGCCGTCTTCTCTACCGGTTACCCCACCATGTACCTAACTGTTCCCCTCAAGCGATCGGAGTTTTCTTATCGCTCGAAAATTGTAGCCCCCTTAGCTCCACTTAAAAATCTTTGATAAAATTACCTTACGATGAGCACACTATTTTGGGGGCGTACCTACTATATTATTGGCACGAGGATTTTATTAGTAAAGTATAATCGAAGCACGTGTTAATGTGTTTTTACATTTGTGATTTGCTCTTTTCCTACTCGTCGTGGATGACCCGAGCCAGCAATAAACAAGGAATGATCGTTGACCGAGTAATTTGCAACCAAGTCCAAGATATGAATGGATCACGACAGTGGTCTCATTCAATGAGCTCACGCGCTGGCATGAATAAGTTCAGGACATGTGAGTTCAACCTGTAGTGAGGAGACCATGAGAGATTATTCTTGGCTCTACGTATTAGAAACATAATTATAAATTGTGAATTTACTTAGGGATATTAAAGTTGTTTGATGTCGTTCGAAGACAGACAGACATGTCTGGAATATTCAGCGGTTTTTAAATTTAACGATATTTACTGAAAATTTTCTCACGGGTTTGCGGTCTTATCAGTTTGCTACTAACGAGTCGAGTTAATCGTCTGGAATGGTGCAGGACTGATTTTTACTTGTGTAGGATTTGTATTTAATCCCCAAACTGAGATTTAAATGTACCATATATTTGACATTGACCGTAGTCTTTTTGCGAGAAAGCGAATTTACATAAAAGCGCGCGGAAAAAGATTCAGCCTTAAGGTTGTATATTCTGTTCCAGGTAGTTAATTATTTTTACATTCCACGTGGTTAAACTGGCCTACTTTTTGAGTCGGCAAGTCATTTCACAAAATGAAATATATATAGCTTACTTTTTGCATAATTAGCTGGTATAATTGCATTTTTAACTTATTTTGTGGGGTACGGATAAGGAGAATGAAATGGAATACAAAACAGGAACTTTTTCGTTTTGAAGTCAATTTTGCTGGCTGCTTTGTAATACAGTTAAATTTATTACAGAATTTTTTTTTAAAATTTACCTCGCCTTTTAAAATCGTCAGAATTTTTATTATTTTAAAAGGCTAAATAAAATTAAACACATTTTTCTGAAGAATTTTAAACCATTCCACGAAATAGCCACCAACATTGTCTTTAAACAAAAAAAATCAGTTATTAAATAACTTTATAAATAAATAAATTTTATTCCATTCGATTCTCACTAACCAATCTGCACAATAATGTCAAAAATTAAACTTTGTCAGCTTATTATGCGAAAAGTATGCTAAATGTTCATATACGCACACACTCACACACACACATTTTGTAGAATTTCATCCACTCAAAAGTCTACAAGTTTAACAGTGTTAAACGTAAAAATAAAATAATGACCTGGAACGGTACATACACCCTTAAACCGTGCATTTTAACATAAACACTCATTTTCGATCATCTTTAAGAAACTGCTGTGTAGTCGGGTTGTGCCTGCACAGAGAGTACACTCGCACGTATCAAGTTGTGAGTACAGCCATCCAACCAGCAGCGTAATTGTACGATTTTTTTTAATACTTTCACTGGGAAGCTTCAGGTAGTAAAAAAATTCGGTTGGACATAAAAGTGCGTTATGCAAGTGGCATTTTAATAACTTCGTTACTTAGAATTTGGAATTTTTCCCCCCCTTGGAATCGAGCAAATGAATTCCCGTTTGACTAACTTCGTTTGAACTTCCACACTGATTTCAGCCGTAATACTTTTTTTTTTTTACCTTCACAAACGTGGACGGCTTTGCGCTGCCTCGAAAATGGATTTTGGATCCTTAATTCACGGTTCTGCCGTGTAGACTTCTCTACTGTTCAAAGGTTTTTATGCAATAATGTTAAGCTGGACTTTTCTAGTATCAAATTCACACCGTATTTCTTACATATAGATAGATTTGATGTTTAAACAATTTTTATGATTCTCTTTAATCAACAGTTCACAAAATACATCAGTAGGTAGGGAAAGAGAGTTTTGACGGGAGCCTGTAATCTTTGTTGTCGCCTTGAATAGCCTTGCCATCTTGTATTTTATTCGACATTCCTCAGTTCACCTGCTCTCTCGTTATAGTTGTGGTATAGGAGTGGATCATGCCTTATAGTTATTCCTATTTTTTTAATTTGTGCTGTTGGAAAACATTATAAAATGTTATCTCCTGTAGTAACCATCTATGTTTATAATGCTGATTGCTAGGAATACTTCTGCTTGTACGTAAAGGCAACATTGCATTTTTTGCTAGCGTTCGTTAAGCTCTTTACGACGTAATAAATTATGTATTCGCAAGGCGCTACATGTATGTTACATTATAATCAGGAAACCTATCGACAGTAAAGATGGCTCCATGCCTCGTCGACAACACATCGCATGAGTTAAATAAGTAGAGTGGTCACAGATAAAGGGATAAACGACGCAGTAGTTTGGATACTGTGGCCATAAGGAGTACCGAGTGGTAAATGTTACCCGTTTACTAAAGTTAAGTGCTCAAGCAACCAAGTAGTGAAGTTCGCGAGGGCAGGCGGCGGTAGTGAGGTTCGCGAGGTGCAGGCAAGCAAACAACAACTAACATCACCGGACATTGACATTGTTCCCAGTAGTGTAGTGGGCACTAAGAAGTACGTTGTTCAAAGATTATTCAAAATTGATTATTTAAAAACTTATAGATGTTATTAATGAGGGTATAAAATATTATTTTACTAAAATATAAAATATATTGTGACTGAAGGACGGCCTCAGAATCCGCCGTGGTACGCCTCTACGAGGTTGTCAACGGGGCAAGCCGCCTGCCAAAGCGGTTCCACTCGTTATCGTACTCGCCTCGCAATATTGAAGTGAAGTCTCCTCTGGGTTGCCGACGTCACAGCCAGCTCGAAGCCTCGTCGTCAGCGACGGCAACTCTTCTCCCGGCCGCGATCACACTGACGGCTGCCTCGGCTAACCACGGTGCTTCCAGCGAGTAGCGGGACCAGCTCGCCACCCGCAAATACTGCAACTGCAACCTGGCAGTCACCACACGCGACTTCTTGAGTGCTGTTTGAGTCTTTAACGTGTCCTCGTACGGTCGAGGAGGTCTGAAACATTAAAATGCTTTGCGTCTGGCGAGCGATATCCTTTAGTTTCTATGCAATTATGTTCTGAAATCGATCTTCCACAGTGGAATTTTTTAATGCGCATATTTATTGCAATTTAGCATATAAATGGTGTGTCGCTTTATATTTAGTCGTTAACGCTTTTTTATTTTCTGCCCTTCCGTTTTAAAAACGGCAGATTTCAGTAAGTAATAAATAATTAGCGTTACTGAGAAGTTACACAGCTTAAAAAAAAAGACTGATGTACGTTAAATTAGTCTTTAGATAAAACAAACTGTGATTTCGAAAGGAACCGCGTCCAACCTATGCGTCTACAAATTTTGCGGCACGAGGAAAGCATGATGGCGTTGCTGTTCGTCTGTCGTGGAGCGGTTTCGTAGCCGCTGCCTTTGAGACTAAAGATGAACGTTTTCCTTGAGGTGTTACAGTGTAATTCACGTTATGAATGAGGATTTAGTATCACGTTTCATCGCCTTCGAATGCTCTTTTCATTCATCCTTGCGGTGGCGATATTTTATACCCATTTTCTTTCCCTCCTCGTTTGTTCTCTTTCACGTCAAGTTTCCTTCCACGCATAATTACGCCAACAGCTTACAAAGCAAGGACGTCAGCTTGAAAACTTTAACGACGCTACTTCCAAAATAATGAATGTACCGGGGTAGAGTTTTACGTCACGTGGTTCAAGATTGAAGTAGATTCTCATCCGTTTTGCTAAGATCTTGTTGTTAATGAACTAGTGTAAGGCAGTGTCTTAAGATCAGAACCACAAACAATTTGCCTTAGTGTGTGGCTTCACTATTGTTTGTTCCGTTTGATTTGAGATTTTTTTTAACTCTATAACTATATGATTCTTCTTAGTGTTAGTGAAAATAAAATTTATGTTGAAAGTTTCAGTCCGGTATCCACAATAAAAAGGTAGAAAACGGAAGGACAATAGAACAGTTATTTAATAGGTTTACACGGTGGCAGTTACCAAACTCTGTATCAGCAATAGAATTATCTTTGTATAGAATACTCTACACCACAATTATCAACATATCTGTAAATTTTAGAATCAGTTGTAAAGTACCAGCGACCTATCAGTCATGCCCCTATTTATACAGCCGAAGTAGGTTGTGGGTACCTAGATTAGAATCCTACGACCATTATTTTTCTGAGTTCATTACGTTTTAACCACGTGGCACTAAAATTGTTTTTAAATATGTACAGGCTCACGTATCATACCAAATTGTATACAAGCATCACCTTAAAAAGTAGAGTAGACATGGTGGATATATCAGTATATAAATCTATTCTAAGCTTTTTTGGTTGAATTTTTATTATTATTTTTGTTGTTTGGCTAATATCACACGTAAAATAGACCATTTTAGGCTGAAAGCTAGAAAACGTCCAAAAAATATGTGTGTAGTGCTGCCGTTAATGTTTGGTAGAAAGTTTTCAAAAAGTAACACACCCCTCTCCTGAAATTAATTTCGGAATACGCCCCTACTCATAGAAAAAAAATATTTATATATAAAAGAATTAAGTTTCGTTCACTGTTAACACGTTTAGACAATAAACTGATGTCCCTAATTTGCCAAGGAATTTTTTTTTAATTTTAAAATGCAGGAATGATTTTTAAAGTTTATCTTCCCTCAAAAAAAAGTTAATTAACAGCTGACCTACTATATTCTCGTAAGACCAGTGCACCTCGCGAGTGTCGTCTTGAGTGCTGAGCTCTGCTCCTTCGCCCTAATTTTTTTTCCCACGTGAAAGTGGCAATTATTCAAAGCGCGGTTGCCGGGAGTGACTCGTTACACGCGGCGACCGTGTCCTGAGGCCGCCTGCGCCTCCCGAAAACCCGTGCTCTCTTTTTAAAAAATGGAAATCCCAGGCATTAACGCAGGTGCTCTGAACAAAGGCCTGAGAGCGTGGAATAGCTGTAAGAGCGGGAAGATGCTGTAATTATTCAAGGACGTCTCTTTTATTTCACGGACGTTGTTATTCCTGGGTGGCCCTGATGATAGGGCGGACAAGAGGTGACATCCCACGTAAATTTCGCCCCTATGTACAAACTGAATTTCAATCTTGCCATCGCTTCGAGTAGAATACTAAACCCTCAATTGCGTGTAACGTATAACTAAAACGTGACCTGGCTTCCCCTCCCCCCACCCCCTCCCCACCCCACAACAGACCGGTCAAGTAGGATGCTAATCAGTGCCTTTCTGGGCACACATACGATGTTTGTAGCTTCGGAAGAAACCACGCTCAAGATATCCGAGTGGGGTCTGTTCACGAAAATCGTTTTAGGGGTGTATGCCCCGTTACAGGTCATTATTTTATTTTCACGTTTCACATGATTAAACTTGCCGACTTTTTGATTAGCTGAACTTTCACTATATATATATATATATATATAGAGAGAGAGAGAGAGAGAGAGAGAGAGAGAGCAAATTTTGCATAATTATCTGGCAAAGTTGAATCTTTAACGTATTTGTACGATATGGATAAGGAGAATGAAATGGAATATAAAACTGGAACTTTTAAGGTTTAAAGTCAGTTTTAATGACTGCTTTGTGATGTGATTTAATTTCGTTCAGAAAAAAATAATTTTACGTTTTATTTTAAAATAATCAGGATTTTTGTGGTTTTGAAAGGCTAGATAATTTTAAATACTTTTTTTTCTGAAAGAATTTTAAACCATACCATGATTTAGCCGTCAGCATTGTCTTTAAATAAAAAAAATCAGTTTATTCCATTTGGTTCTTATCCATACTGCACAAAAATGTTAAAATTTTAACTTTGTTACCTAATTATGCAAAAATATTACATATATAAATTATATACTCATAAAAAATTTATTCATAAAAATAACTTATTTTCAAAAAATATTATGACTAAATAATTTAATTGGTGATAACTAAATTCCTTCCACGGAATTCTTGTGCTGTCTGATATTTAAAGTTTAAATGTCTGTGCTGTCGTCGTTGTGTTGTCCATAATACCTGTGTTGGTTCATCGTTGGGTCCATATGCTTGACATCAGCTTATTTAGGCTTTTTACCTGTGGGTTTATATTTTCATTGTTATTTATTCTTTTGAATTCTTGAATTTTTTCCATGACAAACAGTGCAAAACTGCAATGGTGTGTGTCGAAATTTTTTTATTTAATAACTTACCCATTGCATGAATCTTTTAAAGAACGTATGAGCAGTTCTGTTACCGTGTTTCGTTTTTAAAATGTATTTTTTAGAAGTGTAAAAGTGGCTGAAACGCGTGTTTTCAAAACGATTTTTAGGCATGAAAATTCCGGAACATATTCTTAAAGAGGCCACCTTAAAAGAACTTTCGGTTTTTTGAGATGCAGTAGTCTTTGATCAGAAATAAATTTACTGTAATATCTAACGTTTCAGATAAAAAAATAACTGTTAAATGAATGCTTGCAAAACTGATTTGTGACACATATTGCTTGAAGTAGCGCGTCTGTGTCACCCAGTCCGCAGCGTGACGCTTACGAAGTTGCGATCCTAGCTCTGTTTTTTTTTTTTTTTTTGTAAATGGAACTGAAATATTCATGTAAAATTACAGATATATGTACATTTGTACCTATACATTAAAAAAAAAAATACTATATCACTACAAAATTGTGTTCGCAGTAGTACTGATGTCATTTAAATGATCTGTGTTGTCCCAGACCCTCCGGTAGTTGAAGTTATTTGTCAACCGTTATCTTAATAGCTTTCCAGTACTAACTACGCACATAACAAGCATGATACAGCAAAATGAAATCGTTTGGTCGAATATTCAACTATCGTTTCCGTGGTTTAAAAAAAAAATTGTTCTTGAATAAAACATCAAATAAATTATAAAATTATGCGCCAATTTCCGTAAGAAAAACTGAAGTATTACATCCAAAATGTTTTTCATATATTATTTAAAAAAAAAAAAAAAAAAACGTTGTACAAAATTACAGTATCTCTCTTTTGGAACTGCAAAACCATTTCTTGGAAACAGGTTTCCATATGAATCTTTTGTAAAAGTAGAAAAAAAAATTTCCTGTGTGCGCATACAGGTGCGTGCCGATGACGCCTTTATCACTTCTGCGTCGCGAGGGAACATTCCTCTAGGTGGGCGCCTTCGGTGCGCGACACAGCGCCTGGCGTGGCGTTTGAAACCCGAGGCGATTTCGATTAGCGCCCTCGTGCAACATCCGACGACGATGGGAAAAGGCGCGGACAAGTTTTAGGAGTCCTCGTGGGGGAGGGGGGGGGGGGTGGGAGAGACTTTGATGTCACCAATAAACCGACGGCACTGGAGCTTCGGGTGGGATGATTGTTGGTTCTCTTCGGCTGCTGGCTCCTTCCCCTCCCTCGCCAATCTCTCCTTCTTTGGCAGCGAGCGAGCTCTTTCATTGGCGCCTCCGCGATCGCTGTAATTGAATTCTGCGGCGACTCTCAGCGATCGCACGACGTCGCCTGAGATAATTCCGTTCTCGCTTTGCTATTTCTGTTTTACCTCGAGTGGGTTGTCGTGCCGCCTCCTGGCGCGAGGAAGACGGCTGAAGCACGACGTACTCGTAACTGCGTCTGAAGGTGCGGCCACACAGGGCGTTGTGCTCGCCATGTTCGCGATGTTCGCCACACGAGTGAAATACAGCCAGCTGCATCTCGGGCGTCTCTCGCCACACAGAGCTGTTTGCGCTATGTTCACTGTATCGGCGCCGTCCGCAATGCTAGGAGTAACAGGTTAGCAATGTGCGATAAAAAATTATATCGTCTACAGCAGTATGGTTCCCAAACTTTTTCAGCTGGCGACCCACCTTTCCTTATTGGAATACCTCCACGGTCTATCGGTACATGGTGGAGTAAACAACCTTATTTGCATCGTATCCCTTCCCTACGTATATATACTTTACCATCAAAATTTTCACATATATGTCCTTTTTTTAAGATACCAATTGATTATTGATAAACAATTTGTGTTCTGATTTGAAAATGGTTGACAAAATATAAGCACTTTGCACAGTTATTTATTTAACAATATATATGTGTTTGCACACAATTCGATTTGTTTCGATTTTTCTTATCTTTTCTGATGGTTATTAGATGAATTCTGATAGTTTTAGGATCGAGTCGCGACCCACCTGTAACCCTTCCGCAACCCACCAGTGGGTCGCGACCCACCGTTTGGGAACCGCTGGACTCTACAGCGTTGCGCGATCATTAAGGCAGTAATGAGCGTAACTATATAAATATATATATATATATATATATATATATATATATATAATATATATATATATATGATTATTATTTCAGTACTTGAATTTTTGTTTAGGAATTCATGGTAACGATAAAAAAAATTCGTATTTCGTACATGTGAGAAACGTACGATCTCAGCAAAGGGAAAAGGGAAAAGGAAAAATGGTGTCTTGCCGAACAACTGACATTGGCGCAGGAGCGTGGGGTGGAAGCAAAACCACGTACTGTAGGGCCGCGACGTCTTGGCGTGTCGTTTTGCGGGGAAGCGGGGAAGAGTAAATGAGAGGGGAAGCAGCTGCGCGCGCACATCAGCCGCTATGCGGTTCATAGCAAAAACATCAGGCGCCACGCTCTCAGTCTGAAGTGAACAATGGAGCCCGACGCAGGACGTTCAAGATACAATAAAGTAATACATAGTGGGGAGAGGGAAATTAGAAGTAGTGTAATCCAGTGTTGTGATGAAGAAGCTGCCAACATATGTCTGCTAGTACCTCTAACAAATGCAACCGAAAGAGCTGCGCGATACACAGGTATAAGCCAAAGATCAGTTTCGCGCATCCGAAAACACAACAGAGAGACGCCAAATAAAAAACAAACAACAACATTATAAGTTTTTCAACGCATTCCCCGTAATTTCACCCGCGGTTTGTTTGTTTTGCATTTGGCAATTTTCCAAACTTTCTGCACCGCTTGTTAGAATATTTTTTATCTACAAGTGTAGCCGATATTGCTACACATTATATTGCATTATATTACATAATATTATATTACATTATATACTTTATATATTGCATTATATATTTTATGATATATATGATTTTATGATATATATTAATGTATATTATATTAATACATTATTTATTTACAATTTATATGTTTATATTTACATATATATATCACTCCTTTATTTGACCGTTAAACAGCCTCTCATGTTTAATTATTCATTTCAAGCCAAAAAAAAACTGGGAAACGTTTGTTGTCAGTTGATGACTTTGATAGAAGAGTGATCAGAGACACTAGCCACGAATTTTATGCAGTAAAAAAACGACAAGGAAACTACTGCCAGTTTTGAAAGAAAAAATTCGGATGGAGTTAGGGAAAGACATCGCTGCGTAAAATACTCAAAGAAATGGGTTTTGTGTGGAGAAGAAGCCAAAATAAGCGAATGCTTCTTCTCGAAAGATCTGACGTTGTTGCTTGGCGATAACGGTAGCTGACTCAGATGAAACAGTGCAGGGAGACTGGGAAGAATATATTTGACATGGATGAATCCTGGGTTGACACTAATTTAACCTTTCAGAAATGTTGGCAAAAGAAAGGTGACGTTGAAGGTGTAGGTAATGGCAACAGGAAATGCAGCGCACAGGCTGATAGTTTTAAGCGTTGGTTCTAGGCAGGGTTTCCTTCCTGGAGCCTCTCTTGTTTATAAAGCAAGCACAACAACAGGAGACTATAAAATACGCGAGGATGGTTTGTTATAAATATGGTTTTCGGACCCCTCGAAATTACTAAAATGGTTCTTTCAGAGTGCTGTTATGGAAAAAATACCAACCCGTGTTAAGGTTCTTGAAGTGCGTGAAAGTGTCATGTCGATCGTCTTCACATTTCAGCCAAACCAAATGGAAAAGTAAGCATCAGCGAGGGAGTTACATGCAAGTCTTAATTAATTGTGTTTCCTACAGCAACCCACAATTACAAATTTAGTTCTTAACTTTAAAGAATTGTATAGCTATGTTTAACTATGTTTAACTAAGCTGCCCAGTCGAGCAAATGGTGCACTACCTTTAAATAATAAATTACCGTAAAGCATTATCGCATCTCTGTATCATTAAGATCTGCGCTGTGTTGCACCGTACGTGAGATTGTTCTCGACCAATGTTTTCGGAACGGCATGGAGACTTCCAGGCCGTTGCTATCAGCGGAGCAGACAAGGCGGTACGTGTCGATTACAAGGTCGCTGAGCTCTAGGGAGTCGACCCGCCAAGACGTCGCGGCCCTACTATAGTAGTGTGTGAGCCACATAGTGTTGAGGTTATGAATGAACCAGTTGAGGTTAATTCCAACAATGAAGTGCTTCAGTGTTCATCTGAGAAGAAATTCAATGTAAATATTTACAACACATTTGAAAATAACTGTGACTCAAATGAAATTATTAATTTATCTGTTTTACAAGAAGCTATTCAGAAGTTTGTTGTCTGTAAAAGTTGCAGTGGCATTGTTTCTCTATGTTCAAAGAGAGTTGTTGGTCTTGCCTGTGAAATGGTTTTGCATTGTAGTGTGTGTGAGGAGAAACTAGAGTTTTCTAATAGTAAGAAATATCATTATTCTACAGAAAATAAAAAGTAAGTTATGATGAAATTAATTTGAGACTGGTTTATGGGTTACGTAGTATTGGGAAAGGAGGAAGAGCTGGCGAGAAGCTTTGTGGTGCCCTGAACTTACCCAAACCTCCATCGAAGTTTCAACGCTATGTAAGCATTTTCGGTTCTGCTGTAGAAGAAGTATGCAAAGACTCAATGAAATCAGCTATGGAAGAAGCAGTGGCACAAAATAATAATGATCGTGATTTGACAGTTGCCCTTGATGGGTCGTGGCATCTTAGAGGGCATGTTTCACTGCATGGTGTTGTAACATGTAAGAGTGTTGATACTGGTAAAGTTATAGATGTAGACATTTTATCAAAGCACTGTACATGCAAGGATAAACTAAAAGGTCAGCATGAAGAAGCATGCACTGCAAACTACAAAGGCACTAGTGGTGGCATGGAGGTTTCTGGTGTTGTAAACATTTTCAATCGATCCATATCACAGTACAATGTACGATATACAAACTATTTAGGTGATGGTGATTGCAAGGGACACAAAGCTGTTCTTCAGGCTGCCCCTTATGGCGATAAAACAGTATCAAAATTAGAATGCTTAGGGCATGTACAAAAGAGGATGGGTACTAGGTTGAAAAATTTGAAAATCAAATTGCAGGGAAAGAAACTAGAAGATGGCAAAGTTTTTGGTGGCCGAGGACGAGTTACTGATTCAGCCATAGCGGACATTCAAAAATATTATGGTTTGGCAATAAGAAGAAATTCAAATAATCTTCAAGGAATGAGAGAGAGTGTATGGGCAGAGTATTTCCATTTACTATCATCGGATGAAGACCCCCAGCATGGACTCTGTCCTAAGGGTTCAGAAAGTTGGTGTAAATATCAGCGTGCAAATAGTAAAGGAGAATGTTATAAACATGCTGATCACATTCACCTTCCTCGTGTCGTTGGTGAAGAAATGAAACCCATATTTAGAGACCTAAGTGAGCCCGAGTTGCTGAAGAAATGTTTACATGGAAAGACACAAAATCCAAATGAGAGTGTAAACAGTGTTATCTGGAACAGACTTCCCAAAACTACATTTGTTGGTTTCCGTTCCCATGCATTTTGGAGTGTGGGATGCTGTTGCATCATTCAATGATGGAAATTTGGTGGTGTGTCATGTGTATGAAAGATTGGGTTTCCCTCCTGGTAAAAATTGTGTGGAAGCAATGAAGAGACTAGACAGCTACAGAATAGACGAAGCAAAGCGTGTGGTGAAAAATATTGAAATGAAAGCCAGGCAGAAGAGGAATGCAGCAAAACGGAAGTTGGAGGATCTGTATGAGCAGCAAGAAGACCCGGATGAGCCATCATATGGAGCTGGAATGTATTAGAATGTTAAGTGAGATTGTATTGTATACAGTATTTACTTAAAATGCATTTTTCTCAAAATAAAAATTTTCTCTGCAAATGCCCCTTTTTCTCAGGACCTATTCGAGATAGAATAATGAAACTTGGAACATAAATTGCTAGTATGATTATGCGACTTTTAACACAAGATTATTTTTCTAAATTAATTAGAAAAATGTTATTGCAAAAAGTTTTCATAAAATTTTGTAAAAAAATTTTAAAATGCTAAATATATTCCCCCCCAATTATACCAGTAGTATATAATAGTATTTCCGAGATCAGGCCTCAGGCGGTGGATTGAAGATTGTCGACCGCCATCTTGGATTTGTGACGTCACGGCGGCAAAAATTCCTCAAAATTCCTCAAAAATGACTCAAAATGACTCAAAATTTCCCGTTTTAAGAAAAAATTTCCCGTTTTCGAGGGAAAAATTCCCGTTTCGAGGGAAAATTTCCCGTTTTATTCCTCAAAAATCCCAACGGCTAGAAATGTCCTGATAGAGGCTTAAGCATCCTTAACTCAAGCCTCAGTTAAGCCTCTATCAGGATGTGACCTTGACCTTTGACCTTGACCCCGACGACCATCTTGGATCCGCCATTTTGGATGACGTCATTTCGTTTTCTAGAAAATTCCGGCATTGTGTTATCCGCCATTTTGAATTATGTCGTCATCGCTGCAATTTCCGTTACGGCCGCCATCTTTAAATTTATTATCCGATTTTAGTGAAAAAAATTTTAAAATTATAAAAAATTAAATAATAAAAAATTTAATAAAATATTTAAAAAACAAACATTTACGACACGGAGCTCAGAGTTCTCGGTTGAAACCCGACGAGTGCAAAAAAAAAATAAAAATGGCGACCGATCCTTCCCCCGCGGTGGCTGCAGGCATACTGACTCCCACCACTTTTTTTTCAAAGCATATATATCGTCAGGTAGTATGACGTCATGTCCGCCATCTTGAAATTTGGACGCCATCTTGAAATTTTTTATTTATTATCTGATTTTAATGAAAAAAATTCCAAAATTCATCAAAAAATTAACGTATTTGAATTCTGTTTGATTATATCGATGTACGTCCTTGGTTCGATTCCCGACGAGAGTAAACAGTCGATCCTTCCTCCATGAAAGCTACCTAGACTGATCTATCACCACCAATACCAAGGTATATATCATCAACTGGTATGACATCATGTCAGCCATCTTGTCTTCATCCACTGGAGACCACCATCTTGTTTTCATCTGCTAGAGTGTGCCGATATCATGTAGTATAATTATCTGGTCACCACACCTTTGACCTTGACCTTGAACTTTGACATTGACCTTCAACTTTGACCTTGACCTTGAACTTTGAACTTGACCTTGAAATTTGACCTTGACCTTGAAATTTGACCTTGACCTTGGAATTTGACCTTGACCTTGAAATTAGACCTTGACCTTGGAATTTGACCTTGACCTTGAAATTTGACCTTGACCTTGGAATTTGACTTTGACCTTGAAATTTTACTTTGTCCTTGAAATTTGACTTTGTCCTAGTCGACCATCATGGATCCGACATTTTATGTTCAGTACATGCTACCAGGAGCGACCACCTGCTGGAGTACACCATCTTGTGCGTGTACTCGTATTATAGAGTACATTTCCATCTGGTTAATTTTATTCTAACATGCTACATTGCAGTAATCATTTATTACCGAGGTCCCCCCCCCCCCCCGCCATTCTGAAATTTGGGCGACATCTTGAAATCATGTAATTATTTAGCTAGAAATGCGGGAAAAATTCCAATAGTCTCCGAAAAAATCAATTAATTCACAAATTGAATCGATGGATCCCTGTCCACGGTTCGATTCTTGACCAGAGACAGTTGTAACTAATTATTAAATAAATGTTAGGTTCTGTTTTCCATTACCTTTCGCGGAGTTTATTAATCATTCACTCTACGAAAATCAACTCAAGTCATTATACCGGACCAACGAATTAAATCAGTGCCGATTAGCCTATTATGAAAGTCTAATTTTTCAATAATCTGAATAACATATAAGCCGTTCATGTAGAAAGCCACACATATAGATCAATTGCCTTCAGTCCATGAGACCGAGTCATGTCATTATCAGACGTATAGGCTAGTCATTTCAGGACCACATGACCTTCGTAATCCATCGTGACATTTTTATACATTCTAAAGGACCAAGTAACCTTGTAAAATATTTTAGTAACACCAAGAGGTGATAAACTAGTAAATATTCAATCACTACATTTTGTACTACGCGCAATCAACAAAAAAGGAAGCACCAACAACGGAAAGACAGCACCACCAACGAAAAGACAGCTCATTTGGAAGCACCGACAACGAAAAGGCAGCACCGCCAACGTAAATACATCACATTTGGAAGCACCGACAACGAAAAGACAGCAGTGACAACGAAAAGGCACCACATTTGGAAGCACCAACATCTAAAAGACAACACCGCCATCGAAAAGGCAGCCCATTTTGGAAGCACCGACAACGAAAAGGCAGCACCGCCAACGTAAATACAGCACATTTGGAAGCACCGACAACGAAAAGACAGCAGTGACAACAAAAAGACAGAACATTTGGAAGCACCGACAACGAAAGGGCAGGGGCGTAGCCAGGGGGGGGTTTTAGGGGTTTAAACCCCCCCCTTAGCACCAAATCTTTAATTAATTTCTTATTCATCACTTAAACAAATTTCATATTAAAATTAATAACATTTTTACCATTACAATATTTAAATTTAAGTACCGAAAACTGCTAAAATAGCACTATTTTACACCTTAAAATCCAAAATTTTCCCGGGGGAGGACCCCCGGACCCCCCGCTTTAGTACGGGGGGGGGAGGCATGCTTCTTAACACCCCCCATTCACAAATCCTGGCTACGCCACTGCGAAAAGGCACCACATTTGGAAGCACCAACATCTAAAAGACAGCACCGCCATCGAAAAAGGCAGCACATTTTGGAAGTACCAACAACGAAAAGGCAGCACCGTCATCGTAAAGGCACGGACCGCAAGACCGGGTCATGTCAATATCAGACATATAGACCATGAACTCAGTGCACACAGGAAAAAGGAATGTACACGTAGGAAAACGGAACGTACACGCTGTAAAACGGAATATACACACAGGAAAACGGAATTTACACTCAGGAAAACGGAACGTACACGCAGGAAAAACGGAATGTACGCGCAGGAAAACGAAAGGTACACGCAGTAAAACGGAACGTACACGCAGGAAAAACGGAACGTACACGCAGGAAAAACGGAACGTACACGCAGGAAAAACGGAACGTACACGCAGGAAAACGGAACGTACACGCAGGAAAACGGAAGGTACACGCAGTAAAACGGAACGTACACGCAGGAAAAACGGAAGGTACACGCAGGAAAACGGAACGTACACGCAGGAAAACGGAACGTACACGCAGGAAAACGGAACGTACACGCAGTAAACGGAACGTACACGCAGGAAACGGAACGTACACACAGGCTCCAATATTCATTGGCTTCAATATTCATTGGCTCCATCAGTCATTGTCACCAACAGTCTTTTGGTTCCAAAAGTCTTTTGGCTCTAAATATATTTGGCTAGAATTCTTCGAGTCTAAGAGACTATGAGACCACATGGCTACGAGTCTAAAATGATCTAGATATTTTACGAGTTATACACGGCTTGCGAGGCTAGAGCTACGAAGCTTCTAGTTCACAAGTTTACGTGACTGCGAGGATACAGAACTACTAGTCTACATGAGTACTTGACTACGAAGCTACTCGTCTACAAGGCTCCAATTGCAGCATCTGTCTTCGTCAGAATTTTCTCTCTTGCTCCAACTGCACCGCCACCATTATGTTATAAGATTACATGGATACTTGCTTACGTAGCTTCAAGTCTACGAGACTCCATTACATCATGTCTACGCTACTACGAGCCATGAGGTTACGAGACTACGTGACTACGAATCTTCAAGTTGACGAGACTGCGAGGCTACAGATCTACGAAGCCTCTAGAAAACGAGTTTACGTGTCTGCATGGATACAGGAATACAAGTCTGCATGAGTTCTTGACTACGAAGCTACTCGTCTACAAGGCTACAATTACTACATTTGTCTTCGACGGAATTTTCTCTTTTACTACATCTGCTCCATCACCATTATGTTATAAGATTACAAGGCTACTTGCTTACGTAGCTTCAAGTCTACGAGGCTCCAATGCATCATGACTACGAGACTACGTGCCATGAGGTTACGAGACTATGCGATTGCAAGTCTTCAAGGTTACGTGATCCTGAGGCTATAGGACTACCAAGCTTCCAGAACGTATGGTTACGAGACTGCATGACTAATTGGCGGCGCGGCTACGAAACTTCATGTCTCTAACTGACTACAATAGCACTATTCAGTGGTGAGAGTTAATTTATCTCATGCAAAGGTACTTGCTGCAAGTAGTTCCGCTTTTCAACATCAGATGACGTCACGTGTTGCTTGCAGGTAAATAATATTTATTTCTTATATGCGGGATGCTCACTATCGATCGCATAAGAAGGATGGCTTCGTTAGTCTCCAAGGAGAAGGAAGTTCGTCCTTCCTGCTAGTGCTTCTTAGATTTCTCACGGTCCACCATCTTGGATTGCGACG
Source organism: Bacillus rossius redtenbacheri (assembly GCF_032445375.1). Taxonomy (NCBI): domain Eukaryota; kingdom Metazoa; phylum Arthropoda; class Insecta; order Phasmatodea; family Bacillidae; genus Bacillus; species Bacillus rossius. Next base: position 36,559,131 of record NC_086332.1, read on the forward strand.
TTACGGCGACCATCTTTGATGGGTGTGACCTTGACCTTTGACCGAAACCGCAGGAATGATCGCAAGCACTCAGATTAATCATCAAAATATTGATAAGAATAATCAGGAGCACACGGAGAAAACCATCACAATATTGATAAGAATAATCAGAAGCACACGGAGAAAAACAACACATGTTTTCTTTGATATCATAAAATTACAGGAAAAAAATTTAAAAATAAAAATAAATTAATAAAAAATTTAAAAAAATTAAAAAATACATTAACTGATTCTGCTAGCTTGTAAACTTATCATTGTTGAGCAAAGATAGAGTTTTAGTACAAGCCAGAATTTTATGTATTTTTTAATTTTTTTAAATTTTTTATTAATTTATTTTTATTTTTAAATTTTTTTCCTGTAATTATATGATATCAAAGAAAACATGTGTTGTTTTTCTCCGTGTGCTTCTGATTATTCTTATCAATATTGTGATGGTTTTCTCCGTGTGCTCCTGATTATTCTTATCAATATTTTGATGATTAATCCGAGTGCTTGCGATCATTCCTGCGGTTTCGGTCAAAGGTCAAGGTCACACCCATCAAAGATGGTCGCCGTAACGTCGCAATCCAAGATGGTGGACCGTGAGAAATCTAAGAAGCACTAGCAGGAAGGACGAACTTCCTTCTCCTTGGAGACTAACGAAGCCATCCTTCTTATGCGATCGATAGTGAGCATCCCGCATATAAGAAATAAATATTATTTACCTGCAAGCAACACGTGACGTCATCTGATGTTGAAAAGCGGAACTACTTGCAGCAAGTACCTTTGCATGAGATAAATTAACTCTCACCACTGAATAGTGCTATTGTAGTCAGTTAGAGACATGAAGTTTCGTAGCCGCGCCGCCAATTAGTCATGCAGTCTCGTAACCATACGTTCTGGAAGCTTGGTAGTCCTATAGCCTCAGGATCACGTAACCTTGAAGACTTGCAATCGCATAGTCTCGTAACCTCATGGCACGTAGTCTCGTAGTCATGATGCATTGGAGCCTCGTAGACTTGAAGCTACGTAAGCAAGTAGCCTTGTAATCTTATAACATAATGGTGATGGAGCAGATGTAGTAAAAGAGAAAATTCCGTCGAAGACAAATGTAGTAATTGTAGCCTTGTAGACGAGTAGCTTCGTAGTCAAGAACTCATGCAGACTTGTATTCCTGTATCCATGCAGACACGTAAACTCGTTTTCTAGAGGCTTCGTAGATCTGTAGCCTCGCAGTCTCGTCAACTTGAAGATTCGTAGTCACGTAGTCTCGTAACCTCATGGCTCGTAGTAGCGTAGACATGATGTAATGGAGTCTCGTAGACTTGAAGCTACGTAAGCAAGTATCCATGTAATCTTATAACATAATGGTGGCGGTGCAGTTGGAGCAAGAGAGAAAATTCTGACGAAGACAGATGCTGCAATTGGAGCCTTGTAGACGAGTAGCTTCGTAGTCAAGTACTCATGTAGACTAGTAGTTCTGTATCCTCGCAGTCACGTAAACTTGTGAACTAGAAGCTTCGTAGCTCTAGCCTCGCAAGCCGTGTATAACTCGTAAAATATCTAGATCATTTTAGACTCGTAGCCATGTGGTCTCATAGTCTCTTAGACTCGAAGAATTCTAGCCAAATATATTTAGAGCCAAAAGACTTTTGGAACCAAAAGACTGTTGGTGACAATGACTGATGGAGCCAATGAATATTGAAGCCAATGAATATTGGAGCCTGTGTGTACGTTCCGTTTCCTGCGTGTACGTTCCGTTTACTGTGTGTACGTTCCGTTTTTCCTGCGTGTACGTTCCGTTTTCCTGCGTGTACGTTCCGTTTTCCTGCGTGTACTTTCTGTTTTCCTGCGTGTAAATTCCGTTTTCCTGCGTATACGTTCCGTTTTCCTGCGTGTACGATCTGTTTTCCTGCGTGTACGTTCCGTTTTCCTGCGTGTATGTTCCGTTTTCCTGCGTGTACCTTCCGTTTTTCCTGCGTGTACGTTCCGTTTTCCTGCGTGTACCTTCCTTTTCCTGCGTGTACGTTCCGTTTTCCTGCGTGTACCTTCCGTTTTTCCTGCGTGTACGTTCCGTTTTACTGCGTGTACCTTCCGTTTTCCTGCGTGTACGTTCCGTTTTCCTGCGTGTACGTTCCGTTTTTCCTGCGTGTACGTTACGTTTTTCCTGCGTGTACGTTCTGTTTTTCCTGCGTGTACGTTCCGTTTTAATGCGTGTACCTTTTCGTTTTCCTGCGCGTACATTCCGTTTTTCCTGCGTGTACGTTCCGTTTTCCTGAGTGTAAATTCCGTTTTCCTGTGTGTATATTCCGTTTTACAGCGTGTACGTTCCGTTTTCCTACGTGTACATTCCTTTTTCCTGTGTGTACTGAGTACATGGTCTATATGTCTGATATTGACATGACCCGGTCTTGCGGTCCGTGCCTTTACGATGACGGTGCTCCTTTTCGTTGTTGGTACTTCCAAAATGTGCTGCCTTTTCGATGGCGGTGCTGTCTTTTAGATGTTGGTGCTTCCAAATGTGGTGCCTTTTCGTTGTCGGTGCTTCCAAATGTTCTGTCTTTTCGTTGTCACTGCTGTCTTTTCGTTGTCGGTGCTTCCAAATGTGCTGTATTTACGTTAGCGGTGCTGCCTTTTCGTTGTCGGTGCTTCCAAAATGGGCTGCCTTTCCGATGGCGGTGTTGTCTTTTAGATGTTGGTGCTTCCAAATGTGGTGCCTTTTCGTTGTCACTGCTGTCTTTTCGTTGTCGGTGCTTCCAAATGTGATGTATTTACGTTGGCGGTGCTGCCTTTTCGTTGTCGGTGCTTCCAAATGAGCTGTCTTTTCGTTGGTGGTGCTGTCTTTCCGTTGTTGGTGCTTCCTTTTTTGTTGATTGCGCGTAGTACAAAATGTAGTGATTGAATATTTACTAGTTTATCACCTCTTGGTGTTACTAAAATATTTTACAAGGTTACTTGGTCCTTTAGAATGTATAAAAATGTCACGATGGATTACGAAGGTCATGTGGTCCTGAAATGACTAGCCTATACGTCTGATAATGACATGACTCGGTCTCATGGACTGAAAGCAATTGATCTATATGTGTGGCTTTCTACATGAACGGCTTATATGTTATTCAGATTATTGAAAAATTAGACTTTCATAATAGGCTAATCGGCACTGATTTAATTCGTTGGTCCGGTATAATGACTTGAGTTGATTTTCGTAGAGTGAATGATTAATAAACTCCGCGAAAGGTAATGGAAAACAGAACCTAACATTTATTTAATAATTAGTTACAACTGTCTCTGGTCAAGAATCGAACCGTGGACAGGGATCCATAGATTCAATTTGTGAATTAATTGATTTTTTCGGAGACTATTGGAATTTTTCCCGCATTTCTAGCTAAATAATTACATGATTTCAAGATGTCGCCCAAATTTCAGGATGGCGGGGGGGGGGGACCTCGGTAATAAATGATTACTGCAATGTAGCATGTTAGAATAAAATTAACCAGATGGAAATGTACTCTATAATACGAGTACACGCACAAGATGGTGTACTCCAGCAGGTGGTCGCTCCTGGTAGCATGTACTGAACATAAAATGTCGGATCCATGATGGTCGACTAGGACAAAGTCAAATTTCAAGGACAAAGTAAAATTTCAAGGTCAAAGTCAAATTTCAAGGTCAAGGTCAAATTTCAAGGCCAAGGTCAAATTCCAAGGTCAAGGTCAAATTTCAAGGTCAAGGTCAAATTCCAAGGTCAAGGTCTAATTTCAAGGTCAAGGTCAAATTTCAAGGTCAAGGTCAAATTTCAAGGTCAAGGTCAAATTTCAAGGTCAAGGTCAAATTTCAAGGTCAAGGTCAAATGTCCATGTGCACCGCGCCCGAGCGAGCGAGTTATCTGCAGACGGACAGCGGGCCAGTATCCAGCATTCCGGAGGGCCGACAGCAAAAACAAACCCCCGGCGCGAGAGACGTCGTCGACGAAGACCCGAGGGAATGTAATTTAATTTTTTGTTTTTGTTTTATGTGCTACGGGTAGGTCCCGCCGAGCGCAAGAATTCCGCGCGGGCAATGGTTTGCGAATTGGTTTTGAGACTATTCCATGGGCCCCCGGCTCTGAGAATGTCTCTGATTCGCGCGCTTGATGAACCGGGCGAGTGGCAGCCGGCCAATCAAATTTCGCTCCCGGCCTGCGGAACAACATGACGGCTACCGCATCGCTCTTTATTTCTTGATTGGACGCCGCATTCCATTGCGCAAGTGTGGTAACACGGGGAGTTCTGTGATGCAATTTCTGGAAGAACAGAAATTTATTACTGTTTATTTATTTTTCCTTCCTGGCGTACACATCGCTGTTAACTCCCGAGGCATGTATGGATTATGAAATAGCTCGCGCAATGTCTGCGATAGCCAGTACCTATACGGTAGCCGTCGTAGCACGTGTCTTCAGTTATGTCGGGAGTTTATACCATTGTTGTGGCAACCAGACTTGTCATATTTTCTGTCGTGGGTTCCGTAATTACTGACGTGTTTGACCAATCAAATTGCGGCATCTTGTGAATCCACAATGCAGAAAATAAATATTTAAATGCAAGGAGGTTGTAAGGCACCTACGGCACCCGTTAAAAAAAAAGTTGATTATAACACTTTAATTATTATACACGTAATTTTGACTAAATATTCAATTTATTTTAATATTGTGAGAATAAATTTATTTCATACATATATATTATGTAAGAAAAAATTAACAAAAATGTTATTAATGTTAAGTGCATCTGTACTGTTTACCGACTATTTTAGCAGCAATAAATTAAGTGACCTCAAAAGAAGAATATAACATTAAAATTCAAAAGGGCGTAGCTACAAAAAAGCAAATCTGCCAAAAAAAAGTTCGGGCATACAAACATAAATATTATATACATAAAAAAACCATCTTTTTTTTACAAAATTACAAACTTCAAAGATATAAGCACATTTAAAAATAAAAACAAAGATTTTCGAAATGGCATAAGTACGAAATTCAAAATATCGTCAAAAAATTTCCATTGCACAAACTTAGATTTCTAAAAAGGGAAAAAATTTCACAGTTTTTCCCTTAGAGCAAAACTTTCTGAGATGAAAGCCGTTGTAATAATTATAAGCTACAAGCTTAAGGCGAGTAAGTGTAAGGCGCCCATTGATGGATATAACTCACACATTTTTAATAATAAAGACGTGTTCCACTTACGTACCTAGCTGTATTTCAAGTGTTATTCTGTTTTTACATTTCCATTTTCTATTTTATACACATCTCTATGGTGTAAGCTAATATTTGTGCATCATAATATGCTTGTCTCCAAAGTATAGATTTCTCTGTGGCGTTACAGAGCCTAGGAGTCAGTGATGAGCGTAACTATATATAGGAGTTTCTGAATGACGAACGACAAAATTGTAGACACAAGATGTTTTTACAACAAGCATGTGTGCCTCTACAATACACCCAAACATGATGTGCTGATAAATTACACTGGTCGGGCTCTTTATTAATGTGTTTTATCAGTATGTTACAGCCTTTAGAATACACAATAATGCTTTAGCTGAGTCTCGATTTCGTCTAAGGAGAGCAATTCGGCGTTACCCTGTGGCGTATCTGGCGAGGATGCCAGGACAGACGTGGCAACAGGGAGCCTTCATGTTCTGTGTTTTCAGTTCGTTAGCAGCCACTAGTCATTTCAACAGCCTACCCCTCCCCACTAGCTATCCGACCAGCCCTTTCATCCCTCGAGTGTGACGCAACTAGCTCGTTCCCCCATCGACCCGGCGAGGTGTTTCCACAGCACGGCGTGACTTGCAGCTAGGCTCGGTATCCTCCTGGAGTCTTCCTCCTGGAGTCTTCCTCCCGGAGTATTCCTCCCGGAGTCTTCCTCCAGTAGTCTTTCTCCTGTAGTCTTCCTCCTGTAGTCTTCCTCCTGTAGTCTTCCTCCCGTAGTCTTCCTCCTGTAGTCTTCCTCCTGTAGTCTTCCTCCTGTAGTCTTCCTCCTGCAGTCTTCCTCTTGAAGTCTTCCTCCTGAAGTCTTCCTCAAGTTGTCTTAGCTGAAGTCACTAATCTGCTATTTAAATTTTTTTTTCTTTTTTGACCTTTTGGGTTTTCTTGCCCAATCTAGCTTTGGGAATTAGTCTTCCTCCTGGAGTCTTCCTCCTGGAGTCTTCCTCCTGGAGTCTTCCTCTAGGAGTCTTCCTCCTGTAGTCTTCCTCTAGAAGTCTTTCTCCTGAAGTCTTCCTCCTGAAGTCTTCTTCCTGAAGTCTTCCTCTTGAATTTTTCCTCCTGCAGTCTTCCTCCTAGAGTCTTTCTCTTGCAGTCTTCCTCCTGTAGTCTTCCTCCTGTAGTCTTCCTCTAGACGTCTTCCTCCTGCAGTCTTTATCCTGTAGTCTTCCTCTAGAAGTCTTCCTCCTGAAGTCTTCCTCCTGAAGTCTTCCACCCGGAGTCTTCCTCCCGGGGTCGTCTTCCTCCCGGGGTCGTTGTTGTTATTTGTTTGTTGGTTTGTCCTTCTTTCACGTAACGACGGAGCAACGGATCGACGTGATTTTTTCGCATATAGCTAGTTTATGGGCCGGAGAGTGACATAGACTGCATATAATTTGAAATTCCTTTCCTAAGGGAGGGAAAAAAGTTCAGTTTTATAATCGAAAATCATAGGAGGTGGGTCTTAGACAAGCAACAGTGAGTTTGTCATTTCTCTATGTCCACCACCTGGTCATTTAGTAAAGTCTGGCAACTTCCTATCCTCCTTGGCGAAATTCATACGCTTAGTGAAGCTCGCGGCTACTAGCGAACTAAAGGTGCTAATAAATGTTTAGTTTAGAACTTGGTCAATAGATGGTGTTGCCTTGAATTTGTAATGTGCTATCGTTTGGTGTGTCTGTCACGTCTTGCCTAGAGGTTACCTGCCTTCCCACAAAATGAAGCTGAAGATTGGAGTCCCGGTTTTTCTGTTGCGTAGCCTTGATGCACCGAGATTGTGCAATAAATGGGACTTTAAAATCGTAATTTCCAGTTTTTCGAGTGTATGTCCTACATACTTGAAACTCGGTAAATTTGTTTCTAATATTATGATGTTTAGCCCGGGCAACGCCGGGTACTTCAGCTAGTAGGTAATAAATCCTATTCCGGTTATTCCAACGAAACAAATATTCACTGTGATGTAAGTGTGGTTCCTTCTCCGGTTCGGAGCATATGCCGTTGCTTGAACTTTGTGGGAGTTCAGCGAGATCATTATATTCTCGACTTCCCACGCATTATCAACCACGCAGATCACGTTTCTGAGAACCACACCGCCACTTAAAAATAAAGTAAAAAAATCCCCAGCTCATATCTTTTCGCGCGAATTTAAAACCGGAAGAATTCGACCGGTATTGTTGAATAATTCAGCAGACGCCAGACCGAACAGCTCCGGCACTGCTCGATATATTTACATAATCACTCCCACTTGCCCCCCCCCCCAAATGCTCTTTCAACATGCTCGCATATCCGTTCGCGCCTTGTGGCAGAGCCTCAGTCGATAAAAAAAAAATTGTGGTGTAGGACAAACTACATAGGCATGCGTACCGGGAACTGCAGCGAACTGTGGAAAATTTCACGAACTCAACCATTCGTCGTGTTGTGCAGGAATATGTTCAAGAAGCGAACACAGATATCGAGTCCCAAGCGCTGTCATATTAATTCTCTTTTACTATAACAGTCATCTCGTCCATGCAGCCTGACGGTCGCAGGAACTGTGATGGTTGATTACAACACTCAAAAGGCGCTAGGGGCGTGGCTGTCTGTGTGGTCTCGGCTGAAGTCGACCAGGCAACAGTGCAGCGAAGTGGGAAAGGAACGTTTCGTCTGGACGGAGGATGAGGGAGGAAACGGTGAGATGGATAACCTGGGGAAACCCACGGGCCCAAGGCAACGTCCGCCTCGTTTCTCACTTGCAACGAAACCGTGCTTGACCGCACCGAGTCACCTGTTAAATGGTTGGGTGGTGGGGGGAGGTGGTTCTGGTCGCTCGGAAAATAATACCAATGCTGCTGCGATGGAGTAACGAGTAGCAAAACAATAGGATTTTAACATATCTGCCCGATAATGGGTAACTGTTTACTAATACGTTTACAATTTTTTTTATATAAGAGTTACTGGAAATGTACAAGAAAAATACGTTTAATTTGTTGATTTAATATTCTATTAATTAATAAAAAATATTTAATAAAACATTTATTTTGGTTTTATTTATTTTTCTTATTGTAGTAATATAATTTTGAAACTGTAAACGAAAGACAGGGCAAGAAATTTTTGCGAAGTTTTCTACCAAGGACGCCGATATGATAAGTTTGTGAGGAGGCGGAGGAGGAGGGGGGTTGGTGGTTGTGTAGACCTTGGAGTATTATTAATATTTGGGAAGACGAATGGCGACTTGTAAGTAGCCATACAAAAAGTTCCAGTTCCGATCTTGTAGTAATATAAACTTATAATAATTTTCTCGAAAGAAAAATACCTGACTAAACTTTATTTTTTCTTGTCTGTGAGAGCTGTGCTGGTTTGGGAGGGGGGGGGGGGGAGGTGGAGGCCTTCCTCCGGGCATGGTTGCCCTTGGAAGAAACTGGGATTGTAGTTTGTAATACGAGCAGTAACGCCGCATCCCTTCTTCACATACGCGGGGAGTTTGTGTGCTATTTTCACACGTTCCCCGCCTGGTTGTAGCTGGGGGGTGACGGGACGGACGCAGGGCCGGGTTTGTTTCCGCAGCTGCTTCGCGGCGCGATTGTTTGTGTTGCGGAGCCGCGCCGCTCCTGGCGCGGGGCGTCTGTCGTCGCGCGAGCGAGCGACGGGGTAACGTCAAGCGCCGTCACTTATGCTGCAAGCCTGTGGGAACTGAAGTGGTCACCGGTAGCTCTCTTAGGCTGAGGTCGCAGATCAAAAAAATATAAGTATACACATATGCGAGTTTACGAGCGCTAAAATATGGTATTGCGCAAGTATGCACGTGTGAAACTATGCTAGTATGGAAGCGTCAAAGTGTAAAGTATACAACTATGCAAGTATACAAATGTGCATGCACGCTAGCATGCAAAATTGCAAGTATGCATAATTATGCGCAAGTATGCACGTATGCAAATGTGCAAGGGTGTATGTTGGAAGTAGCAAATGTGCAAGTATGTTTGTATGCAAATATGCATGTGTGTATGCGAGTATGCAAGTGTGCAAGTATGCAAATGTGTAAGAATGCAGGTGTTTGAGAATGCAAGTATGCTTCTTCATTCATACCTCACCCCTGCCGTCTCCTCTAATAACCGGTTCCCCCACCACGTCCTAACTATTTCCTTAATGCGATTGGAATTTTCGCAATGCTCGAAAATTGCAGCCCCCTCAACAAAGAAGTTCGACTTTGAAAATGTATCTCAAATTGACGAGGAACGCTGATATTCGTAAATTAACGCGTACTAAGTACACCTATTTGAACATATTTCCACAAGAATATATTTTATGTATACAAGCAAAACATTACGAAATGGGTGATATTACTAAAAAAAATTCACACCTATTTCTTCCGCTTGTGTGTCTACCCTCTTTATACCGAAAAATAAAAAATAAAAACTCGGGAGTGGAAATAAATATGGCGTTGTTTTAAAATAGGACCAAGTTATATGAAATTACGAAGAACTCTTCCGTTTATTTGAGGTGAATTCTTCGTTGTTAAAACCGTAGATTTACTGCAATTTCTATCAGTGCAGAACCTTGTCGACTACTGCTGCCCGCCTGACCTCCCGCACTCCAGTAGCTTCTGCGGGGAGTAAAGTCTGTTATTATATAATTTAGAAACTAAGAACGAAATGAAGAGAATAACTCACACTGGCCTTCGCGGTGGTTGCAAACATATCACATTCATTAGACGAGGATCTTCGGCTCATTCCTTTCCAGTTTTACTTTTTTGATATTTTTTTTTTAAGCTGCTTGCAGTTGTGCGACTTAGCAGGAGGCTCTGGGTGCAAAGGAGCTGCCATGGTGGGTGTCAGCTGTCCTCGGCATGAAAGGGAACGCGGCCTTTGTTGCCGGCCGACAACGGTGCCCGCGCCACACACCCCCCTCCCCCCCCCCCACCCCTTCCCATGCATTGACCGGCGACGACAAGTCTCGCACAGACATCGCTGTCCGTTTGTGTCCGCGTAGAGGCGGCGTCTGTCACGGACAACGTGTCCCGTTGTCACGTCACGTCACGTCTGCGCGGTGTCTGTTTCTCCATGAAGAGCATCCGAGCACCACCCTACCATTATGCATTGTTTACGTTCCCTTTTGCTCGTTTTTTTTCCCCTAACTTTTTTTTTGACATGACAACGTCTAATAAATCGATGAACGCCGGCTGCACGCACGAAAAAGTGTCCCGTTACGCACATTGTTCCGTTACGCTGTGTCCCGTTACGCTCATTGTACTCTTGCGCCGCATCTATCTCTCTTCCACTCGACTGTTTATAAAGTAAAGTGAAAAGTTAATGTGGTTTTCATTGCTTATTACAACAACAATTTCGGCAATAAAGGTTAATTATTCTTGCATTTTAAAAATCTGATCACTATTATAATTTCAAGTATTTATTCTTTTATTATTAAAATAAAATATGATTCAATTTTATTCATAAAAGTATGCAATCATTTCATCAATGTTTTGTTATGACGTTGTCACGTTAAACTATCGTCCGTAAACCGACTTTACAGACAACCAATTTTTTTTTCTTACTACTAGAAAGAGTGCACTTCCGATTGTCTACAAAAATAAGCTAAAACACACCTTCAAAAATTACTATCATTGAAAACTTTGTCACGCATACAGTTTAAAATCTCTTGCAGTTATATATCTACATTCCTTTTTTTTTATTTTGAGTTGTGTGTGTCGGGGGGAGGTGGCCCGGGGGAAGGGGAAGAGAAAGAGAGAGAAAATACATGAATAACTTAATATAAATACAATTACAAACTTGACGGTTTTAAAATCACTTTACGTAAACAACGCCACAAAGATGTCCTGAGCAGCTTAGAGCTGCATAGAAAAACATTTTCTCTACTTTTACAAAAGATTCCTTTGGAAGCCAGTTGCCAAGAAATAGTTTCTAATACAGCAAGAAAGATATTGCAACTTAGTGCAACACTTGGTTATGGTTATTTTTGAATATATTAAATATGTTTTTTTTTTCGGGATAGTACTGAAAATATATCTTACGAAAATTAAAGCATAATTTTATATTTTAATTGATGATTCATTCAAGCAAATATTATTAAACCATTAAAAAGATAACAGAATATTCAACTATTTGACTTTATTTTGTTGTATCATGCTCATGATGTGCGCAGTTAATACTGGAAAACTATTCAGGGAACGGTTTACAAATAACTATTAACTATTGGAGGTACTGGGACAATGCAAAGCATAAATGTCCGGTGTAAAGAATCCGAATGCAGTATTATTACGAACACTGTTTTGTAGGGTCAAAAGTTGTTTTCATGTAAAAGTACACATTTGTAAATTTCTGTAAATTTTACATGGATATTTCCCTTTAATTTACTACATATATATATATATATATATATATATATATATATATATAATGCGGTGGTTGCGTGTTTTGGGGGAGCTGTAAAGTGGAGAATAGCGCACCAGTTCACCGCCAACCGCACGCAAAGCAAGGAAGATGGAGACGAAAAAAGTGGCAACTCAATGCTATAACTAACGCTTTTACTTTATTTGGGAACCAGGGAGCTTGCGGGATTCAGAGGAAAACTAACAATACGAAAGTCGTTAACTTTACGAAAGTAAATGTTGGCAACCTTGATTTTGTTTGTGGTCGTTCGTTGCTGGGAATATGAATCATATGTAATATGTTCAATATTAATTATTTTTCAACACAGGACAACCAAAACACTTATGTTAAAATGTTTTATCTTTAGTATCAAATATTAACAACTGCACAGTCACAAAGAAACTGCACAGTCGCAAAGTTTGAGAGCTGAAAATCGTAATCTCAGTTTCTATTACAAAAAAAAAAAAACACCCGGGCAAAGCGCACACAAGATTTTTCTTTGCAGCCATTGCTACAAAAAAAAATTACATTGGCAAAAATTATTTCCAAAGTATATTTTGATTTTATATATAATGCGCCACTCCGTTAATACGCCATTCCATAAATTCTAAACTAATAATGTTAGTAAATATTCTTTTTTATTTAAGATAGTATTAAGAAATTGATATGTTTTCCATATATTTAAAACTTAATTTTTGATGTTGGCATTTCTCAGCCGCACAGTTTTTAGTGGCCATATTCGGCCTGTTTAAGTTTCGCCCCCTGGCACAAACGTCTACTGCAGTCTCCTGGGTGTGCAGTTCTTGTTTGAACTTGTTTGCGTTGTTGGAGGGGGGGGGGGGGGGGGGAGGTATGAGCTGACAGACTTCCGGCTGCGCGGAGAAGACGGTGCCTCGTGAATGTGCCGAGGATTGGTTTGGGGGGGGGGGGGGGGGGGGCGGCGGTTGGAGGGTAATTAACAGTCGCGGCCCGCGGCGCGATAACAAAAGGTAGAACGGAAACAGCAGTGGGGGTAGCAGGGGGCAGTTAATTAACTGAACGAGCGATCCGCACGGCCGGTTTATTGCCGGCAGTTATTGTCCCTTAATTGAAGGGAAAAAAAAAAAAAAACAGTTATGTAGTCACCGCAAATTATTATTTTTATGTTTTCGATGTAAATCCCATCAGAATGTTCATGTTTAAAAAAAAAGTTAGTTTTATAGTGTGTACGAAGTGGATTATTAGTGCGACAGTAACAAAGTGTACAGAGAGTATTGCTGTAACATTTAGTGTATTTATTTACCTATTTGATAATGCTTTTAACAGATGCGTATAATGCTTATTTACTCTATGTTCTGCTACTGTTCCATTGACGTTAACACAGACTTTAAAATATGAATTCTTTCAGTATTTTTTTAGGTTAGGTATTTGAACTTAAGATGGCATTGATATGTATTAGTCAGGTTACCGTGACAACTGATATGTTATCATTTGTTAGTATTGGTATGGGGAAGTCTGAGTATTTAATTAATACGTTATTTATTAATTTAGGAATGTAGAAAAAAAATTATTGTCTTATAATGCCGTTTTACAGACAATTTGTTTAATTCCTGGAAGTTTTGGATTGATAACTTATTGCATTAGTCGTTTCCAAGTTTTTGTATTAATTTTAGTTTGTTTTTGTGTCACAAGACACATATTTTTAATATAATGATAAATTTACCCGAATGTCTCTAATAAAATCTTTTGGAAAAACCTTCAATGTTTTTTTCGTTAATATCAAGACACGAAAATGCAAATTATGCAATAGTTTATTAAATTGTATGTCTATAAAAAACGTAAAACTGTATAGAATGTACCTAGATCCTGAAACCGAGAAATTCAGAAATGACCTAGATCCTGATATCGTTCGGGAAGGAAAAAAAAATACTAAAAAAAAATATTTTGTTTTATGCTGTGTGGTTGGTAGTGTCAGGATGGTCAGTGGCCGAGGAATCATCATGTTTTAACGTGGGAGTGAAATGTCTGATGTTGAGGGTGCTCAGTGGTGACGGGGGAGGGCGGGAGAGAGCCTCGACTCCAGCCGACGACGCTGCCGTGCGTCGCGTGTCGCCCCGGCCGGCGGCCAGATGGGATCTGAGCGCGGGCGAGTCCACCTCGCCGCAGTCGAGGAGGCGGGCGGCCGCCAATGAGAGTCGCACCTCGTGGGTCTCTCGCTGGCATCACCTCTGAGCACAAGGATCTGATCCGGCGCGCAGTCTTCTCGTCGTGCACAGGGAAAAACTGTGAAATTTGAGCGGTAACCATAACATCATATGGCTGAGAAAGGTGTAATTCAAGACCTTTAAGTGCTTTCAAGAATCTGTACAGGTTGATTGTTGTTTTTTTTTTTTGCCTAAATATTACTCTGAAAACACGCCTTTTAGCCATTTTAACTCTTCTAACTCTTTTAACTCTCAAAAGCTCACACACAAATACACACACACACACACATAAGCTGCTGGCTCTGTGGTGAGAGACTCCGGATGGTCAGCCAAAGGTCCTGGGTTCGATTCTCGTCTGGTTTACTTTCCAGAACTAGAACTGCGGGAATCAATGGTAAATCATCGCAGTCTCGCATCTCTTGGTTCATCACCCTTAGCGATCACTGAGATACAGTCCATCCTCCGGGACGATAGCATCATCATCATTGTCACCCTCGTCATCATCTTAATCGTCATGATCATCATAATATAATGATGACGATAGTCATTGCTGCTCGAAAAGGAGTGTTGGCGAAAGCCGTAGAGTAGGTAGGATGAGTCTGCGGGGGTTCGCCATTGCTGTTACCGACAACAACACAACCAATTATTTACTCTGGAAAAAAATCTCCCACTAGTCCCCGGCTGGGAGTCGAACCTATTACTCGTCAACAGTCGGACGCTGTTAAAGCATAAACGCTTTGGTTTAACTTAGGCGCGTGCTAGACAGTTATGCTTACAGTTTAAAAAAACTTGCAAGTCTTTACGAAGCGATGTTTGGGTCGATTGTATAGAGTTATGTGGAAGCATGGATTTCCCCGAAATTTTATTTTGAAATATTGTCAGAAATCCGTTGAAACAGTTTAATGTTTTAATGTTCAAAACTGATTCTCCATATGGCAGGTTGAATGCGCTCTTCCTTCAACAGTCTCTCCGTTCCTAACCAGTAACACGTTAGTGCACGAATCGGGCGATTTTACTGCGTTTCGGCCCGATATTTTTTCATGTGTTTCCCCACGACTTTTGTGGGTATTTGTCAGATGTCAATGGGATATGGCTAACGTGATCTCATCCTGCACTGTGCTCGTGTGTAAAGGATGGCTGGTAAAAATGACTCAAAAATATTTATGCTACGAAGCTTAGGTCAAAGCCGAGATTATTTGGCGGCCATCAGTATTGCCCCGGTAAAACCCGTGCGTGAACACGTATTTGTTTTTTTTTTTTTTTGCTGCCTCTGTTCTTTTTTACCTCGTGGCAGGGACCCATACAAAATGATGAAATATGGTCAATATTTTGATTAAATTCACTCGTAACACGTGCATGTTTTTACGACTTTTTTTTATTGGACCGCAGGTGTTTTTACAAACCCAAGGCAGTCAAAACCAATGACGGATCGACAGCAACTCAACGGTCGAATCACATTCGGGTCGTTCAGGAGTAAAGCGTCTTCTTTCGAGGACAGCAGTCAGTGAACAAACTGATTAAGTTTCCCAAAAAATAAAAAGCTCCATCAATTCTAGCCTTAAGGTCATTAAACCCAAGAAGTTAACCTGAGTAGATTATGCTTCATAGGATTTTTACGTCGCACGGTTATGTATAGAACCTTAACCCTTTCAGTCTATTCGTACACTGAAGTGGACAAATTATATCTCAATGATACACGTAGTTTATCAACATTGAATGTGTCGGTCAAGGTCAGGGGCGTAGCCGGGGGGGGGGGGGTTAGGGGTTCAAACCCCCCCCCCCCTTAGCACCAAATCATTAGTTAATATCTTAATCACTCAAACAAATTTCATATTAAAAATTAATAAAATTTTTACCATTACAATATTTAAATTTAAGTACCGAAAACTGCTAAAATAGCACTATTTTACACCTTAAAATTCAAATTATCCCGGGGGAAAAACCCCCGGACACCCCGATTTAATACGGGGAGGGGGGAGGGGGGCATGCTTCTTAACACCCCCCATACACAAATCCTGGCTACGCCACTGGTCAAGGTACACATTCTACTTGACATGGCTATGAAAAAAAATTACTATTCGTATAACTTTATAAATTATAGTATAGTAATGATATATTATTTTAATTAGAGCTTAATATTATTACAACATAAAATAGACAAAAAATAGCGTAGTAAAAAAATATCTTGGAAGTTGATGAAAGTTTATCTGAAAGAGTTAAAGCCGCGGGATATCCAAGACTGCAGACGACTCCGAACTACTTGGAGATTATCACTCAGTGCTCATGTATATGAGTCATGCCGGGATGTTGGGATCGAACCCAAGACCCTCACCTCATGATCGTGACGTGTTATGTCGTGACAGTGCACATACCCAACTCATGCACGCTGTGAACTTGCAGTATTGAGCCAGCAGTACAGTGAGCAGAATGGCCAATTACGTTTCCCCTCCACGAACGATAAATTTATATTTTATAAGTTATATTATAAAGGGTATTAGACTCGCTGCCTTATGTCACTTGGGAGAATAGGGAGCAGCTTTTGAACTAGCTATTTGTCATGTCTGTAATGCCAACACTACCGTGGCCGTTTAGCGATAAATTGCACTGACCAAGAGGAAATGTAAGATCTTAAATATTCCTTTAGACGTTCACAATCTGATGATAGGTCATTTTGTCCCTGACTGAAGAGGAATTGAAATGTTTACGGGGCAATTCAGTTGTTTCAACAATTGAGTTGTTATAAGTACATCGTTCATCATAACACCGTTTTGACCAAGCTTCGAATCAGATACGAGCTGGATGTATAAACAATTCTGACATCTGTAATTTTTTCATGAATTAATACATAGAGTTATGGGCGTTTATGTCTTTTAGTGCTCATCATAAAGCTTCGGTAAATGTTTTTTTCCCCCGTTGTAAATCATGATTTAGCCCAGACTTTTACTTGCGCGGAATAAATGCTGTTTCCCCTTCTCGCCTGTCGAGGCGGCAGCAAAGTACGCAGCGCCGCGTGGCGGGCTAGCATACACGACCTTTCACAGGCGCTCGCGTAGCAGCCGTGAAATTTACGACCAAGCAATACAACCGCCAACTTGAAGCAGAGAGCACACGCGAAATAAAAGCTACCGACTCCAAAACACTTAAACCCGATATTCACACTTCAGCGAATAGCCTACTTTAATAGTACTTAGTTGGATATCCCGCAAGTGCATTCTTCTATACCAGTGGCACTTAGCTTGTTTTTTTTTTTTGTACGTAAACACAACAGAGAAAAATACGTTCGTACAACTAAATTTACAATTAAAGGTTATTCAGAGAATTTTGAAAAATATTTCTGAAAACCTATACGTACAAATAATTAATTTTCTACAAGAGAGTGGCGTAGCAATCACTACGCGTGTTAATCACTATTAATAGTCAATACATGAACCTTGCTCTAGACTGTTCTATTGAAAAATTTCACGATGAACTTAATTGTCTACGTAAAATAAGTTGTCTGGAATAACATATCATCTAGGTTTTTTTTTTTTTTTTGGGATCGGTTCCAGTTACGCAAATTTTCAGCGAGTCCGCAATCATAACATAAAAAGGATCAGAGCTCAAACAAGAACGATCGACTCGTTCGAAATGAAAGAGACCATTGGCTGCCCTTCCTTTGGAGTGGACCTTTGATCCTCGGCCACTCTTCCGGGAAAGATATTCTTGCGGGAAAATTGCAGCGTGGCCTTCCGTCAGGATATTCCACGTAGCGTCCGGGGGAGAAACACACACAGTATGAATTTTAATAGTAGTGTAAATATTGTCCTACATCTTATACGGAGAAAACCCTTTGATATTTGCACTATGTACACAGCTTCATGCAAAATCTATGTTGGTCATAAAGGATTCGAAAGAAACTATCACAAAAAAATTATAAACGTAATAGGGAGCATATAATTTAGAGGAAATAGCATAACCAGTAAATTCATCTTTTATCTAACTACATCAGGGGGCTACAATATTCGAGCGATACGAGAATTCCGATGGCGCGATAGTTAGGGAATAGTAATGTACGTGGTGGGGGAACCGGTGGAGGAGAAAACGGTAGGGAAGGGGTAGAAATGGCGCAGCATACTTACACACTTGCATAATTGCATACTTGCACACATATATAGTGCAACCTCAGCCAAAGAGAATTGTGTTTCCTGTACCTAATAATACTATAGTAAGCAAGAATATTCACTTCGGTCGCGCGTGGACTCCAAGCACAGTTTTTTTTGTTGTTGTGAAATGTCGAGTGTTGGGCCGCTTGCTGAAGCGAGGTCACACCGTGGTCCAGGACGGCGAAGTGGGGTCGTGTCTCCGCGCGGCCCTGGGAGACCGGCCGAAGAGAGCTCGCGGTGGTTCGCGAGAGGCCGTGAAGTCAGCCCCGACGGAGAGATCTACGACGTCGGTAATGAAAAGGTGTCCGTGAACCCTGGCCGTGGGGGTAGGTTTGAGACGGCAGGAGTGCGTGGCCGGCTGGATGGATGGGCTTCAATTTTGGGCGGGACAAATAAATGGCAGCTCGGCGGTCGATGGGAACTGACATTTCCCTCAAACCCCCCCCCCCTTTCCCCCCCCCTTCCCCCCTCCTTCCCCCCCCTCCCCCGGACGGAACTCCTTTTTTGAGACCCGTTCGGACCGTCGAGCGGTGCCTGACGTTCGCAACTGGGTCACGGGAGGCTGCCTCTGCACCCTTGGGCTAGTGCCCCTCCCCCCCTCCCCGCAGTTCCCCCTTTGTTTCGGCGGGACTTCATCCACTCTGCCCCCCTCCTCCTTTCCTCGGCGTTGTCCTTCACACACACACACACACACGTTCTGGTTTCACGTCCCCGCCAATATTGGGGAGATTGCACTTTCTGTCCGCGGCGTTTTCTTGCGTGCTCCGGGAGGCTTGTTCGTCCGCTGATAACCCGGCTCTTTCGAAAATAGACCCGGGTTTATCGCAGTTTATTGGTTCTTGAAAGCTATACCAAAAATATAAATTTTTAAAGAGGATTGCTACATTCAAACAACTGTCAAACCAGAATTGTATACCACATAATTTAATGATTTCAGTACACGTTACGATGGACTTAAAACATACTTTATATATTATAAAAACCTTTTATAAACAATAAAACATGGTTACATTACAAATTTATTTAAAACCTAAGGCAAAAACACAAAAAAAAATTGAATGCAAAATATTTTAGGACTTAACCGCCATAAGGCTCGATTTCAAACGTCATGTTAGTTATTCCGTTTTTTTTTGTCGTTACATTTTTTTAAGGGCTGTTTCTAAAAAAATTCACTCGATACCTCCGTTGAATTTTGTTGTTCTGCAACATTTAACTTAGTCTAATATCAAGGTGCGTAAGTCTTCGTAAGTATCATCACGTGCGCGACTTTTCACATCCATTAGGGAATAGGTATCTGTCGGAAATATTTGTTTTTGGAAGAACAACAAACGCAAGGGACGAAACGAAGATAAATTTTTTAAATAATATCATTTAAATAAAAGCAATGACGAACAAACGAAAAAATAAATAAATAAATAAATAAACACGGCGCGAGAGACCGAGGATGGCACCTCCAAGGCTGATGAGCCATCAACTGTTCGTTCCATGAACTCAAGTGATTCCGAGTGTTCTGGGTGGAGCCCGCGCGCAGAGCAAGTAAGATAAAGAGTGTCATAACCACAGCTCTTTTTTTCTTTGGAAACCAGGGAAAAATGTGGTATTTATAGGCAACCTAACGACCTATAAAAGTAGTTAACTTTTCGAAAAGGTAAATGTTGGCAACCTTGTTTTTTTTTTGTGATAGTACTCAAGCAATTAAAGCTAGGGCACCACATCATAATTACTAAGAGTCATAATTACTAAGAGTACAGAAGCAAACCGTTTTCGGCATAGTTTAATGTAAACGGTTTTCCCTACTTTGAACTAAAATATGAGTAGGTATATATTTTGTTAGGCATATTTCAGTTTGTCATATTCTTCAGTGATAACTTTTATGTGAAATTGTTCGAGTATTTTTCGATCCTAACCCGCAGCAAAATTCGCTGAGTCGATAACCGGGCGGTTCGGGGGGGCCAGAATAATCTCGGAGTTGCCGCAGTCTCAAGCCTCGGCACACAACAGCGCGTCGCAGAACCACGCGACCGACGACCTCGCAGAGATCGAAACGGCTTGTCGGATGATACTTATCGACGTGGGACGCACCCGGTCGCTCATTGGACCAGGCGGGAGCGGCCTTGTGTCGAAGAGGACGTATACCCTCTGCTTTATTCTTCCTCTGCACCTCGCGACGACCTCCTGATGGACCAGGGAATAATACCTCGCCTCTACACTTCTTTTGTCGTCGAGCTCTCGCAGCTTTTCCTCATTACGGGTGTTGACTTTTCTTGGCGCGGAGACCTCCCCTCCTTGCGTGCTTGTTGTGTTCCTTGCCGCTCCGCCGTCTTCAGCTTCCTTCTCCGCCTTCGTCGCGACGTCGAACATCTTGAGCTGTGTCGAAACGAATTCATCGGAACTACTTGCCCAAATATGTTAGAATATATTTTACAATCTAACAATAAATCTTTCTGTCAATATTAAATTACAGCATACTTAATTTTTATGTTCCACAGAAAAGTGTTAAAAAAACTACAATATTTTACTTGAAGGATTAAAATTTAATAAAAAAAATTGGTTGTCTGTAAAGTCGGTTTACGGACGATATTTTAACGTGACAAAGTCATAACAAAACATTGATGAAATGATTGCATACTTTTATGAATAAAATTGAATAATTTTTATTGAATTATCACTATTTTGTATGGATACAAAGAAGGAGTGAAATGAAATCTACGATTTAATTGATAAATTTACTTTTATTTGCACTCATTAATTCAAATATGTTTATTACTTTAACGAACAGATTATTTTAACTATAACGTTTATACATGTTTGCTATTTAACTTCTTCCAATCTGTGTTATTCTGTTAAGGATAGGACGATGATAGGAAAAGTAGGAGACGAATGGGAGTGTTACAAGTTTAATGTGCCTCGAAAAAGTCAAATCGATGATTGTTCCAATCGAGTGGAAGAGAGATAGATGCGGCGTAAGCGTACAATGAGCGTGACGGGACAAATCGTAACGGGACAATGTGCGTAACGGGACACTTTTTCGTGCGTGTAGCCGGCGTTCATCTATTTATTAGACGTTGTCACGTCAAAAAAATTGCTACCATTTTACTAATAATTCTCTATTAAAAGGTTATGTGTTTCACATAGAAGGAATCGATACATGCAAATGCAGGATACGCATTGTGCGAGTGTCGCACATCACGTTTGAGTCACAATCTCGTGGGAGCTCCTGATTGATCCTCCTCGGCTACCGCGCGCTCATGTGGCATGGAATTTGTCGATTTTCTATTCCGGCTCCCAGCGAGATTAATTGATTCACGAGTTACTCAAGTGGCTCCGACCCACTTTAATGTAGGAGTATCTGTCGCCTTAAGGCGACATTTTTTAATATTTATTCCTCCCTTTTTTATTTAGCCTTCCTTTAAACGTAAATTCCTGTTTTTTTTTCCCTAATTGTTCTCTTAAGGCGCTTTGAAGGGGAGATTTTAGTAAGCAACTGAAGTGCGGAAGCACGGAAATGTAGCAGGTGGAAAGTCCATAGCACACATGCGTTTTTCCTGTATTATATTCTTATTTTGTGGTCACTTAATTTCTTGCTGCTAAAATTAATGGTTAATAACAGAGATTAAAGTGTTATAATCGTTTTTGAACAGGCGCCCTGAACGCCTAGTTAAAAATTTTACCAGGCTCGATGCAATCATCTTTTACAATATCACTTTCATAGAAAGAAACCTGCATTAGTAGTATAATTTGGTAGGTTTTAAGGACAGCCTTCAGGACTTGGTGTCGGCGAAGGTCGTTGTCGTGGATGACGTCAAGGTCAAGGTCATTAGAGGCAAAATTTGTCAAAGATAGTGTTCGTGACTTTATCCAAGCTTGCGGACTACCTAAATCACAGACTGAGGCCTATCGTAGGACCTATTTCATTATGTTGCTCGCAATCTGCATTTCAAAGAGAAGGACTTGGCTGAACAAGGGAAAAATACAAAAACAAATATTGTAGATTTGTGTTGCTACATTTCGACATTTAAAAAATTATTCAGAAAACACATACTTTCAATATTTTTTTTTTAAAAATATGGTTTTAATGGCAATGTACCTACTGTTTTCAATGACCATCGTGGTGTGTGTGTGGCCATATAGTTTAACCCCACTCCAGCGCACGGATAAGTCCCCAAGACCGTTAAAGAAGTAGTGTTCTAAAATATTTTGCTTCTAATATTTTGTGTTTTTGCTCACTGTTTTAAATGAATTCACAATATACCACATTTAATTTTTTATGAAAGGTTGTTTTTACCAAACAAGTAAATTTTTATGGTAGTCCAGCATGTACTGATAGCATAAAATCATGTGGTATACAGTATTGGAGTAACTTTTCGTATGTAATCTTCGTCTTAAAACTCTTTATTTTTACCACCTCTGTGACACACAATGGTGAATTATTGAGGTTTAATTAAGAAACGAGTCTCTGCCAAGTGCTAAATTTAATTTGACTTGAAGATACCCTGATTGCATTGTTGATTGGAGATATGTAAGTAAATCCTTTAAATAAATCCTGATAATGATTGCAACTATGGAGTTATAGAGAGTGACTTCTGCAGATTTTTTCCTTCGAATATTTGGTATAGTAAAACAATCGCAATAAATAAAATATGGGGAGTGAAATTCTCATAGAGCACTTGGACAGCTTTACATCAACAGGTTTCACGCGCGAACTGATGGCACAACTTGGAAGAATTAACGAACTTCTGCAGAGCTTTAGTTCGGGCATGCGGGAAGCAGAGTGCTTCGCGACCTTTACTTGGCGGGAATTTAAAATTAGGCGAGTTCTACTTCTCAGAACCCTCAATATTTTTCTTAAAGTCAACGAAACTGTTCAACCAAACTGTGAAAACGTTAACAATCTTTGGTGATGAAAATTACTAACGAGCTAATCATTTTTTTTATAAAAATCATGAGAGTTATTCATGAGTTAGATCCGTTTGGTAATTTAAATAAAAATGAACTTGTGAGAAAAAGTTTTTATTGGCAGTTTTAGTTTCCTACAGACCTTTTTTACATTTTCACATAACCGCCATTCAGTTCCAAATACTTTTCGAAAAGTTGCATCAGTTTCTTTAACCCCTATGCTTAGATGTTCGCCGTCAGGAAAGTAAACCAGTTGACAGTCGTAATTTTTGTAATTTTTAATGTAATTTTTGGCCCGCGTTTCATTAAATCAACCAAAATAACGCCTTATTCATCCAAAAAAAACGGTAGCTATTATTTTTCGACTCGAGTACAGAGATTGCTTAGACGTTTTCCGGAGATGTTTACCGAGCGCCTGTTCTTAGGCTACACGCATTGCGTATTCGAAGTCCATGATGTCTATGGCCGAGGCGTCCGTTCCATTCCCAGGCGGCGAACTTCTGGGCATAGGGGTTAAAGAAACTGGTAGAGCGTTGCGAAAAGTGCTTGGAAATGAATTGCGATTATGAGAAAACGTGAAGTAGATATGTAGTAAACAAAAACTGCCAATAAAAATTTTTTTTCGCTAGATTATTTTTTAATGGCCAAACGGAGCTTACTTTCCGAGTAGCCCTCGTCTTAAAACAGTGGTTAGAGCTTCTTGTTGGTGAGCCGAAGGTCCGTGATATGATTCCTGGTTTGGTCAAGGATTATTTCACTTGAGGATGATCTTCCTTACCGCCTCCGACTGCGGGAGGCAGTGTCTAACCATCGCAGAATCACCTCGCCTAGTCCTCTCCAGGCACGCCATGGTCATCACCCCACGCCCGATGACTGGTGATCCAAACCTTCCTCGCCATCATTAGAATAATATTGGTCGTTCGAAGCCAGTGGTGCGATTTATTTCCCTATCTGTCTCGCAGGATGTAAACACGGAGCAGAATAATAAAGATTAGCGCCATACCCACCCCCAACTACAACGAACGCAACAGCAATAAACGTACCAGACATGATTTGTTTTGCATCCGTCCGAATTTTATTGAAACAAATAATTTTGGTTCATTTTTTGATCAAACTCGCGGACTGACAAGTGTTTTTAAATGTAGGTTTTATTTCACGGGTTCTGTGTTGAATGTATCTATTCGCCTCATATTTCACGCTGTCTGCTTTCTGCGATAGGACTCGTCGGTCCGTCCTGCGCCCCCCCCCCCCCCCCTGTGAGCCGGCGCCTGAGACCTACCCGGGGAGCGCGAGCAGGGACAGAAGGAGTCGTGTTGGCGGGACCAGCAGCATAACACAATAATATCGCACGTTAATGCTTATTAAATTTGTTTAAATGGAAATTACAAAAATCTTTATTATTCTGCTGCTAGAGCTGAGATGGAGAAACTTAATTTCATTTGAATGAAAGGATTGGGCTTAATGCCTCTTCAAATTTGGGATCATTAGGAACTATATATTTTCCTCATAACTTATGTAGGGTGCAATAACTCCGCCCTGATTTTTTAATGCGTCGATTTAACAATGTGAAATAAAATGTGAGCATGTGTAATCCGGGAGAATTTAATTTGAATTTTTATTCTCTAAGTTCATCACAATGTTGTATTTTCGCTGCTACGTTTCATAAATAGTAATTTCAAGCGACTCTTTCCATGTTTTGGCCTTCTGATTTACTCACAGGCTTCGCCTCGTGTAAGTTAGTCCGTATTCGCGCGGGTTGAGGGGGCGGCCTGATTCCACGGGGCACTAATTAAAGGCGGGAGTCATTTGTCTGACTTTCCCTCCCCCCTTCCCCCACAATCCACCACCACTACCATCACAAGACACAAACTTATCCTCTCCCACGCTCTTGCGCTCCTTACTTCCCTTCCGTCATTAAATTATAATTAACTATAATTTCCGTACCGTATAAAATAAGACACTACGTAAAACTTGTAGATTCTGTAAATAATACGATGCCTGATTATTAAAACATAGTAATTTCGTGTTCCGAACATACCTTCTTTTGGTTCGTCCGGCAGAATATTACCTCAACTATGCTCGCGGTTGCAGCTTAGCGGTTATGAAATTCCCTGCTGTGTCTTCTCTGCCCAAAGTTGTCTTCCCCTTCATGTCAGTGTTAAAATTGCGATCGGCCTAACATTTTGTATGATTTTGTTTATCACCTAGAAAAAGTGAAAATTATTATAAAAAATATTACGATGCCGCACTGTTCAAAATGTTTTCTCGAAATTACGGATAATTGGTGATAAAATATTTAAGAAGCTCCAGAAAAATTCAGATACTTTTCTTGTTTTATTTTTCTTAATAAAATTAATATATCCCATAAAACTTCTGACACTTTCTGTTAGTTTGTTATATACAATTGATTCGTCTATCGTGTTTTAAGAGGGATCTTGCAAAACAAAATTTTAATTTTTGTTTTTAACGTAAAATATAAATAACTACATAATTTTATAGTTAAAGGATCTAAAACGACCTAAATATTAATCACAGTAACTTACTCCACTACTATTTTTTTAAAGTAGGTTAATTGATGTGGCGTAAATTTCAAGCAACGTAAATTTACTTTCATTAAATACTATGGACGTGTATTTAAAACTCCGAGTGCTAGAAGCCGACGTACCTACAATCAACCTACAAAGATGCTTTATTGTTTACACATACCAGCTGTGAAAAATTATTACTCTGTGTAAAGGCAGCCAGGGGCTTGAAATTACAGGGGCATGTTGGTACAGTTAGTTACACAAATTAACTACAGATCACAGCACCTTCTTGTTCCTGTGTGGCACGTGTCTTGTATGAATACATTTAGCTATGAATTTGCGTAGGGAAAACGTGTTTACGGACGGAGTAATTTAACAATAATAGTTTTCTTCGAGTGTTAAGTGACAAATTCTTGAATTGAAGTCGTCTTGCTTCAGAATCTTTGGATGTAGTTGTAACGCTTATATTACTATTCAAAACAGTTTTGATTTAAGTACATTTCAATATTATGAAGTAGCTGTTTGTTGTTTGGTCTGGCAGTGTGTGTGCATGCGAAAACAAAAATGGCAGCATATGGGGTAAGTTGTTTCACTGTGAAAACTTACCCCTTCTTTAATGTGTGATATGTGTGCCCGATTTGCATGGGATGATTTAAGTCTAAGTTAGGATGTTTATAATTTTAAAGGATTTGCTGCAAACGTCCTATAGTAAACAACAATAATGATAAGGATTTTGAAGTAGAGTCTGGAAATATAATTGATAAAAAAATTATAGTATGTTGTAAGTAATGAGATACTTTATAACTCTCGTTCATAACGAGAATTAAACATTGCCAACCTTATTTCCCAACACCAAATATTATAGTAATTCCTACGTATGTATTTTTTTTTTTAATTCTTAGCAGCGGGCCTCTCACAAAACTATATTTTTCTAGTATTTAGATTTTCTTGGCTTCTAGGTTGTTGAAGGCGAAGATATCACTGACGTTTCCGTCGACGTTGCAGTCGTCATCATCAGGGAGCAGTTACATACTGAGGTTATTACAAGTTCTCCTGCCTTTTAATTCTCTCGCCTGAGAGGGGAGTGTTTCCCGATTGGCTGCAGCCAACTAGAAGAGAAGAGGCCACTGACTGGCCAGCACTCCCAGCCAATCACAAAAGCCCAGCTCCGATTGACAACAAATAGGCCAACCAGGAGAAAGGAAGACTCTGCAGCCAGTCGGGGAACACTCTCCTCTCAGGCGAGAGTATTAAAATGCAGGAGAACATTTAATAACTCCAGTAGGTAACGGCTCCTTGATGATGGCGACTGCAACGTCAACCGAAACGTCGGTGATATTTTCGCCTTGGACGCGGCTACAACCCAGAAGCTAAGAAACTCCATACAATGGGCACGAAAGCCTACGATATTTACATTCAGTCTGTAGTTACAAATTTTTTTACTCAAGGAATAAATATTTTGGATATTAAATGCACATTTTAAACGAAATGCTTGCATGATAGGTTTTAACCGATAATACTGATACTGAATAGATATTGTAAACGTGATATGTTTACGGGACGGATCGAACCTACATGAAGAAAACATATAGAGGTACTACGCCTCTAAAGTCTTATGTTATAGCAGCGAACGCAGCTTCTTTTGGAACTTTTTCAGTTCGAGCAGTTCCTCAACTCACTGTGTAAATTTCGTAACGTTATCTCGATTTATAAGGTAAACATAAGAAGGGAGAGAACCTGAGTGTTGTTTTTGTTAAATAACGGTGGCTATTCACTGATAATGAAGGAATACTTACTTCGGGATGAATACAAACGATATTCGGTCTTTAGCGTACGAATACGCAGTCTCAAAAGAAGTGAATATTCTTTTCAAATGGTCAGAAATCGAGATGTCGTCACCGGACTGACTTTTTGCATTTTTAAAGCGTCACCATACACTGTCCTTAGGAACTCCCAAAGCCACTAGCCTTTCATGAGATACAAGCTTTAACAGGCACAACGTCGAAGAGTTTCTGAGAAATTTGACGAAAGTTTACGAAAAAAACACAATTTCGAAGCTCACGAACTGTGGAATGTCGACGAGACGGCTCAGCGTCCTTCTGAAATAATTACCATGAAAGAAGCGAAACACGTTAGTGCAGTTACGAGCAGGTATTTTTTTCAAGCGTTGATTCCAAAGTGCTTTCCTAGCCGTGAACCAATAAAGAGAATGTTAGTATGGAAGTGGGACGGTATGACTGCAGCCTGAGGCCAGACACGAGTATCGGCATTCCTCCCAGCTGAGCACAGCGGCGCGTCCACAGAGGAAAAGTAACGGACTGTATAGATACGGGTAGAATGACGTTTCCGGGGTTTCATTCTGCTACCGCCCAGCCGTCTGTAAAGCGTGCAGATACCCGCACTTCCGCGCTTTTCCCAGGCTTTGAGGAACCGTCAAGTGCGACGTATGAAAATAGGCGAGTTTTGTGTGTGTGTGTGGGGGGGGGGGGGGGAGGGGGGGGTGGGGGGGTTGGGTGGAGAATGATGGGAAAAATAGCCAAGGGCTGAGAAGGAGGGAGGAAACGATTTCGGGGAAGTGACGGACTCGTGGAAACTGCCTCAGTATCTGGTTGTCGGCGTATTCTCGAGAGGTACGAATATGAGTCAGTGGGAATAGCGTAGGCGGGACGTTAGGTGAGAAAGAAATTTGATCTGACCATTACCTCAGCAGGTGTAAATTGGGAGCTTTAGCAGGAATTAGAAGGAACATTAATATCTTCTTCAAAATTAATTACAAATTATACCTCAGTCCTTTTTTTTTTATGTACATTGGAGCTCTAGACTGAACATTTTACTCGCTACACTGTGATTGTTACTTCTCAACTCAGTTTGTATTTTGTTTTGGCTGTAAATCATAAAAAAAGGGGGAGGATTTTAAAGGGTGTTCAACGTTTATATCACCTATATGAAATTATTAAAGTACATAAAAATTAAAAAAAAAACACTTATTTGGATAAAATGCCACAGAACGGTAATATACCAGCAAATAAAAGTAAAATTGATTTTTTTTTTTTAAATTCTAACGAGTCTTT
The DNA here is from genome assembly GCF_032445375.1 of Bacillus rossius redtenbacheri. NCBI lineage: Eukaryota > Metazoa > Arthropoda > Insecta > Phasmatodea > Bacillidae > Bacillus > Bacillus rossius. The sequence continues at coordinate 36,587,537 of NC_086332.1, forward strand.
CAGTTCTCGCAAGAGATGTGTACTCAAACCTCGTTAATGAGCAAATTCATGTGTTCTCATGTTACAAATCAACTTAAAATACGAAAATCAGACACAAAATTTAAATTAGAATTCTTAAAAATGACACCGAGCATGATAAATATACATAAATTATTCATTTTAGAGAAAAACCTGTAAAAATATATGATAGCAACTTTAAAAATACCTATAATTTATTAGCCACGAAAATTGTGTTGGGACGAACACGGTGTCAAAGTTATTTAAAATTTTGTTGGTTCTCTAAAACATTACGAACGTGGCGCTATCTTTCAGGTATTTTTCAAACTGGAAGTTGCATTCCAATAGATCCCGGCTATCGACTTTATTTTCGACTGTCCATCTAGTTAAAATTCACTAAAATTTCAATAATATAAAGTTTCCAAACACGTTAGAAGTTACTTCTATGGCTTCTATGGAATTACTAAAATATTAACCTGAAACATTTTAAAATATACAGGTGTATTAAAACACAGTGTAAATGATTATAAAATTGTATTTGCTTAAACGACTGAAATCAGTCTGTAAATACTTCAACTTAGTTGTATAATATGATTATATTATAATTTTATTAAATAAGTAAAAAAAAAAATCAAATTTGGAGATTTAACCTTGGTATTACTTTTTACTGTGATTATTTTAGTTGACCATATATATTCCAGGGGAGTTTTTTTTAGCTATCATAAAGTTTAATTTTGCACACCAATACGTTTAGTATGTGCCCTAATTTTTTACAGAAGTGTATTTATAGCCTTACGGGTTATGTTGCTACACGTGGGTCCGCCTTCTTTGTCCCACATGTACGTTCATCGACTTCCGTTCCATTTTCTCGAAATTATTTCTACCCAATGCCGTATACCAAAAGCAAAGATGTTTACACGTAAAAAGTTTAAAATGAATGTTTAAAGGATGATTTTAAAACTATTTGGATTCAAAAGGATTAAAAACTGAGATATCATAACCATGGATTTGAGTGACATAAAATAAAAGTGGCATCGCAGGAGCTTGACGTGACCCGTTTGACGAGGAAGCTAGATTGGCGCAGCTCACAGACGCCTGTCCTCCAGTTGACTCAGGCCGCACTGGCTCGAAGCGCGACACCCCTCACTTGGGTGCGCGCCCATAGAACAAGGAGCGAGTTTCAGAAGTGCGACTCTTACAGTGGAATATGAAACCATGTGTCGCCATCCGTTGGGTAGGCCCATAACTAGAGACCGGAAAAATTCGCGGGTTCATCCAGGATAGACTCCACTATCCTCTGCACACTCGGGCAAACACCACCTGTTCACTGGCTGCTAACTCGTGAGGCGTCTCAACTGGGTAACCTGTGATTCGACACTTCTACGAGTGAGGGTCACTAATTGGCCCTCTTTACTCCAGATTAACAGTGAACCAATGGCAGAAGCAGCACTAAGGTATAATTATTTGAATTGTAGCAGTTCACGAAATGAATCCGCGAATTTTTCAGGTCTCTGCCCATAACTACTATCAAAAATACTAGGACGGGAAATTAAAATACATATTGTTAGCTTTATACTGTTAATTTAACTACTTGACTGCTTAGTAACGATATTCAAACTGTTAGAGAAACACTTAATGCTTATTTTTAAAATCAAAATAGCTTTTCCTATAATATTAATTATTAGGAGATGCAAAATTTCTAGCATGCCAAGCCACAAAATATGTGGCTACTAAAATAAAGTGAATTATTTTTCACTGTTTTGTCTGTCCGATGAAAGCTTATGCATTTACTCCTCACTATCAATATAGCTCTGTCAGTAATATGTTGTGAATTCTACAGTGTAGCGGGTGGGTCTCAGTCTCGGCAATTAGAGTTTCTCCCTACCCTTCCCCCCCCCCCCCCTCCCTACTATCCGTCTCGGATATTACGGTCGGGACTGTTGTGCCGGAGGCCTCTCTGACAATGTGCTGAATCTTCAACTCCCCGCGCCAGACGGGAGACAAAGGTGACAGATTAAAAACAGTTGAACACATGGTCTTCCATCGCACGGTTACGGTCATAGAGTCGAGTCACTTGCCCGTCAACAGTGCGATGCTGTCGTCGGCGAGGCTAGTGCACGTACATCGTGTTTGGCGTGACAGTTAAAAAAAAAAGTAAACTGTAATGCTTCCAGTGACGAATTCTTCGGTACCTTTAAAACTGCAATTGCCATTTCATAAACACAACCACGTCGTTTTTGTTATCCAGGTTTTCGGAACTCTTAAAACCAAATGACATTCGTGGGCAAGAGGCAAATATTTCGGGTACCCGCGTTTGAAAATGCTTTTTTTCTATGAACGTTATTTGCCTGCTCTCTGATCCTCGGCTCGGCTCGAATCATGGTAGTCGACATTCCTGATGGTTAGGTGGTTTACAGACTTCTGCGAAAATCACTGTCTGAAGTGATCACCAACCTGTGTCTAGAACAATTCACCCGCCTAGACTTTTGGGGGAGACTAAAATTTTTTTTCAGTACACCGTATGTCCTTTCTTTTCTCTTGAAGTTGTTCACGGAAGTGCGATTTCTTTAGTTCGAGATAAATAAGTTAACTTCAGTTCCAATCCTCGAGGATTTAATTTGCTGTAAGTTGTTGTAACACTGCCTGGTTGTGTGCTCGCAGGAAAATGGCCTCCTCTTCTCGCTACAACGTGCAGATTTGTTTAAGAGGTTCGCAGGTGTTGTTATTGCTGGGAGTGTTGGTGTTCCGCCGCTTTAATGGCTCGCGGTGTTTGTTATTCTCACCCCGCGGGTCTCCGCCTTCAGCTGTCCTCGTGACGCGGAAGGAGCTGTGTGAACTGGGACACTGGTGTCAGCAAACAAGTCCTTTATCGCTCCTGGTGAGACCTGCCACGTGGTGCTAGCTCGTGGGTTATTCCTGTTCGGAGCGTTATCGCGCCAAACCTGCGATCTGATACAGATCATGAGGAAGTTGCGGGAGTATAGCAAAAACACCGTCGTAGATTTACCCTGCACAAGAAAAGGCCTTCCATACATTGCTAATGAAGGATGTTCTTCAACAACAGCTTCAACCTCGTCGCTCCAATTTAGTACGAAACAGATTTAGCCATTAAGAAAAAAAAATTATGTACACAAGATTAAAAGTGTTATTAAGAAAAACAGTAGGATTTACGATCACTAATGACGTGCAGTTAAACTTCACAACAATATGCCATGGCTTTCACATCAAATTAAGTACAAATAATATGGTTTGAGAATTTAATGTAAAATGATACAGAATTCAATGTAAAATTATACATTACAATGAAAAATAGTTAAAATAATTTCACTTCAAAAACCTACAAGAATACGTATATATTTTCTTACTATATAAATTTTGTATTCTACCTAAATTTTAAATCAAACTTTTTTTAAGGTATGAATCTGATACACAGGCAATGTAGAGGACTATACACACTGTATAAATCTATGTACTCATTATTTAGCGGGTATTTTCAAATTTGTAATCCAATATATTATTTTAATTTAATTATCTTTGAACTAACATGCGGTAAAATTTTTAAATATCTATAGGATAACAAACTCTAGTATGAATCTTCTTTTTTAATTTTTAATGGACTCTTACAAGTAGAGAGTGTAAAATAGAACCGTCCCTATTATCGTATTAGCTTGTATACAAGCCCGTGTATGATAGTCGCTAACAAACTCGGTGGCCTATCGTAAGACATAAGACCGCCACGAGGTGTACAAGAAGGTGTAAGTAATCTTGTACGATGAAGGCACTCGTTTGAACTCGGCTCTACGTTAGGGCAGAGACACTAACAAATATTCGTGTCTTCAATATTGAAAGGTTCTTTGCTAACGAAACTGTCGAAAATTATGTCTGCAGACGCAATGCTGTAGAAGTTTTGCTTGTAGAAGTTTCAAAGGAGAGAATATTTGATGGTTCGTGATTAGTGAGCACCTACATTAAATTATGTATCAAGTTAGGCCTACTACGTTACGTTTGAGAGCTGACAAACAAAACAGTGAGTCTGCTTAAATGTTAAACGAAGATTGACGTATGCGACATTGTTTTTAAATTATGGTGACAATTGTACTGTAAAAATATTGGTGATATGGTTCCATTCCACTTGATATTAGCCACATATGAACATAAACGTTTTAGAAACCCTAAAACCCTACTCTACATAGTGAAACTTTTTCTGCGGAATTGCGTTAATTTTATAATTGTTTTTATTACTTTTTCTTAGAAATTTAAAAAGAAAACATAAAATGGCTTGAAGTTATACCCTAGTTATAATCAAGGAAAGAATCATTATAGATGTAAGCATACTTTAAATATAACAACTGGAATTATAATTCCTACAATTTTAGTTGTACATTATAAATAAATATTTTTAAGCTATACTTCTTTGGGCGCGTTTTTAAAACATAATGAGATTAATTTTTACAATGCGCTCGCACCATGCAACGAAATTTTCAAATGATGAAAAAAAAGGCCATTTACAAATAAAACAATGTGTGTGTGTTTTTAAATTGAATGCTATTGAATACTGGTCAATATAGTTTAAATTGTTTATTTATTGTGAATATTAATGATAGAAATTGTGTGTATGAACTTTTTCAAGTGTATTCCATAAGTGAGGTTATCTTTAGTTTGCATATTTTATTTACATTATAAATAATTAAATTATTTAAAGTTAATAAATTAGAATAAAGATTCAGCATACTTATTAATTTGAAGTATTATTAAAAATTCATCTCGATTATTATACATAATTACATAATTATATTTATACACGTGTTTATATTAATATCGAATACGAATATTTATTTAAATTTATTAATTTGATTGAATTTATACTTTACCAACCGTATTTTTAGTATCACTTCAGTCCTTTATTTATTTTATTTCTATTAATTATTTGCATGTAAAATTGAAGTTATTTTTTTTATATTATGCCAAGTAATTATAACTTCTAACGCACATGCATATATGTACACGCACCCATTTTTATCATCTTCAATAATTTAATAGTATGTCGATATTTAGGTATTTCTAGAAATATTTTATAGTGATGTTCTGTGATACATTTTTTTTTTAAGTCTGTCTTTTAAGTGACGTTCATTTTGTACCATCTTCATTCTTAGATTTTCTTTGAGTTTTTTTTTCTTTTGTTCGAATATATTTCAATATGCACACACCATAAAATGAAAACATAGAAAGTTTCGCATTGTTAAAGTTCTCAACCGGCTTAGGAAATAATTTTTTTTCTTTTTCCGGGTTAGGGAAAGGAAGTCGCTGCTTTGACCCGGGGAGAAGGGGGGGGGGGGGGGGGGGGTTCTCGGCGGCGCTGTTCGGTGCCCCTCGGGGAAGTGACAAACACCTCCCCCTCCCCGTGTGTTTGCACTGGCCTCCAGACGGCTCGCCCGCGACCTCCGGAACGTACGGCGCCCCGACGAGATTGCCTCGCGCGCCTCAGGGGAGACCGATGTCCCCCTCCTGCCCCCTGCAGGGGACGTCCCAAGGCCACGGTCCGGGCCTCTGCGACCAGACGGCGTGGCGCATGCGCCGCACAGACGGCAAGGCTTCCTTAAAGGCGCCGTCACAACGTCACCTACCTTCCAGTATGCTGTCTCACGTAACGTTTGGGAGGTTTATGACGTCGTCGAAAAACGCCACTGGCGCATCAGCAATGTTCGTCTGACAAGTTGGATGTCTTGAGTTTCCATAAAATGTTTTGCATACAGGACGGGTTCCAATATATATTGGATACTTGATGCAGTCGGAAAATCAAAATTGCGCCTAGTGAAAACTGAAATGACCTCCGTTTCCGTTCACAACTATTCTTTAAAAAGCGGCGAAGAACACAGGGACTATTAAAGAGGTTACACAAGTGTAATAACAAAAAAAAAGTTAATATTTATGTATTCGGAAATATTTTTTGTGTAAAAATGATATTATTTTCCTGTAACTTCAAAAAATTCACTGAAAATTTATTTCATAATGTAAAGAATACTATTGTGTATTAAATTTATGCATGTTAAAAAAAATTAAAAATGCACAAATATAATGACAAGTTCAAATTTCCATCTAGCACTGTGATCAAACCGCGGCGAAATACCTGAAAGGCTAATCAAATCAATGATTGTCATAGCCAATTTTAATTTCAGTGAGAATACCTTTCACGAACTGCTAGTAAAGATGTTCCTTCTCTCTAATGACCGGAACTAGGTTTTAATCTATGATCCATTTCCCTGATAGCATAGAGACGCTGCACGTACAGCGCTCATAAGCAATTGATTTCATTGTCAATTTGTGTTCACTGTAAAAGGAATGCTGTAAAACATGATCACTTCGCAAATATGAAGCAATCACAACGAAATTACAGTACATAAACAATGAACTACGTAAGACAAAGAGTGTAATGCATGGGAATACATTTTTTTTAAGTCATCGATTTATTTAATGCCTCCGGATTAAATGTTTTATGTGCGACATTGTGACATCAGTTTATTCACCTCCATTTTCCTTTATTACATTTTGTTAAAAGAGAAAAGTTACCATGGAAAATTTATAAACGGGAAATAAACTTTATGTGTTTGTAGTGATATTATGTTTAGGTTTTTTAACAGATTTGTTAAAGTCTTATTCATAAGTACTTACTTCATTTTAGTTATTATTATTTTAAAGAATGTAATTTCTGTCTGCGAGAACGAAGTATTTATGTGTTCAATTTAAAGAAGGTGATCAATATTAATCACTAAATTTGAAGGTTTTTATGTTCGTAACTGCAAAGTGTTTTTAGAATCTTTTAATTTACTTATCCACGCAATATTTTGGCAGTTCAGTTTGCAAAACGAAATCTTATTTTAACCTGGTTTAAGCTACTGTTGTAACATTATTACGCGTACAAAGTGAAACTTTAAATAATAGTTGTCAGTTTGTAATAACTAATAAACAAATACCAAAAGCAAGCTTATTTGACAACATAGTTATAGCAGAGAATGCAGTCGATACGAGTGCTTGTTGGTGGCCCATCTGTTATTACGAGCTATGAGAAGTAGTTTGCGTAATCCATCTGTGTGCGTAGGTATGCGTTGAAATTAGTTATTTTGTTTTCAACTTGGTTTTATGTAGCCCACGCTTGTATTCAGATAGAACAGCATAATCTATACTTTACGGGTGATTATGCCCCACCATCTTGAATTTTTCGATATTTTTACTATAATTCTAATTTTGAACTATTAATCCAAATTTTTGGAATGTCAAGGCATAGATCATATCTCCCAGACCTTCTATACCTTGTTGCGACCATATATTTACTAACAGGCTCTAGTCTGTGAGCGCCGCGAGGAAATAACTTATTAGGTACTTCACAAGGGCGACTACAGCTGTCATGATGGCCACACTTGTTGACTTCAAAAAGCAGCCAAAGCCAAGTCCTATGACTAGTGAAACCAAAAAAAAAAATTAGCGCGTTAGCTTTAGCAAGCGATTTCAACATATTTAGAATTGGGCAATGGCGAGGCCTAAACCCTCTTAAACACAAGTGGTACAAATTTTTATTATATATTATTATATAAGAAATTGTTTTCAAGTTACTGAAATAAAATTTTTCATGAGAGTAGGCAGTTATATATTTTCATAGTTAAATTCCTTCTTGTTTTTTACCAATTCATTTGGATGTACGGCGCAAGGAGACAAAATGCCTGAATGTAGACGCCAAGCTAGCATTAAAAAAGGGTGCAGTTAGTGAAGAGAGACGTGAAATGCCAATGGGATTCTTTTAATTGTTGTCGGCGTAGTTCGCGGAGTCCGCCGCCGCAGGAACACGGCGCTCGCGTTCGCTAACGGAAAGCGAACACTCGTCCCGACGCGACGGGCAATTTAATTTTCTTTCGACGTGACCTACATTTCTGCGGTGCAAAGATTCCCCCACTACCCTCGCCAGAAGAAACAGAGAGACAGGAAGGTCTTTTCTTCCTCAACTCCTCGTGTCCTCTTACATTTGGCGAATCCGTGTGGAATGTAGGGCGCGTGGCCGTGAGGATACTGCGAGCACTCTCCTTCCTGCGCGAGCTACAGGCTTGAGTTTCGCCTCTGAGTAGCCAACAGTTGTTACCTAGCACCTCTACTAATCTATCAAAATAAACAAGTAAATTTTTGTTCGTTCAAAATCTTAAATCTCAGAAATTTCTTCACGGATTGCGTTCAAATTTTGACATAATGTTGCATTAAAACACACGCGTGTTTCTATATAGCCATGTCACACTTGGTACAGGTAAAATAATAGAAAAAATATAGATAGACAAAAACATAGTTTTTTAATATTTGCATTGCTATAGAGTGACATAGATTATATAGAGAGATATAGACAGGAGTATATAAAGAGATGTATAGACATATAGAAAGATAAAAATATAGAGAGAGATATAGAGGTAAACATAGGGAGACAGATACAGACCTACTTCAAACAAATTATATTAAAAAAAATTGCTTGAGCACTGCAACGCATGCTGGGTATTAGTTAGTACTATTATAAAGAGAGCATGAGTTAGTTTATTTGTAAGAAGAAACTTGAAAACTACAGGACCAATTTAAAAAAAATATCCTGCTATTATGTAGCTACATTATTCGAGATGGACGTAGGCTATGTTATTTTTTATAAAATTATTATTCCGTAATACAAATAATTTTTTGTTTAAATAAAACCGCAGAAATAACGACAAAGTAAACGAAATTATCTCACAATTTTGGATGTTTCTTCGACTAATACACTTGATATCTTGTTTAAAACACATTTAAAGCGCAATCACCTATTTGCGTGAATAATATTCGCTTTGAAACTTTTAGGAACAGATATTTCCTTAAGACATCCTCTAACTGATGGGATCATTTTTTAAAGGGTAACTATCGGTTTTATAACAAAATATTTGGTAGAATAAATACTACATGTTTGATAGCCAGCTAAAGCTAAACAGTTGCGAAATGAGTGGGATATAACAGAAAAATTTAAAGCTCTGCGCGGAGTATGTGAATTTAACGACTCCAGCCAATCAATGTTGTTCGTCAGCAGACAGTTTTTATTGGCACGTGAATGGCCTCCTGTTTCCGGGAATAAAATCATGGGGGAGAAACTCTAATTGCCGAGACCTGAGACCTAGTTTTTTTAAGTAGTTTTGGGCCCACCCGCTATAAAGTAGCTTTCATAATATATTGCTAACACAGCTACATTGATTGCGAGGAGTAATTCATCTGCTATCATCAGGCAAACAAACCAGTGAAGATTAATTCACTCTATTTTGGTAAACACATTTTTGTGGTGTGGCATACCAGAAATTTTTGCATCTACTACATGACTCTTTTTTTTTTATTACAAAACAGCATTACGTTTTTCACACAGTTGAAATCACTATTACTAAGCGATTAATCGTCACGTAGATTAAAAAAAACATATTTTAAACTCAAACTTTTTATTAGAACCTATCCCGATGTTTTTTTTTTTTTTTGCTAGTAGTTATGGGTCCGCCCAACAGATGGCGTCACATGTCACGCGAAACATGCTTTCAGTTTCCACTGTAAGAGTCGCACTTCTATGTCTCCTTCCTTGTTCTGTGAATAAAATTCCCCGAGCGCGTCGTGAGTCGAGGCGCTGGTCCGCGAAGCAGTCCGCGGGTTTCCGGCGGAACTGTGTTCTGCAGACGAGGCACCTCCGCAGTCCGCAGCAGAGACGGAACTCTCCGGCGCCGGGCTTCCTGATTGTCGCAGACTCGCGGAGCTCTGCTGAAGGAAATCGGGAATAAAAGAGGTTCGCGGTGTAAAAAAAATATATATATAGAACAGAATTGTAGGTTGCAGCTGTCTGTTTCGCAGAAGTACCTCTGCTGTATGTTTACCGTTTCGTTAAAGATATTGAAATAACATTAAGATGATCAGTCCTACAAAAAAAATTGTTTCCATATGTATCTAGTCTATGCGCAAAGTAATAAAACGACAGAGCGGAACAAAATAAAAACTAATTTACATACATCTCCCCTTAAGTAAATGTGGAAATTAACGACATGTACATTTAAAAAATATATATTCATAAATAATAAGTGCGCAATATTTACAAACAAAATTCACTTGAACAGTGGAGAAATTACCATTTCACAGTGTATTTTAACAAGACGAGCCAGCTGTTTTTAATTGGTTAGTTTTCCTTCTGTTTAAATTTTAATATAATTTACACTTTTTTCTCTATATTTTAGAAGAAACATAATACTCGGAGAAATTAGCTGGGTGCAATTGCTGCTAGTGTAGTTTATGTCTATTTGCGGTAGTATTACCATGTAATATAATAGTATGAAATTATTAAAATCACTTCATGCCGTACATTAATTTTTTTAAATATTATATACAGGTATGTATGAAGAAAATTCATATAATTTCTGTGTAAGGTAAAATAACGCATTTATTTTAAATGCTTGGATTTTAAGAGTAAAATCTCTACATGTCTACCAGGGCAAATAAAAGCTTTCTCAGTAAATTGTGAATATCATTAGCTAAGTTATTTGGGGAAAAAAAATTCAGAAAGAATAACTTGAAGTTTTGTAAGGAAAAATTCGTATGATCTTTGTGGAATGGTTTTGTGAAGTAAATGAGTAGGTACATTACCATCACGTCCAATAACTCCTTGCGACGATGTCAGCAGTATTTATGTGAGCTCCGGGACAAAAATATAATGGTTCAATTGTCAGGGTACCGGAAATAAATAATTTATTGATTTCATGACTACCTTAATCATTGAATAACCCCTGTGATGGTAAAACAGAAGAGACGGCGATGACTCTCGCTGTTATTGCGTGCTTAATTACGTTTTGTGCAGTATCATTACGACCTCTGGTGACGCCGCGCTCTATTTGCTAGCAGCTGGAGGGCCTATCTGCCCGGTCCGAGCGACAGTAAGTAAGTAAGTAAGTAAGTAAGTAAGGGAAATGGACCGCTGTGAAACGGACCCCGGCGGGCTGATTGTGAACGTACGTTCTACGACACGAGACACGGTAAAAATCGAATGTCGTCGAGATTCCCGCAGGAAGAATCTGCGCGATCACGAACACGTAATTTTTCGTTAAACTCGGACTATTGATGACGTTCTGACGGCACGTACCGTAATCTTAGCGCATGAACACACATTTATGACGGTAATTATCTCATCGGTGCCGCATTTTATACCACAAGTGTATCACTTGGGGACGCACCACAACGCCGAAATACCACAACGCCGAACGTACAATAACGCCAAAAACCATAACTCCGAATGCCAAATTGACTACAACGCCGACAGCTAGAAAACTGCTGTGTACCACAACGCCGAAATACATTAACGCCGAAAAATGTCATTGCAGGACTGCCACAAAGGTTAGGTTAGGTAAGGTTAGCACACAAATTCATTCAGTTGTTTTTCATTCTGCTCCTGTGGCCCCCCTTCCCTGCAGCATTATTTTTCGGCGTTACTGTATTTCGGCGTTGTGGTACACATCAGTTTTCTAGCTGTTGGCGTTGCGGTCAATTTGGCATTCGGCGTTATGGTATTCGGCGTTATTGTACGTTCGGCGTTCTGGTATTTCTGCGTTCTGGTAACGACCCGCGTGAAACGAATAAGAGGTTAGCGATGTAATTTAACTGTAGTAAGTATTAAATAATGTTAAATTTTAGTGGCACAATTTTCTTTTTATCGTAGCTGGGATTTTTGAGGTACTAAACCTGTTTACAATGAAGTTTGCCGCAAACAATATTTGAGGTTAGGAACGGTAATGGTAGTTTTTTTATCTATGATTTTATATTTGCTTTGGGAACACACAGGTATTGCAACATTGGCAACACAAATTTATTTTACTCCATCTTTAAATAAAATAATTATCAAACAAATCACCGTTAGATTAAATTTATCAGTGAAACAAATTTTTCATATTTCGCTAACAAAATAGTTTATTTAACACGTACGTTAATTTTTTTAGTGTTTGCTGGCCCCTTTAGGTTTTGAGTAAGTTACCAGCTGAAACTCAAAATGTTGATTATCGACTCTCTTCGTATTGATCAACCCCGCGAACCTCCCACGCCACTTCGCTCTCTTCGAAGCCCTGTGGAAAGCTCGGGAACATGTCTCGCTTCGAGTCCAATAGCTTTTGCCTTCCCTTATCCCTCTCATTTTTATTTGTTTGGGTTTTTTTTTATCTTTCGCCCGCGCCATTCTTCGCTGGATGTGCGTGGGTTTGAAGCTGGGCGAGGGGGCGGGAGTTCTCGCGTTCCCGACGCGACCGTCAACACTCTTTTTCACCCGAACACACGAAGACTCGTATTACATCCCCCCTCCCCCCCCCCCCCCCCAACCTATTTTTACACCCTCTTGCGTACCCTTTTTAGACATGCCTCGCTTCTCGCACGGCTCATTAAGTTCGACGAGCGACCTATTTTCTCTCACCCCTCCCCCCCCTAGACGCCATTTTGGTTTTGAACGCATACTCGTCCCACCAGCGCCGCGACGCATCGCCGAAGAACGGCGAGGCCGAGCCATCCTTGAATAGGGGTCTGTCGCTGTGGAGGTTTTTTATTTTTTATTTTAAAAAGGAGAAAGATATAGAGGCGTCATCTACAGTGACATGTCCCGACAGAGCTTTCGTACTGGAGCCCAAACTGTTGTATTCGCCACCTGCGTAGCCTCCTCTTAACCCCGGAGTGACGCCGGATATTCCACCAGAGTCCGCTACCAGCACGCGTGGTTGTTGTTCCATTTGTGTTCATGAACTTCGTGTTGAATGAAGCTTTCATAAAATTCGCACACCGTCGGTTCACTTTCAGCTTTCCAAAGTTCCCTTTAAAACAATCCCTACAGTTAACTATACAAATGTTAGCTTACTTCTAACGTCTTCAGCTCGAAGAATTTCCACTGAGGCATGGTTGTCCGTTGGGCCAAAGGTGGAGTATTGTTGTTGCACGATCGTTTTGCGGGTTTGCTTTCTCTCCAGGATACTTTCAACTATTCTATGCATAATAAAGTTACTTAAATGCGCTCCTTGACCAATGCCAAGGTCAGGAGGCGTACATTCCTTGGAATGATCAGTCCCAAAACTTATCCGTATTATGACTGGCTTGGCGGCGTCCAGAACTTTTCGGCAGAACTATGGTACAATCAGTAAATGGTCCGCGCAGATGTAGTACCTACTGAAGTATTATTGAAGATTGCACAGTGGTTGAACAAAAATTCGAGCGAGTTTGAATTTTAGTGTGCAAAAATTGTAGCAATGTGTCAGGGGTCAGTAGCCAATGAGCAGGAGTAATTTTCCCAAGTACTTAGAGGATCATGGGTCCATCCTAGAGGTTATTGAATAAGCGAATTTTCCGATTCACTATTTATCACACTCGCTTCGAATCATGGCATAGCAGTACTCACCCGTATCTTTAAGCCATTACCGACCACATTTAATGCCGTAGTGGGCTGGGAAACAAACCAATGTTTTGCAAGTTTTGTGGTGTTAATCCCACGTTAAGCATAAATGTGGGTGGCATTTTTTGTTAGCTTTAAGATTAATTTTAGTTAACACATTAGGCGTTTCCCTCTTCGTATTCTCTTACTACCAAGTTGGAATAATGCGTGGTAAGAAATGAACGATAATAAAAAAAACTTTGAGACATCCCTATAACTAGACGTAAAAATATAATATTCTATATTAATGAAATATTTGCTTATTCGATGAGCTAAAACTAAAATAAATTTACTTTTTCTTATATTTGATTCACAGGTTATCTGGAAGATTCTCAGCCAGTGAGAAAACTCACTTTAAAAAGGACCGAATCATAGACAGTCTAATTAAGAAGATTCGCAATCTAGCGCTCAAAGAACCGACGAAATTTTATGTGTGTCTAAGACTGAGGAGTCTATCATATAGGTAATTAAACCCGCGATTTTTTTTCATTCTCTGTTATTAAATTTTGTGGAATGTTTTCCATCCGATATTAATTTTTATCTTTTAACGCTAGCTCGCTGCCTTGTCACATGCAGCCAATGAAGCTAAGGGTGTAATTAAGGAGGCACAATAATTTTGACCTTTGTTGGTAAATCACCTTCGCACCCTAATTAGCAACTCAGACGCCCAGGGGAAAGTATTAACTTGTAATTTGAAGCTGTGGCACTGCATTCTTACATAATTAAATACTGTAGAGACCGGAAAAATTCGCGAATTCATTTCGCGATAGGCTAAAATACAAATAGTTATACCTCAGTGCTGCCTCTGCTATTGGCTCACAACTCACCTGGATGTCTCTGGGCCAATGAGAAACACCCAACCTAAGGCTGTATCGAATCACAGGCTGCTACGTTGGGACGTCTCAAAACACAGCAGCCAATGAGTGGGCGACAGTTGACCGAGTGTACGTAGAACTATAGAGTTCATCCTGCAAGTCATTGAACCCGCCAATTTTTCCAGTCCCTAATAATACATAATTAAACTGATTTTCCTTTCGATACGTATTCGTTATTGCAGCTCTAATATACAATCTTTTAAAATTTTAAATAGTTCCTTGGATGAGTACGTGTTTTTTTTTAATGACTCGTAGAATAAGTTTTTGGATTGCAATAAAGGGTTTAATTGACGTTTAAATCACTTATTCATATTTTTAGTGTATTCTGGGTGTGACATTAAGTTATAAACTCCTTCTGGTGGAGAGGAGGGGTGAGCGCTATGGTTACTTAATTTCCTTGTCATGGCATTTTTCAGAAGGCTCTCTTTGAATTGTTCTCACCGGATATTTACTAAAACTTATTTTCGAGTTGTAAGCGGTCTTGCAAGTAATCATAACCATGAACACTTTTTTGACACCACTATTAGATAGTATTAATCATATATTATTGATTAGTCAGGTATAGTGATGGGTCAATTCCGGTTTCGAAATTAGTTGGTTACATCGACTCCACTAAGAGTCGAAGGTTTCAAAATACATTGGTTTTGGAATCCACGTGAACGATTTTTTCATTGTTTTTGTAAGCTTGCATAATACATGTAAGGTTTGTAGAGTTTGTATGTTATCACGTGATTTCTAAGGCATCTTTGATTTTTGGCAGTGTTCGAGCACGTGTTTCATCTAACTGTAAGCAAGATTAAGAGGCCAAATTTGTGCTGGAAATTCAAGGTAGCAGTAACTTAGAGTAATGGGCATCTTTTTAAAATGAAACGTAATGCAATTATTACATTTTTGAAACAATAAACATATTTTTTACTGAAAATATTTATCTGTTGAAAGTCGTCATAAAAAATTTAAATAATCGAACCTTTAATTTAAGATTTGAAAATGGAATTGGAATCGGTATATTTTAAGAATCGACCCAAAACTAGACTCAGATCCAGATTTTCTCGAATCCGTAGCTCGAATTCGAATCCGAGAGAGAACCTCGAATTAGACTACTCCAATCCTAATCTAGCTGTCAAGGATCAAAAATAAAATAATATAAAATAAACATATGCATACTTATGGTGTTGAAACATTCTACCCTTTAAATGGTTGTTTCACAAATTAAGTTTCCATAATCAATACGTATTGCAATTTAATTTATTTAATTACATGTTAAAAGTACAAAATCTTGTGAAATGGTAACAGAACAGGCCCGAAGAAAACAAATTTGGCTTAGTAAGCTTCAGAGGTTACGAGTATTAATGTTGATTGTTTTAAATTTACTTTATTTTCTTTAATATTTTCCGTCCAATATTTTTCCCTAGAAATACTAAGGATTTTATGATTTGAGGTTTTGATTGGCCCATCCCTAATATATGGTCTATATATATATATATATATATATATATATATATATATATATATATATATATAGGTATATGTAAACGAAATTTGAGACCAAAAAATATAAAATGCAAGCGAGCTGTCATCTACAGGACTAGCTCTCAGGTGATGGTGATTACAGGGAGATGTAATGACGAAGACGGCGTGTGAGAGCGAAGACACGTGGTGCGTCTGGTCGATGCGCGCGCGGTGCTCTTGTGCTCGCGACTTTGTCGTGCGGCGACCGAGTGATTGCCCCCCGACGGCAAGTTGGCTGATTGGGCGGTTAGGCCCCCGTGACGAGGGATTAATTACTAAGTAAGGCAGCGCCACGCCCGTAGCTCCTGGATGTCGTGGTCCGTCTTGAGCCAGCCTCTCCGAGGCTAGATCCCCGTGTATCCCCGTCTTCGTGGACAAGAATATGTCTCCTGCGCTTTTCTCCGGCATTGACCCGCGATCTGCCGTAAATAAATGCTAAAAATCAGCTGATAACGGTAAAGTGAAGGCTTTACATCACACGGTTATTCACAAGATTGCAGTGGGCTCTGTCTGGACGGATTGGTTTCGCAAACAAAAGCGCCTAATAAATTTGAGTCAGGCATGGTGTTGGAATAAAATACCCGAATTTTTGCGTGGACACGTTAGCGTGACATCGCAGCTACGATTGCCAGCAATAAAAGCTATTTTACACTAATAATTTTTTGTGCTTTTACAAGAAAAATTATCAGTGG
Organism: Bacillus rossius redtenbacheri; assembly: GCF_032445375.1. NCBI lineage: Eukaryota > Metazoa > Arthropoda > Insecta > Phasmatodea > Bacillidae > Bacillus > Bacillus rossius. Next base: position 36,604,081 of record NC_086332.1, read on the forward strand.
TACAAAACTACGCCTTGAAGTTTTTCAAGTGATATTGTTGGCAACTGAGTTTCCAAGGATTTTCCTTGTAAAACTATTAAAAAAAAATTTACAGTGTATTGCGTCTAGTTTAACTATTCTTAATGTCAGTAATTGAAATGGCAGTATGCATTTTGTAGTAATTTGCACGTCGTCAGTTGCACGTGGAACGTTGCATCCTCTTGGTGCGATTTTCGCAATGCTGTTGGGCAACCTTCTACTGCGCGTGGCTCGACTGCCTTATTTTTGACGAGCCTCTCTGGGGCCGGCTGCTCGGAACCGCGTTGCGAAATGGTCGGCGAAGCCAACACCGGGGGCTCAAGTGCAGCCGGTGACGAAGAGCAGGGGGGTGTCCGGTGACGACCGCTAGCGCGCTGACGACCAGGCATCGCGCCTGCAGTGGAGATGGACGAGGAAGACAGAGAGAGAGAGAGAGGAGAGCTCGACGAAAGAGCGGGCACTCAAGAGAACAAGCGATTCCTTCCCTCTTGACTTCTGTTTGCCTGCCGGAGTGGCTGTAATCGCGCTCCAGAAGAGGAAAGTGGGGCGAGTAATCTGTCCTCCTCTTCTACCACCCCCTCTTCCCTCCGTTGGACCTGCGGCAACCCTCGACGGCTCTGCCCGCCCGCGAGCCGAGAGCCTTCTCGTTTGCCCTTGACGGCTCGCCGGGGCTGTGTGGCGGTGACCCAGTTGTCGGCGCGTGAGTCGCACGCGGGGCATCGCCGGACGACGCCGAATTCCCGCTGTTGGCGAGAGGGGAGTGGTGAGGGAACGGAAGGTTTGGAAAAACCCCATTCTTCCCCTTCCAGCCCTCTTAGGGTCGACTCCCTTCCGTCGCACCGCTGCCGAGATGCCCCACTGACCCGGTGTTCCAGAAGCGCAGCTGAAGAGCGCACTCGGAAAACCCGACCCACTTCGAAGTTCCGCGACGAGCCTCCAGCTTCAAGTTACGCCCGGAAAAGAAATGCGGGGACGCGTTCCAAAAACAACAGCGGCGTTTATTGGTCCGGGAGGAGCGGTAATCAAACCAACGTGGTTGGCTGCGCGGAGCGGTCGTTCTGGCGCAGAACGAGCAAGGAATGTTACAATGGAGCTGTGCGTGATACGTTCGCAGTGACGCACTTTTGAGAACCTTTCGAACCATGCAGTTTTGTTTGTTGTGTGCTAAGAAATATCCCATGGTTAAAATATTTTTCATAAATATTGAACATTTGAATCAGAGGCTTTCAAAACCAGTCACATATTATTTTACGCAAATAATAATAAATATTGTCATATTAATTACATTTATTTTCCTAACTGCTTCTTAATTTCACTTTATCTACGCATAAATTACAGTCACTGACCCCAGACAGAGTACATTGGGAAGGATACTATGCAAAATGGAAATGTGTGTTTGTTAAATGGGGCTTCCAAGAATAATTTTGGATCGATGCATTTAAAAAAAAAACTGTGTGAGGACGTATCGGTAATGTGACAAACTCTCGTAACCAGGATCGCTGACTTGATCCTATCTTCCAGGGTAAAATCAAATTTATGTGAACTGAGTCCAATCTTTGTCCATGGCCGTTATCTTTACGCTTTCTTGTAGGTGTAGCCCAAGTCAGTCCTCAGGTTTTCCTTTAGGTGTAGCCCAAGTCAGTCATCTGGTTTTCCTGTAGGTTTAGCCCAAGTCAGTCCACTGGTTTTCCGCCTGTAGATGTAACCCAAGTCAGTCCACTGGTTTTCCTGTAGGTGTAGCCCAAGTCAGTTCACTGGTTTTCCGCCTGTAGATGTAACCCAAGTCAGTCCACTGGTTTTCCTGTAGGTGTAGCCCAAGTTATTCCACTGGTTTTCTTGTAGGTGTAGCCCAAGTCAGTCCACTGACTTCAAATTTTCAAATTTAAAATTATTCGGCAGAAGGACATTTCCAAATGCAGACAATTTTGTTCTCTTCCCAACAATGTTCTCTCCATCCTCCTTGCCACCCATCGCCATTTTCTCTACTTTTTCAAACTACAGGTGTTGTGTCGAAGAACAGAAACTTTATCACGCAGCAATATTTGATTTTACTCAAAAGAAATAAATTGATAATTCTTTGTATCTGGGAAGAACGCAGACGTGAGGTAGTTAATTTAAAGTTTCACTGGTGTTCACTAAAAACAATTTCACGGCTAGAAAGTGTGTGAAATAAAATTTTCTATAGCTCTTGATTTGTATGATGTTAAGGTATTTTGCAATAACGCTTAAACAGTTTCTAATTAATATGCATATTAAATAATAAAAAGTTTATTTCTTGTCATTTCAAAATAATTTTTAACCAATACAACAAATTGCAGGATTAGTTTCAGAAAAAATATTTAAGCTAACTATTTTTTTTTGATCGTTAATAAATAATCCTTTTCTAAAAGTATTTTTATTTCATTAAGCTGAGGTGCATCTTAATTTGGGCAAAGTTCCAAAATTCAGGCTCTTTTTAAAACATTACACTCGAATTCAGAATTGGCATCACGTACGAGTGATAATTTCTGTGAAAGATCTGTAGAGTCCATGAATGGTACTGTAAGTTCATTCAATTTGCAGCTTCGCTCTCTCTCTATCTCGCTTCCCCATTCTCTCTCTCTCTCTCTCACTCTTATTGCGCGCTAAGGCGAACTTCATTGACCGAAGGTGAACTCCTGAGAACTCATCAGAAGAACGACTATGGTCGGCCACATCTTCCTTCTCCGTCGTCTGCAAAGTTTGCGACTTGTTTGTTCTCGCGTCTAGTTTACAACGCCATTTTGAACTCTTGCCTCGATAGACCTCATACTAATCGCCTGGAGGGCGTCTGTTAGTTCGGCAACCTCACGTGGACCGTCACGTCGTAAGGACTCTCGCTGAACTTTAAAACTTGTTATTTAGCGTTACTTGCAAGTCAAAACAGTTGCCTTTTTGAATCAAACAAATATTTGTTTATATATGGCATAACGAATATTTACTTGTGTAACGAAATATTTTGATAGCCTAACCAAATTTTGTGAGTAACACAATTGAGTTGTTACATCCAACAAAATTTACAGTTGAGTTGACAAAATAATTTTGTTGGGTCAACAAAATTTTTACTACTTACTACAAAATATTTCTTTGAAACAACAATATATTTTTAATATAGCCTACAACAAACAATTATTTCGTTGAAGCAAACAAACTTTTCTCTAGTGCTGTGCAAAATAACCCCAATTCCTATCGACTTGTAATCACATCAAAGTTTTCTGCATAAATATCCCTTGCCAAATATTTGTGGTTAAAACAATCAAACGTTAAGAGTTTTAAAATTCACAGTTACACACATAAGTGTTAAAAGACGAAGGGTCCACCAATATAACGGTGGATAAATGATCATGAGCTCCCTTTGGGGATTAGTTAATTAATATGAGCCAAGCCGACTTGAGTATCAACATATGAGCGTGACTTCATGACGATCACAACCAACTAAGATTTTGCGAAGATCGGGCTTTGACTATATTAATAGTTGGCTGGCGTGTAATTTCCGACTTTATCGCTCGCTGCGCTGATAATTACCTTCATACTGTATGAAATTGTTCGAAAATTCCCTATGAATTCGTGGCAACTTTTCAATATGTGTTTGTGTGAATGTTTAATTGATTTAATTTGTTTGGAGAGTTATTCATGCAATTTATAAGTTAATAACTTCTATTTCATGTTTAGAAACTCTAACAACTTTTTTTTTCACATTGTAACCTGATACTAAATCCTCGGTTTGTAAATTTCGAACACCGCTATAGAAAGCACTGTTGTCGAATTTCATGTGTATCTGAATACTCTGTGCCCTGAATAATTTCTGTGGTAGCGTTTCTTTTAAACTCTGCCGTATTTACTCAACTTTTGGCGCCTTGATGGTTGGAAAATTGGTTAATTTCTTAATACTTGTACATCATTGTGTTAAGTGTTTATTTTGGTGCTGTAGAGTTAATCATACGTGACTTTTATTCCGATGTAACAAACACTACGACAGTCCAGGAGTTGATCGTCTATACTCTGTGTTCCAACGACCACGCATCTGAAAGACTTTAAACTCAACGTTGTTTTTCTGTACCCGCATACCATCAACGACTACACTGCTGTCTAATAACCTACAAACGAAGTAACGTGATCGAAAATGCGTGGCGATAGAATGTATTGAAACAAATCGATTGCCAACGGTTTATTCAAGCTCGAACGGAGGCACTAACGCCTCAATACTTATTTATTACTAGGATGCTGGATAAAATTTCAGAACACTGAAAGGGCTTTATTTTACGTTATGAAAACCTTTCTTTTTTACATTATGGACATTATAATACCTGCTTATTTCATTTTATTCAGTTATTATATAAGCGATCAGGTGGTAACACATTATGGCAAAAGAAATATTTTTAAAAAACAATAATATTAAATAATGATCTGTGTCTTTTATTATTGTTATATAATTCACTCAATTAAATACGTAATGCACATTTAAATTGATATTTATTATAAGTGTTAACGTTCTCTATGAATTTACAAAAGAACCGGCTAGCTACAGTAGCGCTATCTATCGTCTAATCGGGCTATTGGGAGTCGCCACCCGCAGTGTCTGCGCCGAGTGGGCGAGAGGCATTATGGGCTGGCGCAGTGGCGTGACGTCAGCGGAGCTCTCCTTGTGTGAGGGCTGCAGGGGGTGGGGGTGGCGGGGAAGAAGTGCAGGAGGCAGTTGGTTGCAGCCGAGGAATCTCTGTCTCGTCAATTATTCAGCCCCCAACCTCCTCCTGGAGCACGGTTACCAGCCCGCCCACTTCCCCCCTCCCCCGCCAACTGTGTTAGTTGACCCTGTGACCTTTCATCGCGCGGGCCTGTTACGTCATACAGCTGCCAGTCACAGCGATCCATCCGTCCGTCAACAGGCCGAGCGAAGCACAATGATGCGCACGTCCGTCATTATATTTTTCTACTGGATGCTGCCAACAACAATTAAGGCTTATATTTTCGAGGGAATTTCTCTTTTAAAGGTTTACCAGTTGAATGATTATGTACGCTAAGCACTTCTAAATGATCAAAAAGTTTTAAAATATTTATTTATATATATTTTCGCGTAACCGTGGATTATTAATTACATTTTATTTCTCGGACAATTATTGTTTCAAATACCAAACGTGTCCATGAGGAAATTAAGAACTTGATACGGAGGCAGCTTAGTAAATTAACAAACTAAAAATTAAAAAATATTAAGATAAAGCTAATGCCTTTCAGATATTTTTGAGCTTATAATTTCATCCGTCCGTCAAAAGTTAAATTTTGGCAATGTTTTAAAGGACAGACGGAATTTTCCGGGACCATCTGATTGGCTAAATGTCACGTGATTGACGGATGTACGAGACCTGGGGACAATTGCATGGCTGTAAGTGTGTGGGAGGCTCCTCGCTGTCTGGGAAGATCTGACACACATACATCTTCGAGCGATACTGTGCTCCTAACCTAACATTGGGCATACAAAGTTAGTGATAAAAAGCTATAAAAAGTTTTAATTCCATGATTGATGTATTTAAATTAGACCCTAGCACAGTTATAATATTGAGATATCAGCAAAAGCCCCCAATTAGCCACAACGTTGAGACTTATTGTAACGTAACCCAATTAGAAAACGATTTTCTGTACTCAATATTTTATCAAATATTTTTTTTGGAAAACAGTTGCGAAAAAATAGTTTGTAACACAACAAGAAAGGTACTGCAACTTTTGTGTAACACATGGCTATGGTTATTTTTGAATGTATGAAATACATTTTTCAAGATAATACTGAGTATTATAATTTATTTTTCATTCAAACATATTATTTTTTAAGCCACGGAAAAGATAATAGAATATTCAATAATTAGACTATTTTGTTTTATTACGCTTATTAATGCACAGTTTACAAATAACTCAACTGTTGGAGGTACTGGGACAACACTAAGCATGAATGCCATGGTAAGAATCTGAACCCAGTATTATTGCGAACAATATTTTGTAATGATACAGTTGTTTTCAGTAAATATGTACAAATTTACAAATATCTGTAATTTTGCGTGAATATTTCTGTTCCATTTACAAAATAAATATACAGCGCAACCATTTAAAACCTAGAGTCAACACGCAAAATGTTTCCACTGTTATTGCTTTGTATTCTGCTCCGACGTTTCCGACGAGAAAGCTTTCAGGGCAGGAGAAAGTCTGGCGGGGCACGTTTGCGGAAACACTCTGTTGTTTTTTTCTACCAGTGGGAGACTTAGCCGGGCATCTTCCTTGCCGTAGGGGTCGATTCGCGATAGTTATTGGAAGGTGGTTTCAAGCGGGAGGGGTTGCTACTGTGCGGGTATAGCGGAGGGGAAAGAAATGAAGAAGAGGTTTCCAATTATCGCGGGCGCCGGTGTCAGACAGTTATCTCCCGACCGACGACGCCAACCGGGTTATAGGGTTAATGGAGCGAACAATTAGCTGAGGATAGTGTTTTCCCAGTCGGCGCGGCGGGAGCTTCGCGCCCGAGGGCAGAGGTTGCCCGCCGACCAGGCCGTCGGCTGGGTGCGCGTCATTTGACCTAAAAGTCATATCTCCTAAACGTCACTTGACCTAAAAGTCACTTGGCCTAAAAGTCACTTGCCCTAAAAGTCATTTCGCCTAAAAGTCATTTGCCCTAAAAGTCATATCTCCTAAACGTCACTTGACCTAAAAGTCACTTGGCCTAAAAGTCAGTTGCCCTAAAAGTCATTCGACCTAACAGGCATTCAGCCGAAATTCATTTTAGGTCGAATGACTTTAGGGCAAGTGGAGTGTACTCCGTCGGCAGCCTAGCCGAGAGCCTCCGTCGCCTCCTCCTGGTTCTTGAAGCTGGGTGCACAGTACGTAACTGTAACAGTAGGTCGTGTGCTCAAGATTTGACCGCCATGTTTTCGAACCTACCGATTCACAATAGCGCATAGGACGGTCGTGTGCGTGAGATATTTTGTTTTCTGTTACGAACGCATGGCGCAACAGCCAATGCGAGTTGATTAGGATGCCATTTTGTTGGAACCAGAGAAATGTTTATAATTAAAAAAACTGTGCCAAGAAACTGTCGAGATATTACAATGTTCTGATGGGTGTGAGTCCTGATTTAAAAAAAAAAAGAATTTTTGATATTACTGCTGATAAAAAGTCAATAGCAGTTAATGTAAACTAAAAAAAAAAAAAATTAAAATGTTTCGTGGGTAGAATGGTTAAACTGAAAATTTTACAGAACCTAAATTAATTTATATGTTGAAAAACAGTGTTCACAAATAGCTGGTCAGATGTCGTGGGATAATCATTTAGCAGTTAATATAGTTATTTACTAACACTAACAACGGATGTCGGATACATCGCAAAATTTCTTTGGCTAAAATTAACAGTTGTGAATCTTTTTCGCACAGGTCGTGTGCACAGCCGTGCGCATGGCCAGCTATGCACTCGCTTTGTATGTTGTTGTTTTTTTCTTTCAAATGCTGACCCCAGCCTAACGTGTCCAGTTGTATTAGAAATAGGAAGGCGTCCAGGAGCAAGGACGATAAATCACTTTCGTGCCGAGAGGCGAGACTTGAAATTCGGCGTCGGGTCGCGAGCCACATGATGGTGGAGCTGATGGAACATACCCTTATCTACAAGGAAAGTTTAAGTAATTCAAAACGTACACACTGTTGTTCCATTCGCGAAAGTAAAATTAAAAAAACTTTGAATTTATACGTATGCGTACACGATGCATCATGTACTAGAATTACTAAATGCTACTTCGTTTGTTCACTGTAACATCTTGTGTCATAAATAGAGACCTGGAAATTTCGCGGATTCTTCTGACCTCAGGATAGAATTCAAAGTTATAGGTATGCTCGATCCATGTTTACTTTCCCATTGGTTGATTTCTTAGCGAGAACATTTTCATCCTTGTTATTTGGCACTACCTGATTCGCTTACTTCTCTCCTAGCTGGACATCATTGGCTCACGGTCGTAGACGGGCGTGTCCAAACAACTGCGTGCCAATCATGAACACAGTGCGAGATTGTGAAGGTTTGCATTCTAGCTTGTGACTAAATGAATCCGCGAAATTTCCGGGTCTCTAGTCATAAAGAAAAGAAAGTTCTGGTCATGTTGCAGCTTGGCGGAGTGTACGATGAAAGGAAATACGACTGTAAATATCCGCCGATTTGGATGTCTGAAGCAGGGAGCGCTCTGTCACTAACTCATGACCTCGACGTGCGTACAGCGGCGTGTACTTTTCGCGAAAAGATTTCAGACTAGTTGTGCGGTAAAACACGGTATAATAGTCCTGTGTTTCGTTATTGGTTCAGTTTCTCTCGCACATGACTGTCGATGCACGAATCACAGCAGTCTCGTGTGGAAACAATGCGCGTCCTTCACGGCCCGCCCAAATAAGGCAATGGCTTCTCTTGCAGAAGGATGCCAATCACAAGGAAGAAACCGTTGGCGCGGGCATTTCTTCTTCAAGTTTAATAAACGATCCGTTTTTTTTTCTCGAGAAAAACTCCAACCAGTACGCATGCGTCGTTAGTTTGTTCACGTAATCTTATTCTTGAAGAGCTCCAATTAGCGTTACACTTGTGTGTCACCAGTGCATCGAAACTACGTTTCACTCTCAGTATTGAACTACGTTAACAATAATGTAGCCTATCTACTGCTGGTAAAAGTAAGTACAAAGAAGTCGCTAAGTGTTCGTTTTTTTGAAGTCAGCATTTTAGCTATAAAGACGTCTAATACATCCATTTTTCTGGTTGCCAATGAGAATTCTTGATTTTTTTCCGAAAATTATGCACCTTCTTTAAACGGAAACCATTTCCTTGCGTATGTGTGGTTTTAATTTTTGTACAAAGTTATCCAGTTTTAATTATAAAATAAAAATATAAGTAGGTACGTAGGCCTAATTCCAACCCTTGATATGAAAACTAGTTTGGCACTGGGATTTCGACTCAAATTTAAAAAAATATATATTGTTTGGTAAACGAAAGTAAAATTTCAGTTTAGAAGTTCGTTTCGTAAACAAGCAAAGAGTGCAATTCAGAAATGTTGGTTTAGCAGGTGCGGATTTTTTAAAATCCTGAACTTGATGGAAAAGCGTGTCTCCCCCCCCCCCCCCCGGGCGGGAATCGAACCCGGGCCTCTTGGCCCACCAGCCCGACACGCTGGCCACTAGACGAATTGGGCAGACTTGCAAAAAGTACATGGCCCTATTTATAAATCTACTTTCCACTGTCAGGTGTGGGACAAAATAAAGTTTTAACCCTCATTATTTGCCACTCGCAAAGGTCTTTTTAAAGGAAGACAAGGTGCTCACTTCAGCAACAATTAATTTCTCTCTCTCCTTTGTGCTTTTTCAGCAATTACATGTAAAGAGTGTTTCCTTTTCAGGTTTTGTGATGAACTAGCACGGTTATTTACTGGTTTATTTCTTAGTATCCCGTGACATAACACACGCAAATAAAATGTATAAACGGACGGGTTTTATTTCATGTGACATATTTTTTATTAAAAAAACATTCTGTCTTCTTTATATTTTGTTATTTACGTGTTCATGCATTTCTAACATGAAACTAACTCAGAGGTAAAAAAAAATACTTTATGATGAATTAATGAGTTAACATAATTGTCCACGTTCCTCGAATTGTAGTATTTTGGGATAATAATTTTAACTCTAAATTTATAAAGATTAACTCAAGCTAAAATTATCGGCTTGGATGCTTAGATTTAAGTAGTTCATTGCGAAAACCACAAAAAAAAAATAGCATGGGCCATACATACTGAAAGCATAGACGTGACTTGGTACTTTGGAAGCCTGTTTGGATTAAATTAACGTTCCTGTGGTTATCATTTTGCAACATTATTATTCCGTGTAATTTATGTATTTTTTTAAATAGGCTACATACAGCAATTTAATGGATGGAAATTAACAGGTAAAATAATTAAGTCATCGTGAGTTACAGTTAAAGTGAAGAAACTACGTAATCTTAATTCTTGATATTTGAATCGACGCCCTGATAAATAATTCTTCTTCTTGAGATCATCGGTCAGTTAGGGGTAGTTTATATGGTCCCTACCCCCTGAAAATAAGAGAGGCTTTAATAAAATTTCTTGCACATACCAATAAACCAATTTTCCTCAAAAATCACTTGCAAGCCAACATCCCCCACAGCAATACACCAGCCAATAATATCAGTCCTTAGGTGCGTGGCCAATCAAGGAAGCACTCGCCTGCCATTTGCTTTGTTAGGGGAGGAGGGCGAACATATATATATATATATATATATATAACCCGTTAACCAGTGTCCGATAACAGTCTGTTTGTGCCTGATGATGGGAACAGATGCCAGTTACCGAAACGTCGCAACTGTTTTGTCATAGGAAACCTACTGTGTTCGTCGATGTTGTCGTGGTGTTATCCATAATATATATTTATCTTCATAGTTGTGTTCGCAGATTTGCTGCGTTGTCCAGGTTTTGCTGTCGCTCTGCATTTACTGTTATTGTTTTGAAACTGTCTCGTCGTTGCTAGCCAACTGTGATCGTCTGTGCTGTTATTGCCCTTTTTTATGACTAAATTCCTTCCACGTAATTCTTGTGCTTATATTTAAGTTTGAATGTGTTCGTCTGCGCTGTAGTCGTCGTGTTGTCTGTAATACACGTTGAGGCTCATCGTTGGGTTTATCTGTTTGACATCAGCTGACTTAGGCTTGTTCTCTGTGGGTTTATGTTTTCTCTTTTTTTTTAATTCTTATTTTGCATTCATGAATTTGTTTCCCTTGACGAGCAGTTCAAAACTGCAATGGTGTATGTCCAAGAAATTGTATTAAATCAAAATTCCTCCCTGCATGAATGATTTAGAGAACGTAAGAGGAGAGGCAGTTGGACGCGTCCAGGCGGCGTCGTGGCGACGCGACGCCAGGTGTCGTGACGCCGCCTGCCCAGCCGGCGTCCAGACGCGGGTCTTTAAGACCTGATGGCGCCCCAGGTCTCTCGGAGGCCGGGCAACCCCCGACCGTCATTTGTTTCAATCAGCGCTCGCGCCCCGATCCACTTTATTTTTAACTCGCGTCTGTTCCAGTGTGACTCCCCCCCCCCCCTTCTCTCCCCCTCCCCCACTCCCCAGCTGGCGACCCCTCACCTCTCCACCCGGGAGACTGAAATAAATACACTGCATTCCAACAAGTATGGTCACTTCTTAAGGGGAGCGAGTACCTTTTTTGGTTCACTTGCATTTTAAATGAAAAAACCTATTTTTATTTAGGTACAGTTATTTCGAAATCTACTGGTCCCATAAACCTGCGATTTTGCCAGATTATTTAGCTAACATCATTATGCCTTCCCTATCAGAATAGTAAAATTAGCACCTTTAGTTCACACGACATGATAAGCGCGACGCTTGCTGGTGCTTCTAGCGCGGTGTCGCCTCTAACTCAATCCGAAAACAAAAATACTTTTCGGCCCTCGGCGTATGCTTAAATTTCGTGAACAGACCCCACTCGAATGTGTTGAGTAGGTTTGACATCGCGTGGTTTTCCTTTAAGCTCTGCGCACCGTGTTTGTGCTCGGGAAGGCGGGGGCCTTAACTACTGCTCACAAAGCGAGAAAGATAAAGTGTCTTTGGAAATCAAGGAACTGTGTAGTATTTATAAGCAACCTAACAACCTAAATGGCCTTAAATACCATGCGCACATAGGCAAACTAGAGTATTCTTCCAGTTAAAATATATTTTTAATATGTACAAATTAATTAGACATTTAAAAGCGCCTTAAAAATATTTACTAAAATTATTAAAAAAACGTTCGTAGATACAACCTAATTTGGAGATTTTAAAATATATTATGGATCAAACTATTTGCTACACGAAAAGGTCTTACAAAAAATTCATTAAAAGATCATGCCGGAATAATAACTTAAAAAAAAAATGTCCGTCGCGACTCATGATATATTTCGTGTGCTTAAAAGTCTTATCTGTGATTTCGAAACGGGCCACGTCCATGCATCTCTCTCTTTAAAACACACTAACGGTTTCGTTTGGGTTCGAACGGCTGGCAACTCGGGAAAGGGGGGGGGGTGGGGGGGGGGGGTGTTTACTTGTGATTGCGAAGTCCGGTTCGGAACAGCATTCGCGCGAGCGAGGCGACTCGCGCCTCGAGTTGCAGTTGGTGGGGGAAAGGACGCATAAAAAAAAAGAACCGCCCTTAAATATCCCGAGCAGGAGTTACGACTGTTTGTCCTCCTTGCTCCGGCGGGCGGTCTCGGGAGGGCGGAGCTGGTTCCCCGCCGCGGCGGCGGCAGGGAGGCGGCAGGGAGGCGGCCGCGGGGAGCCTGGCCTGCATGCTGATGCCTCGTGCACAGGCAGGAGTCTCCCTCGCGCACGCCCTCTCGTGGGCAAACACAGGTGCTGTCCGCCCAGAGGCTGTCGAGCCACGTGACGCGACCTGCACGCGGCACCAGCTTCGACTTGGACGTTTGATCGTCATACTGACTCACTCTTGCACATCATTATTTGGAGGATTACACAACTTAACACGCACACGCACGCACACGTTATTTAAATGGTTCACGAAACAGGCAATTTTGATTTGATACAATTTCTTGGACATACGCCATTGCAGTTTTTTTTTTTACTGTTCGTAATGGAAAAAATATATCCAAGAACGCAAATTAAGAAAAAAAAATAAAAACAACCCCACAGAGAACAAACCTAAATCAGATTATGTCTTCGTTGGGATTATCTGTTTGACATAAGCTATTTTAGGCTTGTTCTCTTTTAAATTGTTTATATCGTAATTTGCATTCTTGATTTTTTTTTCCCTGACAAACAATAAAAAATTGCAACGTTGATGTCCAAGAAATTATATTAAATATATTTATACAGCACTAAAAACTTTTTTCTTACTGAGTAGCGTTCTAAAAAAACTCTACAACGTTTTGCAATTCTATACTAGGAATACCAATTCAGTTTCTTTTCGGAAACAAATTTCAAAATTTTTTTTATTTTCTCAAATTAAACTGAAACACTTTCCACTTTTCTTAACATCAGAACCAATATGAGAAAACCTTATATGCCTAGCTATGAATCCACTAATGCTTTATATGCCATCGCTCATAGCAGCTGAACAACAAGAAGTAATCAATCTTATCGTGTTATTAAATATTTTGTTTTGTGTTTGAGTAATCTACTTTTTCTCCAGTTTATTAGTAAGCAGTGTTTTCTAGATTTTACGTTGCTATTTAGCTTTGTTTGTAAATAACAATGATAATTTATATACTTATAAATTTTCTTGGTGCTTGGTTAAAAAAAAAGGTCGTGTGTAGGCTACTTATGTAGCCCGTAAGAATTTATAATTACTTGGCGTAATAAAAAAAACTATAATTTTGCATGCAAATAATTAATAGAAATAAAATAATAAAACCACTGGAATGATATTATAAATACGTTTGGTAAAGAATAAATTGAATATAATAAAAAATACTTAGTTATCAGTATTAATATAAAAGTGTATAAAATTAATTATTTAATTTAAAGAATAATCGAGATAATTTTTTATAAAAAATGATAATCAATAAATACGCTGAATGTTTATTATAATTTATTAATGTAAATTAATCTTATGTATTAAAAATAATTATAGTGCATATAAATTATATACACAGGAGCGAAACCTTATTTACATAAAAACATTTTGAAATACATTTGTAAAGGTTTATAAGCACAATTTATATCACTAATATTCACAATAAACAAAAGTTTTTAATTATATGTACAAATATTTAATATCAATCACTGAAATATCGGATGTAAAAACACAAATTTAATTTTTATATGTATGTAACATTTTTTTCATCCTGTGAAAATTTCTTTGTATGTTGCACGCGCATCTTAAAATAATTCACTCTCAACATTTTTTCATTACGGGCCTAAAGAAGTATAAACTTCAAAAGATGTTTTTCTTTAATCACCTACGGCATAATCAGTTGCAACTTATAGGAAATCACACACACAAAAAACTGTCCAGTGCCTACCGAAATGATACGAGCCGTCTCGCGTGTCCAACCCTTCGTTCGCTGTTACTTCCTCCCTGGGCACCCGCCTGTCGCCCGTAACGAAGCACGTCAAAGAAAGTTATCAGGCAACCGTTAATCCCTCCTCCCTCGCCACAGGCATAGCGCATCCCTTAAACGTGTTTACGCGGCTATTAATAAAGACGTAAAGGTGCGCTATCCAGGCGGTGGTTCGCGACATGCCTACGTCACCGTGTCGGTAAAGCCAGCCCCACACGACCCCCACTCTCTATCACAGATGTTTTTATACCTATTTTCTGTTAAGTAACGTTCCAGCAACCTTCCAAGGTGTCTGGCTCCGGGTATAAAAGTTTTCATACCCGAAGTCTTAGCCAAAACCGTAAGAGAACGTGTTCTTGTTTTTCTGCTGTGCCCACGAGCTGAAGTAGTCAAGATGGCGGACACATCTTATATTGTCCTTTTGTAAACATTGGGGGACGTAACAAACGTAATGGTATGCGAAATGAAACGTTATGATAGTAAAACTACCTTGGAATAAATATATTTGGTAAAGTAAAATAATCGTAGAAAGAAGTAATCGCAAGTTTTATAATACATAATACAAATGCATTAGAGTATTAATAACACTTAGTCTCCTCCTCAAAGTATGAAATTCTCGGTAGCGTAATGGTAATTTTTGATGTGGTTCAACACCTCGTCATTGAAAAAACTTTTTGTTTTACTTAACAGATTGCTAGATTATACATATTGTGCTTTAAGAAAATATGTATTAATAAATTTTGTCTTATTGTTATAATATTATTAAATACATAGATCAGACTTTTTTTTCGTACTAGGTAGATTTATTTTTACTTAAAATAAAATAAAATCATGTTAACAATAATTTAAACAAAAAAATTAACTATCTAATTAAAACTGTAACGTTTATTAAGAAACATAAATTATTAATGCATAAACAAACACTTTATAGAAACCCACACCTACTAGCTTAAATAAAAATGCAAGATGGTTTTCCTTCACTTTAGATATAAGTTAACTATGCGGGTTTCTCTGTCTCACTGGGTTACAAAAATGATTAGTTACAATTTCTCAAAGTAAGTATAAAATAAGTTAGCAATCAAGTAACATAAATAAAATATGTGAATCGGTAGCATTTTTTTACTATTACATTGAAATAATCACAATACCGTGAATTAGCTACATGAACTGTCTTATTAATGTAATATTATAATTATATCACAAATAAACTGCATTAAATCAAACCTAATTACCCCTGTATCCTTTAAAATTTATATTACTAGATTTTTAAACTAACCTACCAACAAAAAAAAAACAATCTCGTTAATTTCATAATTGCTTTGTATTTGTTTTTAAAATACTTAACCAACTTTGTTACGTTTATTACAAATTAAATATGGAAGATGAAATATCAAAAATTCGTTCACCAGTTTACATAATTTTTAACATATACAGCTAAATTTTTTATAATTTTTTTTTCATTACTTTGTTAAATTGACAGCATCATGTTTATCCTTCCCCGATATGCTTGTTTTGATTGGCAACTGCGTTGGTTCTTTTTCTGTCAACATTCTAGGTATCGTATGTATGGTGTTCAGAATTCTTTCTTCTCTTATGCTAGACAAACTTTTATGCAAATTTTTATACCCATTGGTATAACAGAAGTTAAAGCAGAAAACGGGCATATTGTGGGGTGGACTTAACCAGGTATGTAGTTCAGAGCCCACTGAACCAGTTTCTCTTTGCGTTCGGCTTTGGCATAGTGAAAATTTCTAGTGTTATTTTCTTTTAATGGTTCTTGCAGCGGGAAATATAGTTTTAGTGTTTTTTTTTTGCACATGCGTCATTGCCGGTACACTGTATATCATAAGAAACCTCAATAAAGGACAAAAAAAGGTGAATTTGCAAACACACAGGAAAAAAAGCTCAAATCAGTCGATGTCGACAGTTAAAAACATAGACATTACATCTGCTGTGCCTGAGGGTGGGAACAGATCTCAGTTGCCGAAACGTCGCAGCTGTTTTTGTCTACTGTGTTCGTCTGTGCTGTCGTCGTTGTGTTGTCCAGAATACTTGTTTTATCGCGTTTCTGGGTTCGCCTGTGCGTTTCTGTGTTGTCCTCATTGTCTGTTTAGTACCATCGTTAGGTTCGTCTTGTTTGTCGCTGTTTTGTCCAAGGTAGTTTTTTGTCTTTATTTACTGTTCTTGAGTGAACTGTCTCGTCGTCGTCGGCCCATTGTATCTGTGTTTGCTGTAATATTTTTCTGACTAATTTCTTGCACGGAATATCCTGTGTTGTTTGTGTTTTTATCTTTTGACGTCGGCTGATTTTGTCTAGTTTTTTTTTTCCTGTGTGTTTGCAGTCATATTTTTTTTTTATCCGTTATTAATGAGGTTTATTATGACATACCGTGTAACCAACAATGGAGCTTGTCCAAAAAATTCTGAACTCACACAGGGGTCATTCTTGCGAGCATACTGTATGGATGCGCCGCGCTCATGAGGCGAGGGTCGCGGGTTCGATGCCAACCCTGGTATGGCTCAAATATATGAGCACTGTGGTTCGAAGCCCCCGAAAAAATAATACTGTAGGTACCGTCCGCGATCTCACATCTCATGCTGGGTATTGTATTGTCCAGTCGTTACTGTTGTTACTGTTGTTTAAGGTACATCTATCACGTTAGCGCTTGCATTTGTTGTTGGGTCACGAAACGTTTCTAAACATTATTTTCCAGCTGCAAAAGGTCACACCAAGTAATCACAATTATAAACACTTTTGTGATATTTTTTTGCTATCATATAATCTGAAGTATGTGTGTGTGTGTGTGTGTCTATATATATATATATATATATATGGAAAATTTTAGACAAAAAATAAAATGCTAAAGCGCAATCATGATAATTTCACATGAAAAACCTATAAGTGATAGGTAATAACAATAAAATGAAAAAAAAATCAATATTACGATTGACGTCTCTGTGCATAACTGTGCAATGTAAAAAAATTATAAAACAATCTAAATTTTATAGAGGTTTGAGCAGGAATCAAGTGATGAGAAAAGTCTGCTGCTATATAATATTTCAATGCGTAATGATAGTGGGTTTGTTAAGAACATTTTTAAGTAATAAATTTGCTTTTTTTGCTGATTATTCCTGTGAATTTGTAACTAAATATATTTTTTTTTTGTTTCAGGTGTAATGCTGGGTACGAGCTACAAATTGAGTGAGTTTGAGTCAGTTAATAATTAATCTTTCTCGTGCCTTCGAGTATGTTTATGTATCTAGTGTTGATTAATCCTAACTATATACACCCAGCAGCAAAAAAGAAATCGGCGACTCTGATTTGTTTTCCCATAATTCTAATAAATAAAATTATAATTTTTTTTCTAAATTTGTGTTTATAATTAATTTAGTTTTATGTTATTTTAACAAAGTCTACCATAAACAAATTATTTTTATTAATATTACTGTAAAATAAACTATAAAGTATAAAAATAAGAAATTAACACCTTTTAAAACTGATTTTTCTTCAGTTTCGTCATGTTTTCTGATAAGGGATGGACTCCTAATAACGGGTATTACGTCCTCTGGCACGGCGAAGGGTCCTAACCCTGTCTGGGTTAATCGTACTTATCCGACACAGCATCCCATTCTTCGCGAAGAGCAATTTGAAGCTGATATAAGTCACTAGGAGGAGAATGACGATGCCTCCTTCAATTATCCCACAAATGCTTTATTGTATTCATGTCAGGATATCGTGCATGCCAGTCCACGTGCTCCAAATTCCGGTGACAGTTATGGTATGCGGGCGTGCATTATCCTGCATCAAAATGAATTGTTCACCAATAAATGGAGCAAATGGGATCACAGCCTCAATGTAACTCTGAGCAGTCAGAGAACCATTATCAATGAAAGTCAGTTAAGTGAGAGCACGGAATTTATTCCTCCAGAAACCATAATTGATTGCTTTTGAAAAGACACAGACGAGATCGCAGACGAGTCTCGCTTCAGTCTGTGCCTTTCAGACGGTCGAGACAGAGCGATGCACTCAGTGTAGTCTTCGCGGGTCACAGCATTTCCAAATCAAAAAACAAGATCTTGTATACTATAACTATAGAAAAAAATCTGAGTATCTTTTTTTTTCTGCGGACTGTATTCTTTTCGTTTAAATAAATCTAATCACAACCACAGAAAGCTTTCTTGTATTATTTTGTAAAGTAGATGAACAGTAGGTAGACATTATGCCAAATATGGAGTTACATTCAGAATGCTTTACAGGTACATATACTGTAGGACCTATTGAAACATATGAGCCGTATTTTCAAACTATGAGCTCAGGATACTGCAAGACAATGCATGGAGCTCTTTGGAATTTGATGAATTTTTATAAAAATCCTCTTCGCATACAAGAATAAAACGCTAATGTACTTTTCTTGTTTATATTGAATATACCTGACTTCTACCCTTGGATCTGGGTTTAAGTCCTCACTGCTTCCTGGATTTTTTTTTAAGAATCAGTAACCTTCCAACTAAGGAGGTGACGTTAATAACAACTTAAACATTTAAATAACCCACCAAGTTAAATATTTATACTTTTCAATTATTTGCTATTTCATAATTAATTCATATTCCACACATTTTTACTGTAACCTTTTTTATTATATTTTTTTTATTTTGGACTTGGCTGTTAAGGTTAATGCCAAATTTGAGTATTTCGAGTCAAAGTTTCCATCCTCATGCTTTACGATTTATTTGAACCGACAGTTCTCAAATTCAATCCTAAAGCTGGTATCGTAGCTAAAATCAGTTAATGGTACTTTTTCTGTTATCACTTTTAACAGGATTCATTTACTAAACAATCGAATTACTTAATCATATGTCAATTTGAATGATCGTATTTGTGAATAACCTAATCCAAGACATGGAAAAAAAAAAGACACTGCTGATGTATCAGCTGTCATTCTTTCGAAGTCAACAGCTTGTCCCAAAATAAATTTCGTGAGTGAAACAATGTGGGAGAAGACTTTGGCCTTGATCCGGAGCACGTCCCAGGTTTATGTCCGTGTTCTACTGTGCTGCGTGATTGGGAGCGTGCTCTGCAGCATGTTGAACTATTGTGAGGCGTCGTCTACCACCCCCCTCCCTCTTTCCTCCACCCCCTTCGCAAGTCGTCACGTGAGCTTCCTCGACAAGAGACATGTCTCTATCCGGCGCCTGAAACAAAACAAATGTTGTTGCTCTATTCCGTTGCCTTCTTCTTGATGTGTGAACATCTCAGCTCTCGGTACACGGAATTTGGTACGAGGACATAATTTCGTGAATGGATCGGAAGACACATGGGACGGAAAGGGTCGTTACCACAACGCCGAAATACCACAACGCCGAACGGACAATAACGCCGAATACCATAACGCCGAATACCAAATTGACCGCAACGCCAACAGCTAGAAAACTGCTGTGTACCACAACGCCAAAATACAGTAACGCCGAAAAATGTTGCTGCAGGGAGGGGGGGCCACAGGAGCAAAATGAAAAACAACTGAATGAATGTGTATGTTTCTTAAATGTATCTTAACGCCGAAATACCACAACCTAACCTAACCTAGGCTAGCCTAACCTAGACTAACCTAACCTAACCTTACCTTACCTTACCTAACCTAACCTTTGTAGCAGTCCTGCAATGACATTTTTTCGGCGTTAATGTATTTCGGCGTTGTGGTACACAGCAGTTTTCTAGCTGTCGGCGTTGTAGTCAATTTGGCATTCGGCGTTATGGTTTTCGGCGTTATGGTTTTCGGCGTTATTGTACGTTCGGCGTTGTGGTATTTCGGCGTTGTGGTGCGTCCCCGGACGGAAATATTTAAGCACGGTTCCGTCATCTGTGACGGATAGCGCGAACCAAAGCTCATAGAGACAAAGGGATACTTTATATTTTAGTGAATTTTAACAAGATGGGAAGTTTTTCAATAAAATTCCTTGTCGAAAATCGGACTAAAAGCCTGAGTTTTGTATTTTTTTTTCAAGTCTTTTTTCGTTTTTATTGGAGCCGTTTCATTGTATAGTTTAACCCCTCGTTCTACAAACGGAATGATTCGATAGTCGACGTAGTTGCTCCGGCAGCGAATTCTCGCGGTGGGTGCGGAAACTACGCGAGATTCGCGTAGTTGAAAACACAATTTTCGCATATTTATCACGCTCGGCAATTTTTTATGGTGTATACCGTATTATAAGTATATTAGCAGCGTTAAAACAAATGAATTCGCTCGTTGCCGAGGTTCGATGTTACACATCAATGGGTGTACTGAAAGACTCGCTCAAACTTCTTTTTCATGTTGTTGGGCAAGTCTAGGCGACGACGTCATCAGAGCTTTACGATCAGAAACACAGTGTTATAAACGCATTGCTGTCTGGCCTAATGTTTTTTTTTTTTTTTCCACTCGCACTGCTATGGCGACACCGAGCTATCGGGCGCAGAGATTAGGGAAATATAAGTTCGAATGTGTTCTTCTGTGCTGTCGTCGTTTTCCCCACAATACCTGTTTAGGTTCATCGTTGGGTTTATTCGATTGCCATCGGCTTGATTTAGGCTTGTTTACTGAGGGTTCATGTGCAAATATTTAATTCTTATTTTGCATTGCTGACCTGTCCGGTGCAGGCCCGCCGAGTGGCAAGGCGCGCAGAGGAGGCCACTTGGGAGACGTCTTCTCGAGCAGTCGCGGCTTCCGTGTCACGGCGAGGAACTTCCTCGACAGAAACTTCTCCTTTCCAGGACGAGCCGACGTGACTATGAATAGCTATCGTTCTGGTCTGCGCTGAGTCTCCACAGACTTGTTGATGTTACGCCAGGAAGTTGCGTGTTTAATAGGTCGTGCTACATGATTACACTTGGAAACAAAAAATACGAACTTGTGATTTGGGGCACACTGCCTCGGTACTCTGATTGATTTAAGTTCGGCCGGGTGTCATAATAATGATAGTTGCAGAGTTTCGAGCCCGTCTGTTCTGGATTTAGGTCAATTTATGTGCTTGGAGAAATTATAAGGTCGATTGCTCCCGGTCTATGAGATGCACGCTCAACGATGTGAACATAAAGATAAGACCTAAATGGAATGACCATTTATTTTCATTAGAAGAAATGTATCGGATATCACCCCCTTTCCTCGGGGAATCTGGTCTACGAAAACAGATGTTTAAAAGGTTTATTTGTGGTGTACTCGTCAGTTGTTAAATGTAATTTTTCCATGCGTTTAGAAATAGGCAATCACGTAAAACCATAAAATTTTACATAAATATCATGATATGAACATTAAGGCATCAGGCACTAAATGTATATAAAAAACGGGATTGTGCACGTTCATTTACGCTAGTTCCACAGATTTTTGCGACTGAAGCACAAGCGATCTCAGGCTATGGAAGCAGCCGGGTCGGGCGATGAAGTTGTTGAAACATGGGCTGTGTTTGCGAGAGCGCGCGCCCACCTGGTTTGTTGACAGCATGCCTAACACTAAAAAAAATACTCAATCATCTGAAGGTAATAACAAATTTCTTTTGATTATTTTCAAATGGTTCCAAAATGACCAGAATCACTTCACCGTCCCGGGGAGAAAAAAAAGGATGTAACTTGATTTAGGTTGCGTTGTGGAAAATAAATTAACAAACAACTCGTTAACTTCAGCTGTTGG
This sequence comes from Bacillus rossius redtenbacheri, assembly GCF_032445375.1. Lineage (NCBI taxonomy): Eukaryota > Metazoa > Arthropoda > Insecta > Phasmatodea > Bacillidae > Bacillus > Bacillus rossius. The sequence continues at coordinate 36,625,849 of NC_086332.1, forward strand.
TTACGGGAAGGATATTGTAACACGTGTTCGTGAAGTCATTCTACTTGGCAACAGGCTGCTCTGCTTGTCCTGGGATTCACTGGGCCCGGATCCTGAACGCTGAGGCGAGGACTTTTGGTTCGATCCTGTTGTTGATACTTTACCATAACGCAAGGCTGACGAGTTAACACACGAGGTCTAGATTTCATTTATTTTCAAAATTGTTCGATTCAGGAAAGTAGTTACATCCAGCATACAATTGAGCCTTTACATTGAGAAATTGTTACATACACAACAGTGATGGATATTTTAGTTCCTTCCTGTGGATCGGGCGCGAAAATAAAAGTTCATTTGTACACCAGACCCTTGTTATTGAAAGGCTTGGAACTACATTCACACGGGGAAACGTAAAAAAAAAAAAAAAAAAAAAATCGTAATGTTAGCACTTACGAAAAAAACTGAAAACACGTATGGTGGGCATCACATGTCTACAGGGAGTGTCACGTGGTGTTACAGGAACTTGATGTCACGCTTGAGCGGCCACGAGACCATCTTCGACCGACGGCCAGGCTCGCACTAGTCGACGAAGAGTGACAAGGTTTTAGCATTATCATCATTCACTGCTTACTAGCACACGTTTGCGTGCATTTTCACCCCAAAACTATCGAGCCACACTATCCTCTGGCAAGACCTCGCTTCGCCTGTCCCTCCAACACTCTTCGACTGCTGCCCTTTACAACCACCCGACTTCACCCCTTCTCCCCTGTCATGACCACGTCCTGCCGGTACTGTCTGTTCCGTAACCACCTCGGATACACAGTTCCATCAGATCCTGAAGCAGTTTTAAGGACACACGCACACACCGTGTGCAGAGTTTCAGAAAATAACCGCGCGATAGTGGATTATGTTTACGAAAGCCGGAAGAGATACATTGAGGGCTGATGAGTAGTCCTGTTTCCTTATTTCGTTTTTAAACTGCATTTCTATGAGAGTGAAAGTGGTTTGAACGCGTGTTTTCAGGATAATTTTAAGGCATCAAACATCGGGTAACAGATTGTTGAAAGCACTCGCACCTTTACCGTCATTTCTCCGCCATACAATGTTACGGTAACCGCTCAAATCTCGTAGTTGCCCTGCGCACGACGAGAAGACTGGCCAGAGGCGACACCGCGCTAGAAGCACCAGCGAGCGTCCCGCCTCGCTAACACACACACACACACACACACACACACACACACACACACACACACACCCACCCTCCTGACTAGGCTCGTATTTAGAGTGAAGGCTATCTGTTTACTTCGTTCTGCGGCGCTGGTTGGCCGACAACGGCGCAACGCCGCACCGGCTGCTGGCTGGAAGCAGTGGACGGGTCGGCAACCTGACTCTGTGTTGGGCAGTGCGCGACAAATGCTACGTGCTGCGCGAGACTTCCCGTAAAAACCACGAGTTTTGATGGCGAGAAATGTACCTGCGGACTCACACACATGACGCACGCTCGCGTTACTTATTAAAAAAAATCAATTGTTACAATTTTTTTCTCAAAACCGAACATAATATGAAGAAGAAAAAAATATAGTTCCGCACCCGTCACTAGAATTAGCTACCGGAGCAGCTACGTCAACTATAGAATCATTCGATTTGCATAGCGAAAGCTAAAACTGTAAAATGAAACGTCTTCGATAGAAACGAAAAAGATTTGAACAAATCCTAAACCCTGGTTTTTACCTGATTTTTGACATGAAAAGTTATTAAAATTCTGTCAACCGTGTTTAAATTAATCAAATATATACGTAGCTTCCGGACACGTTAGATGACTATAAATTATTAGGTATTAAAGTATGTTTGTACTAGTATGAAGCGTTATGTTTTATTAATTCTAGGAAATCATGATAAATATTTTCTTAACAAAAATAATTAATTCAATATTTCTTTAAGTAAAACTCTGCGCTACGGTGCCTGACAGAAGATTGTAGTGAGAATATATATTGCAACTGTTGTAATAACAGAATCCTTAGGTTTTATAAGACTTGAAATAACTCTTTACTATACTATGACTATTTTAGTTTACCAAAAATAATGCAGGGTAGTTTCAATAACATAAAGTTTCATTTGGCACACCAATACTTTTGGTATGTTCCCTAATTTTTATGGGTTATGTTCACACACACGTGGGTCCGTCATATTCCTGAAAAAATTTCTTTGCATGGTGCGGGCGCATCGTAATAATTCACTTTCATAATTTTTCCATACCGCGCCTAAAGAGATATAACTTCAAAAAATAGTTAGGAAAATCTACGTATATTGCGAATTTGATGTCGTTCATATGTTTATAAAAATGTGGATTTACGAATTTGCCTAATCGGTAAGGTTCAGCTTGTAGTTTAGATAATTTTATTTATTTTTAGCACGTTGACGTTGTGGGTAGACTTGTGTAGGAAGAAATAGATTTTTACTTCGCTTCAGCCTCATACATATGAATGTTACGTATCCCATAGGCATACGTCTGATTACACAAAGCCACGCAACACAAAGGATTTTTTCTCCCAAGAGAATCTTTGGGTTCCTATTTTTTTCCCTCGCCAATCCTCGCAAGTATTCAGACGGGCATGCGTCAGGGACGTGTTACGAATACCCAAGGCGTGCTTATGCAGCCCAGCGCCTGTTGGTTATCACCCTCGCAACAGCGCCGCGCCGTGGGTTGCCTACACCGCAAGGTCTCGCTTTACAGTAACACACGTACTTCAAGGGTGGAGATGCATACAACCTACCTCCGAGATCTTATTTGTTAATAAAATATGTACTTATGAAAAAAATGCAATTTATTGTAATATGGAATAAGTACAGTGCTATGAATTTTCTAAATTAGTATTAAGTTTACATAGGTTTCTTAAAAAAAAAAGTCCGTGAAACGTCTTTGGCAATTCAAACATCGACTCGTAAGTGCTCTATTTATATCTCTTGGGCGTCTGAAACCACAATGTTTCACGAAAACTTTGCATTGAAATTCGGCCAGGGAATTTCACTCCAATCGCACCCAAAATAGTTTCACTTCAAAAAATATATCGTAACTGCTTCCATGGTACGTGTGAGTTTTTCAGACACTATGAAGGCTGCTCGTGTGTTTTAGTTTTTACTTTCAGTTCATCAACATTGTACAAGTATGGTTGTGGTGCACACGATTAACAGTACAGGTGCAATGAACATGAAACACAATATGTTATTACGAAGTAATGTTTGTAATTTACGAAACCGGCCTACGCGCAGTAAGTCAGTCTGTCTCGTCGTTGTTAGCCCATTGTGTTCGTCTGTGCTGTTATTATTATTATTTTCATGACTAAATTTCTTCAACGGAATTATTGTGCCGTCTGATATTCAAAGTTTGAATGTGTTTGCACAGGCTTGTTCTCTGCGGGTTTATGTTTTCGATTTTTATTTCTTAATTTGCGTTCTTGAAATGTTCCCATGGCAAACAGCGCAAAACTTAAATGGCGCACGTCCAAGAAATTGTATTAAATCAAAATTCTCCCCAATGCATGAATCGTTTAAGGAACATAGTTACATTTGTTACACATATTTGTGTAGCCCACGAGTTCCCTATCGCTCTGCCTGCGAAGTTTCGCTTCAGACGCGCACAGCCCGCCGGGGTCCCCCCCCCCCCCACCTCTCCGCACTGTGGTCGGAACCGGAAGCGACCCCGCGGGCTCCTCCCATGGAGCAGATCACGAGCGGAAGCCTGTGATCCCGGATCGTGTATCTGAAACCCCGGGGTTCATATCCGAGCAGCGCGGGAGGGCTGGGAAAGGAAGGGGGGGGGGGAGGTTATCGTAACGCGATGCGATCGCCGGAGGGAAACCGTCCAATCACGCAGCTTGTTTGCGCCGCCCACCAGAGGGTTCTCGACCCGAGCACTCTCGGGCCAGCTTTCTGGAGGGTGGGTGAGATATTAAGTACTAATTGGAATCATCGTTTATAAAATCGATTCTCGGAAGTTATCAAGATTCGAGAACTCTTTCATTGAAGTTATACTTCTTTAGCGGTTTATGAAAAAAACATTTCGAGAGTGAAATTTACAATGCGCACGCAGAAATTTTCACAGGATGAAAAAAAAAAAGTTAAATACAAATAAAAATCATATATGTGCTTTTAAATCTTCGCAGTTCCGACCGCCGGCGGTAGGGCGTGCTGCGGGCGCTCTGTAGTCTCGTCGCCAGCGCCTCGCCGCGGCAAGTGTCGTAACTATGTGTTCCCTGGCCGCGGGGAGCCTTGCAGGACCGGGAGGGCACAGGGCAGCTTCTCCCAAAATACAACAATAATAATACACGTGAGCTGTTCTGATTATAACGATGTTATCTGGCAATATTGTTACTTACGAATTTTGAAAGCTTTAAACGATTTTTATCGAAGTTTTTACGGAATTATCATAAATAAAATAAGGATAATCAACGAAGGAAAATAAATCTTTCTTGTACCCTGCAAGGTGAAAGGCGAGAGTCTTCTTTAAAACTGAATGGTACGTGAATGTAGGACATAATTGCAAGCTTCTAAACGAACAGGGACTGTATAATATGGGTATTTGTCATCGTGGTACCGACAAGAAAATTAAAAAAAAAATAATAATATACCACATATTTTTAATAACAGTCTCCCTAAATTGTAATTATAACCCCTAGTGCAGTGAGAGTGTAACTCTACGGTCAAAAATGTTTTGAAAACATTCCTTAGCACTTTCCGATACAATAGTTTGGGAAGTAAGTCATGAATCCATGGTATAAATATCCTACGTTTATTAGAAAGAAGTCGACCGGATTGTAATTGTACCATATTTGCATGGGTAACTCGCCACATAGCTGTATAGGTTAATAACTTACATTAGCTAGATGCTTAAGTTATGCTACCGAACATGTCGTGCGTGGTAGAGAGAGCTGTGTACGAGCTTCCGCGGAGATCCGCAGCTGAGCAGAGGGCTACAGACCCGCCTGGTCAGGGGAGAGTGTGTCGGTGAGGCGGGATGTGCAGGCATGTGCGTAGAACTGAGGGAGGGGGTGTCTCCCTTTCCCCTTGGAATTAAGAATGCCCTCACTGACGGGGGCTGCCTGCACTTGCAAAATTGTGACTGTGAAACGGCCTTGATGTCAAAACTATGTCTTAACGGAGAACTTTCTGTATATTTTTAATTTTTTCTGCCTATTGAATGCGTGTAGGCCAAACTATGGGCAGTGTAGAACATAAAAGCACCGCATCCAGATGGCGTGTCGGACAACCCCACGAGGGCCTCCCTTGCGAACCCTGCAGATCTGCGCCCGAGCTCGCTGGTGCTTCTGGCGCGGTGTCTTCTCCGAGGATTCTTCTCGCCGTGCACGGGACAATCACAGTAGCGTAGCCAGGATTTGTATATGGGGGGGGGGGGTTAAGAAGCATGCCCCCTCCCCCCCCCCGCTATTAAAGCGGGGGGTCCAGGGGTCCGCCCCCGGGAAAATTTGAATTTTAAGGTGTAAAATAGTGCTATTTGAGCAGTTTTCGGTACTTAACTTTAAATATTGTAATAGTAAATATATTATTCATTTTTTTAATAAAAAAACTGTTTTGAGTGATGAAGTAAGAAATTAATTAAAGATATTTAAATCAATCCAAGTGCCTTGCCCACGTCCACTCCAAATCATAACTCATGCTCGAAGCTCGACAATACAAAAAAAAAAGGAATAAAAATTGTTGAGTTTCGGCAGAACTGGCCTATTCCTGGAAATTATTAATAGTGGCTAAGGGGGGGGGTGTAGTTAGAACCCCTACCCCCCCCCCCCTGGTTACGCCCCTGGACAATCATAACATTATAGGGCGGAGAAACGAAGATAAAGTTGTGATGCAAGACCCTTGAGTGCCTTCAAGAACCTGTATTCTTAAAACACGCGTCTTAACTTTATGAAGTCTTCTGAAAATACAGGTTGAATCGAAATCCCGAAACGGAACTACTGATCCGCCCGCAGCGTGTGCTGGAATGATGTTCGTGAACAGACAGCACTCTGGTAACGTGGTTTCCAGTGAAGCTCCGCGGCTGGGGTAGGCGGGGGCCTTAAGGGGCCCACCTCGTCAGGGGTTTATGTGTGTTAGTGAGGCGGGATGATAAGCGCGACGCTCGCTGGTATTTCTAGCGCGGTATAGCCTCTAAGCGCAAGGCTCTGAACTGGCGCGCAGTCTTCTCGTCGTCACAGGATAACTGTGAAATTTTAGCGGTGACCGTAACATAATATGGCCTATTAATGAAGATAAAGGTGTAATGCAAGTACCTTAAGTGATTTCAAGAATCTGTACTGGTTTTTTTTACGTCTAAAAATTACTCTGAAAACACGCGTTTTAGTCATTTTAACTCTTCTACAAACACAATTTAAAAACTTCATCCGAAATCAAAAGCACTTTTTGGCCCTAGGCGAACTCTTAAATGATTTTTGTAAACAGACCCCACTCGGATTTCTTGTATTTTGGAAATCGCGTTGTTTTACCTGGAGCTCTGCACACCGGGTAGGCGGGGGCCTTAAGGAGGAATGTGGCGCTGGGCCGAACCGGCGCGGCGGCGGCAGATAGCGTGACGTCAGCGGTAGTCCCCACATCGATCCCGCGTCCTCTGCACTCCGCGAGACGAGACACACTCGCCTCGACCTTGAACCCGACCGCGCCTCCCCTCTCGTGAATCAATAAGCCCCCCCCCCTTCCCGCCCCAGCAGGTGTGCGTCTTCAGGAGCCGACGTGGCTGCACCAGGTGTCGATCGACGACATAGCTTCGTCTACGTTCTCTACGGCAGCGGTTCCCATTTTTTTTTTTTTTTTGGGCAAGGAACCCTAACATTAACTTTTCTCTTGGCGGAACCTCAGCTCCTTCAAAGAAAGTTAGTTAACAATAATTTTGCCTACTTTATATGACAGTCGTCCTGTTCCGCGGAACGCTTTTTGGGAACCGCTGCCCTACTACGGTGTCTTTGTTTTACTGGCGAAGTAAGTCTGTGGCGTGTTCGTCCGTGTCGCCGCAGAAAACAAGCACGGAGCTGCTTAATAGCCCTTATAATATCCCTACTAATATTACAAGTGCAAAAATGGGTATTTTTGTCCTTCTTTCGCGCAACAAACGGGGCAACGTATCAGCATGATTTTTTTTTTTAATTTAGCTAGTTTATGGGCTGCAGTAGCGGATCCAGAGAGGGGGGGGGGCTAAGGGGCTCAAGCCCCCTCCAAAAGCATCTGGGTCCACTATTGTTTTAGTGTTTGCCTTGATAAAGCCTAGCCTCAACTGGGTCAAGCCCCTCCCAAACCAAAATCCTGGATCCACCACTGGGCTGGAGAGTGACATAGAGTAGATAATTATAAAATTCCATCCCGTGAAAAAAAGATAAATTGGGTTTCATAGTAGAAAATCATAGGGAGTAAGTCAAAGACAAACCGTGTGTTTGTGTAATTTCTCTATGTCCACCACACGGTCATATAGTAAGGTGTGGCAACTTCCTATCCTTCTCCTTGGCTTTACCTGTCCCCTTTTTGAAGCTCGCGGTTGCTAGCGAACTTAAGTCGCTAATAACAGTTTAGATTATAACATTGTCAATAGGTAGGGTTGCCTTGAATTTGTAACGCGCCATGAAAACGGTTAAATATATATTTTTTTTAAAAAAAAAGAAAGCCTTCAATATTTATGAGAACCGATGAGACGTACATCCGATTTACGGTAGAAATTCTCTTTATACTATCTATATTATTTCATGAAAAAAAAAATTAATATTTTTTTTGCAACTTGTAGTTAAGGGAGTTAAAAACATTTACAATGGGTAAAATTCATTGTTTGTTCAATGTTAAAATATTAGTCGTAACCATAATGAGATTTATAAAAGGCTCGTATACATCATAATGATGCATTTAAAAATGCCGTATTATTTTTCACCTACAGAAGATGGAAAAGGGCCAAAAAGTGAACGAAAGTTTTTTTTGCTCAAATATATCTCTAATTGTAAAATCAGATAAGATATCCTACTATTACTATTTTCTTAAACATAATATTTAAGTCATATCAGCTTTTTTTATTCCACCTGTAGACGATGAAAAGATGAAGATGTATTTTTCTGAATATTCTATGCATATATATATATATATATATATATATATAAAGTAAAAGGCTGAATTACAATAGTCCGTCACCTCCGTCCGTGTGATTCGTCCGTCGGTCGCCCGTCATTCGTCCGTCGTCAGTCCTTCGTCCGTCAACGCCACGTATCCAACCAAGCGATTTATAACTTAACTTCATTAGTCCGTCAGAATATTTTCTTAAATAAGTGCTGCCGACAATCCATGTTTTTCCCTCGGAGATTTCTATTGATGTCGTTGGTTATTTATGTCTCCGTATATGTAAGTAATGTATTAGAACTTCCTCGGAAAAATTCAGAGAGTGATTAAATTGTTTGAAATGAGTTTTAAGAACGACCACAGAACATCTGCACGACCTACAAACACCACAGGCCTGTGTTCTGATGACCACTGACTGCCGCGGCCGAAAGCACAGATATAGTCTATCCGTCCGTCCGTCAAAAGTTAGAGTTTGAAAGCTTTCGACGGACGGATATAATTTTTCGGACCATCCGATCGGCTGCAGGTTACGTGACCGACGGACGGACGGACGGACAGAGGCGACGAACTATTGTAATTCCGCTTCAACTCACAAATACTTTTAACAGAATGCTCATAAAATCTTTTCAAGATTTTTTTTTTTAATTATCGATGAAGGAAGGGATGCTTCCAACCTAAAACAAAGCCACTAGTATCTCTATCTTTCTCTCTCCTATCTTCTCTCTCTTTCTGTCAGCGCCAGTGGTAGTGTAAGCGGCGTGTCCTGCGCTGTAGCCGAGAGACACGACGAACGAGGACATCTTGTCCTCGGCAAGAAGGAAGATGAAGGAAACTTTGAAAGAACAGCGAAGGGCAATCCCAAGAAAGCGAAGAAGGAATTAATGTGGTATCCAAGAAGATATCGACGACTTTCCTCAAGTTGAAGCGTCACTTGGCTCTTGACAGCTTTCTAAGCTTCTTCGTTCACTCGTGAGAAACTTTCATCTTTAATTCCTTCCATTACATGTCTTTGTCCCATTTGGCAGCTTGTTACTATCTCGCTTTATTTTCTTATCTCTCTCTCTCAAATTCATTCTAACATATTCTTTCACACGGTTCGACTCAACCAAAGTTTGGAAAACGGATCTCATCTGTGATATATTTCTTTTTACTGATTTTTTTTCTCATTGCTGCAATGGTTCAGTTTGAAAACTCCTTAGAAATTTTTCGTCATCACTTAAATACATTCTTCAAGTGACATAGTAAATGCATTCAATACTTGTAGAGTTTAAATTTTATTCATGGAAGTTGAAGTTGTGCGTTGTTTAGCCATTCGTAATGCTGCTTTTGTGTGTGAATATTTTAGGTTCCTGAAGTTTGGAAAACAAGTTTCTGTTTTACAAACTTCGTTTCTAGTTCTTACGGTTACATAAAAAAAAAAGAACAGTTAAAGCACGATGTGTTTCAGAGCGAGGGAGTTTATTTTAGGAAATGCTGTGGTTTGGAAACTGGCGAGCTCGGGGATTTCGCAATATCGGAGAGGACTCTGGCCACTTACCTCGAGTGCCCGCCGCCAGTTACGTAGCTGTCTCTGGAAGGCAGAGTCGCGGAAGCTACCTGTCTGGTTTTTTCGGCGCCTCGGGGAGCGGAACTCGTACTGAAAGTTTCCCGGCGCATTCCGCCTGCATGCATTCGACCCGCCGCACACCGAGGGCTTGCGTGTTGTCAAGGTCGCCGGGGATTCCTCCGGAGCCAGTAACAAGCTTAGTCCGACGTTACGCCCCCGTGGTCTAGTGGCACACTCGTCAAGCGCTACGTTATTCAGTGTGTTCTTTGAATGATCCGTGCAATGGAGAGGATTGATTTTAAACGTTTTTGAAGTTATACTTCTTTAGGCGCCTTATGAAAAAAAATGACGAGAGTTAATTTTTACGAAGCGCACGCCCCATGTAACGAAATTTTCACAGGATGAAAAAAGTTCTACATACAATATATATATATAATTATATGCATTTTTAAAATCTTATACATTAGCGATTGCTATAGAATGTTGGTACATATAATTTAAAATATATATTTATTGTAAATATTAGTGATAGATATTGTGTTTATAAACTTTTTCCAGTGTATTTGAAAGTTTGTTAGTATAAGTTATGTTATGTTCCCGCATGCATAATTTATTTGCATTATATTATTTCATTATTATTTAATAAAAATAAATAAATTAGTATAAATATTAAGCATATTTATTTATTTTCATTAATTATTAAATCCATCTCCATTATCTAACTTAAAAAATAATTAATTTAGTACATGTGTTCATATTAATATTGATTATTGAGTATTTATTTTTTGAATTATACTTTACCAAAAGTATGTGTAATATCACTCCAGTCATTTTATTATTTTATTCATATTAATTATTTGCATGCGAAATTAAAGTTAGTACTTTTTATCACACCAAGTAATTGTAACTTGTAACGTGCGTACCTAAGTAGACGCGCCCATTTTTTTTTTTGGACATACGACATTGCTGATTGCACGGTATGTCATTGAGAAACTTCAAAAACGGACAAAAAAGTTAAATACGCATACCTACAGAAATAAAAGCCTAAACCAGCCGATGTCAAAAGTGAAATGCATAGACCGGTTAGAGAATTCAGTGGAAGGAATACGTCATAAAAATATCGCAGCACAGACAAACACAGAGGGGCTGACGACGAGACAGTTGCAACAGGAGCAGTAAATAAAAACAGAAAACGACATTGGACAACACAGCGACAAACAGACGAATACAGCTGGCTTTCTAAGACAATTCTACATTATTATTTGTATCGCTCGGAAAGAATGTTCGAGAAATTCCTAACGATGACTCCCTTTGTAATTATGTAAGACGTAGATCACTTCAGTACAATTACGCGGTCATTTTGTGAATGAGAGGAAAAGGAGGCCAGCCACAGAACTAAAGCACAGCAGTTTCGAACGATTGAGGCTGCCGTATATATAAAGATGCATGCACGTAGTGTAAAATAGAAAAAAAAAACGGGCCTAATGTATTTATTATGGGACTATGGCTTCGTGGCTTACTCAGTTGTGGCTTACCGATCGTAAGGATTCGGCTATGTTCGGGCTTGTCCACCCTCGTTGCCTATGATCAGTAGGTCTTCTGCATCTTTAAATCCACTATTTTGAAAATCAGTAATTATTAAGCTGGAAATTCGGAAAGAATGACTAAATTCATAAAAAAAAAATCACTTTTCAATTTACTGATTGATTAATTAATTTGATTTCCGTCCTTGGTTCGATACTTGCTCGATGCAAAAAGAAAAGTTTATTTTAGGCAAAAAATACTGAGTAATAAAAAATGGTGACAAATTCTAAAAGAGGCATAAATTCCTTATCTACCAGCCTCCAATTGATTCGATAGATTACTGTCCTTGGTTCGATCTTTGGTAAATGCAAAAATTTTATGTTATAAAAATATTTAATAAAACATGGTGAAAAATTCTAAAGACTGCTCAAATGCCTTATGCATCAGCTTCAAGTAAGCTACCGATACCATCTTGGCTCTGTTGCATTTGTCGTTGAGTCGCATATTTTCTCACCATATATTTATTAAAAGTTATTTTCGAGCTGTAAAAAGGTAACACAAGTGATCATAATTATAAACACTACCGTGATTTTTTTACGGATATATGTTCTGTTGCGACATTTTAAGACGAATAATGAATGTAATGAATATATAATAAACTATTAAAAAAGGGTGCGTGTACTCATGTACGTGCGTTAGAAGTTATACCTACTTACTTGGCGTGATAACTAACTAGCTTTAATATTGCATGGAAATAATAAATATAAATAAAGTAATAAAAGACTGGAGTGATATTACAAATAATTTTGTTAAAGTATAAATTCAATAAAATTAAAAATATATATAAATACTTGATATTCAATATTAAAATAAACACGAGTATTAAAATCAATTATTTAATTTAGTAAAAATAATCGAAACGATTTTTAGTCAAAAATAAAGATAAATATGCTGAATATGTATTTAAATGTATTAATTTAAATTAAATCATTACATATTAATGTAATTTAAATTGCAAATAAATTATACATACCGGAACATGAACTCACTTGTGTAAATACGCTTTAAATAGTTTGTAAATACAATTTCTCTAACTAATTTTTGGAATAAACATATTTTTTAATGATTATTTGAAAGCACACATATAATTTTTATTTGAATGTAGCCTTTTTTTTTATCCTGTGAACATTTCGTTGCATGGGAGTGCGAGAATCGTAAAAATTAATTCATTTATTTATTTAATCAGGCGTGATATATAAAAGATGTAGGTATAATGGAAGCAGGGCAGCGCCGCTTCGAGTGAGTCTCCCCGGGTCGCCGGCTGGCCAGTGAACCCCGCCCCGGGGTATGTCGTGACGACCGGCGATGTGAGGCGACTCGCGTGACTGCGGCCGTACTGGCCCGCCTCCAGAGGGGGGGCGAGGCCTCTTCTCTCCTCGCGTCCGAGGCCTGGGGACCCGCTCTAGGCTAGTTTACGTTCATTTGGGCTCCACATCCCGCCGTCGACAGCCAGGTCGTTAAGTACATAACACAGGGAACTCAGGAAAGTGATCGTCTACCATTCGAGAATTTTCTTGGAACCAAGGGCGCAATTCTGTAGGATTCTCTAGCGGGGGGGAGGGGGGGGGGGGGTGGCGGCCCGAGGTTTTAAACCGACCCTGTCATCTCTGGATAGGGTGCTTGTATTGTATACCATCCATATTTTGGCATATATGCATGCAATTAACATATTTTTTTTTAAATATTCAGAAAGTTTTCCATACACAGTTTCGACATTTACCGTTTTGCCTTCGCGATGTTGCAAGCGCAAGCGGCTTCTCCCCCCCCCCCCTCCACCGACATATTGAGGAGGGGGGGAATCTACGCCCACGCCCGGTACTATTTAGGAAACTATGTAAGCCGATATCAGGATGACCGGACGGGATACGAATTCGTATCCTCTGGAATGCGAGTCCAGCGTGTTACTACTGCGTCCTCGCTCCGTTTTTATAATAACAAATTCTCTCCCAAGGGGGAAGGATAGTAGTCATTTTTAATTTATGAATTTCATTGAGATTTGTCCGTTCGGGCATGCGATAAATGTGCAGTAATTTTTTTTATTCTTAAACTTCTAATAACATCACGGTTGTAATCAGCCCTACAAATAATCCATTACAGACAAAACTTTTCACAAAATATTTTTTTAACCCTGACTATGTTCTCTGTGGATTTGACTCCTATGTCTGACTCATTAGTCATGGCTTCAATTTATAGGTACATGGTTTTTATTTGGAAAATATTGCGGACAAAAAGTATAATTAAGCTAGGTTCAAAGAAATTCGACGTAAATATTTATTTTATAACCTGTGCGTTCGTGTCAGAAATGTAAGTGTTACTCACGAATCATGCATCAGAAAAAAAAATATCTGGAGATTCGGGAATAATTGTCGGTGAAGAGTTAAGTGCCTTCCGATGAACATCTTTGAGGCCGTCCCTTATCGCGGGCATTTCTTTCTGTCCTTGTTCATTCCGACCCTTCAAGACCACCGTCACCACTTTTCCAAACGTCTCCCGCACGAGACTCTCCGGGGAATTCCATCAGCCGGTTTTTACGATTCATCGAGTCCTTCGTCCTTCGTCCTTCGTCCTTCGCCTCATGTCGGTCCCAACCAGGGCGGCTCCAGGAAGACGTCTCGGGAGGGACTACCACACAAAGAAGGGATTCAGATGCTAGACATGACATCATAAAATGAAAATAAAAACAATTATTATTCCACGCACGGGATTTGTTTGATCTTTTTTTTTTTTTAAACCAGCATATTCTTAGTCGGCTCGTGGGCTCATAATTATTATATGTGTGTGATTTATTTAATCAAATAATAATTCGTGACGTTTAATACCCTGTACTACTAAAGCGTGAAAAGCATTATACCAGGAAAAAAAAAGTTACACAACTAAACGCAAATGCTTACAACAGGCCATGTCTGATTCGTTTCACAACATCTGTGTCCTGTCTATTTTGTGTTTATCGTCTCTAGAGACTTAGCTGCCAGCGATATGGAAAAAAAAGTGTGTGTGTGTGTGTGTGTGTGTGTGTGTGTGTGTATATATATATATATATATATATATATATATATATATATATATACACACACACACAATTCTTGGACAAGAAAAACCATTAGCATTCGAGGCTTTTATCTCACACCTAACTCCGAGTACTTAAAAATTAATAATAAATTGTTTTAAAATTTAAAAGTTGCCCATTGCCAGAGGCAAGTCTGGGAGTGGTGGCTTGGAAATAAAAAAAAGGGGGGGGGCGAAATCGTGTCCTGGCCGCATGATAAGCTCACTAAAGAAAGTCTGAAATAAAAGGCTAATAGGAAAAGAAAAATAATGATTACTCATTGTTAGTAATCATGTATTCAGTGCTGAACTTACTCAATTACCAGTGAGTTTACGCGTCATGATTGCACAGAGGCCGTGCAATTAAACGTACACTTTTACATATACTGTAAAGTCCCCGGATGCAAAACAGTTTTTGCTTGAGATGTTTATTGCCTTTTTAAAAAAAAAAAACACTTCATGCTCCATTGAAGGGGAAAGCCTGGATCCGTATCTGCCTACTGCTCTTATTGGAGTGTGGTTCATGAAGTTCACCGAGCGTTCAGACACCCCGGGCGCAGTGTGTTATTGACGGGGGGTTGAGCCCGGACGCCACCGCGCCTGTAAGTTGCCCTCCTGGATGGCGGGGCTCAGCCTCGGGACAGGAACTACGAGGCGCGAAGAGGGGGAGCCATCCGACAACCTCTTAAATCCTCTTCCATCGGCTCTACGGCGGCGGCAGCGGCGGCGGCTCAGAGGCAACATCCTCCGGTAGGGCGTGAAAGGGCGAAGGGGGAGTGGATACGAATATCCTCCGGTTATTGACTCGACGCACGTCTCCGGAATGTCGGGAGACGTATCTCGAGTCCGTCCCGTATCGACGTCCCGGTCGCCGACGCCGCACCCACATCTTCGCCACGCGAGACGCCGCGCTCGATAAGCTTTCGACGCATTTTTTTTCAAGGGCAAAAGAAAAAAAGAAGTAGTCTCGGGTGACTTCGTCCGTAGTTTCGACGAGTTCCGTTTACGTTCCGCTTCGTTTCAAAATGAATAATAAAATAAACAACCCCGCATCGAATCCTTTGACCTAGTTTCCAGTATCGTGAATCAAAATGGACAAGACGCTTGGCATGTCAAGCTTTCGTACCTTGTTACGTTCTATTTTTTTTTCTAACAGGTTGCTTTATGTCATAATAAATATTATCCATCCCTAGAAAGTTGACTTCAAAAAGTAACCTAGCATAGTTGTAAGCCATATCGAGCCAAAACGTATATTGGCACGGAAGCTGTATCGGAAAATCGCGGCACGATGTTTTGAAACCCGAGATGCCAAGGCCTAATCGCCCTGAAAGGGTTCGCAGAGCGCTGATTGGAGAGTCGGTCGGAATGGCCAGGTTTATGTTTCCCACGGTTTTCCTGAATATCTCCAGGCAAATGCAGGGATGCTCCCCTGCCACGTGCCATGGTGATATCCTGCATGTCCATGCACCTCGAAGACGAACAGGGCTCTATTCCCGGCGGAGAGGTACAGCAGTTCTCCTCACTGCTTCGCCCTTCTGCAGGCACTCCGTTGTAAATAGTGAAGACTGCGTCGAATTAGTGCATTTTGATTACGAAACAGTGAAAACTGCTCCACTTGAATCCTACGATTTATAGCAGTGACTGAAGTTCGCCGATGTACAAGTGATTTCCACTGAGTTTGTTGGGAGTTTCACTGTCCTAGGCATCGGATTTCTCTAATCGTTGGGTATTTGCATTTTCATGGCTCGTCCCAGGTGATTTGTTTTTTAATTTTTACGCTAAACACTGTTTACCTCGTAGTATTTTTAACTATCTCAACTTTAACAAAATAAAAAAAGGATATATTGCATGTTTTTTGCACGATTAGCTGCCAAAATTACATGTTTAACATTTTTTTTATGAACGCCAATAACGCTAATTAAATTGGTTACTGACCAAAATATTTTAGGTTTAAAAGCAATGCTACTGGCTTCTTCGTAGTTTTAATTCCTTCGAAAGAAAACGAAAATTTTATTTTACTCAGCTGTCAAAAACTAAACAATTTTGAGAATTTCTAAAGACTAGGTAAAGTTTTATTTTCTCTCTAGTGAATTCTAAACATTTGATAGAAAGTTGCTTGACTTGTGGTTTGTAGCCGCGTCTTCGCCTTGGACGCAGGTGCAGCCCAGAAACCCAGCAACACCAGAGAATAGTTGCGAAAGCCTGAGATCTTTATTTGATAAGAAGTTTAAGTTCTGCAATCCACTTATTACTCCTTATCGGTTCTGCAACGGACTGCGTGCTTACTTGGAAGTGGTCCTGATTCCACCGGGAGAAGTTGCCTGCCGTTGCCGGCTCTTAGTACCCGGGGCAGACTCCAACAGGACCACGGAAAAGGTTTCAGGGGGCGAATATACAGCATCTCCGCACCAAGGCAACTCACTACCTCCTCCTCTTCTTACCAAGGGTTTTTACCAAAGTGAGCTCTGTCGGGAAGTCCTTGTCCCTCGACATCCTCAGATGTTAAAAAGAGGTGTCTGGTGAGGTGGAAAAGCCCTCTCTGCAGGCAACAGTAGATGGTTCGGAAACTCTACCATGATTGGGAGAGGGGAGGGGGGTGGGGAATCAGCGCTGCTGGGCTCTCAGGCCGTTGGGTCCCAAAGAACTTGGCTCACCGTGAAGAACCTATGGGTGCGGCTTCTGATGTGAGAGAATGATGTAAACTGTGGGGCACCGGAGTCGGTGGAGTGTCTCACGGGACCGGTTACCGAGGCATCTCCTGTGTTCCGGACCGTGGCAGGTACCGCACAAGCCCGCGGGGCGACCCTCGCTGATGGCCCGGGTCGCATGGCGAGGACTCGCACTGGCAGTTGGTGGCTCGGATCGCTCCCAGAGCACGCCCGGAGGGTCCCCACTCCGTTGAAGAGTAGGACTCAGTGTGGCCACACAGCTCCGGCACTAGTCTGGACAGCTGGTAGACTTCTGCCAGACCACAGGTTCTCTGGGTTGTCTGAGGAGTCCCAGAGATGTGATACTCTTGGGATGGAGATATCTTTGAGTCAATCACGGGTTAGCCGAATGGTTAAAGGGGGTGATTGGCAATGATGCTGGGGTGGATGGTCTCAGCGTCTCATTGCAGCTACTCCCGAAACACTGTCAAGTCGCGTTGAAGTTGCGTATCCTCTACCCTACGGCTCTAGGGAGCCCGTGTCGGTGGTGATCAGCCCTCACCAGGGAGTACCTGCCATCGAGTCCAGCACGTCAAACAATTGCGCAGTCGCAGCTGATATACCTATCGGCACTGCACAAAAAGGTTAAAAATGTAGATTTGGCAGATAACTATACAAAAAGTTTACAATTAATATTTATTTTTTTATTTTGCGAAAGTTAAGCCAGTAAAAATGTCTAACAGTTTATCAGTTTCAACTAAATATAAAAAAAGTCCTAGAACGGAACAAACGGGTGTTTATCTATAATTATAAGCAATGCATATATTGTTTTGTTACAAATTACGACGCCAGTATAGTCTGGACCACGTAACTAATCTGAAATTAGATAGTTTTTTAAAGTAAAACCAGTACCTAATATATATTTCCCAACTGTCTCTTGAAATGCATCACACGAGGTTTCTTTACGAACTCTGATAATAACTATATGAAGTTGTTTACATACTCTGTTGACAGAACATCAGTGGCACAAGGATACACAGACAAATGGTACTTCTTTTGAAAATGTCGAAATTGGAGACAAGTTACAGATTATACATGCTACATACACACTGCTAATTTTTAAATATCATGCAAGTATTCATGATTAACACTTTGTAACTAATTGTGCCTGGGCTCTCTCTAGAAATTAATTTTATGTGATTGTTCAACTGGGCAGTACAAACAGGTTAACTTCTACTTTCACATTTTAAATTTTTTTCGTAAGACTCTGAAATTTGTAAATAAGAACAAAATGCATGGTGAGTGTAGCAGAGACTTAGGCACGAATTCTCAATAGAATCCACTAAATGGTGAAGTGGTCAGTATCAACTAGATGTTATATTTTGATACCAAAAAAATTGGTATACTGCTGGTTAATTTATGTGATTAAAATTCTCAGATATTTAAATAAGGTTTTTATTTCCTTTGATATGTTTTATATATTTATTTTTCTAATAAGTTTAAATTTTAAATCTAAAATTGAAGTTAATTATTTTTTTATGAACAGATCTTTAACTTATATGATAATTACTTTAATTGTTCATAAATCATGCATTATACTATTTAAGAACTGTTTTTTGTAATTATTTAATTAATTGTTCATAAATCATGCATTATATCATTAAATATCTGTTTTATTATTTTATTTAAGTTTAATGGTATTGGTATACATGGTAAAAATACTGAAAGTTGCCAAAGTAGGCTAGTAGCGCTCGCACAAGCGACGGTACAGCCGCGCGGGTGACGTGGGGAATGACGTGGTAACGCCGGGTGACGTGAGCGGGTCGGGTGGCCGGTGTTGCAGTGACGCCCTCGCTGGAGCGCGAAGACGTGGCGGGCGGCTCCGCGCATGCGCTGCAGGCGGCCGCGCTCATCCTGCTGGCGGTGTTCGGCTCGGGCACCAACATCCTGGTCGCCGTCGTCTTCTACCGGCGCCCCACGCTGCGGTCGCCGTCCAACAGGTCAGTCCGTAGTCCATAGAACAAGCGCTACTCTTGACAGTGCTAACTCGAACCTTGTGTTGAGCGACGTGTGTCGCTATCTGTTGACTGGGCCCATAACTACTAGGAAAAAAAAAACTCGACCGGGAGGTTCCTATCCAAAGTGCAAAGTTTATAATGTTAATTTAACTCCTTGACTAAATGAATGGTAACTAAACTGTGGAAGAAACAATGCTGTTTTGTAATAAATTATTAGGAGATGCAAAATATCTGGTATGCCACACCACAAAATATGTGGGTAGGTACTAACTTAAGTTAAATAAATTTTACTGGTTTGTTTGAGTGATAACAGCTCATGCATTACTTCTCACAATCAGTGCATTGATAGGTTGTCTGAATTGTTGCCCCTTCGATGGGCAGCCCATCATAATTTTTCTGACAGTGGTTAGTTTAGTTTAGGTTAGGTTAGGTTAGGTTAGGTTAGGTTAGGTTAGGTTAGGTTAGGTTAGGTTAGGTTAGGTTAGGTTAGGTTAGGTTAGGTCACTTTACAAACTAACCACTGTCAGAAAAATCCTGAAAGGCTGCCCATCCAAGGGGCAACAATTCAGACAAGCTTTCAAAAACACCACTGTCAGAAAAATCCTGATGAGCTGCCCTTCCAATGGGCAACAATTCAGTCGCCTCTGCAGCTTCTGCCTGAAGCTTTCGGAACTTGATTCCCTAAAGTGTTGTCCATGTGTGTGCGAGCAGGTTCGTGCTGAGCCTGGTGCTCGCGAACCTGCTGACGTCGCTGGTGGTGGCGCCGCTTCTGGTGGCGGAGACGGCGCACCACGACGCCGCCGCCGCCCCCTGGCTGCGCCAGCTCGCGCGCGGTGGCACCGCCTTCGCTGTCACGGCGTCCGTCCTGTCCGTGCTCGCCATCGCCGTGGACCGCTACAACGCCGTGCTCGCGCCGCTGCACTACGCCATGACCGCCACGCGCCAGCGCAGCCGCGGCATGATCGCCGGCGTGTGGGGCGTGGCGGCGCTGCTGGCGGCGCCGCACGCGCTGGGCGCCGACTTCCACCGCCTCCAGCCCGCCGCCGCCGACTTCCGCCCCCTGCAGCCCGCCCCCGCCGGCCGCGAGGTGTTCACGCTCACCTACGCCCTCGTGCTCGTCACGGTCGGCTTCACGCTGCCGCTGTTCGCGCTGTGCTGGATCTACGCGCGCATGTACAGCGCCGCGCACCGCAACAGCGAGCGCACTCGGCGCCACAGCGTGTGCACGAACCCCGGCTCGCTGGATCTGGCGCTGCCGCCCCCGGGGACGGCGCCCGACCACCACCAGCTGCGGCGCACGTGGCGCGGCCCGCCGCTCGGCCAAATCGCCGCCCCCAAGCGGCGCTCGTCCAACGCCAGCTTCTCGGCGCTGCTGTTCCGCGAGGAGGGGCGCGCCGTCAAGACCGCCGCCATGGTCATCGCGTCCTACCTGTTCTGCTGGACGCCCTACTTCGCCATGCTGCTGGTGGACACGTGGGGCGACGCCGGCGGCCCCGCGGAGGGCGACGTCGTGCCCGAGTCCTTCCGCTTCCTGTCGCTGCTGTCGGCGCTGTCCAGCGGCTGCGTCACGCCCTTCATCTACGTGTTTCGCAACGAGACGGCGCGCCAGGAGGCCGTCAAGGTGCTCACGTGGTGGCGGCGCGCGCGCGGCAAGTACGCCGGCGAGCCGGCGGCGGGGGCGGGGGCGGAGGCGGCGCCGGCGCGCTGCGGCAGCGGCAAGCCCCCGCGACAGTCGCTCTCCTACTGCGACAGCACGTCCGTGCAGAGCTTCCGCGTGTCTGCGGCGCAGCCCGAGTGCCGGCACTGCGGCGGCGACGCGGTCGCGCGGTCGGCGCCCGCCAGCTCGGCGGACTTCGTGGCGTCGTACGACGTGGTGGAGTGTCCCGGCGAGGAGGAGGCGCGGCGCGGCAAGCCCCAGGTCGAGGGGTCGCCGACGGCGAGGGCGAAGCCGCGGCGGGAGTCCGTCGGCGTCACCTTCCGCCTGGCCTTCCTGCCGCAGCGGCGCTGCCAGACCTGCGTGCGCCAGAACTCCGACTCGTCGTCGGGCAGCGGCCACCCGCTGATCCGCGAGGGCGACGCGACGGACTCGCCCGCGCTGCGCGCCGCGCGCTGCAACAACAACAACAACAACAACAACAACAGCGGCGGCGGCGGCGCGGCGCTGCGGCGGCAGAAGCTGCTGGCGGGGCAGCAGGGCAGCTCGGGCGAGGAGCTGACGGTCAGCGAGAGCGAGCCGGGCACACCGCGCAGGTTCCACGTCGGCGACAGCGGCGACGGCGACGCTGTCATCCTGGAGCTGGACGAGCCGTTCGGCGAGGCGGTGGCGCGGCCGCAGTCTGTCTTCCAGGTGCGGGCCTCGAACAGGCAGAGGCGGTGGCCAGATGTTATCCTTAGTTATTAATATATCCCTACTAATATTATAAAAGCGAAACAGTTTATTTCTGTTTTTTCTCCTTTCATGAAGCAACGGAACAACGGATCGTTATGATTTTTTTTCTTGCATATAGATAGTTTATGGGGGCATAGTTACAGGGTGAATTCAGTTTTATAATAGAAAATTATAGTAGGTAGGTCATACACACACAAACAGTTGGTGTCAAATTTCGTATGTCCCCCATACGGTCATATAGTATAAGGTGTGGCCACTTCCTATCCTTCTCCTTGGCGAAACCCATCTGATTAGTGAATCTCGCGGCTGCTAGCGAACTCAAAGCGTTAATAACATTTTCATTTACAACTTCATAAATATATGGTGTTGCCTTGAATTTGTAACGTGCCATAGTTTGGTGCGTTCGTCACGTCTTGCCTAGCGGTCACCTGCCTTCCCACAAAATGAAGCTTTAATATTGGCGTCCCGGTTTTGTTGATGCGTAGCATTGATGCACCGAGACTGTGCAATCAATGAGATTTCAAATTCAAAATTTCTCATTTTTCAAATCTATGTTCTACAGATTTGATACTCTGTAGTGATGTTCCTTTTATTAGGTATGTGTTTACCTCGGGCATTTCAGCTAGTAATAATTAAATTTATTTATTTAATAGTTCCTCTTTTTTTTATATTTTAACTACAAGTCATTAAATTAAACAGGAAAATTTAGCACACACTAAAGCAAGCATATGTGAAAATGCATTCACTCTTTTTTTTATCTATCTGTGGTATTTTGACTAATAAAAACATTTTTAAAATTGTAACAATTGACAAATGAATAAATAAAAATAACTCAACAAATCTTACATTAGTTATATAAACTTTAAGATTAAACAGAGCAAATAACGTAAATACAAGATGAAATATAACATTGTTTTAAAAAAAAATTATGTACATAAAAAGTAAAGAATTAGGTAATATTTAAAGGAAAAGAACAAGTTCAAGAGTTACAACATTATATTAAATATTACTAAAATACAAAAGAAATCTCTTTATCAGTTTAATTATTCAGCCAAAGATTAACTAACATATTTGAAATTTTTCTTTGTTTTTAATTTTTCAGGAAGAATATCTACAATTCTCAAAAGCAAAAATTCTAAGATCGCTATGAAATTGTTTTAAA
The DNA here is from genome assembly GCF_032445375.1 of Bacillus rossius redtenbacheri. Classification (NCBI taxonomy): domain Eukaryota; kingdom Metazoa; phylum Arthropoda; class Insecta; order Phasmatodea; family Bacillidae; genus Bacillus; species Bacillus rossius. Next base: position 36,648,320 of record NC_086332.1, read on the forward strand.
TACAATTGGTATACATATTTGTTCTATTTTGTGTAGGATAATTATGAGCTACATAAGGTAAAGGATATTTCCCTTCGGTACATAAATGTTATTGCAGCTCTAATATACAATATTTTAATATCAAATACATTTAAAAGTCATCAGGCATAGTTCACCAGCCCAACTACTTGTAAACAACATGAAAATAAGCACTCATAACAGGAAATATACGTGAACTATCACCAGTTACCAGTTGTGAGCCTCATCAACCATCCAGTGCCATCGAGAGAAACTCAGGACCTGGGGGCATACTATTTTATCGGGCCCCCTCCCTATTTTAAAACTCCACAATTACAAAAAAAAAATGTTTCTTGTGAATTCTATTAACAATTTGCTTGTAATTTTCGTCCTATCATGGTAAACCTAAGCATAGAAAAAAAATCTCGAAACTCCCCCCGAGTCCAGGCCTCAGGGATTTAACGTCCAATTCCCCCCTCCCCCCACCTCCTATTCCACAGCACTGGCACTAACATCCATGTATAATTGCTTAGAACACAGGACTCAGTGTGTCAGGAAAAATTTTTTACCTTGTGATACTTTTTAGAAAAAAAAAATAAATTTTTAGAATTAAGTATATTTAATGAATGCCTAAAATTAATTTTTGTTCTGAGGGAATCTAAAACTGGTACATTATCTTGTTGGAGACAAAACAAAAAAACTGTATAAATCTGTATGGCTGAGACGAGCGTGTGGTCATGGCCAGTTCCAGGAGACGGCGCTGGAGAGCCTGGCGCCCCTGTCGGCGTCCCAGGAGCAGGAGCCGTTCCCGCGGCAGGACTCGGCGCGCAGCGAGTCGGCGGCCGTGCGCCAGGACTCCGACTACAGCGACGTGACGGTGGACAGCGGCGTGGTGGCAGACATGCTTCCCCCGGGGCTGGGCCGGAGCCAGTCCGCCTGCAGCCTGGGCCAGCGCCCTGAGCGGCGGCGACACAAGCTGCAGCGCCTCGCCGCCGTCGAGGACGAGGAGATCGTGTCTGTGCCGCGCGAGGACGACGAGGAGGAGGAGGCCGGCGGCGGCGACCGTCGGCCGTCCGTCACCTCGCGGATCCGCTCCGGCCTGCGGTCCAGCTTCCACAGGCCGTCCTTCCTGCTGGCGCGCTGCGACACCTGACTCTGAGGCAGCTAGCCGGCCCGCCGCTGCCGGCGGCATGGGAGCGCCGCTCGGCCACTCTCCTGCGGTCTGGCCGACTTCAGATCTACGGGAGAGTCTTTTAAATACCCGCATTCCGCTGAAAATTCACAATTTTTTTTAAAATATTCAACAACTTAAAAGGCTTACTTTTTTTTTCCTACATTAAAAATTTCTAGTATTATACAAAAACCCTCCAAAATTTTTATCTTCTCAACTCAGTCACTTATTGTTATTTACGAGCATTGCAATAGTAAGGTAGGTACTTTAAATACTCATTTGTTTTTGTTTCTTCTAAATTATAAGTTTTATGTTCATGTTGGATGAAAAAAATAAATTTAAACGAGTAATTTTTACCATGGTGACTACTGAAATCCAGTAGTAATAAAGTACAAAAGTAGTGAACCAATTGGCTTACATACATACAATCTTCTGATTTCATAATTTCCAAAACTTCTAGTGAGGGATTTAAATTTTTTACTGTGTTCTTTAGATGACTCTAGTGTTATTAGAATCAAAAATAAACATAGCAGTGTACAGTAACGAGGGACAGAATTTTAATTTTTTTTTGTCAATTTGAGTTACATGTTATTAAAAAAAAAACTCTCAGCATTAGTGTTACGCAAGAAACCTACACTCACAGCTAGACTCAATTTTTCTTTGCATATTGCTCATTTGTTTGCGATTCTGTTCACCTTTTGTTGCAAGTTTGTCATTTTTGATGTGTGTTCGATAAATTGTCTGATTGCTCAACTAGCTTATCACCTAATCAATTATCTGTGAATTTTCAGTCTCTGTCCTTGCGACACCATATGTAGCGTCCTCCCATGCTTGCCAGGAGTGGCAGCTGTGGTACAGTTATACCGTTGCGTACATGCACACGTACAACGTCAGGGTAAATTGACAGTGCACCGAAATAATACTTAGTTCCTACCTGTGAAAGCTTCAAGTACCTTCGTATCGCTTTTTGTTGTCTGTGAAGTGAAAGATCTGACAGTTGTGAACCAAGCACATAACTTTTTAAAGTGAGATAATAAGTTATTTATTTACCTAGATGTGATATGACATTAAATTTATTTAACAATGATTTTTTTTTTTCAAACAAGTATGTATGTCCTGAAAACAAGATTTTCTAACTATCTGTGTAATGAAATGTGTTTACTTGCTCTGAAAAAAAAACATTCTTCTTGGATAGTGAATTTGGATGAAACAATGCATTTATACGGAGACTTACAATGAAAATTTGTATGAAATAACAAAGTGTGCTTTTTTACAACAGGTTTACAGTTAAAACATATTGATAACAATATTGACAATGCCCAAAGTATTATTGAATTCTACTTTTTATGATTAGTTTGTAAATTTTGTTTTTACACATCCATATGTTTTTCATAAAAATTATCTCTTTTTATTTAAAGCTACATTATAATAGTATGAAAAAACAAGTCCATAATTACTGTATGTATATGTTTAAAAATGTTCACGTTTTTAATGGCCAGTGATAAAACCTTGCCAACTCTAACCAGCAAGAGATGCAAGGTGGTGTTTCTAAAACTGTGCACACAAACATTCAAGTTAGCCTTTGTTTCAGAGTAACTTGGTATATCAATTTATATGGATTTTTTTTTAAATCACCCAAGTAAAGGTTTATGACTAAAAATGGTGTTGCCAAATTTTTATTTCTGTGAATTATTATAAAACTTTATTCTGTATGAAATAAAAGTATTTTCCATTTGATATTGATATGTACCAATTACATAATATGCAAGGATTTTAATATTAAATACAAATATAAGACCTCAAGGAAGTTCAAATATTTAATTTTATTTGCAAGCAAATTTTTATGGCATAAAATATGAAATTTTTTATAACATGAAATATCATTAATGTTATTTTTCTTCAAAATAAATATTGTGGAGTACAGTAGCGGATCCAGAGGGGGGGCTAAGGGGCTCAAGCCCCCTCCAAAAGCATCTGGGTCCACTATTGTTTTAGTGTTTGCCTTGATAAAGCCTAGCCTCAGCTGGGTCAAGCCCCTCCCAAAACAAAATCCTGGATCCGCTACTGGTGGAGTATGACAACCAGAACTTCTCATTGCTTTCACCATTAAATAACCATCATCAGATGATATAGGTACTACCTATATAATATGGTGAATTAAAAAACCATGAACCACGTAAATACCTTGATTTTTTTTTCTTTCGAAAAAACATATTTACAAAATTTTTTTCTGCCCAAACAAAACAAACAGGTAGCTGTAAATAAATAATCTAAGTCTGACAATATAATGATAAAACAAAAAATTAATTATGAAGTTAAACATAAATTCATATGTATTGATAACACATTGCTGAAATTGCATAGTACATACTTATAAACACCAATCAGAACAGTGATTTGTGCACAGGTTTGTTGTGTTTTTTTATTAAGGGAAGTTCAATTCAACCGGCTGGACCGGTTGTTGAGATTGTAGTATCCCTGCATTAGTGCCATCAAATAGATTTATATGTGAATGTATTGTGTTAGTGTTTATGTGTGTTGTTCCTTCTGTTCGGGTAAGAAAGAATTTCATCCACAATGATTTATTCATGTTGAATAAAGTTTTGTTGAGTCATGTGATGCCAAAATTGTTTAATTTTTAATGTTACCTTGAAAATGAGCTTTTAATCATAGGAGTTAGTTGCAAAAATATAGACCTTTAGTTTTTTTTACTCATTATTTATTTTAGTTGTCACATAAAAATTAAAACAAGTTTTTTTTATATAATTTTTAAAAATTCAATTAGGTATAATTTAAAAGTCCACTAATAGCCTTAATCTTATGCGGGCATAAGTAGTAGATTTATAAGTGACTTGTAGCCATTGTGTGCATTAAATTTATAAAATAAATCACATAGTGTATATCAGTTATAGCATAACATGAAAAGAAAATTAGGTTTTTCTGGTAAGAAAAAATATTACTATTTAAAATCTTTTTCCGTTGCAATTTTTAAAAGCCTTATCCTTTTTCCTCATCCATCCTTCGTAAAAGTAGTAAGACATCTAACCACAACAAATGCATATGAACCAAGTTTTTTTTTCTTTGGTCCACTTTACTAGATCATACAGAAGCGAAACAAGCGAATGCTCAAATCATTAAGAGATCTCACCCACACAAATGTTTATCAGACTTGAATGAATTGCGGAAGTCCAAACGCATAATAGGCACATTGCAAACAGCACAACCAAAATACACACCTAAGGTAAACTTAAGGTAGGTGTTATGTTCTATGATTTTAGCAACCCCCAAAAAACTTGGTTAACCCTTTGCTACGGCCACCGAGGACTTTTGTAATACTCAAGGTCTAGTAAAAGTATGAGATTAGTAATACATAGGGTTAAGATTGTAAGGTAAATTTTGATAAAATCGAAATAACACTGAAAAGTATATCAACACACAATATAACGCAGAAATGCAAGTTAGTAAACCATAAAATGCCGAAATGCTGTAAAAAACCATACAATTAATTACCATAATTAATCAAAACTCAATTCAAATTACAAAATTGTAAACTTTTAATATAATAAATTCAATGAATGTAAATTATTTAGCAGAGTGTTAGTATCAAAATGTATGTAATAAATAGATTGGAAACTTCTTTGCTTTCTTTTATATTGCAACTGTTATTAGTAACTAATTCTTAACATTATGACATTGGAACATTTTACAATCACACATATACTTGCAGATTTATTTTTATTGTTGTTATTACAAATCATTATGTTCTGAAAGTGCATCATATCTTTGTCAAAATAACACTTTTGGTAGAATAACGTTGATCAAGTAAGTGTCGTATTTGTTTGAAATTGTGCTACCTTTATGAATAAACAGAATTCATAAAATAAAAACAAATACACCAAAATTATTTGTATTAAAAATGAAATTGGCCAAAAATAAAACCATTAAATCTTGTCTCTAGTACTAATACAACAACTTTGTCCACAACTACACTTGAGGAAGGTACCGCAACAAGAATGGGATATAGCGCACACAAATAATCTTTAGTCTCTACATGCACATCTCTTTGGCGTGCTGCATGCGACTACGGGACTAAAAAGTAAAATTCAAATTTTATTACAAAGGTATTTAAAAAAAAGTCCTGTTAGAATCTACAATTGACATTTCTATGCCCTAAATGGTAATTTTAAATGAGAAATATTTTTTTCATCACTTATTACTTAAAAATCTTGCTTTCATTAAGGCATAGCACTTACATTTTTACAGTACCTGGCATTAAAAGTAATTGACTGCAGGAAAAATTTTTTTGTGGAATTATTAGGGTTTAATCATGTAATATAATAATAGTCACACACTGGATTTCTCGGAAAATCTTTAAATGTGTGCCTTAATAATGCAAATTTTTGAGTATCCATGTTAAAAAAAATTCAGAAAATTTATAAATGAATGATGTTAATATTTTCTCCCTTAATGACTAAATATTTATGTAACTTTTGTGTTTATTTGTTTATTTCGGTTAATGTTACATTTATGAAGAATCATAAATTGAGTAGTTTAACATTTTTATATAATAAGGGTGTTCTTAAACATGTGTAAAATTATAAATCTTGCTTCAACAGCATTTTCATTTATTTTCACGATCTACTCTCCATTTCTCTTTCAGAAATAATTATTGTAGTCTTCACAAGATATCTTAAATTATTTTAAATTTTAGTTTTAGATATAATTTATATTCACTAATGCCAAACAAACATATAGGTCTTAATTCATTGACTTTTTGTATCACCGTAATATTATTTTGAAGAATTTTCTGTGATGTTTAAAACTGAAGGAATTCAGTATTATGTAAAAAACAAATGGCAATTATGCTTTTACGACCATAATATGGTTAGCAATAAAGTTCTTTCTGTAGCATAAGGATATTTGTGTGTTTTTCATTGTAAATAAACTATTTGTGAGTTTAATAAACAAATATAAATATTTGCATCTATGTTTTCATAAATTATACTGTAAAATAATTGATTTTTTCCATACAGTAGTTCAAATGTTTGCTTCCCATTTTCAGTCAATTGTCTGTACATATTGTATACTTGTTACTTTGTAAATTAAATTCCAACATATTGCCAGAGATGTGATGGATGGAAAGGTGTGTTTTGTGTTTTCTTTTCGGAAGGTATGTTAGATTGTAAAATACTATCCTCGGATAATAGGTACTGTATTATGAATTGATTTTGTTACTCAAGATTTTTTCTTCCCAGGCTCAAACTCTGTTATCACTAATGAATAATCAATGTTTTTTAACTATATTTTAAAAGGCAATGCATGAGACACTGGGGAATTTGTCACTTCCTTGTTTTGCTAAGGATGAGTTAATACTGTTGATATATGCTGTTAGCACAGAGATAAATTTCTTTTGTCAGCATACAAATCAGGTGTATGTAGCCATAAAAAAATAATGCCCGAGAGAGCATTCCAGCTGTACAATTATTCTTGAGACTTATCTGTGATGAATGATTGTAATAGCAGCATTACAACTGTACAGATGGCAAAAACAGTTTACTAAATGTTTAAATTAATTAAATGCAACCAATCTCCTCGTCATAGATTGTCAAACAACAAAATGACTAAGCATGTAGAAATTATGTGATTTTAAATTGTAAAATGTTATTTATAAAATATTAGTACCTAACAATAATTTATACAAACAAAACATGAAGGAAAGACATATTCCTTTATTTTATTTCAGCATAGTACTTCAATTCTTAGCAACCATTGTAAGCACAGATTACTGAATTTTGTAGATACTGAAACAACAATATCGGCAGATTCAATGATTGTACATTAAAGTCAGTGCAATCATATTCAGCATGTATTTTCATTAAAATTGGACAAATGTATTTTTAATGAATCAAATTGCAATTTTCCTGAAGGCTGAGTGCAGTATGCTTCTAAATACTATTTTTTTAAATTAAAAATGCTAAAAAAAAAGCTACATTTCAGAAACAAAATGCTAAATAAAAGGAATTTAAAACATACTTTTCAGATGTATAGATACAAGAAGTATTAAAGTTAAAGTGGTTCATATGGCTGCTCTCACAGTCAAAGTATGGCTGTTGCTCACTAAACAAAGCAAATATTCTTTACATTTTATATTAAATAGATTAAAAAATTTACTGCTCATGTATGTGTGCAATATTATTATTATTATTTCAATGTTCACTTTTTAATTTTGTCATAATTTCTGTTACAGTGATATAAAATGTTTTTCTAAACCTATCCTGAAAACGCAGTTTTTAACCACTAATGTAGCCATTTGTTGATACAGTGATGGTTTTCCAAGACATTTAAGTGACATATCATGGTAGACAACTGAATATTTTTGTACTCGGCTCTAGTCTTACTGCAGAAGCGCATGTGTACTATGATGGTTACTAGTTCTAGTCTAATGTGTATAGTAAGCTCTGTAACATAACATATAAAATTTGTGCTATTTATCCTGAAGGTATTTTTTATTATGTTTAAGTCCCAAAATCTATATTATGTAATTAAGTTTGATTAGTTTCAGGTTAATGAAACACAAGTCAAGAAAATTTAATGACACTGAACAAATTTAATTGGATAAAACATTGATGCTCTAGTGTTAAAAAAAGATCTAACATAAATATTAGTAAAAACATTGAGAATTCACTTAAAAAAACTGCACTTCAAATGTTTTTCACAGTTTGCAAGAAATTATATGCAATTTAGGCACTAAGCAATAAATATTTAAAATTTAAACAAATCAATATAGGTAAGTGTTTGTTTAAATGAGTGCAGTTGAAATACTTTTTATTTTGAAATTCTATCGGTGAAATAAGGCTTAATATTACATATGTGATATGTATTAAAATGTCATAATTCACTCAATTAGTATACCAATTCAGGTACTCAAAGCAAATAGCTCATTTTTTTCTCTACTTTTACTGCCATTTGTAAATACTGATCAGTGAAATATATTAGTAGTATTACCAAGGAAAATGTTAAGCACCATCCTATCGCTACCAGAATATGACTCACTAACTCCAGATTGAACAAGTGATCTGATTCACACGAAACTTATTTTTCAATCTTCACTCACCAAAAATATTCACATTAAAAACTTGCATAACCCCCACCAAGTCCATTTGGCAGGCAGTAGTGAACATATAATTTGAGAAAAAGAGGGATGGGAAAACAGATATACGAAAAAAAAGAAGAAAAAAAAGTCATTTATGCAATATTTAAAAAATTTACATTATTTATTAACAACAAACCATTAAGAAAATTTTTGAAAAAAAAAAAAACTTTATTTTAAATTTACATATAAATAAATATAAACGACTAATGATTTATGTAATTATATCATCAACTATATACGTCTATAAGAGAAAGTACACATTGCATTTGGTCAATGATGCCTGTAAAAAGATGTGACTACCTCAGCATATGTGGCTGTTGCAAAAATTATGAGACAGCGATTAAACTAAAGGATGAGCAGGAAAAATTAAGCTTTGAACTACACAGTTAAGAATGTGTACAAAATATATAGTAAAACATAAAGGCATTGCTCAACTACATGATTTAGTTGTTGAGTCTGTAATTTTATTTTACTACTTTGATGACAAGATAATAGTAGTACAGAAACTCTACTGTACTGATTCCAGTCACACAAACAAGTACAAAATTTTACAGTATTAATAAAGTACAAACACATGTCATTTTTGTCCACTGGAGTGAATTTTTGCCATTTTTAAACAGAAACAAGTGAGAATTTATGACAAACAGAATTCAAGTTATTTGTTTCTTGCCCTTGATAATGTTTTAAACAGGCAGGTTATATTACATTTAAGTCTGTTTCATGTAGCTTGTCTCAAATGTGACAGTTCTCAAAATTAGAACCAAAGGTATGGTATACATAACCTTTTGACCTGTTTATCTGTCAACAGTGATTGTAAACAAGTTTATGTGGCTGTAAGTATTCAGAAATAAACGTTTTTTGTTTGCAAGTACAGTACACTCCCTATTTAACGCGGTTGTCGGGGGACATAACTTTCACCCGCGTTGTTGCATAACCGCGATGTTTCGATGTGACCAAGGTCAAAAGGCATAAAACACCGCCTGTGTTCTAATAGGTCGGCAAGCACGCACAGTATAGACGGCCCGCCTTTGTGCGGACTTTGCATCCGCAGTTTTCACTAAACGCGGGTGAAAAAATAAAAATAATAAATTTTAAAGATAAATATTAAATGTTGAATTTTTTTTTTTTGCATGCCGCGCACAGTTTGTCGCACGGCCTACGAGCGCGCCACACGCCGCCATAAACACGTGCGGCACACAAGCTGCTGCCAGTCTCGTGGTGTCAGCCACAGTATCTGCTTCGTCTGAGTGTCCGTAACAAAGTAAGTGCAGTGTGTGCGGTTACACACGATTCTGCGGTCAAAGTCTTCTAAATAGAAAGGCCATAGTAATACTTCAAACCTAATATGAATCGCAAAGTACCGAGTTTGATTGACAAAATAAAAATTCTAGATTTAGGTACTTACAGATAGCGTGTCTTTTGCAGAAGTATGCAGCAGATACGTGAAAAACGATTCTAGCATTCGTACAATATAAAATAAAGAATCGTCTATCGTGTAAACTTTGTTATCCATGCTTACAGTAAATTATAAATGGTCACATGTGGGATACAAAAATTGCGCCAAAATAATTTTAGCGCAATCAGTGGCGCCGTATTAAAAAGTCTGTTAAACGTTGTCTTTACTTATTCCATCAAACGCTGTGTCGAGTTGCTGAGTGTGTGTGGCTCGGATCGGCAAGTGTTATATTCCCCAGCCTCTGGTTAAAGGTCGGGAGGCCGCTACATATAAACATTTCTGGGGCTTGTTTACTACCTCACGACAAAATTGGTACAGTATGGTTCACGTAAGTATTGGACCACTGGGAATTCCTCGGCAAAGATTAAAAATACGCTAGTTGATTTACTTTACTATTTAATGTTAAAACATTATACCAAAGTAAAAAGATGAACGTGTATAATACAACGAATAATATTACGTCTGTAGGTTCAAGTTATAACAAAATATTTGTGTCTACGCTTGTCAACACACGTGAACACGAGAAGTGTGCAGACGGAAATGAGTAAACTACTCAAGGTCACCAGACTTCCCCCCTTTCGGCTTAATCGCCCCTCTCATCACTGGCGCTTATATTCCACTCCCCCCGTCTACCCGGGTGTCTTGGTCGCATATACTCGGCTCGCCTCTCCTCACCCAGCGCTTGCCGTCAACCAAACCTATCCAAAATCAATCCCCAGCCGAGTCATGCTGGATAATGTCGCTGGACGGTGGGCTTTATCGGGTCCCCTGTCCGATGCTTTATTTGTGGGTTAAAAAAAAATGTTAAGAACTAGTGTTTCAGAAAATAACACTGGGCTGGATTGGACCATAATTTGAAAACACTACAAGATAGAGGAATAATGTACGGAGATATCTTGTTTAGAATTTCACTGCGGACATTTTCTACGCCTAGGCTTTTTTCTGCCCGATGCTTAGTTTGTGAGTTACAACGCAAAATTATCCTAATCGGCTGTCAACCATTTATTCCATTATTATTACAGTAGAACCTCGTTAATCCGTGACGCGCTAATTCGGGAATCGGATAATCCGGGACGATTTAAAAGTGCAGAAAAAAAAAGAGAAGTAAAAATTGTCAGCGCTTAAAATTAACGTCACGCGGGCCGGCGTCCGACAAACACTGCAAGCCATTGCGTGGGCCGCCAAACTCTGCAACCACAGAATAAATAAGGACACTGTGCTGCAACGCTGTTTGTACCGACCCTTTGTGTCGTCCCCCTTTCAGCTGTCACATTTGTCACTCTTTAAACTTGAGGGGGATGTCCTGACTTCTGCTTCCCGTCTCCCTTTGTTTGTTTCCACCCGCCAATGCAGGGCAGGCGCCTGGCGAGTGACGTGTCTGGCTGGCATTCGGCTGGACGAGTGGGAGGGGAAGGGGGGGGGGGGGGGGGGGGGGGGGGGCTACCCAAAATTTATGTGTGCAAGTTCAGCCCGATCTTATCTTTCTCTCTTCGGCTGTTGTAAATGACCGTGAACTAATGGCTAGGCAGTGCCGTATTGTTTTAAGCCGAGACTAATTCGAAGACGGCCCTTACCGTGAACGGATTATCCGGGTTTATTACTTTTTTTTTTACAGGATTTTAACTATCCGGGCATCGTCGGGTCCCAATTAACACGAATAATGGAGAGTTTACCATTTTTTATCCATCTGTTGCCAAGGCGCAGTAAGCCTCGGTAGTTGTTACGTCACATGACCTTGGCCTTAACCCAGCTGCACGCCGGTGTCTGAGAAGCTTGACAAGACCTTTCGGGCTTTTAATCGCTAGTCCGTGAAATTCTCGGTCCCGACCATCACGAATTAACGAGGTTCTACTGTGTTATTATTATTATTATTATTATTATTTTTCATTTCTGATTGGGGGACATGGTTTGACCCGCGATATACCCGATTCCGCGATCTATCGGGGCGCGGTATACCGGGAGTTTACTGTATTACTTTTGAGAACTGTGAAACTTTGAGATGAGTAACATGACACACACACACTATAAATGATTTTTTTTATCAGTTTTCAGGTAATTTTAATATAGTAATATTCAAGATTTAATTTGACATCCCAGCACATTTTTCTTACGTGATTTCCTAGTTGATATTTTACACCCTTTTTATTGTCTGTTAATTGGAAAACAACAATACTTTAAGGACGGTATTTCAAGATGTTCAAATAAGGTAGCGAATAAGCACTGCCTTGTTGGGACATAACCGTAACCTAACTCGCGGGTTGCATTCCAGAACGTGTCCAAACCAAATTCTAGTAAGGGAACAGAAAAGCAACTGTTTTAATAAACAGTGCCCTGCGCGAGACTCGAAAATAGTTCCAACACATTTTAGCAGATGTTAAGTGACTTTTGATACACTTGTTACGACAAAAATCCAGGAGATAGTAGCACTGTCACACTAATTAAATGTACTTATTTTAATTTTCTCAAGAACTTTTTATGTTGTGATTATTTCTTGTTATGACCACTTAAGTGTAAAAAATGTATTCCAGAATAGTTAGGCTATCATAAAGTTTAATTTGGCCCACCACTACATTTGGTAAGTCCCCCGATATATACAAAATTAAATAGTATATAAGAGTTAATGGCGCCAAATGCACCATCCACATAAAATCAATGAAAAAGTGAGCTCTGCAAATGCACGGGATTTCGGAAACAGATCGGCAACGGATAGGACGCCAAAATCTGAGCCCTAAATATAAGGGACTGTGTCCTATCGTACACTAGGAGTACGGTTAGGGTACAGGTGTAGCATATTCAACACCTAAACCCTTATTTCTGTGTCTCGGAATACTGGCCTAAGACTTGAAATCCATGTCCATTATATTCTTGGACAGAATGATTAGAAAGGTTTAACTTTTTAAATGCCAGAAAAACTCAGCTAAATATAAACCCATAAATCACACTCATATGCACTGCCTCTATTCAAGATTCAAACACCAGAAGGGTTATCACAGCCACAGTCAATCCTAGAATGTAAGCTTGAGCATCTCAACAACATTTAATATTTAAAAGCTTCATAAATGGCTTAGCAAAAAAACTTCTCACAATTGCAGATACTGTGTGGGAGAAAAAAAAATTAAATGAAAGAGTACATGTTTATTGTTCCCAGTCTTTGGCATGATTCCCCACCAATTCCATAACTTCAGCTAGTGAAGGCTTGCAAGTGTTCTGAAAATGCAAAGTAAACTACATTTCCTCATTACTTTATATCATGTAACAATTCAGCATATTTATTTTTCACTAGACCTCAATTCAAAGTACATACCTACATACATACCTCTCTTTAAAGGATTTGCCACTTTTAGAGTTTGAAGTATATAATTTCAGTTCTCTATAGGCTCTAAGATGTTTTGCTTTTAGTAACATTTCACTATAATGTAAATTCATTACAACATCCTGTACTTTTATTATTAAAAACTGTAGGTTTTTTTTTTTTTTCAATTAGGGTAAGATGGGGTATCATAAAACAATAAAAAAAAAACATAATTTCACAATTTTTAAATATTAGATCAAATAAAATTTCAAAATGTTGCTTGTACATTTAGAAACAAGACAAACATACATAGTTTCTGTTCAAAAAATAATAAATAATTAACAAAAAATAGTTTGCACAGATACAATATTTTTTTGTAGTTCTGAATCTGAATTTAATTATTTTTACTATACAAGAATTTGCTTACATTATTATAGGTAGATTTAGAAGGAGTACTTATTGTAGCAGTTACCATGGTGCAACTTCTGGAAATTATTTTTATATAGTTTTTGTTTCATGGTCCATAGAACCAAAAACTATCATCAGCTCAAAAGTTTATTACATTTTTATGGACACTATAACTTACGCAATTTTTTATCAATCACTTCTAAAGTGATACATAAAATATAGTAAAAGAAAATCTCTGTCGAGTTTATTAATAGGCAACATTCCATAAAAAGGGTACAAAAGGCGAAATTTTGTTGAAAAACAGAAAAATCGCTAAAACTCCCATAATATGACAAATATCTCATCTGTTTGACTGTATTATAACTTGTAGGAGTAATACCAAAAACTTTTGTCTAAATAAATTTTTGATAAGAAACCATAACTGCAAGGGGTGGAAATACCAGGGTTGGAGGACAAAAAAAATTTATAACTCCCTTAGTAGGCACACAATTGAATCCGTTAAAATTTTTTTTCGTACATCGTTTACATTTTATCTAAAACTTTTGTTTCAAACAATTTTTGATAAAACAAATAATTGCAACAAGGGAATTTTAAAAAAACATAGGTAGAAATTTAAAAAAAAAATCTTGATTTCTGCACCATGCTAACTATTTAATCTGTTCTTATTCATTGTAAAACCTTAAAACATTATCTACCACTTTTGTTCAAGATAATTTCTTATACCACCAACCATTATAGCAAGGGTTGGAAAAAAACAAGGGTAGACAGACAAAAAAAATTCATCTCTCTTAGTACACACACCATCGGATTCATTTAAATTGATTGTAAATTGCTTGTAAATTTTTGTCTGAAACAATTTTTATAAAGCAAACCATTTCAGCAAGGGAATGAAAAAAATAAAGAGGTAAATTTAAAAAAAAAAAAATCATAATTTCTGTAACACGCACACTATTAAATCCATTCTCATTCATTGATAAACCTTAAACTACTGTCTACAACTTTCGTACAAAATAATTTTTTATACGACCAACAGTTATAGCAGTTGGAAAAAAAAAAAGGTTGAAAGACAAAACAATTCATAATTCCCCTTGTAGACAAGCTATTAAATCCATTCAGAATGTTTGTAAACCTTAAAAATAAGAAACACCATTTCAGATGAAATTATTCTTACAGTAAAAATTATTACAGTAAAAACAGGGGGAGTTGTAATTAAAAAATATTTTAACTTCCATACTATTAAATTTGTTTGAAATTATTTTCATGACTATGTATTAGTGCAGGGAGTAAAAAATAGTGTTTGATGGCCAAAAAAATTCACTATTACCTTAGTAGGCATAACATGAAAAATTGTTCTAAGCTGTTCAATGCTGTAATCATTGAGTTCAAAACATTCAAAATATGTTTGCTGCATGAAATTAGAAAAAATATTTAATCTATCATTTTGGAATACATATTGGAGTACACATAGTATGTTAGGTACATTTTTTTTTTTTAATGTGACAGAAGTTTATAGAATTTCCAGAATAAGTACTTTGATATCCACCTAGGTCAGTAGGATGTGCCAAAAAGAATTATTTTCAGTAGAAGTGTTTTTTTTATATAAAATTTTCGGTTGCTGTTTGAGCATCAAATGGCCTTAGCTTCTAAACATGAAACAAAATACAAAATAGGCCAATCTTCGAGATTACCCAACTTGGAAGTCAACTGGAGTATTTTTTTTTGTAGTTAAAAAATTTAATTTGACTTTAAAAACCATGTTCGTTTGATACACTAGTAGACTCTTCTACCAAAAAAAAAAATTCCAAAACAGGAAAAATTTAACAGTATGTGCAAAAAAATATATTTTTTTTTTTCCACCTTACCCTACCTTGTAATGAGTTTTCATTATAAATGCTGAGGTTTACAGATTAACAAGATTGATCACTTTTTAAATCCAAAGTACGCCTGATCTCTCGGAGGCACACATCGCCCCCAGGGAGACGCAGCACGAGCGGCAGAGTGGCCGGCAAGGAACAGGAGCCTGGGGACGGGGGCCCGACCGCTCTGTCACTTACTGGGCGCACAGCTGCGGTCGAGGGCCAGCGCCGCGGAGAAGGTGGCGAGCGCGGCGGGGGCCCCGGCGTGCAGGAGGCGCAGCATGCCGGCCTCCGGCGCATGGCCGGCCGCCGACAGCTGGCGCGCCAGCGCGGGTACGTCCTCGGGCGTGCCCAGAGCGTGCTCCACCAGGCCGGGGTAGGCCGCGCTGGACACCAGGCGGGGCAGCAGGCCCCGCCCCAGCGCCAGGGCCAGCACCTTCCGGCTCAGCCCGGTCACAGATTCCTGGCCGCCACAACCCGACAGAACCAACCCACTACTTCGAACGACGGCAACGTTAACATGTGTGATAAATATGTACTCAGAAACGAAAACCAAACAACTTTTAATCACTTTTTTTTAAGTTTCCTGTCAAGAAGTTTTGCTGTGATCAAAATTCAAATACTGCACTTACCAGGGCGGTCACACGAAATGGTATTAACATTTAAAACATTTATAGCATTCTTTTTGGTTCAAATTACATAAAAAAAAATTTCAGTCCTGACAAACCAAACATCTGCTAGTATGAAATTCCCTTTTCAGTATGAAGTATGAGTAACATAAAAATTAAAAATAATAAACAAAAACCCTTGACTTCCTTTTTTTTTTTTTATTAAACTCCACAATATTCTACTACTTTCTAGAAAAATGCAGGACGATAAAAGAAATGATGTATGTAGTAAGGTTATGTGTTAGTTGATTATCACCAATGTTCACTTGTATTGCTAATGGTAGGCAATTAACTCAAAGTAATACTGAAATATGGAGAATACTAGACAGTGTTATATTGCATATTGGGCTTAAAGTAAAAGCATCAAAATAATGTGAAGTATGTGCCACTGGCACTACAAAGATACTGGGGGAAAGTACAGTGTGGGAATTGCACCTCATAACTGCCTTCATCATCCGAGAGTACACTCACCCCACTTGCACTGTGAATGAGTGCGACTGCCTTGTCATGTAGGCTCTTGTGGTCCGGAAGGAGACACACCAGGAGGAGCAAGTTCAGGGGTGCACTGTTGTTCACACGCTCTATGACTGCCTGAAGATGCTGCAACACAAAATGACTAGCTCAAATTGCGTACAAGCTAAAAATGATTTTAAATGAAGAAAAATACTATCACGAGACATAAAACTAGAGACTCCAGCCGAGTTGAGCCCAGCTTCTACTGTTCTAATCGGCTTGAAAATAGAGCTCACTCTTACCATGATGCCCATCAAGTATGCCTGAACTTGTCCACCCAATCACGAGTGGCCTACCAAAAGACAGCCAATGTGCACCATCGCATGCTAATGCTACCAGAATTCACTGGCAAGCCACATGACTATCCAGTCGGCTTTCTACAGCAGTGCGAAAACTTAAGGTCGTCTGTGTTTCTTAGCTCATCTGGCCAATTGAGACACAGGTAGTGTAACAGCTGACCACAGTGGATAGTCTGTAAGATTGTTGCCTTCACCCTGGCAGTCAGCCACAGTGCAGATTCGGGGTTCCATTTGGTTCCCATTGTTGACTAGTAGGTCGTTGTCGGCCATTTTTTTTGGTCTTCAATTGGCTCTTGGGCGCCATGGAGTGTTTCGACAAATCCCTGAAGTTGTGGTTGTTAAGAGACGATCGGCAACCTCTGGTACCTGCTATCGAAGTTAAGTTAAGATACCCTCTTCTCTCAAGGTGTGTGGCGAGGTCTGGCCTCTTGAAGTCCTCAAAGATGCCCTGGCTCCACGCTGGGTGACAAACTGTTGAAACTTGTTTTCTTACCAGATGCTGACTTGCACCTCTATTCTGGATCCCTTCCTCGGGAAGGGGGTGACGAGGGGTTGCGATGCCTGTCGGGGTCTCGATGGCCATCTTGCCACAAGGTGGTCGATTTGCAGAGCAAGGCCGAGGTGCGAGTGGCATGACTGAGTTTCTTCTAGGTACATAATGTAGCAGGGATTTCTCGCCACAGCATGCACAAGGTTCCAGTCAGTAAATGATTCATCGAGACAATTTCCGTTGCAAGGTAGTTTATTGTAATAACTAATAACACATATCACAGAATCTGACCCCCCTTGATACACACTTTGACAGATGCCCCTATAATGCCAAATGTTACAGGACACCTGACAGGAGGCAGAACTGCTGCGATTATCTTGATGACATCCTGTCGTGCTGGCCGCACAATGCCGCAAGGAGTGTCTGTAGACAGAGGGGTTGACACCCACGGAAAAAGACAGTTGAAACATTTACCTTTCAGGACAGGGTGCCTGTAATCGAACATTATCGGCGAAAGGCAGGTGACGGCAGTGGCGGCGGGCAGGCTCTCATAAGTAAAGGTCCCAGATCTTAACGTGCAGGCAGTTTCAATGGGTAGAGGCTGGGGCGCAGAGTATCGAGGTGATGAGGCGAGTCAGTGGTTAGGCGGCGAGTTATAATCACAACTTCTACACCATCTTTTATCGCATATCTGGCTGGAGGAGGGTAACCAATGGGAAGTGAGGGCAGTGCTGATTGGCAGTACATGTTGAGTACACGGGGAAGAGAGGGTAAGACGCACTGCAGGTGAGTTTTAGTGGTTCAAGGTCACGCAGCATTATTGAGCAGGGCGTGTGTTGGGATGGTGACAATGCACTAAAAGATATGGGCGTTGGCACTGCAGCAGTGAAGAAAGAGTGAAAGGGAAGGGGGAAGGGGGGGAGGGACGAAGGAACTGACTTCTGTTAGTATTTGCGTACGTGGCACGTTGGTAAGTTTAATGACCACTTGCACCCATTTGCTCGCACTCATTTGCTCACAGAGCCATTCTGATCTCTACCAACACGGTGGTGCAACTAAAATATTTTCACATCTCACAAAGTTTCCGACACAACATGCTCCAAAACCGCAAAAACATGTACGATTGAATGAAAATATGTGTAGTTGAATACTGGGACTCTGAGGAGAAGGATAATACATACAAAGAAATACTTGCCGGTTCAGAAAAATTGTGCTTCTTGAAGATATCTTCCAAAACAGTTGCAATGCTTTCTTCATCTTCATGGAACTGTAGCAATTTGGAGATGAATGTTATCCATGGTGCGAATGAATCAACACTGCACATGATAGAAAATAATTAGAATACGTATATATAGTATGAAAATTGAATACTTTAACTAAATTTTGACTAATTTTTAGATATTACACTACCCTTAAAATGTTCAGACAGTTAAGTTTACTTTTTAAGATTTATGTGAACAGTTAATCAATAAACATATGTTGTTAACAATAACAGTTTCCTAACACAGAAAAAAAAAAACACCTAAACAGTTATTTTGTGAAATAATTTTTTATAATTGAAATTTAGTATTTCTATTTATACTCAAAAACAAAATTTTAAGTTTTATTATTTGCTAATAATGGTAAAGATTTGAAGTACTAAAATAAGTCCTTATTTTTTAATTTTTTTTCTTCTAAACTTTAATTTCTTGTATCCTCAATTTTGCAAACAGTTTTTCAGACACCAAATTATTTTAAATTATGTTTGATCACCACCATCGGTATAAAAGGACCGCGACATGCGCCAGGTGCCCTGCACAGCCACTGGGTCACGCGCCGTGTCACATGCCTGGCTGGATTACAAGGCTCGTCGCTAACCCTCCTTTTATAGTTTTATGCTCATTCGCCTCAGCTGTAATCACTAAAAATGATCTAGCTAACACAAATGAAATTATGACTCTATACTGGACTCAAATTAAGTACGTTAACACTTGGCAGCACTGCATAATTTAAGTGAATCATTGCCAACTATGTATCTACATTTAAATTGCAAAAAAAAAAAAATTAAGTGAAATGTCAAAACAGAAAATTAAGCTGAAAATTTTAAGTTTCGTGACCAGTACTTCAGTTTTTTTTTTTTTTAAATTTTTATGGCCTTTGTAACTTTCTGAACCTGTAGACACTATGTTATTACAACTTTTTGTACATAGAATTGTAGACACTGTAAAATATTAATAATTTATTGGTATTATCATTTAAACCACGGCAACATTCGACAATCCGGGGAAATCGCTAATCCAGCATGGCAACTGTACTTGGGAAATGAAACTCTGGGCAGTAATTAAAGAGGGAGGCCATACTCTGAGAGGGGCCAGCGCTCCAGCAAGCGGTGCAGCAAGGTGACGTGGGCCCACGAGTCCGCGCGGCCGGCCAGGCGCTCAAACAGCGCGGCTCGGGCGCTGCCGGAGTCCACGTCCGACAGTTGGACGGTGATGACGGTGTCGGGCCAGGCCGTCGCCACCACCGCCTGCGTGTGGTTGTACAGCAGCGCACTGTCATCGTCTTCTGCCGACCGGCTCACCTTCTGCGGAGCACCACGCGACACGACACGTTCGCTTGCAAACCAAACCACCACCTGCCCGTAACCACGTTCCACACTCGTGTGTCCTCCCAACCAGAACAAAGCACTAGAACAAGGAAACCCCTTAAAACTGACCTTGTGTCACTTATTTTTAAATTTCTGGTGGAAAAAACAATCTTACCACGGATATATCCACATCCAAAAGGAATTTAAATTAATGGCATCTACATACTTCACTTTCTACTACCCATATCTTAAAACACAAAAATATACAATTCAAATGTTCAACCGCAATGCATATCTAGCACACACAAAAAAATTAATGAATGAGCTGAGTACATATTGTAATTGATTCCCATTTGGAGTTGAATCCAAGATTTCAATTCTCAATTCCAAATGATTCTGATTCCTATTCAAAAACAAGGCTGCAGAAAAGCATGGCAATGCTCAAGATGCATTGAGACAGGTAACAGAAAAAGCCCAATAATCTCTTTTTAAAAACAGATTGTTAAAGCATAATAATATACGTTTAATGAAACATGTTTGTGTGGAGATATTAGCTGAGTTTGTTTTCAAAACTTTTCTTGTGACTTGTTTCCCTGCATCTTGATTCAAATGTGATAGATAGGGACAAGACTACATGGTGAATTGCGATCATACTGAAATAAACAAAAAGCATGTCAAAACCCACATAACACCGAAATGCAAGTTAATATACCATATAGCACCAAAATACTAGTTATATCATGGAGACTATAAATATCATTAAACCAAAACTAAATCTAAATTATAAAAAAGGGAATCTTCCAATATTGAAATTCAAGGAATTATTTGTGGACAAAATACAAAAAATTGTAGATTGATCAGAAATTGTGCATTGATGAGAAAAATTAATTTTTTTATTGTGCACATGTTATTGAATCAATTTTAAACCATAAAAGCTCACTAATTTAATTTTATTGTTCTGAATTTCTGTTTTAGTACAATTTACTAAATATCATTTTTCTGTAAAAATGCAGTATATTAATTTTACACCTATTTTGGTTGAATAAGTATTACAAAACAGCTCTTATAAAAACAAAAACAATAAAACCAAAATACTCTGTTTTGAAAATGAAATTGAACTAAAAATAAAACCATAAAATCTTGTCTAGTGATAGAATAAGGCTGGTATTTCAGACTGGGGTTCAGAGGTGATTTACGAACTGAAACTAGATTTTCTGCACTTTATGTAAACACACAAAATTCCAGTTACATATAATGTTGTTCATTAATTTTTACAATCACTACAGTGCATTACCTAACAATATCCTGTGGTACCTTACCTAGGCAAATACTGCATTAAGAAAATAACTGCACATTACGCATCCACTTAACTCACGTTGAACACATAATGGGATATGATACTGATTTGTGCCTTGGGCAAATGCACTATGACCCATTACAAGCAGACCCTGAAGCCAGCCAGACGCTGTCGACGTGCTCTCACTTGCAGCAGCTGCAGAGCGTTGAGCCGGACGGCAGCGGACAGACTCAGGTCCCCGCACAGCTGCTCCAGCTGCAGCCAGGTCGCCGTGGCTTCGTCATCGTCCTCCAGCAGGGAGCTGTCCTCCCGGTCCGCCAGCTCGTTCAGCCTCAGCAGGACCGCATTCAACAGAGCTGTGCCTTCATCTTCATGCATCACTCTGAAACCACAGATTACCGTATTTACTCGCATAATGTCCGCAGTAATTAGGCAACATTTTTGACAAAATAAATGGGGTGCGGTCATTATGAGGTGAACTCCGAAAAAAAAATTTTTTCCTCAAAATTTTACATTTTGTGTAGAGTAAAAATATTGTTCTCTCATAATTAGTTTACTAACAGAGCGCTGGTGACTGGCGACCCTCCGCAGCGGACGTGAGAAATGTGACAGGTGACGAGATAATTGGGTGCCGGCGATTAGTGGAAGATGCCACTCATATTTTTTTTCTTCTCTCACTCGCGTGTGCGCTCCCACGTTCAGAAGCCACAGACAGCCTACACAAAATAAACGCTTTGCGTGAAAAGATATTTTTTTAATCTTTCATTGGGATGGCCACTGACGGCACGGGGCAGATGTCTAATGTCTGCATTAGCCGGCGCCGGCGAGCCTCCCTCCCTGTCCCTTGCCCACTGTGTATAAAAAAACAGTGCGCATGTACCCCCACCACTTCTCCGCTACCTCCCCTACTTTGTGACGTAGTGTGAGTTGACGTGTACTGGCTTGTGCTATATATAGCCCATCCCCTTGCAACTCGCGTGACGTCGCAGGCAGCTGCGCAGTGGAGTGCGAGTTTCTGAGTCCGGACGGTTTCACCACGCTACAAAACCCTCTCAGCGACCGCTCCGGAGAAATGAACAACTCAAGGTCAAAGCATTGTTGACAGCGTCGGTAATTTTACATCCCGTTACTGTGCCTTTCAGGGGTGGCCAAGGTTGCTTTGTCTGGTGCGGACTTTATGCGGATTTTAAAAAATTCCATTTCAAGCATTTAAAAATAAAGGTGCAGACATTATGCGATGGCGGACATTATGCGATTAAATACGGTACATCATTCTAATCAATACATGCAAAAAGGTAAGATGATAAAAAAAATTACACAATTTCTGTGTGAGGCAATGTCCAAATGGATAAGCTTAGAGAAGGTTAAAAGGAGCCAGAACTCTACCCTGAACATCCTAGAGTAGTGACGCGTGCCCACGCCACCAAAGGGTACCGACGTCAGTTGCCCCGCCATAACGCCCTATGTGCCCACAGGACCTTGGAGGCCGGCAACCTGCCGCACAACCACCCGCTAGCCACCCCTCTTGTGCCTTGGAAGAAGGGGTGGGTCAAGCTAAGCCGAAGTGCACCAACCTTGGTTGAAGCCCTTCATCCCTCCTTCATCTCGCCCTAAACATCACCCCTTCCGCCAGGATAGTATAAAAACCACGCCAAAAAACCTGCCACTGCTACAGTTGAGTTAGGGCAGTTTGGCACGATAGGGTGTACCTCCACAACCAGCCAGGGGGCAGGTCGAGTATTAAGAATTGTAATAAACCCCTCATCACTAGATTCACGCCTACCTCTTTTCAATAAGGAAATTTACCTATCTCATTATTGACTTTAAGCTGTCTCTCTCCCACCTAGGTCTTTCCCTGATGCTCCACCAACCCTGAAAGAGGGCACAGGGAATATCGCTTGGTGTCCTGGGTTCGACACTTGTGCTCTGCTTCATTCCTTGCCGAAATAGCGTTTCTCAGTGGCTGGAGTACCCCGCAAAATTAGTCTGACAAGAAAACAGCCCACTGCGAATCTATCCTCCATATATGCCACAACCAGAACGTTTGGGTTGGGGACTGGAAGTACCCCGCAAAATTGGCCTGCCGGGAAAACAGTCACATCGGAGGATGGGTACATCATTCAACACCCCTCATCTTTACTCCTACCCCAACTGGCCTTATGTCCTACCGTAACAGGGAGGGGGGAGTGAAGCAGCAGGAGGAATATTGGCCTGGTTGGCTATGGACGAAAGCCCTGCCAAACTGCACCTGGCGACTTGCCTGCTGCCACCTACTGAGCCCACCAGCCGATCAATAACGTGGCTAGTCAGTAAAGTAACAGAACGCTCATAGCCTTGGTGCCAACTGGCGCCACATCACTCTAGGACCCATCAATCACCAATCGAAGCCTGCCACACCACCCCTACCTCTCCAATACAAGCACTGAGAGAACATAAGAAATCCCAGTATTTAGTGCAGATTGTACACACCACTAAATTTACAAAAAATTTCCCAGCAAAATGCGGAAAAACCAAACCCTTTGCTGGATTTCCCTGAATTCTGAACTAACAATTTCCCCAAACTTTTTTCCCTGCAGCCACAGAGAATACCTCATTTCCAGAGCCTTCTTCAGGTAATCAAGAAGCATAGACTCCAACTGCAGCCCCGGTTCCGGCAGCATGCTCAGGAAACACCTCAACGTCTCCAGCGACACTGGGCTCAGGATTGCTTTCTGGAGAAGGTTGTCGACGGAGCTAGGCTTACCCCTGGACAGGTCCAGCAGCCTGCACACCAACAAACCATTAAAACCAAACAAAAATAAAAATGTACTATGTTTGTTTTTTGCTTCATATAATAGACTCAATCAATAATAATTTAATTTGAATACATTTTTCAATTTTTAAAGTATGTCTTAAGTAACAAAATTTTTTCCCAGGATTAGGTTTGCAAAACTAAAACAAAATTTTAAAATTTCATTTCATTTGACAATTTAAGCAAAAATTTCTAAATCCTTATCAGTTTTGCATTAAGTATGTTCTCATTTTGTAACTACTTGCTTGAAATATTAGCCATTACTTAAGGATGTAAAACTAACCTGTACAGTTGACGGAAGTGGGGATCATTCAAATTGGTAACATTGTCCAGTTGGTGTTTGCTCATTGTTTCCAAATGCATCACCCATTCTTTCAATGTTTTAATACAACTGTCCCATTCATTTCTGAAAGAATAAAAATAAATACCTAAATAAAAAATGTTAGTACTAACAAAATACCATTTGCAAAGCCTATTATAATTTATTTCTAATGTTATGATGATAAACTATGTATTTTCAGGTCCAATAAAAATTAAATCTAAAATATGGCAGGTAAAATACAATTATTTTTACAGTTACATATTTACAAGTGTTAATAAAAAAAAATATACATGTGCTTAAGTAGTTACAAAGGTTTGTTGTAATTATATCTATTATACCAACAATATTCACAACATATATTTTATCAAATGAGAAATAACATATTGTAGTAAATTAAGAGTTTTCAAAATGAAAAGGTTACAGAAAAAATATAAAAAGTTGAAAACTAAGTAATTTTCGAGCATAATGACAATAGAAAAGAATTAATGGATTTCCCCCCCATCAAATCTTGTTTCTAAACAGTAACGTGTGAAGTGACACAAACGCCTTTGGTCATTAAGCCGTCAGCCACTCTCTTCCTAAACACTTATGTGACAGTAGCAGTTGGGCGAGCTAGTCCTTGCTGTCTGCCCACAGTAGCATCGCCTGTTGCCAGGGCGACCACACTCTCTCTCCAACCGCCCTGGGTCAGGGACCAAGGACCCACGAAGTCTCCCCAGCCCAACCGACTGGAAAGCAAGTAACATAAAGAGTGGCAACTCAATGCTATAACTAACGCTCTTACTGTCTTTGGAAATTAGCTAACTGTGCGGTATTTAGAGGCAACCCAACAATCTAAACGTCGTTTACTTTTTTAAAGTAAGTGTTGGCAACCAACTGACAACAGAGCCAGTTGGTGTCAGGGAAACACTATAAGGCAGCCGTTCAGTAGCTGAGTTAAACTCACCACGTCACGTGAGATCGACACCTGTCCGCCCGCAGCAGAGTCCCTCAGACGAAGCTATGACTGAGTTTGGCAGAGATACTGATAGTGAGAGAGAGCGATCTGTTGTTGACATAGAACCTACCTTCCCATAGGCCGTAGCTAGTGCCAAAGTAATGGAGTGATGGGTGTCTGGATAGTAGAATATAATCAATCCAAGACCAGCGTGTAGTGGGAGGTTGTCAACCCCATGCTTGAGTTATAAAAGAAAATATAAAAAATACAAGTGTCTTTTCGAGAAAGGGGTATCAACGGGAAACCCTACAAATTAGCATCTACTGCAAGGAAGCGACTCCCAGTACAGCCAGCACCATCTCCAGATAAGGAGCAGCCATTCAGCAACTAACCAACCGCTCATAAGTGACAATCAACAATTACCATGGCAAGGGGGAGAAAACCCACCGGCCGAAGTCCAGCACTTGTGAACTTCCCCCTTTATAAGCCAAGACCCATTCCAGTAGAGAGAGACTCGCTTGACGAAGCTCTGTGTCTACGTCAAGGTTTGACCGCACTGCGGCCGAGCGAAGGCTGAATGCGCCATCTTCTTTCCAGCCCCAATCAAGCCCGGATACAACCCCCTCGGCCCAGGAATAACCTAGGCAGAACCAACGTCACGCACTAGGACCCCCCCCCCCCCCCCCCCTTCAGAGGGCCGATCAGGGGCTTCTGACAGCCATTTTCAAGGCATTCCTCATTGGGAATACACCCCTCCCCTCCAAAATTCTACAGACTTTTTTCCCCAAACCCTATCTAGAAATATATCGTCGCTTAAACAACACCGCATAATTGACAAAAAGTAAACTTTTCAAGAGCGCTTGATAATTTTATGCACCATACTGGAACTGAATGATAATAGCCAGTGTTACAAAAAAGAACATAGCAGCCCATTCCGTTGAATTTTCAGCGAAACACATCATAAGAAGACACAAAATACTTACGTTTCCATGGGGAAACCAAAAAAACTAATTTTTAAAAGAAATGTCACTTAGGCAGTGTTGTTTCTCAAGCGACGATGATAATCTAAGTCGGCTGAACCTGCCTATCACAACCGAACAGCCAGACGACCCCGAACAAATTGTCACGCGCCTCTGTCAAAAAAACCATACATACACCATTAATATAACAACAGGGCAGCCTGCAAAAACTCTGCTAAAAAAATCCCCTGACTCTTCCAGGATTTTTCCTGTTGATCACCAACCTGATCAAACAAAATATTTTGGTGTATTATCTCACTCTCGTCAGTAATGTGTGGCTACAAAAACAGCGAAACCAGATTTTAAACAGAGGATCGCCGGACGCTGAGAACACTCACTCGGGCTCAGCGCGCTGGGAGCAGAGGCCGGCGGCCCGCAGCACCAGCTCCTTGCGGCATTCCACCGTCATGACCTCCGGGCTGCGCTCCGCGAAGCAGGTGCCCGCCACCCAGCTCAGCACGTCCGCCGGCGCCATCTTGGGGAAGTGCACGCTGCACTTCTCGAACTGCTGGAGCCACCCGTCCTCCGCCGGCTGACCCTCCACCTGGCTCAGGCCCTCGCCACTCAGCCCACGTTTTTGTGTTTATGGACAATTATTTCAGGAGTTTTTTCGGTAACATGTTGAAATGTACAGAGTGTGTATGTTATTATGCTCTCATTAGTAGAGCTTGTAACAGAAGTGGTGATGTGTAAATTTCCCTGAATTTTGTATTCATTAATTAGTTAAAGGCAAAACATTACATATGCACAAATTTTATGCGATAATACATATATATGTTTATATCTGCCAAAAAGCCTTTAAATAAACTATTTTTTTATGATACCGAATAATTACTTAAAAATTACAATTGATCTTTGAAGACTTCCACTGTGATTATTTATCACAAGTATCAAATCACTTTATTACCAGTTAACGGTAGAGACAAGATTTTATGGTTTTATTTCAGGCCAATTTTGTTTTTGAAACAAAAGAGTTCAGTGTTGTTTTTTAGTTATTGTGAAATATGTTTATTAAAAAAGATACGTTATTATTGAAAAAAAGTTCTTAGTGATACTAATTTCTCAGAAATAGAGGCAATTTGACTGATACATGTTGCACTTTTTCAATATACCTATTTGAATCCTACACGGCATAGACAGAATATAAATTTAAAAATCCCTCTATTTCATAAAACAATATCTCCGAGATCATTAGAATTTTTGCTTCCAAAAATTGTTGTTATTCTTCTTGGAAAACTAAACTAAAAATTATTTACAATTAAAAATTATGTTAATATTTGGCTAGATAATTTAACTGATGAAGAGATGGCTTTAGTATTTAAGTAAGTTTTAGATATTGTTATAACTTTGCACCTGTACTTTACTTAAATACTAATTTTTATTTAATTATATTTTCATTTATTCATGTAACAATGTTATAATTTATACATTTTTTGTTTATACATAATATTGAATTTTAATAAATTGCTCTTTTTAAATTTCATATTTATATAACTAATGTAAAGTTTCTTAGGTTATATTTTATATATTTATTTCTCAGATATTATACATTTACAAATGTTTACAATCGTCAAAATACCGCATGTAATTTGAAGTGACTAGATGCACTCGCATACAAGCTTGCTTTCGTGAGTGCTAAATTTCCTGGTTAATAAAGTGAATATTGTTATCAAAGTGTAAAAAAAAAAATGGGAAATAAAAAATTATTATTAATTCAATATTTGTATTAGAGAATAACTTGATATTTGTATTCAATTTGAATTAAAAAAGCTAATCTTCCCACAGGCCTAATGTAGTATGTATAACTTTTCGGAACAAATAACATTAATCTGTCGAGTAATTCTGTGTTTGAAAAATGTTTTAAGGACATAATGCCAAAATGAGTAACTCATAAAATTTTTTATATTTAATTAGTAGAGACCCCGAAAAATGGTGAAGCGCGAAATTCACGAAATAACGCGAAAATTTGATACTTTAAACAAATTTTGCGACTTTCCTTTGATTTTGACATAGTCGCAAAATTCACGAATTTTCGCGCGAAATTCACGCTTTTTCGTACAAAATAATGTCCTTATGTCGTAAGTTCTATTTATTTACGCCATCATAAACATAGGCGTGAAATAAACATAGACTGAAAGACTAGTGCCGTGATATTATCTTCGTTTTGACACGTTACTGAAATCCACGTATTTTTATTACTTTGTTTACAAGCAGTAAATATTGCCATCGCAAAGGAAAACAAAATGTAAAAATTGTCAACAATCGATATGTGCGCACTACCAACATAACAAATTGACTCTACAGTTTTCGTGTTTTGAATAATGGTCATTTCTGCCGCAAGGCGCACTGGTGTCGATTTTTCTAACCTAATTTAATCGCATTGAGCTAAGATGGCAGTCATTTTTGCGTGCACATTTCTATGAGTGTTTACAAATACCGTCCACATTCTGTAAGTTTTGTGATACAATTGAATTTGTGGCTAAGATGCCGAAAACGTCGACAATGTTTGATCGCGAAAGAGAGATAATATCGGATGATTTTATATTTTTGATCAGCGGGACAAAATTATGATGTGCAAGTTCTGCAACGTGCGGTTTGATTGTACACGCAAAGACACGTGCAAAAATCATGTGGCAAAGTACACACACAAAACAAAACAAAAAAGACAATTATTTTGTCAAGCATTCTACCGTGTCTAAACAAATCTCGATAGGCGACAGCGTGAATAAAGCAAACAAGCTTGAAAGTGCAGAAAACAAGAATTTATTTTTTGATTTTGTTAATATGATGTAAGTTAACATTCCTTTGGAAAAAGCTGATCATCCAGCTATGAGGGAATAGTGTAACACCCATGTTGAAGGTTAGCCTTATTTATTTAGAAATGTTTTCCCCCTCTAATAAAAGTTCATAAGCATATGTAGGCCTACAATATTATCGATTAACTTACCTTTACTTCAAATAAATATGCAAGTACCTCAGATTAACAAACACACAAATAGGATGGATTGCATTGTGAAATGGTGAGCACACCACAATATATTTTTGACTGATTGATTGATGGTTTGACTCTGTAATCCAGCAGTACCTAATCTAGAAAAGGTTAGGTTAGGTTTGGCTAAGAATTGTTTTGAATAAATTAGCCCATTAATATTTTTCAGCGATAACCTTATAAATGCTACCTATTTATAAGTATATTGTAAGTTATGTATACATTTTAGGTGCAGGGGATTTGCCATCAGCCAACACTCTTAGAGAAACTTATGTCCCAAAAATTGGCCAGGCAAATAAGGAAGCAGTAAGGCTATAAGGTTTTTTTTACACCGCCAATGGCAAAATTTTTTCACAATTTTTTGGGGTCTCTACTGATTGCTTATTTTTACACCGATTTTTTGCACCGCTTGCTAATTTTTACACCGGTTTTTTGCACCGCTTTTGTCATTTTTTTACACCGAAATGAGCCAGTTTTATTTACCATTTTCTGGGGTCCCTATAATTAGTAAACTTTTTCGAATATTTTTTTATAATTAAATTGTGGTACAATCATGATGCTAAATATTACTTTCATTGATTTTAATATTTAGAATTTAGGTATTTGTCATTAGAGTTAAATTTTGTGTTAAAATGCTGGTAAGTTTCATGATTTTAATTGCATTTTGGTGCTTTGTGGGATAATAACTTGAATTTTGGTGTTATATAGTGTAACGACATGTTTTTCAGTGTTATTTCGGTTTTATTGCAATTCACAGTATGTATAATCTTGTACATAGTTATCACATACGTTAAAGTATCGTTATCGGTTTATATCTGTATCCCCCATTACTACTTAAGACTATTACTCCTAGTAAGTTAGAGGTTGAAGTACAATAAAATAACAAATGAAATTTCACACTCTTGCCAGCCAAGTGCACCCTAATTACATGTGCTCATAGAGATAAAACATTAAAATAATAGAAGAATACTAAATGTCAAACTTGCCTCAAAGAACTCTTTCTGTGCCAAAGTACTGTAGAGCACGCCAACTTGCACAGAACAGTTGAGTGACTGGTGCAGTGACTTCACTAGTTTGGCCACGAGACCCACATTGTCCCTGGATATTACTGGCTTCAAAGCATCTAGAACGTTGCTTGATGGGTCGATCAGAAGTAAGTAGTCAATATCTGAGAATAGATAAAAATGATATATGTACACAACAAAAAAATATGCATTATTTTAGTCATTATTGTATACATACAAAACAAGCAAGGGGATATCCAAGGGGGAGGGGGCAGATGCCTCTCCTTCCAAAGTGGAAAATAAATAAAACACGGAGCAAGCTGTAATAAAAGAAATATTTGTAACTATGTAATCACCAACTATTTTTCTAAAGAATTTTTTTAAATAAATATTCTAAATTTGTAATTGTTTATTATTTTATGGCATCATGGACCCTCCTCCCCTCTAAAGAGGTTAAATTTTAACCCCCCCCCCCCTTTCCCCCCCATTCTTCCATTCTTGTTTAGAGCTGGATACACCTTTGACTATAACAATAGTAAATTTGAAGTAAGTAGTATTAGTAACCACAGCTAATTGTTTATTATTTATCTTACTTAAAGTAAAATGTACTTTTAAAAATTAAAATATAAATTATTACATAAATAGAATTAAGTAAAAGTTAATTTCTGTCACATGGGTATATATTTTTAAGTATTTTACTTCACAAATTCACTTTCATTATATGAATGGAAATTTAAGTGTTCACCAATAAATAATCTCAGTTACTGTTTTGTGCATACTGAGATATTTTTATCACATAGCAAAAATTAATGCAAATATGAAAAAAAAAAAAAACCTAGGATTAAGCAGTCTACCATTTGCCAAACATACTTCATCAATTTAAAAAAAATGATATCTTTGTATGTAACCTTGGTGTTATTTTCTAATTATATTTCTAATTATATTTTAGTATGGTTATTTTGTTATTTTTAATTCCAGAAGGGAGGGGTGCGGACTCCCAGACCTCCCCCCCCCCCCCCCCCCCGGGCTACGTCTCTGTCCCTAGTCAGCGTCACGTCTTTGCCTCGAACACAACTTCTCCGTCGACGAGAACGTAACTCCCGAGAAATTAAAACTCATGATTCGTAAATACTTTGCGATGTGGCTTTCACTTTCTTGATGAGCTTCAGATGTTCTCTGGGGACCAAAGCGTGCACGGCGCTGTCCGGACACACCAGGCCGAGCAGCGTGAAGTACAGCACCAGCAGTTGGTGGTCCTTTCCGTCCAGGCAAGGGAGCACGTCCTGATGCAGCCTGAAACAGCAGACCAACCACCCAGGGTCACTGAGCGATCACTGTCCCCTACCAGTTGGGAGCAGGGGCGTAGCCAGGAAGGGGTTTTAGGGGTTGAACCCCCCCCCCCCCCCTTAGCACCAAATCTTTAATTAATTTCTTATTCATCACTCAAATTCCATATTAAAATTAATAAAATGTTTACCATTACAATATTTAAATTTAAGTACCGAAAACTGCTAAAATAGCACTATTTTACACCTTACAATCCAAATTTTTACCGAGGGAAGAACCCCCACCCCCCCCAACCACGGCTTTAATACGGGGGGGGGGGGGATGCATGCTTCTTAACACCCCCCCCATACACAACACAAATCCTGGCTATGGCCACTGGTTGGGAGCAGTACCGAGCTTCATGGTGTGGTTGTGCTCACAACAGTTTTAAGATGACCCGAATGAATATTCGTACAAGCTATAAGATGCACTTCTGGACAAGATACTATCTAAACATATAATAAAACAGCAGAACTCGGTATGTCTGCACATTGAAAGAAAAGTAATAAAAAGGAAAGGGGGTGACAAAAGAAGAGTAATAGTACACAAATCGGCGATTTTTAGAATTCTCTTCTTCTGTCTATTAGCGCACATCTCCGAAACTACTGAACTAGATTCTCATGTAGTTTTCACAGGTGGACAGAGTGTAACTGTGAGGAGAATCTAGGCTTTGTTTCATTAAAATCGGATAACAGGAATAAAAGAAAGTCTTCCCGCCGCGTTTGTCTGTCTGAACGCAATAAACTCAAAAACTACCAAATGGATTTTCATAGTTTTCACCATGAACAGTGTTATTCATGAGGAAGGTTTAGGTGTATAATTCATTAAGGTTTTTTATAAATTGGCTGTGATTGTGAAAAATGTTTTTAGTGCAAGATTGCCGTCTGGTAGAGATACAACCTGTGAGTGTCATTTCTCTATGGCCACCAGACATACAAACTGTGAGTGTCATTTTCTATGGCCACCAACAACTCAAGTCTACTGAAATGATGCCTGGAGTAAAGAAAAAAAGGACCTGTGATTCAGGTAATTCCTTAAAAATATTGATTTTTTTTATTTTATATTTACCATTGTTGGTTTCTATCTTAATAATATTGTAATTGTATTACTTTTTCAGTTTGTATTGTTCCCTATATTTTTCTTTGAGCAATACTTTGTCATGTTACTTATCTTACTACTAATTCCACTTTTCCATATATTTTTTATATTATTGAAGTCGGAAAAAGTCGTCTGGTATACATACAAGTTGTGAGTGTAATTTCTATACGGCCACCAAACCATTACTTTTTTTTCTACTACTAACCCTTCAACGGCGGTTATCACAACTACAAAAGGAAAAAACAAACCCACTAAACGGATTAGTTTTATCTATGACGATGATTGTTAAATATATTGTTGTATACATGTATATTGACTGGGAGCAGGAGTTTAATTTTTAGCTGAGTTTTCCTATTGTAAACTGACTTTCGAAGCGAGTGAACTCATTGCGTGTTGTCTATCTTTGAGTATTACATGTACATTTGAATGTTCGCCATTGGTTACAATTGCTGTATGCATTTGATAGTACAGTAGAACCTTGTTAATATGTGATGGTCGGGACCGAGATAATCACGGATTACCGAATTTCACGGACTAGCGATTAAAAGCCCGGAAGGTATTGTCAAGCTTCTCAGACACCGGTGTGCAGCTGGGTTAAGGCCAAGGTCATGTGACGTAACATCTCCCGAGGCTTACTGCACCATGGCAGCAGATGGATAAAAATAGTAAACTCCCCATTATTTGTGTTAATTGGGACCCGCCGATGCCCAGATAATTGAAATCCTGTAAAAAAAAAATTTACCCGGATAATCCGTTCACGGTAAGGGCCGTCTTCGAATTAGTGTCTCGGCTTTAATAAATACGACACTGCCTAGCCATTAGTTCACGGTCATTTACAACAGCAGAAGAGAGAAAGATAAGATCATTCTGACCTTGTACACATAAATTTTGGGTAGGCCCACCCTCCAACCCCCCCCCCCCCCCCCCCCCCCCCCCCCTTCGTCCAGCTGAATGCCAGCCAGACACGTCACTCGCCAGGCGCCTGCCGTGCATTGGCGGGCGGAAAGTAACTCAGCAGCACGTGAAACAACATTCGAACAAATGGGAGACGGGAAGCAGAAGTCAGGACATCCCCCTCAAGTTTAAAGAGTGACAAATGTGACAGCTGAAAGGGGGGCGACACAAACGGTCGGTACAAACAGCGTTGCAGAGTTTGGCGGCCCACGCGATGGCTTACAGTGTTTGCCGGCCGCCAGCCCGCGTGACGTAAATTTTAAGCGCTGACAATTTTTACTTCTTTTTTTTTCTGCACTTTTAAATTGTCCCGGATTATTTGATTCCCGAATAAGCGCATCACCGATTAACGAGGTTCTACTGTATAGCTCTTTCTTAAAACCAATTTGTCTCTTAGTGGTTATATTACTAATATTGGGATATATCTTTTCAATCAATTCCTCCACAGTTTGCACCAAAACAAATGGATTATTGAGATTAAACTTGGCGTTAACAGTTTGAAATCCACCATTACCTACTTGGAGTAAGTCTTCAGAAAATTTCTTATTATCTTCATTGCAGAATAAAATTCTGGTGTTGGTTTTAAGGTCCCTATTTTTTTATTGATATTTTATCATGTTACATATCTTACTACTATTTATACCTTTTCACATTTTATTTTCAGATTTGTAAAAAAATGACTTGATAAAGGTCTAATCTGGCCTCTAATACTAGAGCAGCGAAAAGAATGAGAACGATTAGATCTCAAGAAAGTATCAAAGAAAGGGAATCTCAACTGAGAGCTGATCGTGAGCACCATGCATTGTCTCGCACCTCTGAGAGTTTCACCAAAGGGGAATCTAGACTGAGCGCTGATCGTGAATGCCAAACATTGTTTCGCGCCTGAGACTTTTATCCAATTCCAGTTAAAGCGCACACAATTTCCAGTAGCCGTTTGCTTCGCTATGACTATTAACTAGTCTCAGGGTCAGACCCTTAAGGCTGCTGGCATCAACTTAAGATCTGATTGTTTTTCCCACAGCCAACTATTTGTGGCATGCTCGCAGGTCAGTAATGCAGAAAACCAGTTCAAACTAGCTAAAAACAGAAGAACAGCCAATGTAGTGTATAAAGAGATTCTTTGAAGTAAATGTTTTGTTGTTTTTGAAGTGTTTTAGTTGTTTATTGAGGTTGAAAGTAGAAGCTTATTCGTCCAAATGTTACGTGGTTACCTATTATACCAAATATTGAAAAAGAGGTGGGCAGTTTATCATTTCTGAACATAATAAAAATAATACAACTGTCTCTACTGTTAGCTTACAATATTTAGATTTATTAAGTGGTGCAAGATTACACTAAATTCCATGCAGACACAGCTAGTCTAACAATAAATCCAGCTCGAAAGCACAACAAAATAATTGATACAAATACATTACATGGTAAATAATGTCCTTTCAGTCTTAAAATTCAAGTGATCCAAATACTGTGTAAGATTAATTCAGCACTGACCCCAATTTTTCATTAGGTTTTATTTTTAATCCAATTTATTTTTTAAAAAAAAAATGATTTCTGTGTTATAGTTTTAATTTTTATAAAATCTCTTTTTTAATACTTACTCCACCAAAATAGTAATAAAAATTATAAGATGCAGTTTTACTGTAAAATAATCTTTACTAAATTGGTCTAAAAAAAAGACATTCAGAACAATGAAAATAAAGTAGCAAGTATTTATGGTTTAAAAAAGTTTCAATAAGAGATGAAAAATAAAACTAATTAAATTAATTTTTCTGATCCATTCACTTTGGTACAATTTCTTGTCCTGAAATAATGGCCTTCCTTAAATTTCAAACATTAAAAGATTTTTTTAAAATAATTTAAATTAAGTTTTCGTTAAATGATACTTAAGTTAATGATATAACTTGCATTTTGGGTGGTATATAGTATATTTACTTGTATTTTGGTGTTACGCAGTGTTTTGACAAGCCTTTCAATGTTATTTAGGTTTTATCGCCACTCACATTAATCGTGTCCCTACTGATTAGGTACTAACATGAAAATATTGTGAGTACTGAATCTCTAATGCAAATGTTCAAAAAATATTTTCATAACATTACTGTAGGTAAATAGATGAACATGGCTACAAAAGAATCGGCAGGATGATGGAGGTATTTTTTTATTTGAAAAAATCACGTATCCAGAGAGAAATCAAATCTGGTATTTTTGGTCCATCATATAGTGTCTTGAGCACTGTATCAAATAACTGGCCAAATTAAAAATACGTATGATAAAAATAAAACCCAGCAAAACGTTTTGACCAGTAAGCTTCAGAGCAGTTGCAGAAGCGAAAATGTGAATGATGCTGAACCTGTTGCAAACATGCTGCGGTTCCATCTTCAGCAGCTCAACAAGTTTCTCGTTGGTCAGCCTAGACATCAAGTCAGGCAGAGGTATGGTCCCACCGCTCGTGAGGAGCACTGACGCATGGCATGTCGCAATGTGGGCTGGCGGGACGCCGTAGCGAGAGCCCAGTCTCATTGCGAGGAGAAACCTTTCATCATCTTCTGTCCTGCGCCAACATTGCCAAACTTAAATTTGCTATTTTCAGGGGCAGCTACGATTACATTTAAAAAAAATAC
The DNA here is from genome assembly GCF_032445375.1 of Bacillus rossius redtenbacheri. Lineage (NCBI taxonomy): Eukaryota > Metazoa > Arthropoda > Insecta > Phasmatodea > Bacillidae > Bacillus > Bacillus rossius. The sequence continues at coordinate 36,684,541 of NC_086332.1, forward strand.
CTACCTTAATATTTACTAGGTACAAAATACTAATAAATTGAATGATCACGTTTCATTATAAATAAAAATATAAAATAATAATATAACATAAAAACTTAATATATTTCTTTTAATTCCTAACCTAATGTTTTAGTGAAAAATTAAGCTTTTGAAAACAGTTCAATTTTGAGTATACATTAAATTCTTTCCAGAACTAATTTTTCTTTTATTAATCCAGACCAATGAGTAATTTGTATAGAACCAATCATAGATACAGCCATACCAAACTGTTTAAGAAGTTCCTGGCTCATGTGTTTTCCTGTTAAGTTCAAATATAAATACTATGAACACACCTATGTATTGCACTTTGAAGGAAAAAAAATCCTATTTATTTACTCAAAATATGCAAGTCCCTTGAGAAACTTAATGGAGTTAAGTGTACCCCTACAATAGTACTGCATTTACTAAAATACCAAAATACTTGTTTCTTAAGCCTCACATGGTATAACCAGATTTTTTTATTCTGTTACAGCTGGCCTAGATCTATATCCCAAACCTGTTATAAGCATTTAAAAATCCTGTAAAATCATGTAATATTCAAAATCTAAGTTCAAATTAGGTATCGCTGTAATTTAATTATACAAAGTAAAATAATAGAGGTAAATGTTGAAAGTACAGGCTTATGGAAATTGAGATAAATTAATGAAACAGATTTTTTCATGTACAGGCTTAAGTAATACAAATTTTTTTTTTGGCTGAAGGGGTTTAAAAATAATGTTTGTTTTTACTTGAAGGTTGTTGATTATTGGCTTCTGGAAATGGAGGTGAATAGTAACTAAATGACAAGGTTGGCTAGGTTAGTAAGCTATTAATAATAAATAATAATAATAAGTAAATAACCATTTTAAGAAAGTGACATTTTATTAATGTAGCTTACTTAACTTAACCAACCCTTTACTTAGTTACTATTTGACTTATTTCCTGGAAGAGACGACTCTACAATGTTCACAGGTAAATATCACTAGTAATATTTCAAGCCCCCTTCTGCCAACAACTTGGTAATGTTTCTATAAGCCAATACATTTTGTTAATTTCTTATTTAGTTTCAATAAGCTGCAATAGTCTACACTTTACCACAAGAAGGTACTTAGCCCTTTATAAAAAAAAAAAACATTTAATTTTAAAAAAACCTCAAATGGCACCCAAAAAACTAATAGAAGGTTTCATTAAATGCATTTACTTCAAGTTTAAACATAAAATACAAGATAAAATTTTTATTTAAAATCAAGACCACCTCAGTATTTTCCTTGTTTGCTAAATAAAACACATCCAAATAAAATTATTTAAAATTTCACAAGGAAAGTATGTACTGTACATTATTATTTACATACTTTCATACCACCAAAGATCTTTCAACACATCCCATCCATTTCATTCAAAATTTCAGAAAAACAGACGAATGAAAAATTTTGTTTAAACAAACCTCAAACATGTTAACGGTAGCTTATAATTTTTCCATGACTTTATTTGTTCAAAGATCCATGCAGCGATGAATGTCGTAACAAATCTAAATCTTATAAACTTATTTAAACAACATGAGATAGCTGAACAGCGCACGAGAGCAGTGTCGCACACACACACATGGCAAGACCCAGGATGGTGTCCTGACGGTACTGGTCGTCGTCCGAGAACCGCTGCAGGTCCACGCCGCAGTCAAGGGCCCGCAGTTGGCAGCCCTGGGCGTGGTCTGCTAGCAGGTTCCGGTACTCCAGCAGCAGGCGGAGACACTCGTCGGGACACGGTTCTTCCGACGCCAGGCCCAATGCGTACTCCACCACCTACAAAACTGCAATGCGTTACACCTGATCTGAACATTCATGTGTTTTATTTTGGTCCTGAAGGCATTAAATGGGACAATACTCATACTATTAGGTTGACCTTTGGAAAATGTGCGACAAGGCAATACATTTTTTGTAGCTGTCGTAATCTGTCATATATTTTTTTTTATAAGATTTGTCACATGCCCACCAATAGCCAAGAGGGCTTCAACGGCGGGCACGACATACACTGGCAAGGACACAATGGTCACTGTAAACACATGTACTCCCCCCCCCCCCCCCCCCACCAATTGACGGTACCAAGAGCAGGCAAGCACTTCCTAAGGAGCATACTCGACAGGTATGCACCACCGCAATTGGCCAACACTCGCAAGGGGGAAAGTGCCATATACCTGCAGAGACCAACACAAAAGAGAACAAATAAAAAATATATATAATTGAATGCAAAATATAAAAATATGGTTGAAAAATAAATATAATGACAATCAAAAAACAGTACAACATAACAAGAATAAATAATATCGAACATGTATACAATAAAGTTTGTATAGTAAATAATTTTAAAGACATTTTTATATAATAATAATAATCATAATAATAATAATCAGGGAACAGCTAAAAGTATAAGTTATAACAGGAAATACATACAATTTCCCGTCTCATATCGTCAAATGTTTTGGTCCTTTTATTTACTCAGTAAGATATGAGTAATTTTTTTCCATGTTAGATGATGCCCATAAACTTCTTTTCCCACATCAAACAATGATTTTTAAGTTGAAATTTATCACATGTTCGGATATTACAGCTTACTTGTTTAATTAACAGAAATATGAAGCTGCCTGATGTGTAAATTTTCTTTTAAAAACTTCTCAATTGTTATAACCTTTATTTGTTCGTCTTTGTCGTCGCTGTGTACAGCTTATAAAAATGTAGCCAGCATTAGTTGGCATCATTCATGTTTGTTTACATTGATGCCCTTATAGAGTGCGTGCATCTAGTCAATATCAATATTGATAGCTCGCCGACTGCATGCAATGCGTGCGCTCTGTCTCTTGCCGCATAAATTAATTAGTTAGCCCGCACTCTTTCATGGTTATTATGTACTACGACAATAGTTATGCATTAGTTCAGCTCATGTTCGGGTCACAGTTTTCAATTTTATATTTAAAGTTGAAAAATATATGTTTTAGTTGCCTGACTTATTAATTTAAAAAGTTTTGGCATGCGTTTGTATACTCTACTTTTTAAATAAAAGTACTTTCCATTAAATAGGTTTCGTTTTTATGAATAACTTTACCTAAACACATAAAAATCACATAACCTACCTACTTTTTAAACTTTATTTTACAATAAACAGTGCAACAATAATGCAATAAAAAACGGTTACTGAATACCACACAGAAATAAATAATTATGCCTGTAAGCTAGCACTATAGCAAAATAAGCATACTTATAAAGCTATTACTAAAATGAAAAGAACAAGTATGCCTATAGCACTGTTATAGTGATAGCTTATACACAGCCAACATATTTAATAAACATTAAAGTGTATCAAACACTATAAATGTATAAAAACAAAAGAAAATGTTCAATACATATCCGTGGGCACTACCTCCAGCCAAGATGTTTAAGTATGTGCCCTATGCATCACAAGTCTTTAGATGCACCACGCTAATTCAAGGTGCCTTTAGTATTAAAACTCTTGGGTGTTTGAATTTTGTTCCAGCAACTAACACTATAAAAAAAAATTGGTGTCTCTGGTATTTAAAATCCCTAGCAGACAACATGTTTAATGGCATCCACTGAATTTAAACTATGCTATTTAAATTTGATGCTGATGACTACAATATATATTTATTATTTATATGTTTACATCCCAACCGACACTGGTCTAGTGGTTAACATCTTTGTCTGCCGATTTGCGACCCCAGGTTCGGGGTGCTGCTGCCGCAGTACATTTTTATTCTTGAAAATAACACCACTGCTTCACAGCAGCGCCACCTAGTTTTGTAAACATGAACCAAGATGGCCACCACCGACCATGACGTCACAAGCAGATGCCTCCCCGCCACGTGACTTGCATATCATGTAGTATTTAAAGAACAATAACCACCTGCGGAGCAACCACCGGTTGCACCGCCATGCCTCCAGGACACGCCCACCTGTGGATCTGGAGCAACCACTTGTTGCTTTGTTTACATTTGCTCCGAAAACCGACCAGTTCCTACTACTACTACTGTTACTGCCTCGCATCGCGATAAATCGACCATGGGCCATGGCTGTCAAAAAATTATACACCATGGCATAGCAACTATCATTTTACTTCTTTTATATTCATAACAAAGGAGTGCCTGTGTATTCTGTTATAGTTTATCTTTGTAGACTTTTATTAATTTTTCCCTGCTAATGGTATGCTTGGTAATACAAATATAATTTTTTTTTTCTATTTCAAGTTTAAAAAGCTCAACAAACATACGTGTTTTCTATCGTCTACACAATTTTTCCATTAATGTTCAAGACTGAGTGAAAAAAATTTTGATTGGATACTTGTTTTTTGTTTAAAATGCTGAGCTCATATTTTATAGTGTTTATGATAACTTTTATCTAGGGATGGGCATATCAATTCTTTTGGTGTTTCAATTCTAACAATTCTACCTGGAATCGGGATCGTCAATTCTCAACTTGTGTGGAGGGAATCGTACCATATAAGGAATCCTATAATATTTAAAATGGTATGTCATAATGAATGTCGATAATTTGAATGTGAACTAGATTCACATAAAACCTGTGACTCTTGCCCCAATTGCAGGAATTTCTGGCCAGTAAGCTCACAATGTTATGCAACTCACCTGGCTCTAATATACAAAACACGTAAATTATTTACTTGAAAGTTAGATCACAACCGTAATCACCTACACTTATCCATAACCCTGTACCAACCAAAGTTAGGTGTTTGTACTTGTGGGGAAAACAGTGCAAACCACTTCAATTTAATAACTTTATTTCATAGATACAAAAATAACCTAACTTTTCTCTCCACTTAAACATAATTTCTTTCACTACCACATCAATGAGCAATTACGACACCACGATGACAAAAATAATCCAAAGCAGCCTGGCCAACTACATTATTCATAAACATTTTAGTTTTAATTTCTTCAGTCTTTCGTCTTTCAGCTGATTTCTCGTTACATTTTTGATACTTTTACATAAATATTTTTTTGTTTAAAAGAAATTTGTTAAAAATATTATTTACATACATATTAAGTTAAAACTAAAATTAAGTTTTATTCTTTGTGCATAACAAATTTTTTGTACAATATACACTGCTTTTACGTTCAAGATTGTGTTGATCTTTCTATGGATCTTTCATTTGCCATGACCACAATAGCTTGCGTTATTATTAAATCTATTGTAAATTTGAATGTAAGTAAACAGAAACAATCTCACGTTCATTTTCTGTTTTAATAACAATAAAAATAGGAATTTCAAAAGAACACAAAATCATGGGATTTAGATGAGTTTTAATTTAGTATTTTGCATATATTTGTTGATGGTGAACTCCGGTGTCTAAACAAACACTAAAATAATTTATCAGTTGCAGGCTAATGAGATATAGTAGAGTTCCAAGAACTGACCCAAGCGGAGTTATTTCAGATTTAGTTGTCATTCTGAGTACTGTATTTAGATGTCAAAGAATAAAAAATGTATGATTAATAGTAAAATACATTTCTAAACACAAGATTATGTTGTAAAAGTTAAAATTTATAAAAGTACATTATACTTTGTGTGTGAATGACTAGTTAAATTATATTAATTGGGTATATCTCAAAATTAAAACCCTTTGTTTCATCCAACAAAATTCCCTAAAGTATAAACCAATCCAAAATTGTATAAAATTATTTTCTTCTCTAATATTAATTTAAGCATGCTAAAATTAAGCTCATCTTGATTTGGTTGGATACCTAACAGAAAGAAAACATTAATTAAGGAGGGCCTTAAACCTTTACAACATAGCATTTCCTCTCACTTTAAGTAAAACCGAAAATCCCATTGGGAATGAATCACATACCTACCTCAGAGGGAGAATACAAGAACATGTCTCCCTCGAATTCATCCAAAGTGTTGCACACCCTCAGGGCGAAGAAGTAGCACGCCAGCTGTGCTGAAATGATGGAAACGGGCAGATTACGGAAGCAGCGATCCGCCAGCTGTGGCTTGTCGAGTGCCATCAGGTGGGATAGGCCCAGGGCGTTGTCTTCTGGCAAAATGTGCTCGGCCAGTTGAAGCAGTACTGAAGCAACCAAAGAGTACTTGGTCAGGAATAACTTAAAACATGACATTTTAAAAAAACATACTGTAAAAAAAACCACTAGTGCACTGATACAACATTAAAATATAATTATAAAAACAAAAAGCAGGTACTAAATCAAATAGCAATATAACCTATTAAAAAAAAAACTGCCACATGCTCCCTGCTTTAAGAAGAGTAAACTTGGTAGTTTAATTAACAATAGAAAGGAGAATTGTTCAGTTCTTGATCTTTTATTTTTTTTTTTTTAAAAAAAAAAAATTGATTCTTCTATTTATAATGAAATGAAACCAAGTGCTGCAATAATAACTTTTCACTAAACAAAGAATGAAATTAAAATAGTATAGGAAACAACTGCCAGTCAAAATTATGAATTAATTGTAAATGATAATGGCCACATTAATAAGTACACGTAGTAACTTCTTGTGTCATTTTTTTTTCATAAACGTAACATTCTAAAGATGTGTAGCTGCATGAACAATGTTACAAAAACCAATTCCAAGTGAAACAATAATTTTCATCCAAACACAAAATGACCACACAACCAACCACATAGCTCTCTGTTCCCACCAGATATGCCTCTAAAACTTATAACAACACTACTATGCACTATGCCTTGGTACTCAAGTTCGCAACTATATTACACAACATCGCCAATCGTCCAAAACTAGTCTAAACAAACAGTACTGTTCTGTAATTTCTACAAACAATATACATACAGCAAAACCCCTTATTTGCACTTTTCATGGGGACAATGTAAAAAAGTGTAAAATGCGGGAAAGTGTAAATAAAGGGAAAAGTATAAAAAGGAGTACAACTTACCTTACTTAGTATTTTTTTCCTTTTGTTTAATAGCGCATACTATAATGCAGGTACAAACACACTAACAACAAATTATACTTTAGTATTTAATCAATTATTAATTTACCATATTTGACAAAAATAAAAAAAAGAATGAAAGCCTAAATGTTTTTCCTGATTACTTCCTAACAAAAAAATCTGAAATTTTCTTCTGCTTGCTTTTTGGCTGTTCAAGATTTTTTGCCTCTCCAAATTATAAATACAGTTGCAACCTGCAGTGTTTATAGCAAATACGGGCTACCTACACATTGCGTCACAGTAAAAAATTAAAAAAAAAAAAAAAGATAAAAAGCCGCAAATTGATGGAAATTTACCTTCAATAGCGCGCCGTACGCGGAGAAAGGTCATTGTACTCGGTCAGCTGCTGTAACGAAGCTGCGTAGCCGCCGACTGAGCTGTGCATGCACCCAGACTCATGACCTTCCATCAGCAGCCAGCCAATAGATGCGAGATTAGTGGAAAAAAATATAAGCTCCACCTCCCGTGTACCAGTTTTGTCCAGTTCTAATACCAGTTTATTGGTATACGCACCAGTTTTCTCGCTGCCCTGACATGTTCATGTTTACGTTCATCGTGATGTCTTGATACCAATAATTAATTATTTACTATAATAATTAATTATTTACGATCCCCAGAAATAAATGGTTAGTTTAAAAAATATGCGTCAACTGTACAATACTTCCGAAATTATAAAATACGTATAAAACAGTTACCAAGACTCCGCTAATTTTATCTTGTGAAGCTTATGTCTCGTACCAGTATTTCGGCTAAGTTGTGACATAAATACAGTATCAGAACTTACAAGCAGCCACTTTTATACATTCGTGAGTTTACGTTTTTCCCTCGTGCATTTTAGATTGTCTCCTGCTATAATTACTCGGACTTTTACACGCCTAGGCTTAAATTATTACATGTTTAGAAATAAAATCAACTTTTCATGTTATAAAATATGTATATTTTGCGATTTAAATGTTCATTGCCGACTATAAACGTTACGTTTTTCACGATGTTTTAAGGCCTACTAGCAAATCTTATCTACACTTAAAGAACCCACGGTATTTTCTGGTTGTTACGTGACATAAACAGCGGGATGGATTCGATTTTTGAGACGTAATTCGCGTGAAAGTATTGTATTAGACTTAATGGGAACTAAACGGGACCTGAAGAATATAGTGCAAATAACGGGAAAACGTAAATAACAGGAAAACGTAAATAACGGTAACATAAATAAGGGGTTTCGCTGTAGTCAAGTCTTAACATTCGTTCTATATTTTATTTTCCAACACAATTTTATAGGTCAAGTAAATTAGTTTTATTAATTATTTTAACCATAATGTTTGAACCGTCCTGAATTTTTGGTGTTACAATAAGAGATCGCAACGAAAACGAAGGGGCTTTTCAAAACGCTGACCCGACTCACCATCCGTGGTTTCGGCGTGCTGCTTGCCCGAGTTGCGCGCGTTCTCCTCTAGCAAGGTGATCCGCAGCAAGTCCTGACACAGCAGCAGTACTCGGTCGCCGACGCTCGGCACCGAGAACGAGTCGTACCTGACGCTCAGCCTGCTGGCGTGGTACAGCTCGTACAAGGAGCCGTAGAACTCGGGCACGCCCTGCAGCACGAAGGGTTGGTCCTGGTCGTACGAGTCCGAGACAGAGTCCCGACTGCCCTTCACCCACCTGCAGAGGATAAACAAATATCAACCCTGCGTGATCAACTTTCTACACCTGAACACTGGAAAACATTTCCTATACCGTATTCACCTGAATATAATGCTACAATTTCTACCAAAACTGTGGAAACTAAAAAAGGGAGGTCGCATTATGATTGCAAACTTGTTATCTTGCCATTGGGAAAGGCTTAGTCGAAAAACTACAAGCTCTGCCTGTAAACTGCATCACTTATGCCACTTTAGTACAGGGCTTCCTGGAATTATGCACAGGTGTGACAGATGAGAGATGCAGGATGAAGGAGAGGGTGCAGATGGAGTTTGTCCCTGCTTCTCTTCCCTCTGGCTGTCTCTTCTTTCACCCTTCCAGATGACTAGACCACATATATCACCACATTCTTTGCTTTCTGAAACTGAGAACTGAGGCATGGTGTTTTAAGAGAGACCACGTAAATCACTCTACAGATGAAAGTAGTACCAGAAAGTGACTAGTAAGTATGGAATAAATTTAATAATTGAATTAATTTTCAAGTGCTATGTACTTGAATTGCGATTTCCAAACCATAAAGGTGGCATTATACTCAGTCACATTATATTAGGGTAAATACGTTACTTTCATTATGTATTTACACACACAAACATATGAAACTGACTCACAATACAGAATTACTGCTAATATAATGCTGGTTTGACTGAAAATTTTGAAAAATTACTAACCTTAAACAGTAGTATTAAATGTAATAAGAGTATAACTCATAATTTTATAAATGAACTTATAATATTTAGACTTATAAGGACCATAAACCATTAAAACACTCTAAGAGGGTTGCTTGCTAAAAAAATTAGTTTTAGCTGAAATCTCTAACCAGTATTATTTTCTAGACAACTTATTTTGAATTCATTAAAAAGGTAAACTTTTTTCTAATGTTTGTTAAGTATTACAAACAATTTCTCCCTACTGACTTAAGACACCAATAATAATTTCATTTGATTCAGCCAACATACTTAAATTAGTAGCCACCTTGATAATTTTTTTTTTAATATTACAGTTGCATGCAAGTTTGTAGAAAACTAGCCCATACTTTGTCACATTACTCTCTCCTAGCCCCTTTCATCCCTCTCTTTTTCTTGACTGACAAGGATAAAATAGCTAGAAAATGTCATTCTCTAAAAAGTATCACTGCTTGAATTTAATGTAAGAAACAATTTTAGTCATAACATTGCTCTTGTTGATAGAAGAAAAAAAATCAGATATTTCACAAAAAGAACCTAGTTATTTTTTATGAATTCCATTATAGACCAAACTTTTATTGCCAGTATAAAATTAGCATTTACATAGGTTTATAAAAACCACTTAATTCATACCCAAATGTGTTTTCCCAAAAATTCTTGTCTCCAATGTGTCTGAGAACATTATATGTGGTCTGCATGATGACTTCCGTGGAGTCCTCGACAACATGAAGAAGAGAAGTCTTAGGAGGGAATTCCTTTCGTGGTGAGACAGGCTGACACAAATGAGAACAAAATAAGAAACCCACCTCACATAAATCACCATCAAGAGATAACAAATAAAAAATAATAATTCTGAAGAATAATTTTGTAATAATTTTGTTACAGGAGTAGTTAAATAACAAGTAAATGTGTAAAAGTAGTACCACAAATGAAAACATTTTCAGTATTCAGTCAAAGAAACATTTTTTAATGTCTGCAAAAGTTTCAACTTTCTATATAATTTCATTTAGAAGCCATACAGTGTAAGTTGTTTGGTACCAAAACCTTAAATTACCCACTGTACACAAGCCGTTTCAAGCAGTACCCAACAAATCTTCTATAACTCAGGTTCAGTATTAAAACTCTGTTGAAATATTAAAAAATTTTCCATTCATCTAACTAAAAAAATAACTATTACTGTAACTACCCTTTAAAACTTACAGAGATGATGGAATCAAGAAACTGCTACGGCACTAGAGCAGACCCCAAACTTACAGACGTGAGGGCGTCAGCAAACTCTTCGTCCTCGGCCTGGTCACTCTGCGTCCTGTGCAGTTGCACCTGGGAGCTGACGGCCTGGTGCAGCAGCTGGGCCTCGAGCCGGCACCTTCGACAGCACGACAGCACTGTCATCCCCCGCGGTCGAGTGCGGGCAGGCGATGGCAGATGGGTACAGGCAAGGGTATATGGTGAATTGAATAGCAATAAAAGAGAATAAAAACCCAGCGAAACTGAAGTATATACAAAGCCAAACACCAAAATCCTCGTCAATACACCACATAATAACAGAAACGTGAGGAAAAACACAAAATAAAATAACTTAATTATTTTCTATTTAAATAATATACAATTATTTTCATATCGCTTTAGTTTAGGCTCTTATTTAAAATAATAAAATATTATTTCTTGGGTCAAAATATTAAGTTAGTTAGTATTTAGCCCCATAGCAAAACATCACAAGTAAATGTATAATGATATTGGGCTTTTAACGTTTCAAACATTGCATATTGATTTTATTCATATTAATAGTAATAAAAAGTTGGATTTCAACATTGCAGCTAAAAAAAAAATATTTAGCTGCACTTTTAATTCTTATTTTTATAACTTTCTCATGAACTAAGGAACTTATTGAATGTATTAGTTGCAATTTTTTGTTTAACTTTCATAAATAGATGTATATTTATTTTATGTACACATTTTAAGTATCTTACGATGAAATGTTGAAGTAATTGATCAACGAAATTGGTTTTGATATGAACTTATTATAAGCCTACATGTATTTGTATTTTTAATGATGACCAAAGATGAAATCCACTATTTTTAATTTAAAAATTTGCTTTTTTATAACACCATAAAATCTTGTCTCTACTGAAGTTCGACTGACCCGCCCGCCAGTCACCGCCATGGGGAATACTAGACGAGATGATACTGTGGTGGTGCCCCATTGCATTCCGCAGTATGGAGACGAAGGAAAAACAAACTCGGACCCTCTGGCTCACCAGCCATAAACACTAACCACCGAGTGAACAAGCAAAATAGTGTGAGAGGGCGGTAAAATCAGTTAAGAAAATAAATACTGTTATAAGGCAGGTCTGTGTTGTGAAGCTGCTGGAAACAAGGCAGGCCAGTCAGCCGACCAAGAGGGTCTACGGGAGACCCCACTTCACGATCACGTAAAGCACCCATCACTTCGGTACACGACAACCCGATTAGTGACGCCTCTCTAAGCCCTGTCGAGTGTTCGGCAAGTCCCCAGAGCCCCACCCACGTGAAGTGGCGAAACTAGGACCCAATTGTTTTTGCAACACAGATGATGTGAAACTTATTAAGGCGGGAGTTTGTAGGTATATGACGCCGACCTCCGGCGGGAAGTGACAGAGGCTGGTGGCGACACCGGCGAGCAAGTGCGGGACTGGTGAGAGCAGTGAAGCGAAGAGGGTAGTGACCCCTTGACAAGCGATGGGCTTTGTGTGCAAAGATCGGATTATCAGGAACCAAAGCATCCATAACGGTGTTGTGTGTGCGACTGATGAGTGAGTAGTGTTGAGACCGAGATGTACGGTAAGAGACGAACAGTATCGAGAGCCATGTCAAGCTGAGCTCCAGGGAGGAGAATAAATACTGGCCTTCAAAAGTGCGACTGATTTGAGAACGGTCATTTAAATTGTAATTTAACTAATAGCGTAAATATTTGTTAATAAATAAAACTGTTTGTTCCCATTTGTAACAATACATATCTATAAAGCCAAATAACGTGGAAGTGACATTATGTATTTAAAATAAAATCCATTTTTCAGAGAAAAATATTTTAGCCTAAAATTTGAAAGGCTTGGATCATCGTAGTTGACATTCATGACTGTTCAGCTGTACAGCTTTACACTGTCATAAAAATATTTAACGAAGGCCACATAGAAAGTTTCCTGCAGTGATACAAGCATACACCACGAAATTTCACCCAACAAGACTTTTAGCACAGACATGTTGCAATACCAAAAACACTTATGTTCTTTAAATGATTCATGCAATGAGGAAACTTGATTTAATTAAATTTATTGGGCATACGGAATTGTAGTTTTGCATTGTTTGTCAATGAAAAATTCAAGAATACAAATTAAGAAATAAAAATAAAAACATAAACCCACAAACAACAAGCTTAAATCAGCTATGTAAAACAGATAAACTCAACGATGTACATAACCAGCTATTATGGACAACACAATGACGAACATGTTAAAACTTAGATATCAGGAAACAACAAGAATTCTGTGGAAGGAATTTTGTCATGGAAAAAAAAATAACAGCACAGATGAACACAGTGGGCTAACAACAATGAGACAGTTTAACCAATAACAGTAAATGCAGACAGACTGTTTGTGCCTGATGATAGGGACAGATGCCAGTTCCCGAAATGTCACAATGGTTTTGTCATAGGAAACCTACTGTGTTTGTCTGTGATGTCGTTATGTTGTCCATAATACCTGTTTTGGTTCATCATTGGGTTTGTCTGTTTGACATAGGTTCTCTGTGGGTTTATAATTCTTATTCTCTGTGGGTTTATGTTTCCATTTTTATTTCTTAATTTTCATTCTTGAATTTTTTTTCCTTTGACAAACAGTGTAAAACTGCAATGGCGTATGTCCAAGAAATTGTATTAAATCATCTAAAACACTGCTAATGCAATGAAGCACAGCTGAAATCTTACTTGGTCGTGATCAGCTTCTCCATTTCGTCAGGCGTGCAGTGGAGCAGCGCAAACGAGAGAAGGCTGGACCGCAACTGGATGTCCGGGAAGTCCTCGCACTGACCCAGCTTCTGAACAACCGGCCAGCACAGCACGTGGGACTTCTTGGCTATGCGCTGGCATAGCTCTGCACAGTACCCGTAGTCTTTTGCCTGGTGACATACCAAGTGCACCGCACCAATGCAGTAAATGGACTGATCAAAACCTTACAGCACATTTAAAAATCAAACACTGTCAAAACTGGGCCAATTGTCTATTATTCTGGCATGTAACATACCAGTATCTTAAAATGTAGAAAATAATAAAATATTTATTTTTAGAATAGTCTGCAACTGTACGCAAAGCGGGAAAACGTATTTAAGATAAAATAAGTCGCTGCCCATACAGTCAATGAGCACTCATTGTCAGACTAAAGCACTGTGCTCGTAAAAAATACAAGAATCATCATGAAAGTGTTAAATGATAATAACTTTCTTAAAAGCTGCACCATTGTAATTTATTTTTTCTCCAGCAAAATTTACACAAAATTTAAAAAAAAAGTTTTTCTTAAGAAGATGATAATAAAAAAGAGAATCTTCCTGTAACAGCAAATATTGGATTTTTTTTAAAATCAGTTTATTGACGTATAAAAATATTCACATGTGGAATTTTATTTTACTGCATTATATTAAATTAAGATGATCAAGACACAAAGTATCTCAACATATGACATGTAAAAAATCAAATTACAGTTGTTTTATGGATGATGAATCATATAAACAAGATTTAAAATTTTTATCTTTAAGTACACTTGGATTACTCTTAGTACGCGATCCCAGGCCGATCTATGTTTTAATAGACAGTTTTTGATGAATAAAAACCTCTGCCTCTAATTGGGTTTATGTGGTAAGTCATAACACAAATATTTCAAAATTCTTAACTGTGGCACATTTACAGTAGGTTACTTGAAAAAGAGTCCAACAAGTCAAAAAAATACTTAGTATTAGTATATTTAATAAAGTAATAACATAAGTAATAGCAAGGGTCACTTAAGGCATGATACAACGGGCAAACAATGTAAAATTTTATAATCTCTATTACATGTACATGTTGTAAGCCAACGAAAGATAAACCAGAATAGCAAACTGATGCAAAACCTTCTCTGATAATACAGTGAAACCTCGTTAATAAAATACCGGTTATTTCAAAGTTCGCGTTTATTCGAACACTTTTAATTCCCCTTCAGACTGGGATAGCATATTTAATGTCAATCAATACGGTTAATACGAAATATTCGTTATTATGTATTACGAAGTAACCTCACGTCCGCTCACGTAGTGTACTATTGTTTTATTATCGGATAAACCGAATGAAATTTTAGAACAAGAATCGCACACTTTAATCACGTGCACGCAGCTTCACTATAATTCTGTTAACGGCAAATAATTTGTACGGTAAATGGTCTACAGTCAAACCTCTATCTATCGAACTCGCATGTATCGATTGTCCGTGTTTATCATATACTTTCTACGGTCCCGGCAAAATTGCCATACAACTAAGGTTAAAAAAGTCCGCTTGTACCGATGTTCGAATTATCGTTTTGTCCGCATTGATCGTACAAAATATGTGGTCCCGTCACTATAAATTATAATAGATGATCGTTTAACCTTAAAGATTTTGCAGAAATAACCATTTCTTAGAAAGAAACCGTCATAAAAACAGTAACGATAGTATACAGTAGTAAAAATCAACTTAAATCTGCAGCCAAGTAATGGAGCACGTAAATATGAAGAAAAGACAAATGAACAACAACTTACGAAGAAATTGGATGATGTACCATAACTACAGTACAAACCCAATTGTTATCCTAAGATAATTACCATAAAAAGAACTAAAGATTCTTTGTCGATACCATAATTACTACAGAAGCACGATAGCTACATTTGCACTACAGTTACCGTAACAACCGAGATGTATATTTACCATGACGGTAATGTATTTATTTATGACATATTAAAAATAAAGAACATTATTGAAAAAATAGGATGTTAAATTTTTATATGTACGTTTGGCACATGTTGCGAAGAAATAATGCGATCTGAAAAAATGCAGTACTACTACGAAAAGCGAAAAGGGTAATCGTGGATTTTAAGGTTATGGCAGTCTCTCTCGTTTTTCAGTAATATCGGCCGAAAATTAACAAGCGTATAGAAAGTCGGCAGAAATGCCGATTCAACTAAATATTGGCAAAATCGGCTTCTTCAGTACAGCTCTACATTTGATGACATGAGTAAACATATTTCAGACTTCAGGATATTGAAAAAGACTTTAATTTCCATGTAGATTTATGGTGCGTATGTTTTTTTTTTGCAAGTGTAAATTGAATTAAGTAAAATACTTCCATTTTTATTTATTTTTCAACTGATTTAACTTTAATGACAAGTAACTGATATATTTCTGACACTAATTTTGAGGTTGAAATATTTTTTAAAAATTCTTAGAGTGAAGTCCACTTCAGCATTAATTGTCTTGGAAAATGTTCTGGCTGCTAGTGATGTAGACACTGATGTCTTGTCTTCCTTCGACAAACTTTGCAGTGCAGTAAAGGACATTTATGCAATTAAAATAGTGCAGAAAAAAATCAATGAATTTTTCAAGCCTCTTTAATTCTCTATTTGACTAATTTTCGAGTAAAAAATCAATACTTGATTTTGTCGATTATTATTAATGTGAGCATATGCACCTGTTAATACAAACCTCGTTAATACAAACCGCAAAATTTTAGGTCCCTTCAGGTTTGTATTAAAGATGTTTCACTGTAGTTAACTAATTACTGTGTAGTAATTACACTTTTGCCAGCTACTACGGCAACAGGAAATGCCGGGTTTTATAATCTCTATTACATGCATGTTGTAAGCCAACGAAAGATGAACTAGAATAGCGAACTGATGCAAAACCTTCTCTGATAATTACTGTGTAGTAATTGCACTTCGGCCAGCTACTACGGCAGCAGAGGAAATGCCAGGTACCTGGAACGCCGTCTCGGCGACGAGCGCGAGGACTTGCGCCTCCCTGTGCCTGCCGTCCGTGCCGGCCACGCGCAGCTTCTGCGCCAGCTCCAGGAGCTCGCGGCAGCTGCGGTACGCCGAGGGCCGCTTGCGCACGCACGACTCCACCAGCCTCATGCGCTCCGTGCACAGCCGCACTGCAACACACGCACGGCTGAGTGCCATCAGGCTCGGCCCAGCACACCGAGCTGTGTGCCACATGCCTGGTGCTGCGTCTCAAAACCCCTGAACCTTAGCAACTCAACAGAGTGGTGCCAGATTTTCACTATAGACTCTTACTGCAGTTTAACGTAATATTACGTCATAAGTACATATAATAAATTATTGTTGTTGCTTGCTGATGCATTCTATACGTCAGATTGAGGAAAGAGACAGTTATTGATTATGCTATTTACGTATATTTATCTGGTGTTTACTTATACTTTTTTTATGCATATGCTTGGCAAGATTAAGAATACCTATACATATATTTGGTATAAAAAACTGTGCATATAAAACTTTTCAAATGCTTATACAGTTTTATATGGATTGTTGATTAACTATTATTTGCAGCAACGACCATGATCATTACAAGTGTGATTTTGGCATATAATAAATATTTCAGAGGAAATGATAAACTTTCATGGTTTTTTTTATTATCTTGGAAACCCATTTCAAACTTTTTCAATATATGAAAAAAAAATTTTGAAAATTTGTTTGGTTAGGTTTCTTGAAACTCACATAGCATGCTCTTGAGGGGGGGACGACGACTCAGGCTTTGCGGAATCAAGTATAAATAGGTTTGTATCAAGCAGCTGAGTGCATGACCCTCTTGGTAACGTGTGTCTGGGGAATTTGTCAACCTTGGACGTGAAGTTGGAGGTCAAGGTTGTGACAAACTGATTGCACATTAGGGGTCTGCAGGTACTCAAAACGTTTTGATATTAGTGAATAATTAGATATTTGATTTGACATTTCAAATCATATAATTGTTTTGACTTTTCATTACCAATAGATACACTAAGTGAGATGCATTCCCAAAAAAATTAAATAACAAAGATAAAAACTAAAAAGTATTAAGCTAAGAAGATTGTTTACTGCAATGTAATACGTACCATTTTTACATGTAAAATATATGTGATTGTGATTAAAAATTATTGAAAAAAACTCTACTTGTAGGTATATAATAATTAGTTGGATAAACAAATCATTTTTTAAACTTAAAATTTTACTGGTTTAAATAACTTTACTGTATTTTGTATTAAATTATTTAAACTCCTGTAAAGAGTAAAAAAAAAAGTTTCACTTTATATTTTAATTTGATTGAAAAAAATGTAATATTCATGAATAATTTGACATAGAATTTAAATTTTATTTGAATTTAAAAAAAATTTCAAATAAGACTATTAAATACGAAAAATTGATGAAATAAAGAAAATAACTAACATATTGATGTGAATACCAGAAATAAAAGTCAAGTAAACTTCTGTGATTATAAAATAAACTTAAGTTTTACTGTGCGCTTAACAAAATTGTTTAACAGACAGATAACCTAGTTCCATGTGATATCCTGAAAAGTGACGAAATAATAGCACAGCGTAAAGTCTGCCAAATTGAATAAATTATGTACTGTACTTGCATAGCATCTACATTAATTAGGTCATATTAATGACTACTGATCAAAGAAATGGAATGAAAAAGAATGTGAAGCAGTCAAAAAATATTGTGTGTTATTTGTATAAGGGAGATGACAATACGTACATATCTATGTTCATGTAGAATACATAATGTTTTTCAACTTCTTCAATTGATAATTTTTGATTAAATATTTACTAAGAGAGAGAGCTTTGGCATGCAGAAGTAGACGTAATGTACAACCACAGATCTGGCAATATTTGTTGGATAATAATCCAGCATACCACGTTCAAGAAAGAATGAGAAAGGAACAGAAATGGTTTAGTTGTGAGGAAAGCTGAAACATAGGAAATTCAAGAAATCACTAACGTATATTTGAAAGATCAATATCACTGATAGCTAAATGTTTTGTTCTACTGACTGACAGTTTCATGAACGAACAGAGAATCAAAAGGTGTGGCGTGAGTGACTAAAGCAGTAACTGACACTACAGACAGCCAAAATTTCAGCTCCAGCTGACAACTCCTGAGAGCCAAGTATATAGATGGTTTAACCACTTTCATTGTTTACTCCTAGGGATAACCAAGATAGCATTACCAGCTGTAAAGCCCAGCCAAAACAATGATGCAAATGTTATGTTAGACGTAAATACAGAATGTATATGAAAACAGAAAGTACTTAATAATAAGTTTGCAAAACTCCAATTACATTCTCAACTCGCATGTTTACTTATTTTACACCTTTCTTACCTTGCAAAGGAAGCATGCTGAGCCCGAAATCATTCAGCAACTGCAACGATGCAATAAGGTCCAACTTCTCCTTGACCTCATCGTGGTCATCGACGATCAAATTGAGGCATGACCTGTTAAGAAACAAAATTCTCCACAGTTAATTATTACCAGACGACCAAAGATAAGTCTCAAAAAAAAAAAGTATTCAGAACAGGCATAAAATAACCTGAAAAAAAAATGTGTACTTGCACTTATGTACGTGCGATAGAAGTTATACTTACTTGCCGTAGTAAAAAACTTACTTCGATTTTGCACGCAAATAATTAATAGAAATAAAATAATAAAAGGACTGGAGTGATATAATAAATACGAATGGTAAAGTATAAAATCAATCAAATTAAAAAAATTACGTAAGGACTCAGTATGTATTCAAAATTAATATGTATAAAGTTAACTATTTATTTAATTTAGTAAAATAATAAAGATAAATTTTAAATAATAATGCAATTCAATAAATATGCTAAGTTTTAATTTTAATTATTTATTAAATATGTAGCTGTTTTTTCATCATGAAAATTTTGTTTCATAGTGCGTGCGCATCGTAAAAATTCACACTCATTATTTCATACCGCACTTAAAAAAGTATAACTTTGATAATTCTGAACACCACTTCAGCAGTCACTTTAAGGAAAATAAATACCGCAATTATACATGAAAAATTCTTATAAAGCTGTATAACTTTAGTCACATGACCAAAAAATATGCCCATCATATTCATAATAATTTTTACAGAGTTCAGATTAATGCAAACTCAAAAAATTTACTTTGCAAGTTCCATAGTTGGATCCAGTAAGCTGCCGGCAGAGTCAAAGTACTCCATCGCAGCTTGGATGACCAGAGCCACGCTGTGTTCAAATGAGATCTTCTTGTTGTTCTGCTCCAGGCAGCGACACTGCAGAATGTTGCTGGCTGCCATTATGTTCACCTTGCTGCCAGATGACAACAATGTGGCCACGTAAATCTGAAAACATCACACTTTAATTCCTTGCACTGTGCCACAACACACAGCCTCCGGGTGATAATTCAGTAATTTTTTACACCTTAAGATAACTGCAACTACATATGCCAAAACATTGGGCACAAGGGTTTTTGCAGACCAACAATTCACCTGATGCAATGCTTTTCAGTAAATGCCCGATTATCCGTATCAATTGGGACCTACAGATGCCCAAATAATTGAAATCCTGGTTTAAAAAAAAAAAAGAACAACAATTCTGGATAATCTGTTACATGGTAAGGTCAGCCCTCAAATTTGGGTCAAACCATATATTTGTCTTCAGTAGAATTCTGAATACAAGTGAAGTCTTTGTGTACTGCCAGGCAGGCGGGTGGCGGGCGGAAAGTAATGTAACGGAACCTAAAACAAACAAGGCGGAGATTGGAGACGTGAAGTAGCAGTCAGGGCACCTTCGGGTTAAAAGTATGACAAAAGTGATAAATGAGCAAGGGGGGGGGGGGGGGGGGGGAAGGCAACTCAAGTTCCGATGGTAACAGGGTGGTTAAAAAAAATAGAACAGCCAAGCGAAGAAATGTGCTGAATCGATGCCATTGCTTTTTTTTTTTTACATCAGAATATAACAAACTAATAATTAATCTAAATCCAAGCACGGAACAACCGAAAACCGGATAATCCAGGGCCCGGATAATTGAGAGTTCACTGTACTATTTTCATGTAAACAATTTTTTTTGCCACAATGACTGTCTAGTCTATATTTAGTGAAGTAACATGAACCAGACTATACCTGGATTAATACACTCACCTGATAACATGCTTCTGTGGAGATGCAGGAGAAGACTTTTGACTGCAAGTATAGCATGTCGCTAAGCAGTTGTTGCCAATGAGGCTCCGAAGGGGGTGGAACTCTGGTCAAACACAAACTAAATTAATATTTTTTTCTCCGATATGTAACTAAACTATGAGAAGTAAATTAAACTTCAAGTTATGAAAGTTATGATTTTTACTAAATCTTTTGAAAAAGCATCCACAAGAAAAATAATGAAGCCAAAATTATGTAACTATGACTTAGAGCCAAGATTATATGGTTTTATTTTGAACCTGATTTCGTCATTTAAAACCACACATTTCGCCGTTATTTCGTTTTTAAAAAAATATGGCTTTTTAAGCTTTCATGGTAATAAGACAATATATTTCACGATTGTGACATAAAAAATAGCAGTTGGGCCTACTGTGTTGTTTAGAATCACATGCAATCAACATTTTAATGTTATGGTAAAACATTTTCTCTTAAAAAGTAATTCTCAGGAACCGTAAAAAAAATCTGATATTTTGTAACCAAAACAAAAATAATTGGGGAAAAAATTGTAAAACTCACAATAAAAGCTTATAAAAAGCCATTATTTAACACACAGCACATACTTTGTGTGGGTTTATAATAATCGTACTAATGTTCGTATAAGAAGAGAAAAAAAAATCGGACATTCTGCTTAAAAATACGGCAGCAGTAGCTTGTGCAACGTAAGTGGGAGCGCGGGAATCCGGCAGCACAGACGGCGGATGCATGACGTCATACGGCTTAACACTCCTTCCCTTCCTGACTTCAAGGTTCATCCCTCCCAGGCATACAAACCATCGTGTCTCTCTCCCCCTACTCCCTCATCATCCTTTGGCATGTGAAACTGTCAACATCCTTCCTCCCCTTCACAAACTGCGTACGACGAAAGCCAGGTTTGTATAGTCCATTTCTGGTAAAATGAAAAATTTTTAAGGGCCCCCGCGACAGCCATTTACCGTTAATTGTTTTATACAATTTGTTTGTTAGTTACACAACAGTATTTCTGCTGGAAAATCACTGAAACTTCAAAATTTCTTTAATGGAAAAATTTAGCAGGACCGTAAAAGTATATTCATATTTACCGCAAATGAACTATACTCGCCCTTCCTGCCGGACAACATTCTCGGCACGTGACGCATGGCAACTACAGTCGTGTGCCGCGCACAGCCACGAAAAACCTACGCGATTTCCAAACTACACTAGATATCCGACTGGAGTCTGTTTACGAAAAGCATTTAAGAATTTGTTAATGCCCAACTGGTTCTTTTTATATCGGATCAAGAGGATTTAGAGGAGATAAAATGGCTAAAAGGCATGTTTTCGAAGTTTTAGGTGTAAAAAACCAGTTACAAATTTCTTGAAGGTATCAGAGGGAAATGCATTACACATTTATCTTTATTTTTCCGCCATATAATGTTATGGTCACCGCTCAAATTTCACAGTTATCTGAGGGGAACGAGATGACTGCGCGCCAGTTCAGAGCCCTGCACTTAGAGGTTTTACCGCGTTAGAACTACCATTGAGCGTCGCTCTTATCCCGCTTCACTAACACACACGCTGACCAGACGGCGCCCTAAAGCTGATTAGAGGAAGCACGTAGAAATGCAAGGCAGGAAATTCTTCCAGCTTATCAACCAGGACCCGGGCAAGTCTTGACTATCAAGCTTTTCACATTAAAATATAAGAGACTTGTATTGTGTAATTTTGGTGTTATTTAGCGGTTTTTCTTAAAAATAGCTTTTTTCGCATTTTCCATATTAATTCGCGGAAAATTTCGCGATTTCGCGATTCACCATATAATCGTGGCCCTACTATGACTATGATGGTGTAAAATTAAATAAATTGTGAAAATGGATTTAGAAGAAAAAAGGTGTTTTTGTAGTTTGTTCCTGATGCATACCAGCATCCAACTTTGTAATTAAGTACTTTCATATACATAGTATGAAATTCTTACCTTTTCATAAGTGTCCTGGCCAGTTTCGTCAACAGCTTCTGAACATCAGTTGTGTTTGACTTAATGTCATGGATGAAGGAGAGTGGTTTCGGAAGGTCGTACCGGTTCAGTATTTCAGCTGCAGCCAGCTCAGACTCCAATTCGTCGAGCTGATCATGCAAGGATGACGTAACAAGGCTATGATGACTTTGAAAATTCATGGAACACAAAAAAATCAATATAAATAAGTCACAAAAATCTTACACAATCATTGCAGTGTTACAGTTTGGGTTTAAAAATTTTTTTTTTCCATTGTATATAGCATAATCATTCACTCCTGTAATGCAATTAAGAAACAGAAATTGTTTAAATGTGAGGATAACTACAATATTACAATTTAAATAAGAATGTTTAACTATTCGGAACAATGAAAATAAATTGGCAAGTATTTGTGTGTTTATAAAATGCATTGTCATAATGTAAAACAAAATTACCAATGACAAGTGCAAGATAAAAAAAAAAGTAAAAAAATTTCCAATCTTTTTAGTAATAATTTCCTGATAAATAAATTACATTTATTGAATTTGCTGTATTAAAATATTCAGATTTTGTGATTTAAGTTAATTAATGGTTATACGTATATGTTAGTTAATTTCTTGATATTAGTAGCATTTCGGTGCTTTATTGTGTGTTAACTTGCATTTCGGTGTTATATGGTGTATTGATGTGATTTTCGGTGTTATTTTGGTTTTATCCAGGGGCGCAACAACAGGAAAGGGGGGGGGGGGGGCAAGGGTATTTCCCCCCCCCCCCCCTCCTTTTCTGAAACCTTGAAGTGGGGGCAAACGGGGTAATGAAAGTGCTGTGTAATCAATTTTTAGACAATAAAACTGCTTAAATAGCACCATTTTCCACCTTGAAATACAAATTTTCCCGGGGGAGGACCCCTGGACCCCCCGCTTCAATAGGGGGGTTCGATGATTCTTTATAAAAAGGTATATTGCCCCCCCTTTGGAAATTTAGTTGTTGCGCCCCTGGTTTTATCACAATTCACAGTATAATGTTGTCCCTAGTAAGGGGGTGCATGAAAAATATTAATATTGAATTTCTCATTTTCACCATGACTATAAATGGCATACATTAAAAGGCAATGGATATTTAATGATAATGGTTATAAAAAATGAAACAGAATATAAAAAATACGTGAACAATTTTTTTTCATACGAAAAGTCCCCCACCCCCCCAGATTTTCCTACTATCTGATTTTCAGCCATTCTGTTGTTCAACTGATCACAGATTTTGAAAAAAATATGGCTCATTTTATCATGCCCCTTTACATATTTTCAGGGGCGTAGCCAGAGGAGGGGGCAGGGTTTAGGGGTTCAAACCCCCCCCCCCCCCCCTTTAGCAAAAAATCTTTAATTAATTTCTTGATCATCACTCAAACAAATTTCATATTAAAATTAATAAAATTTTTACCATTACAATATTTAAATTTAAGTACCGAATACTGCTAAAATAGCACTATTTCACAGCTTAAAATCCAAATTTTTCCCGGGGGAGGATCCCCGGACCCCCGCTTTAACTCTTTCAGTGCTGTGATCGACTCTTGTCGATTGCTGCCTCTTTGTTTAAAGTGCTGTGATCGACAAATGTCGATTTGCAATACTCAAGTCAGTGCGGAAGTCGATTTAATTCCCGTGTGTGGTTTTTTCCTTGTTCTGTCATTACCTGCGATCTGTTGAGGAAATCTTGAACTACTTCGTTGAGTTTGCCGGTGGTTCAGTTGCTAAAAATTAAATTTTCTTTGTTCTTTTGCTGATGTCTTTGAATTTGTACCGTGATATTTTTTTTGTTTTGAATCTTTCTTACTATAAACTTTTTTTTTCCAGTAAACGTTATGCCAAAATATTAGTCTAAATATGTTTTGTTTTATATTTTTTATATATATTCGGCATTTTTATTTTTGGTAGACATTTAGCAAAGAGACAGGTAAAAGTAATACGTCTTTGTGTAAACAAGTGTTTTTGATTCCATTTCTCTACATGGGTTAGATGTTATTTCAAATACAGTGTCGACAGAGGATTTTTGTTTCATAACAGACAAAAGAGATATTTTGCGTGACATTTTTGTAGGAATAAATAAAATGATTTTAATGTTATGATAGAAAAAATGGCAGACCGTAAACGTTTATATGATCCATCAAAACAAGAAGATTATACAAAATTACTGGAACTTTTAGCTGCAGATTCAGAATCTGAAGATGAAAACCCTAACAGTCAAAGTGATAGTGATGAAGACGTAGAGTGCAACGAGTCGAACTCTGACAACGAAAATGAAGATGTGTCTGTAGATAGAAATACCTGGTTCCGGGTGAGTAAAGAAACTCCAGTGCATTTGAATTTGTGTAGTGGTGATTCATTCGACTTGACTATTGTAAGTGACCCTGTAAATTTTAGTAGCCAATATAGTGCCTTTTCACAATTTATGCCAAGATCTGTGTTTGTCCATGTAGCTGATCAAACAAATTTGTATGCACAACAGTTTTTGGACAAAACGCATGATTTTTCACCACGATCGAGGTATGCTAAATGGAAAGACTGTACAACTGAGGACATCGAAGCAATGGTAGCTATGGAGATAGGGATGGGCATGTGTCGAAAACCATCTCTAAAAGATTACTTCTGAGAAACAAGCTGGCTTCTTCGAATGCCAAATTTTGGAGAAGTTATGTCCAGAGATAAGTATTTTCTGTTGCGGTCTTTTGTACATTTCAACATCAATGCAAACTTTGTGAAGAAAGGGTTGCCCGAGTACGATCCATTGTTCAAAATTCAGCCAATAAAAGAAATGACAAAATAAACTTATTTACAACATGTTCAACCAGGGAAGTGTGTTTCAGTTGATGAAACAATGTTGAAGTTCACTGGCCGTCTATGGTTCAAACAATATTTACCTTCTAAACCATCAACAAAGTGGGGAATAAAACTGTGGTCACTGTGTGATAGCAAAACAGGTTTTTTATGTAAGTTCGACACATATGTAGGCAAAGGCAGTGGTGTGAAAACAGGCGAAACACTAGGTGAGCATGTTGTAAAAAATCTATTGAGAGGATTTGAAAAGAGCAATCGAATTGTGTATGTTGACAACTTTTTTTCTAGTCCAGTGCTTTTTCAATTTCTTTTAGAAAATGAAATTGGAGCTTGCGGAACAGTCAGAAGCAACAGGAAAATGTTGCCAGTAGAAATGAAAATTTTGTCACTAAAGCGAGGTGAAGAACCTAAGTTCTGGCAAAATAAAAGAGGTATGATTGCATGTTCATGGCAAGACACTGGTCGTGTTAACATGTTGAGCACCGTACACTCTTCTGAAATTTTGACAGTAGACAGAAGAACTAAGAAAAGTGCAACTGGATTCGAAAAAGTGAAAAAGCCAAAACTTGTTGCAAACTACAACAAAAACATGAATGGTGTCGACAAGTTTGATCAACTGTGTACAAACTATGTGTATAAACATAAAAAAATTAAATGGTACCAAACAATCTGGTATTTTCTTATTGAATCTGCATTGGTGAACGGGAGAATTGCATACAATGAAATAAATAAAAAATCTGTCTCCGCAAGTGATTTTAGAACTGAAGTAATCTCAGGATTACTGAAAGATTACAATTGTGAACCTGCAGCCAAACGCGGTCGTAAAATCTGTGATTCTATGCCTTTGGCAAGGCTAAGTGAACGACATTTTATTGGTGAACAGGAAAATAAATCTCACAAGCCAAACTGTATTGTTTGTTCCGTACTACCAGGGCAGTGCAAGAAGAAAGGCAAAGGAATGTGCAAACGGAAGCAAACAATATTCTACTGCAAAAATTGTCCAGAAAATCCAGCAATGTGTACTGTACCATGTTTTGAAATCTACCACACAAAAAAAAGTTACAAAGTTACCTGTAATTGTTAAACACATTTTCATTGTTTATGATTATACTTTACATAGTTGACACTGAATCAAATGTTGCTAACCATATCTACTAATAAATAACAGAAACTGAACTAAAAACACCAAAAAATAAGTATATAACATATTTTAAAGTTATAATTATATGTTTGTTATGTATTTTTATGTTTATGTAAAAGATTGTACGTAGGTATATAATTAAGTGGGGAAGACCCGTTTGTAATAATCTAATAGTGTTTTCGCAAGTGAACTACCTACTGATATGTATTTACATAGTAACTATTGAAGTTGTAGCTATATAAAAAAATCTTAAAAAATATAATTAATTCCAATTTGTGTAAAATTAAGTGTTTTGATTGTTTTAAGTTAAATTATTAATATAAAAATTTTAAAAAAATTAAATTATTTTTAATTAATTATATAAATTATAAAAAAATTTATAATAATTTTAAATATGTATATTTTAATAAAAAAAATAACATCTATTTAAATTTAAAGTTTTTAATCAATCTTAAATTATTTTGCACCACAAATTATTATTTTTTATTTTCTGATTTTTTTGCAAAAATAATTACGCACTTAGGGTAATTTAACCACAAAAAATTCTGCACCAAAAGAGTTAATACAGGATGGGGGGGGGGGAGGGGGGGCATGCTTCTTAACACCCCCCATACACAAATCCTGGCTACACCACTGCATATTTTGACAGTACTTTTCTACAAAGATGACGCTCCATAATCACAAGAGGTGAGAGATACACCACAACTTGACTACAACAAGCAGCTCTGTCCAGGGCGCGCTCACGTGTCGCGGGCGGGCACGCACTCCAGCACGAGCAGCGCCGTGCCCAGCTGGTCGGCGCCGGGGCAGGCGTACAGGCAGCCCAGCACCAGCGACACGGCCTCCTCCAGGGAGGGCACCAGGGCGTCGGGGCCGGAGTCCCGCAGGCGCTCGAACAGGCGCAGGGGCAGCGCGAGGTCCCGCGAGCTCAGGTCCAGCAGCAGCTCGCGCAGCAGCCGCCGGCGCGCGCCGGGGGAGCGCCGCTCGCACCGCCCCAGGAACGGCAACAGCAGGCCGTGCAGGTCCTCCACGAACGTGCCCTCCGACGTCTGCCCCGGCGGGACAACACACGCACGACACACTGACACTCCGCGCTTACAACAGGCGACACCGCTAGCATCTTCCAACAACGTGGCAAAACAAAAACAGGAGACAACTTATGATCGTACATGTTGTGCCGGAAATTTGGTATTTCTGCACGTTTTTCTTTTATTGTTTATATAATTTAAAATTATTTTTGTAAATTTTATTTTTCTTTATAATTTGGTTACTTTGGGTGATTTACTCTTTGTTAGACTGGTGTACTCCCCTTAGTTAAACTTTGTGCCAGTAGACCGAGGCACCTTTTCCCAGAGACCTATCTGAGCTTTTGCAAATCTAAGACTTCGTTGGCAGCCCGTTTAACATTTCCCTCGCTTGCAGGCACGTCCCATGCCTGTAATATTACTTCACTTCATGACTAAAACTGCATACAACAGCTCTGGACGAGTTGTTACCATTTCTCAGAGACGAGCTGAGCATAGTCTTTACCGTCACGCATACGTCTTAGGTTCACTCCTCGAAAGTCACGACTAGGACGCTCGTTCCCAGCCTCGTTACACCTCTACCCCTCCCAGCTCACTCTGGTTCTCAGAATTTAGTCCATGACCAATGACCGGTCATAAACCCCGCCAGGCAGTGACAGTCTCCAAGGACGACTGGCATAAAAAAATGTGTGTGCAAAGATGGACAACACACGACTTCTAGCAGCAGAAACTGTAACGTCTTCTTTTGGCGCCAGCTTGTGGAGCTGAAGCCCGCGACACCTGTGGGCGAGCTTGCTAACTCCCCCCTCTTGACACCTGTAGGCCGCCAGAGTGCAGCACTAGACTTCGCCCTTATCCCCTTGTTATAGCAGACGCCTTGGGCGAGTCGATTCTTTTTTATTTCAGACACCCCTCAACAGGTAGCGCTAAAGTCGGCCAGTGCTACCAACTTCAAGACATCAAAGTCAGAGTTTTTTATGATGCCCACTCGGGGAACTTCGGAACCTTTCGGTCTGGATGTACCAGACCCTCCCTTCACTTTTGATTGAACATTTACTTTTAATTACGAGACGCGGTTCTTCGTGAGACACTTCGCGTCACGACTGCAGACGGACCGTTTGCGATTTATCGGCGAGTCGATGAGACACTGCAAGACTTCCATCCGGCCGCAACCGATGATGTAGTCCATTAAATAAGGGATGCTATCCCTGTAATCTGCTTTAAGTAGTTTAGTCCGTCTGCATAGTACAAAGTGTAATAGTTAGTTTTCTTTTAAATTATATCTTTTGAAATGGTGGAAACGTCCGTGATCAGCCGTGTATTCGCGGGATCCAGTTCCTGGCTGGCGACGCATCGGAAAATAGAAGCCTACTTCCCTGTCTGGTGAGTGACGATCCGCGACTTTCCCCAAACTCCCCTTAACTTTTGCGGGCATTCTCTGCCCAGCTTATACTGTCTGTGTTATAGTTCTGATCAGTTTTGATTCGGACTGTTCGCAGACAGGGTCCGAGAGCCGAACGCCGAATTGGCATTTTCACCACCCTTCCTCAACAACTTACAGGCGCCCTGGCATCATGTTCCCGATTTATCTCCAGGAAACGCAGCCCCGACCTACGGTGCTACTGTATGTTTTAACCTTTTCTGAACTTTCTTAAACTACGCCGTCAGACGAAGTTCATCAGATAAACATCATTTCTGGACTTTAAGTATATATACTGGGATGGTTTAAATATATTTGTATTTTTTTATTGGTTTATGTATTTTTTTTAATGAAACCTTTTTATAATTTAATTTCGGGTTGGCCCATATTTTTTTTTTCTGAATATACTTGAGTAATTGATATTGTATGTTTATATTTTTTTAATACCTGTTATAAATTTTCCTTTAATAAATTTGACGTAATTACATTCAGACGGAATCACACCTTGTTTCTGTTCATTTTATTTTAACATTGTGAAACCTTAAAGATCCCCAGCTCAATGTGCTATTCGCTAGAATGAATTACACTTCTGTGCATCTTGCATTTTTATTCAAATCAATCTGTAAATCAAATACAATATTTCACCATTTTCAAATTATTTTTTAATAATATTTCTTCTTAACTGAATTAGATTTTTTTTTTTTTTTTTTAACTTCATAGGAGTGCAAGAAAAATTTATCCAAAATATAATAAATGGAAAACAGAATCATAATAGTGTGGTACAAAAAAAAATGCCGCTGAGTTTTCTTCAACAAATAAATTTTTAAGTTTGAAATTCGTTTTTTAATCCAACCGATTACACAATAATAATATTTAGAATTTTTTTATTAAAGTTTAAACATAATCATAATTATTTTATATGTATAATAATCAACACCTTACTTACAGAAAAAAAATTCAAATTTCTCAATAAATCTTATTTTGCTTCATATATTTTACACACTCTTCATTTGACATTTTTTTGCACTTGTCCCATGACCTGTATTAAAAAAAATATATATATAATTTGAATTATTGAATTATGTATATTATTTTCAAAAGGTGTTTTTTTTTGTGGCAATGTCATAATCTCCCTTAATTCTTCATCAAAATTAATTATTCAAACATTATTTTAAAGTTTGTGTTCTCCACTATTGACGAAAAATAGATAAATAGTTTAAAATTAATATTTACTTTAAAAAATTTATTTAAACCTTTTTATAAAAAGTGTATTTTCATTAGGAATGCCATCAACAGATAGCATTCCTAAACCAAATATATTCAACTAAAATGTAGGAGGTCATCTATTAGCAACCTGTTTAACTAACATGACAGCTGTTAGTTATATTGTTTAAATTCTATGTGCAAGTGTAATCTATAACACAAATCAATCAAATTAAATCTCATTATAAAATGTTATTTATAAACCAACATAAATAAATAAATAAAAATAATTAACTGAATTAAATCATTGTATTAAATCAGGTTAAGTACTCCTAACTTCAATAACATTGATGCTGAACATATTGTATACATAGATAACAACTTTTTTACAATACGACTGATATTTATTTCTTCTCTTTAAAATAAAATATCTTCCATTAATAAATACTTATTAGCACATTATAATAGTATTACTATTCGGTGTTTTATCGTGATACTGTGCGAAATATTCAAACGGGTCAGCTATATTCACGAATATCGTACTTTTTGTAAAATTCACAGAACCACAATAAATATGAATAAAAAAGAAAATTCTCTTAAGACAATTTCCTGTATAATAATTTTAAAAAATTTAGCACTTGCTTTAGTAAGACATACAATTTTGCAGATTTCCCTTGTTATAATAAGTTTAAATTTCTATTTACTTGAGAACAATTAACTGTGCAATAAAAACTAAATAAACAAATTCCAAGCAAGTATAAAAAATAAAAAATGTAACATGTAAGATACTAAACACAATTTAAGGTATGTATAAGACATTAAAGAATAGCCCCAAGATTTTTGTACTTTTCCTCACAAAAGTTAATGCTTGTTTAAATTTGTAACTAAGCATTTAAAACATCCCATTTTCATTACTGTTAGAAATGACAGGTGGTAATGAAGAATTAACATGATGGAACCCTTAAATTTACCTTGGACATGAGTAGCTTGGCTACTTCCAGATCAGACATCTTCTGCAGGGTAGAAAGGTCCATGGACTCCACATGAACGTCATACACCAGTGTATCAAGTGTGACCATCTGGGAGTACAGCATATCAAGGCCCTGAGACAATAAAAGAATCAAGTAGGGAGGTCATAAAGGCATGTTCCAAGTTAACACATTGAAATTTTAAATCACAGAATAATTATTGTATTCAAGAGAGATGTACAGATTAAAAAAAATATATATCTCTATGTCTTTATCGATTGTCAAACAACATGCAAAATTAAAGAATATAAAAATAATGTGTAGTAAAATTATAGAAATACATGAAGTATAAATAAATGAAGTAAATTTATATTAGTGATGGCTTGATACCCGATACCGCTTATCGATACTTTTTTCTTATACATATCAGCTACCGATAAAATAAAATTAATATTATAGGTTATTGGTTACACAATATTGAAGCTGCTTGGAAGATAACATAGGAAGTGTCTCAGGTTTCTGGCCTGTGAGCAACACAACACTGGTGTTGCCCAGTACTTGTCTGTCTGCTTTCTGTCTCAGTTAATTTACTAGGATGTGGTGGGGGGGGGGGGGGGGGGGGGGGGGGGGAGAGGCCCGAGCTAACTCATCACACTCCTAACAGGATCCTCCCTATTCCCCGCACTAAAAATTAGAGCGGTTGTCCAGGGGCCATCACTAACACCCTGGCTATCTGCAAACATGTTTTTGTATTTACAGAAAGATAATCAAATATGCAGTAGACTCCCGATTTTCCAGGTGAGGATTTTCCAGTTTGCGGATTAACCATGCCACATTTCACTTTCATAAACTATAAAAAAAAAATTGCCTTTTTATTTCCGTGGGCCCACAATGGCAACGCCACTTGTGTAGCGTAAAATACAATAGAATGTGAATTAGTAATGCAACGAAATAGTAATGTGACAAATTAATAATCTGACAAATCCAACAAACAATATTTTGCTTTTCCTCAATAGCTATTCACTTCCTTCATTGCATAATTAATGAGTAAGAAGGCCATTTTTGTTATTATGTTTACCAATGGCATATGTAGAGGATTTGATTAGAGCTGGGCGAACTTCAGTTCTCTGGTTTCGAACCGAACAGAATCGAACCAAAGCAAAACAATTTTGAACAGAGCCGAACCGAACCTCATACAGAAATAATGTTTTGAATTAAAATGAATCGATGATCAGCATTTTGGTCTTTAACTGAATGGTGAGAAAGAAAGGTTCTACAGCCATATGTAAAATTAAAACTTTATATAGCTTAGCTTTATTAAAACATTGCAAAACATTTTATAAGTAATGTTTATGCAATAAATAATGAAGGAAAGAAAACAGTATAGAGAAAATCATTTTGCATTGAATTTCTTTATATATATACCAACTTTTAATTCATGAAGAAGTTCTATCTAAATTTCAAAAAAACTATCTTCCTTTTTCAGTGTACACTAACCTTCATTAAAAAAAATATAATATTATAAAGATGACGAACATTCAGCATAAGGCCACATAACATATTTTTGTGTAGACATAACCTAACATTTTTAATAAGTAAAACTTTTTAATAGGACATTAAAAAAAAGTCGAATGTGAATTAAGTTACCTATCTACATTACAAAACCCGCTGACTGCAGTTGCTGTTTTCTTGGAAGAATGCTGCTCGTCAGAAGAAACTTTAGACATTTTTTTGGGGTGGTTCTGGGTTATCTGGGTCGTCATTATCTTTTCTCCATTTGGAAAACTTAAATCTTTTTTCCATTTGAAAAACTTAAACGACGTTAGCCTGCTCATCGCAATTCACCTCAAGAACAATAATATTGTAAACGTAACGTAAAAAGTGTGGTTATAGAAATTTGTGTCGGAAAAAAGAAAACCCGAGAAATAATGATGGCTGCCGCGACTATGCTAGTCAACTTAGTACCGTACTGTAAAATTTACTGGACCAGTACTTATAATACACAAGATTAAATTAATATTTTCAGTACCTAACTGTTATAACCAAGAAGGCCAAAGAAAATAAATACATCCCAAGAATTTAAAATACGTAATTTACGTAATCATTTCCTACCACATTTGTCTTGTGTTAACTTGATCACGTCAGTTTTGCGCTCTAGTATGGGGTACGCAATCTTTGGTGATTTTACAACACTTCTCGTACAGGCACTATAGTTAAAGGTATTAATATACAAGACCTTTTGCATTTGTACGATAGTTTATATTATGTAGTACAAGAAATACATACAAAATTCTCTACAGTAAACAAAAAACAAAGTGTGCCTATATGAAAAAATGCTATGCGAGTTATGCAACGATTAATAAGAATTTTTTTTTTTTATTTTGTCTGCGCTTGAAACTGTTGCGACGATTATGCGACAAAAGTCGAAATATTACAAGTAATGGAATTTTTTTTGTGCTGTTATGTGGATGGTCTCAAATGGGGGTTAGAAAATTAGAAAAACTTAATTTTTTTTAAACGATCGTTCGGTTTTCGAATATATTTTAAGAGGTTTAGAACCGAACCGAACCCTTACGTTCGGTTCGGTTCGAAATTTTTGAATATCGCCCAGCACTAGATTTTATTACTCTTATTGTGCTTATAAATTTTATTCAAAGTACTGAGCATCGTAGTGATCAAAGTATACTAAACATAGTGTTTGTATGAATTGTTACCTATATTTATCTGTCCACTGATGTCCATATTCACTGTATGATGAGAAATGATTACAGATACAACTGGTAAACTCTTGTCTGGAGTTGTTATTTACCAGACATATGTGAGGTCCAATAAAATTATCAGTTAGAGAGCTTTAACAGAAAAATCATAATAATACATTTCTAGATAAGTCTTTAAAATTAAAAAAAAAAATAAATTACAAGAAATTTACTGACACAAGTTTGTTCAATGCACTTACTGAAAGAATATCTTTCAAAACCATAAAATATATCAGTTATTGGTTATTGAATCGGTTAAGTACTAATTATAGGAATCTGTATCAGAATTGGGTTTTTTCAGTATCTGGTCAATTCATATTCAGTACAGTACTTTAATTCATAGCAACCATTGTTAGCACAGAATAAAAGCTCAGAATTATGGTTTATCAGCTCAGGCTTGCCAAAGCATCGAATTTTGTCTATGCTTATTAGTGACACTGATTATTTACCAAAACAACCATATCAGTTAATTCGAATGAATGCAT
The DNA here is from genome assembly GCF_032445375.1 of Bacillus rossius redtenbacheri. Lineage (NCBI taxonomy): Eukaryota > Metazoa > Arthropoda > Insecta > Phasmatodea > Bacillidae > Bacillus > Bacillus rossius. Next base: position 36,718,979 of record NC_086332.1, read on the forward strand.
ATCTGAATCAGCACACCTCTATTTATTAGGATGACAGTTAGTTATGGGTCAAACCCCAATTTTCTCATATCCGAATCTCAAAATTCAAATACCAAATAATACCCCAAATCCGAATGTAGATGTCAAGAGACAAAAATAAAATAACGCACAAGAAATTAAAAATGTTAACCATAGTGTTGAAACATTCAATTTTTTTAAATGATGTTTCACTAAGTTTGCTACTACAATGTCGTAATTTTATGAAATTACCTACTGAACTTAAGATATCTTGGCAAATAATAATGGCACAGATATGAATTAAAACAGACCTGGTAAATTTCAGACTATTTAAACTTTCAAATACTGAGTATTAGACTGTCTTTGAGGATATGACTGGCCCCTCCGTAACAATGATGGAATGTTTGCACACACTGCATGCTTATCTCTAGACTTGACGGCGAGCAAGCACTCACAGCAATGTTCCTCTCCATGGCCAACTTGATGAGCATGAGGGCATGCTCCACAATGCGGCTGTACTGCTCCACCTGCTGAATCCTCGTCACGTACCACGCAGACACCAGCTCGCGTGTCAGCTCGCGGTCGCCGGCCCTCAGCACAAACTGCTGCAGAGACGCGTTGCCTTCGTACACGAGCTTCAGGTCCTCGTCTTCATCGCCCTGCGGCTGCCTGCCCCGACCACGTCACGACACGTCACAGCGTTACAACACCAAGGTGCGGTAAATTAAACTCAAGAGAACTCTTGAGGATTCATGAATGGTATTTTTCAACTATTTTTCTTATTAGTAGAACCAAGATTCTATGGTGAAAAACTCCTTTGTTTATGATCCAACCTCCCAACACATCCTGCCAGCGCAGTGTGAAGATATCTTTCCATCTGGGCGGGCGGAGCTAGCACAAGGCGTTTGAAGGAAAGGAAAGAAAAGCAAAAGGGAAGGAGACTGTATGTGAATGTATATATACTTTTAGTGAAAAAAATCACCATTCATTCAAAATTTAATGTAAAAAAAAATTAAATATTAATAGTGTTTTAAGTTCCACAACATTTACAAATTCCTACTGAGAAAATAAATTCTGAACTCTTTGAGGATGAAGTTGTCTACTTTTCTTGTTGACTAGTCCAGCTATACTGAACAACCATTCAGACTCACCAGTAGCTGTTGAAATACTACTGGAGCAGGCCAGGAAACAAATGACTATTCCATTATAACCTAAATATTAGCGTATTGGATTGATACTCAATACTACTGATAGTATTGATTCAACGTAGTATTGACAGGTTATCAAGATATGTAAGTATTGAAGTGTTACCTCTATTTTAATGTATAAAAACAGCAAGAAAGAGAGATCAATACAGTTAGCTCATGAAAAATCTTACGAAATCTCAGAATGAACCAGAAAGTTTAAATTTTACAAAAATATAAACTTATTTATGAAAAGAATATATTGCATGGGGAAAAAAATTAATTAAACTCTGGAAGGAGACTTGAGGATAACCACAAAAGATGCAAATACCAGGGTGTCTACCAGATCTAGTAAATGAAATTCCCTGATTTTTCCAGGTTTTCCAGGTCTAAAACTGAACTTTTCCAGGTTTTCTGTAACACAATTACGACATTCCACGAAACTGAAAAAACTGCATAACAATACATTGACAGGTTTCAAAGTATTTAAACTCACTTAAATTAGTAAAAAAAAATACCTTCTTCCAGACGTGGCCAAAGTGACTCAATTGATGGCAAATAAAACATGCTGCTACAAATATTTCACACACTTACTTTTGCAAAAACATAAGTAAAAGGAAGCTCCCATCAATTTCGCAGTGACTCAACTTTTGCGTCTATTGCACTTGCTTCAGAACGAGCCAAATCAAACAATCGAGCCTTCTTCAACTGCAATGCCTTGATCTCCTCTTCAACTCTTCTTTTTCTGCCTTCTTCTTGTCTGTAGCTTCCTTTTCTTTTTGTTTTGTTTGCAGGGCTTCCTTACGCCTACAACTAGCATTTCTTACATACTGTTACATGGACTTGGTGATATCAACATGCTCTACACCTCCAGAACGTTGAACAAAGTCGTACATCTGTCTTTGTGCGATCAGTATTTCTTCCTGCAAGTTTTCAGTCAGCAGATTAGAATTCACTGAAAATCCTCTTTTCAATAATGCATTTCCATGGGAAAGTACCAACATCATCCTCACAAACTTTAGAAGGCCTGTTTTGGCAGCTACTGTATGTGCCTTAAGAATAAGCATCCACAAGTGATCAAGGCGCCAGTCTTCTCGAGAAAAAGACGAGAACAGTGCTTCAGAATCTTGCGAGGAACATACCATCTAATATGATCACTCAATGTTATCAGCTTCTTGTCCCTATAGCCACTTGTTTTGAAGACAAAATTCTAAACAGTAATTCACACGCTGTTTCCTCACATCCGAATTTAAAGCCACAGACGGACATAAGCAGGAAATTCCCTTGGTAAGTTTGTACTTCAGGGGACTTTCGTCTTGAAGTTTTTTTACCATAACCTTTCGACAAGTCCTAACATCATTTTTCAGTAACAGGACAGACTTTACTGGTACTTTCTCTTTCTTGATGGCATGGCATACTGCATAACCCAACTTGATATTGTTAGCAGTCAATAGATATTCCTGGTTATCTACATCCAATCGAGATACATTGCGTTTCTCCCTAAAGCTCTTCAGTACCTCTGGTTTCAAAAACTTTCCTGTCAAAGCTAATAAAATGTCTACCAGTGAATCATAGAGAAAAAGTGCCATGGGTGCTTCACTTTGGAACATTGTGAGAAACAATTCCAGCTCTGATGCCAAACAGTAGAAGAATGTCAATTTTACTTCTAGAAGATTATCTTCAAGAGCACTTTTCACTACACTGAAAGACACAGATGAAATAGAAACTTCACTAACAATTTTTTTTAGGTGGGGTAACGTTTTCATGGCACGCTCAGCAACTGCAGTATTCCATCTGATTGCACAAAATTTCTTGGAAAAAAGCTCTGATCCAGTTATTCTAATGTAATCTGCCCTCCTTGCAGGTACATGCATAAACAAATAGTAACTGTGCATGAAAAAACTAACAACGTCCAATTGTATAGCAGAAATTCCAATTTTGAAAGCACCATGGACCGTATGAAGCCCACAGCTACCAATTTCTAGCAACGATGGTGAATCTTCACCAAAAGTAACTGTGATATGTATTTTCAAAGCTAACAAAAATGCCCAGTTTACGTTGAGGGCATCCATAGATACTTAAAATTAAATGCACCTGTCGGTATAATCCGAACGTGGGTAGCACATGCTGCAGTACGTACGTCAGCAGGATAACAGACAAGCTTGAACCAGTTTGTATCACGTGATTTAACGCCACTTCCGAATCCGATGGTAAATAAAAGAAAATGGACGTGGGAACTGTTCGTTATTTTCCATTCAAAAATTAAAAAATGTGACACGATACACTTGATGCTACGTCAATGCAAGCATATCAATAAACAAAAAACGTATTGCCAACTACAACCTACCAAACAAAAATTCCCTGATTTTTAAAAAAATTCCCTGATTTTTCCCTGATTACAATATTCCCTGATTTTTCCAGGTTTTCCAGGTTTTCCAGGGTCAGTAGACACCCTGAAATACAGACATACAACTACTGGCACAAGTATGAATACACCAGTATAACATAACCAACAAAAACAAACACATTAAAAATTAAATATCAGGCAACACAAGAATTCCGTGAAAGGAATTTAGTCATGAAAAAATAAGTAAAAACAGCACAGAAAACAGAATGTTTGTGCCTGATGACAGCAACAGATGCCAGTTCCCGAAATGTCGCAACTGTTTTGTCACAGGAAACCTACTGTGTTCATCGGTGTTGTTGTCGTGAAGTCTATAATATCTGTTTATATTCATCGTTGTGTTCGTATATTTGCTGTGTTGTCCAGGTTTTGCTGTCTGCTTGCATTTATTGTTATTGTTGAAACTGTCTCATCGCTGTTAGCCCACTGTGTTCATCTGTGCTATTTTTATTTTCAATGAATAAAAACCTTCCACTAAACTCTTTTGCTGTTTGATATTAGGGTTTGAATGTGTTTGTCTGTGCTGTCGTCATTGTGTTGTCCATAATATCTGTTTAGGTTCATCATTGGGATTATCTGTTTGACATAGGTGATTTGGGATTGTTCTCTGTGGGTTTATGTTTTAATTTTTATTTCTTAATTTGCATTCTTGAATTTTTTTCCATGGCAAACAGTGCACAAATGCAAAGGTGTATGTCCAAGAAATTGTATTGAATCAAAATTCCCCATTGCATGAATCATTTAAAGAATATATAACCAACACAGGGTTCCAGCAGCACTACACCCTACCGAGGAACGCACATGAATGCATCCCCCTCGCACCAGTCCCGCGCGCGCAGCTGCTTCTGGTGCCAGCGGAACACCTCCCCATCCGCCCCGCACTCGGGCAGCAGCGACTTGTACCCCAACGGGCTCATGGACTCGGGGAAGCTCGACAGGACAGGCAGCCAGTGGGGGAGCGTGGCGCCCCCGTGGTACGTCAGCATGTGCCCCACTGCCTGCCAGTTGCCGTCCCGTGCGAACTCCACCGTCGACGCCACCGTCGACGCCAGCCGGAACTTGTCGTAGAACACGTGATCGTACAAGCTGTTCGCCACGTCCGACCCTCCCAGAATTATCTGTGCACAGAAAAAAGAAGATTGCGAGCCTCTGTTTAGTAAGCTACACTAGTACCCTTCCTTCACTTGTTACAAGGAGTAGGAAAAAAATGGTTAAACCATCCCAAATGTACACTTTAACTATTACATGAAAGTACTATCAATGTAATTTTAAAATTAATTAAATCAAAACTAATGAACTTCCCAGGAAATGAGAATACTAAAACCTTAACAACAACAACAACAACAATAATAATAACAATAATAATAATAATAATGCTTATAACCTTTAGACCTAATGAAATTCAACATTTATCACTATAGCACAATTATTTTATACTTACAATGCATCTGGCTTAAGTATTGTGTAAAAAGTAGGTATATGGTATACGTATCTAATTAGACAAATTAACAAAAATAAAAAGTTGTTGCAAAGTAATAATAAAAAAATATGATACATTATAAAATATTGTCAAAAGTAAAACAATTGTTTCAGCAGACTATATATATATATATAAAGCAGTGAGAGTTTCCAAATTAATCTTAATGCTGAGTTTTATATATAAAATATATATTTAATAAAATTGCACCTTCTTACCTCGTATGTTGTCAGTTTATCCAGGTACTGCAAAAGTTTCTGTCTGTATTTAATAAGTGTCATCTGATCTTCTGTCAATGCATTAACATCAATCTAAAATTAAAAAAAAGAAAAATATGAAAGGATGAAATGCAGTTGCAGGTATAGTAAATATGCAATGTTCTCCAAAATAAACTCACAGAAAAAAAAATTCATTTTGACAATTTAAAAATATAAATACAAACACTATTGCAAAGCAAAAAGTTTATAAAAAATGCTAACAGAATCGCATAAACTAAACTTTACTTTTTTAGCCAATATCCATTCCATCTCTAAACCTCGACCTGAATTATTCTGAAACCTTTAATCCATTTGTGCCAATAACTGAACTGAAATAATATCCGTAAAAATGTTTTTAGTACCATACATTGTTCTATCCTTGGAATCAATACCAAAATAATTATTTCCTTCATTGTGCATTTTAACTGCTCTTTTAACAACAAAATTAACTTTATTGCAATACTTATAAGAAGAGTTTTAAAAAAATCCAGAAAGCTTTAAACAAATTATTTTCCTGCACAAAAAAATAGTTTTTTATCCCAATAACAACTAATAACATGTTGAAAACATTCATAACAAGATCTAATGTACAAAATATACAAGAATATAACAAAAATCAACGGATGTAAAGAATTCTACACACTTGTATACTTGTAACATACTGTACTGTAGACATATAAAGTTAAGATTTGGCATTCCAGATCAAGAAATTTTCAGCTAAATCACGTTATTACAATAATAGTGGCAATGGACTTATTCAAATTATATTTGACCAATTCCAATTTTGCTGCTGCATATGTAAATTCTCAAATACTGAATTTATTCAATTTTTTTATGCAAACTAATTATTAATTTTTTGATATATGTAAATGATGTGGCTTCTAATATTGATGACTTCTTATATATGCAAACAAACTTAATAACATTTTTAATATTGTATAAATAATGTTGACCCTGATTTTATTGAAAAAGCGTACGAACATTTCCCTTAGAAGATATTTATTTCACAACTACATTACAACACAACGCTATCTACATCATGGCTACCGGAAGACTGCATAGACTACAACAAAGCAACCGTGAAGTCAATACTCTTACTCTTACAGTTTCCTTCTGCTACCAACTTATGATTACAAATTTACTCTTCAACAAATAAAGAGCAGGTTATTTAGTATCGCCAATTTAGGACATGTCACAAGAAACAGGGCTACTAGTCAACTGTAACAAAAAAGATTACCGTGTTTTATCGCATAATCGTCGCACACTTGATCCTAAAATCAAGTTTGAAAAGTAGGGGTGCGACAATTATGCGAAAAAAAATAATTTTGTTAGGTAAAGTTATTCATAAAAAACCCGTTAATGGAAAGTACGTTTATTTTTAAAAAAAAAAGGTGAAGTATACAAGAGCACGTCAAACAATATATATTAATAATTCATTAAACAAAAACCTTTCTTCAACTTTAAATAGAAAACCTAAACTGTAACGCGAACGCAAGCCACTTGAATCTGCGACGTGAACTAACGCATAACTATTGCCATAGTACACATTTTCCACAAAAGAATGCGGACTATCAAATGTAGTTAACTCAGCACTCGACAGAGAGTGCGCGTGCTGCATGCAATTGGCGAGATATCGATATTCGACTACGTGCGCGCGCTCTATACGGGAAGCAACATAACCAAACATGAATGATGCCAACTCGCGCTGGCTACATGTTCATAAGTGGTACACCGCGGCGATGCAGACGATCAGATAAAGAAAATAACGTTTAAAAACGTCTTTAAAAGAAAATTTACACGTCAGACAACTTCGTATTTCCGTTAATTAAATAAGTAAGTGGTAATGTCCGAATAAATATTAGATTTATACTTTAAAATACATAATTTTATACGGAAGATATACCTACTCAAAGCGCTTGGCATCTAATAGCTAGACCAAAAACATTATTCGACGTTTAAGCAAGAAGTTTTTATTTTGACGGCCAAAAATATAGGTGCGACGAATACGTGTGTGCGACGATTATGCGATAAAAGAGGGTAATTGCTGATAAAAAAAGGATCTTTTTATTTCAGAAAGACAATGAGGACTTAACAACCTCTCTTCATTTATGGTTTATACAGCCTAATAAATGAAAGGTAGAGCACTACAGCCTAGCAGATTTTTTTTAACCTCAGAAATCAACCAATATTACAAGTGCCCAAATTTTTTGGTCATCTTAAAGTAATCTCAAGTTACTAATCTGTGATCTCTTGGAATTCAGGTCATTTTGGACTCAGGTTATTTTAGATGTATCAGAATATCTCTGATTTGTGTTCGTCTGAGGTTAAAAATTATTTTCAATTAAAGTTTGTCTCAAATTTCAGATATACTGAACATATTTACTATGTGAGAATAAAAATTGAATTCCAACTGCAAACCTACCTTTTCCAAAATGTTGCTATCGACTTTTTTTCTAGCATCATCTTGTTCTGGAGCATCATCAGCAAGAACAAAATGGCCACCGTCACTTCCTGTAACCACAACTTCATGAAAAACAGAAAAAAAATGGCATTATTTATACATCTAGTGTTTTCTTTCCTAAAAAAATAATAATGCAAGGAGTTGTGTTTGCTTGGTGGACTAGCGAGAGAAAGACAAATGGTTAAGAGTTGACAAGATGGTGGAAGAAGTTACAATGCACATTCTTACAAAACCACCTGTCTTTAATACAATTTAGATCTCACTAAAAACTTAAGAGGTTCAGTAAGGTGCACTTTATGAACTACACTGTGTTCAGATGTCAACCAGCAATGGTTACCCAATTCTACCTCGTAAATAATGTGAATGGAAAAATATTTCAAAAAGTTAAAACCTAAAATTAATATCACTTGAGGTCAAAACTAAAAGGGAAGAAACAGTGTGCAATTAGATCAGCAGGCAACTCATTTTAAAGTAGTTAATTACTAGATATGATTAACCTTCTCCAATTGCAACCAGTGTCTCCAGGTTCGTGATTTGCAAACCATACTGGAGAAGTTCTCTCGTGGCTGTCAAAGACTCCGGCACCCTCTCGATACACTCCTTCAGCACCCAAGACCGCTTCCTGACTTTACTCTGCAACATGCAACACACAAGTAAAATGAATTACACTAACAAACAATCTGTGAAAGTCCCTTATTTCCCTAAAACCATATTCCATGTTTCTCCTACTAAAAAAAATTGCACAACTAATATGTGATACGTATATACAACTCCTAGTGTTGCCAGGATTTGAGTTTATTTTATTTTCAAATCTAATTACGCATTCTGGAAATAGCCACTTTAATAACTATTATTGTAAGGTCACATTTTCATAACAATATACTGTTTAAAATATAATGTTATGAATCTATCAAATATTCTGACAAATAAGATGAAAATCTTATACGAGTTGTTAAGAGAAAAAAGCTGCTATTCGACTTATGACAGGTCGACATGTGACAGTACTTATGTTGCTGTTGAATGAAGGAACACATCTGGTGGTAATTATGCTGCTGTTGCACAAAGGACAGTAAATAAATGCAGAACCCCTATTTTACATTTCTCAAGGGGAGAGAAAAAATGGTATAAGAAAAAAGTGTCAATGAGGTGTAACACTATATTTATTATCATTTACTTTACTTCCATCTCACAAACACTACACATTCCTTTTTTACCTTCTCTGTATTATGTTTTTAATCGGTACATTGCAAACAATGAATTGGAAGTGACATCTTGGAAACCCACCTAAGTGGTTATAAATATTACTATTTATAGTAACACATTGGAGTGACATATTCTTTCCACAAAACTATGTAGTACCATATAGAAAAAAAATCTATACTAGCTTCGATAACTAGTAGTGTGTCTCCCTTTTATAACAATATTGTAAACTATAATCTCGTCCTACATTCAAAAAAATAAGGTAATTTCGTATTTACTTTCGCCCAGCGCTGCAATCATGTGGCAATATCTGAACTTGCTGAAGTTTATAAAACCTTTAGTCGAAAAATACGTATCTGTAGAAAAATCTTAGATGAGTAAGCAAAGTTTGATCACCCAAGAACTTGTAATTCAGAGACCAATTACAACAAATGGGTAAACCTACCAAGAAATCGTGAATCGTGGAAATTGAAACCTTGGAGTTTCGCCACTGACGCTGGTACACCAGGTCGCAGTCCAGGTTGTACGCTAGAGCCAGCTCCAGTGCATCTGCGTATTCTTCATTGTCAATCTGCAGGGAAGGAAAGAACATGATACAAAATTTACCACACATGTTCGCTCACAGTCTGTAGTAAAAAACACAAGGGTTTGCAACACCAACTGAGCAATAGCTAGCGGCATTTTACAGCTAATTATTTCAATATTGTAGCTTATTAAGTCTCAGTTTGTGCCCGGATAAAAGACAAACTGATCCGCACAAGACAAAACACTCTTGAAAATAATTTCTACCACTTTAAATAGGTAATTGTTCAGAGAACTTCATAAATTTTTTGATGTTAATTTTCCAGATCTGAATTTAGGATGATTTTCTGAAGAAAGATTCCAGTTAAATACATGGAAATTAATTTTTGTTCTGGAACTTACACACGTGGTTGCCATTACATGATGATTACAAACATTTCCACAGCAAACAACACAAATTAATTTACCCTGCTCATAAAGTGAATGTTGATGAATTTAGATGATGCCGAAAACGTTCTGAATATTCACATTCAATCACATCACAGAAAAAAGTACTGAAATCACATGGCGTAAACGGTACAACCGAGGACAAACATATTCTTAGGATAGCGGCTGAAACATTAGAAAGGCCCCATCATGGGCTGATCACCATGACTGGTCGCAAAAATTCTAGTTTATTTCGGACATCTTACTGAAATAAAAAGTTAATAGACAGTGCAGCCCGGACCACAGCTAGGAAGTTTTGACACTTAATGCATAATTAATTTTACTTGAGGCACTGCCAAATGCGACCTATTTCGTTCACATTGAACACAAAAGTGGCAAGATGATGCAATTGTCTCTGACAGCCATACAGGTAGGAGGAAGCCATATGACTTCACCGACCAACCACATCTTCCTTGTACAAAGACAAAATATGACATAAAATACATTATACTTACATGTAAGTGTTTTTGCAATAGATTAAACATACAAAATATAAAGTTATTTCCAAGTGGCTGGTGCAAAACCGTGATCAATTTACAGCTTCCCATGAGAGTGAACACCTGCTGACTTTGCCATCATAGGAATAGATACAGAAAATGACAGAATGTCTTGGCAGCTGAAAAAACATCTGGGAAATTGGTGCCACTGTGTCGCACACCTGTCTCTCATCTTTCTTTCCGCAACACAATACACCATGTTCTAGAACCACAATCGCTACCAAATAAACCCAAATGTAAAATACAGGCATAAAAACCATATTGAAGTAAATAAATACTGAAAAAGATGTTTCCACAAATTAGTACCCAAGCAAACAAAATGAAAACTGTTAAAAACATAATTACATAGCTTTTCTAAATACAAATAATTCAACATAAAACTTAATTACGAGAATATTCAGAATGATAAAATACAAATGTGAAAGAAAATGTTACTCTGACCTTGAATCATATAATGACAAAGAACACAATAATTATTCCACTCAAAAATACTCGTTAGAGCTGGGAAGACAGGGTCCTGCAATGCTACAAGTTTCTTCTAAGTGATATGAACGTAATACTTGTTCAAATACACAAGAGAAAAAATTGTTATGTAGATAAAAGTAAAAAGTAGACAAGCCAAAAAAAAAAAACACACATCTTTGGTAGACATACAATCACATGAGCAATACTGAATACCACCGCCCAAGGAATATGATGCTTGTGGAGCAGGGCATTTGTTTCAGGCACAGTTGGCAACATGTGTCACCTTTAGTTGCATCACTGAGTCATCGTAGGCAAGATGTTTTGTTTGTGTCGTAATAGTGTTGTAGCGATACAATCACTGTTCCTTACAGTTCAAATTTAATTTTGTCGTCGTCCAGTAAACAACAGTGATTGCTTACCTTTCTGGCATACAGTTCCTCCGGGGTGGTTTTCTTGAGGCCCACCAGCCGGTACGTCTTGAGCAGGACTTTGGGGCGCTTCCTCTTGGGCTGGAACCTCTCCATGTCTGTGACCGAATACACGGCAGACTGAACGAGCGCAGTGCTCCAGTCCAGAAGAGATTCCTTCTCAGTGTCCTCTTCGTCTTCCTCACTGCTGTCCTGGTATGTGGACAAGAAACACATTACACAATTACCTTGCAGAATACTTGTATGTGCACACATTATATACTCAAAATAAAATACACGTATAGACGTAAATAAAATCATTAAAACTTATTTTTCTTACTTCTGATCTCAGCAGAAACTGATTAAAACCAATTTTAACACTTGTCAAATTTCCAGTCAGTATAAACATTAGTCAAATGCCCCAATATAGGACAAACATTTTTAGTTACATTTTTTAATAGTAAAGTCTCCCTATCCATGACACCTATGGGACCATAGAAAAGCTTATGATATTTCCAATGAATATTAGAAAAAGGGGGAGAAAAAATGCTATGATTATTAATTTCAAATTACGTAATTACAAATAGCAGCCCCAACTGACACTGAAGTGTTTACTTTTACTGCTTATTGCAAAGGTACTTTATACCACGTTGAATTTTCTTGCACACACATTTTATACAACATAGTTAGAACAAATAATATTTTTCTTCTAAAATTATAAATTACAGCATGCAAGCAATGGTATATAATTGTTAGTTTTCCGGAAAAAGTATTTTTGTGAAAAGTTTAGAGTAAACTTACCAGAAAATTTTCTGCGTAACCAGGAAAATTCTTCATATAGTTATACTTTCGCAAAAAAAATTTAAATTTTATAAACATTTTATATAAAAAAAAAGAACCAAATTAAATATACATTTGGTATTTCTTAACAACATAATGGCTCGCTTACCACTTGAGAGATGGGTAGAACTCATGCTAACAACTGAGAGGAATAACAGCACTTACCAATCTGCAGAAAATAAATCATTGTATAAAGTAATATCAACCTATATTAAATTCTATAAATTAAGTTGGTAAATTAAACAATTTTTTTCCTTCGGAAAAATTATATTTATTTTTCCCGAAAATTTCCCAACACATTTCTAGTACTAAATACAAATAACTTGAAGCTGTCGATAAATGCGGGGTAGCGGTGGACTATTACCTTAGCCTCCCAGATGCTGTCGTCTTCGCAGAGCCACTTCTTGGTGGTGAGGACAGCCTCGCACTCGAGCCCAAGGAAGCCCTGGTCGCCGCACACGGCCGACACGCGCGGCTGGCCCGCCAGGAACTCGGGCGACTCCCCCAGCAGGTTGCGCAGGTTGGTCACCGAGTACACGCTCAAAGCCCCGGAGAACCGGGCCACGATGATGGCCTGCGCAGCACCAACACACATCCCGCAAGATGCACCCACGCTCAGGCAGATACGGTTTTTTCAGATTACACGCACCGACTTAACGGTTTTATTCAAGATTTACTCGTTAAGTGTTCCAGTTTTAAAACTACTGTTTATTTAAATATAAAGTATAAGTTAGCCAAAGTAGTGAAAACTTAACTGTAATAAAACCAATGTTTTAAATGAAAAAAAAAAAAAAAAATATTTTAAACACATATAAAGGCTTCTAGAACGTATTTATTCAGAATTAAAGAAAATTAATTAGACACCAAAGTGCAGTTATGTGGATGAAGTATGTAAATGCACCATTAATAAAAAAACATGACTTCATACATGCAACATCAGACATGGAATAAGGACAATTATTTTTCCGAAACCCTGGATCCATAATTGTTTGTCATGAAGTACTTATGAGTTACATTCCCCCTACAAATAATTCTACTATATGGCAAAGGTTCATTTCTTGCTGCTGATTGTCTATAATAGTGTTGATATTTGGAATAGAACACAGCACAAGAAATGAAAGATGGTATTACTCTCATACAATGAGAATAAACATTAATTCAGGAAATAATTTCTACATATTTCACACTTAACTACAATGTGCAAACTCCATTTTAATTTACAATAAACAATCTAAAAAAATTAAAATCACTATTACTTCCATACCATACAGTGTGACCTGCCTACGTGAGAGCTATCATCTAATTTACAAATACTAAGTTCTAAAGGTATTTCTTTCCCTAGAATTTTAAAAATCTAAGTTCATTAGAAAAATATCTTATAATTATTTCTAAATTAGTTCCAGTTGTGGTCTTTCCACTCTTTTTCCACAAACCTGGTCAGCCCACCAGTTAATGTCGACGGGATAGAATTCAGAGTCAACATCGCCCGTTACAACTCTGTACGTCTGCTTGTCTGCCTGTGGGTTCACCGCATTGTAACACGGCTGTTCGTACAGCCTCCAGAACTTGAATAACCTAAAACACATGTAACCATTGGGCTAATACAAGTATTATCTTGCCTTCACTCACTCTACCTAATCTAAATCTTTGCGTAATTCACCTCAGCAGAGCTGTGTAAGTTCTCCTTGTTGTTCCGAGCTGAATAAGTAGCATTTTTACATCCCAGGGCCATTACAAGCTTGATTAAACATAGACGGAATGATTCCACAGATGATAAAGATCAAGCCAGCCTTTGAACTGATGCTAAAGGTGCACTGATTATGAAAGGCATGTAGGCATGTGGGAATGTCAATCCAGCAGGCAATTTTAAACACACAAATGCCTTAATTAGTACTTTGGAGTCCTGAAGTTATGGTTGAAGTATTTTCTTTTTTAATTTGGGGTTGTGGGTCACCAATCTTATTTCAAAACGTAAAAATTAGAAGAAAAAATAAAAGCTAAATCTCTTACAATTATTGCTAGTGGATTGCAACAGTCTGTGCTATCGCAGTTTCCTTGGAGCTGCCGTTATTGTCTAGTGCCTGAAAAGACGTAAGAACGTAAGAAGCTATGACCATGAATATGGCTGATGTTCTTCAGACAAAGTTTATTCTTTTACTGATGGACACAAAACGTATAAATCCCATTTGCGGTAAATAAATGACAATAACTGATTTAGCTTACCTAATGGCTGGCAAATGCCATAACGAAATGCTGCCACAGGAATGCAGGCATGCGAGAAGGGAGCCATTAGGCGATATCTTCATTTTGAAAATAATGCTCTAGAACAAAAATATGAACAAACAGGTAGCATTGCTAAGAAGGTTTTAAATCTACAGCTGTTTATCAAATACATACCAGCATCAATTAACAAATACTATACACACTTCTTAATCAGTCTCTATGCATTTCAGAGCCAGAAAGTATCAGAAATTATTTTAGCGGATGTTGCCATTGGACCCATCTGCAATAGCTGGAATTGAGACAAACAACATTTACCAAACAACTAACTATAGCCGGTACTCTAGATGAGAATGGAGGCACTAAACTAAGGGTCAATACTGGCAAGCTGTGTGCAGACATGGGGCATTAGAAGGGAACCGCACACCAGGAACAAGTGTAAACAGAATTCCTGTGTTAGATCTCTGGGGCAGCATGACACGCAGATGAATATGAGAGCATTAGTAAAAAAAAGTGCACAAGTAACTCAGTACACGTGATAGAAATGAAACTTCTTTGGCAATTCAAATCACAACTCAAAAAAAGGGAGTTGGGAAGAGAGAGAAAGAGAGAGAGAAAGAGAAAGAGAGAGAGATAAATGACAATTTTTTGAAAATAACTCAGCACACGGTGTTTTGACTTTCATTAATTTTTCCTGTATTTAAGAAATCAAGACTTTTTTGTAATTACTAGAAGATTGATTAGAATTAAAATAAATTAATAAACATGAATTAACATATTTATTACTCACTTCGAAATACCTGCTCAGGAAATTAACAATAAATATTACTCATTGTTGAAATACTCACACCATAATGAAAAACTGTGCATGTTACTATTTCTTCAAAAAATTCTGCCATTTGGAACACGCCAAATCTCTGAACGAAATACGAAATTCATAACAGGTAGAGCTATCTATAGGGAAAATGCAAGGACTGTCTCAACAGCGCTCTCTACGCTGCTGGTTGAACAAGGAGAAATTGAGCACGCTGCTAGCAAATATAAAATTCAAGGCATTCACAGCTGACTGTTTAGGATACCTATATCTATTTTCTGAAACAAGCGCATGTGCAGTTTCTCTGTCTTATTCTTTTGTTCAACTTTCTCTCTCGGTTCTATTTTTTTTTGACAGGGGACGAATCATCGCACAAAGAGAGCAATAACAAGCCCAGCAACGTATACAGCACAGCATAGTGCTCTTATAACTCTTTGGTCAAGTACCTATGCTCTTGTCTTTTTCGCATCAGAAACATTTTACAACAATGCTTCACGAAAATGTTGAAATAAAATTCAGCTTTGAAATTTTACCCTCATCGCACCCAAAGAAGTTTCACTTCAAAAAATAAAAAAAAATGATGAAGCACGAAGAATCAAAAAGAAAACAGAAACTATGTGTGTTAGATATAATACAGGAAAGTATTTAGTGTGAGATATTCACACTGTGAGGATGACAAAGAAATAAGCAGGAATGTTAGTTCGAGTATGGTGACGAGTTTCAATAACATGGAGTCTACAAAACTTCGTATATCAATTTCAAGGCTTTTTCAATACCTTGTGATAGTTTTTTGCAACTTTTTAATATAACATAGGATAATTTTTAAGGATGGTCAGTCAAATCCTGAAATACTATCAAATCCTTAGTATTCAAAGGATTCAATATTCTAGGAAGAAATATTTGAAGAAAAATATTAGAGGAAACAAATTACAAAATTAAAAACTGATTACTCTGAAGTTTACTAGGTCATTTTTTTCCTTCATACCTATCCTGTTACCATTGCCCTAGAAATTTTATTTTTAAAATGTAATTATATAAATAAAATTACAATATGTACTGATTCTGGAAACATAGTTGGTGAAACAACCATTTAAAGGTAGAATGTTTCAACACCATAGTTAATATATTCATTTATTTTACATTATTTTCTTTTTAACCCTTGACACTTAGATTTAGAATTGAGATGCTCTCTTGGATTCAAATTCAAGAAGCGGATCCGAGTAAATTGGGATTTGAACCATCGATAATAATTTTTGTATATAATAAGCAAATTTAAACGTAATACAAAAAAAGATCTCTTTGCAAGACAATATTTTTATGTTAAAAGCTAAAACCTTTTAAGAGATGATTTCCCCATGATTTAAATGGATAGTAACCAACTGTTTATACTCAAAGTTTGACTATGAACAAAAGTGAGGTGTCACAACAAATAGAAAGTTAGCAAAATGCTGCGACGTCCAGCACCGTTAAACTATTTTAAAGACTTTTTCTTGACTTTTGTTACCTGTATGTCCCCTGAATTATCCAAATTTGTAAATATAATCCAACACCGACTCTACCAGCATCTATTTCTCAGAAGCCTTAGTGAGGAGCAAGCATAACTCAAAAACCGCTAAGGGACAACACACATTAACACTTCTCTACAGTTTTAGGTCCGTACTTTGTTGTTCTTCCTGCCCACCAGAGGCACCCAGTTCCAAAGACTACGCTGAGCCTGGGCGATAGCATCCTCTTCGTCCAGCGACAGCGCTGGGCGGTAGTACGGGTGGTCATTCAGGAGACGCCACGCCGACAGGCCCATACTGCTGCCAAAACCCTGTTGAAGTCCATCAAAAGTCATAGGTAAGTTGAAATATTATCACTAACTCAGCACTATCATACAAAATTTTCTAGGCCCTGAGTTTGGGAGGGAGACACTACAATGCTGTTCGAACTTGAATCAATTCATTCATCACAACAGCCATGGTCTTTGCAGACAAACTGCATTTTGATCACATTCGGAGTGGCAAATTCAGGCTCTGATGATGTCACCGGGAGTGCGTCGTTTGCCCTACAGGCGTTTGCCCTAAACGCATTTTTGAAGCATATTCTCGCATTCCTAATTCCAAACAGGCGTTTGCCCTAAAAGCGTTTGCCTTAAAGGCGTTTGTCCTAAAGTCGTTTGCCCTACAGGCGTTTGCCCTACAGGCGTTTGCCCTACAGGCGTTTGCCCTAAAGGCGTATGCACAAAATTTTTGATAATCACATTCGGACCAAGCTCCGGCATTTGCCCTAAAGGCGTTTGCCCTAAAAGAAGTTTTTCGACAGTCGTTTGCCCTACAGGCGTTTGCCCTACAGGCGTTTGTCCTAAAAGTTTGCGAATTTTCAATAATCCGAAAATGAATGCTTGCCGGCGTTTGCCCTAAAGTCGTTTGCCCTACAGGCGTTTGCCCTACGAACCGTTTCGAAGATAGATGTCCTTACGTGTGTCGCCCCTGTTGACAAATGTTGGAACCATTCTCCAAATGAGTACAAAGTACAAAATTCACAAATTAGATGGCAGCACATACGGTTTGCTTTCCCAACGTTGAAGTCTAAGAATGTAGCTGGTAATTGAACCTTACTTACAACAGATGGTGCGCCAATCTCAGTGACTGGATTGTATTTTTTAAATCATTTTTTAACAGAGATGTTGATGATTTAATATTTTCCATTCTTGGGGGGGGGGGGGGGGGGGGTGACTAGCGAACAAATTAACTTAATTTAATATTGCTGCTATATAAAAAAAACCGTTAGCAAAAGGAGCTTACAAAATTTTATTATCCTTGCCTGCTGGAATTTTCACTTGAAGTCGTCCAAAAAACGATGACCCTAAAATAATTTAAGGCAGAGGATTATACATATGCATTTATAAAAACATTTTCAGTGTTTAAAAGTTACTGTTAAAATAGCCTTTGAGACCTTCATGCCTATTTTCAATTTTTATATAACATGTGCCCAACTGAATCTGTCGTTTTATTAATATGTTTGTAGAATGCGGTGAAAATACTTCCATCGAGAGTGTGCATATTTTGCTAATTCGCCCAGACCATCTATAGCTTAACCCCTAATAAGTTTTATGGGAACAAGTGAAGTATAATAAAAGACTGATTTAATGTGTGACAGCCAATGAAATGTACAACTTTTCAAAATGCATTTAATTAATTCATCCATATTGCCACAATATTTGAATTAATGTCATAGGTATGAGTGTAAACTAGGAACGATTTTGATATGTCGTGGAATGTACAATAATGAATTACGTAAAAGTATAATACACAAAGAAAGATCATTAATTATAACTCTGTTTCAGATGCTAATGAATCAGCATATTCGCAAAAAAAGTGCAATTTTAGTTAATATATTTTCAAAACAATTAAACAAACAGAATTTACTGGAAAATATGATATTCATAACTTAGTAGGAGCAAGTGACGTCTTTTCACCATCACCTATGTTTAATAAATAAATACGTTATTTGTTATTTTTGTTTTGTCTCATTGCTATGTTCATGCTGTGCTGGAAAGACTTCTAGACTTCTAGATTGCAATGACAGTTTTATTTTTGAGCGCGCAGTGTATGCCATGTTGTCTACGTGTCGTCTTTGAAATCGTACAAATGACTTGTAGTTTTTATTAGTTTAGTTTCATATTTTGACATGGTTTATGAATAAAAAAAAACATCAATTTGTGTACAACCTTAGTACACATAACATGGTAATTGTATGGTTTCTCAGCCGTATTTATAGTGATATGCGATTACGTAATAGAAAAGGTGTTTTCGTGTATGCTGCTGAAAGAGTTCACTCCTTAAAATTTTATTTATGTGCTATGTGATGAATGCCCTATTGCGATACTTATGTAGGCCCTACCCGGCAGCCTAGTATTGAGAGCTAGGGCGGTTTAGCATTGAGCTTGAAACCATTGTCATCAAATCCCACTCGCAGAAAGCAGTGCTTCACTTGTTTTTATTTCGTTATTATTAATGGACACTATTACTAAAATTATTTATTACCGCGATTTGTAATTATTTTTATAAGAATATATGTATAAAGTTACACAAATGTTTCAAATTAATAGTTTTTAGGGTATTCCTTAGTAGGCATACTAGGCAGAGATTTGCTTAATTAAGTGTGGTAGGGACGACATTTGGAAATTTCTGTGATTGTTCGGAAAATGTCTTATATATAACATAATATTATTTGTTTATATTTATATATATGCAAGTGATTGATTACTATCATGTGTTGAATATTATTATTACTAATTGCGTGGGCTAGTTTCAAAATTTCCCGATATTTTATAAAATTTAATTTTATTTGTAACTTATGTTTTAATATTTGTTATTAAATATGAATATATTTTGTCGCATATAAGGCAGGTTTGTTACTAACAAACTCAAAATTTTCGGTTAATTGGAAGACAGTACCCTTCCCCCTCCTTTTACCCATGTATGTGAAGTATAATTACTACAGTTCATACTAGGTAACTTATTATCCATCTCAAGTTTCTTTCGACACATAAATAGCGTGACTTAGATAAATCGAAAGTAATTAACCTCACAAAAGCTTTGAAGTTAAAGGCTGTATTTTTTTTTTGTCCTTTTACATTTTGTTTCCGTGTCATACTCATTTGAATCGTAAACAATATGGATCGGTATAAACTGATAGACTGTAGTTGATACCGGCCCAACAATATGTCACATTCATATGAAAGCAGTTAACTTTTTTGCATTGTTGCAACGAAAGTATTTGTATGAGGAATTCAAATATGCGCTTTTTTTCTTTTTTATGTGCCTTCTTTTCTTCCCCTTCCCCTTCTCCCTCTAAGGACATAATGTAACGCATTAAATAACAATACAACGGAGTTGACAGTTGTCTTTCTCGGAACATAACCGTCAAATATCGAGTAAAAAATATATTTAACAATATATAAAGTATTAATGTTGTATAAACGAACATATAATTTAACGCTTTGAGTTTATTATTCGCACATTAACCATCATCACTACTAATGCATTTTGACAATTCAGATAGGCGCTATATACATAAGTAATTACTTATTATGTTTTTCTTATTTTTATTATTAATAACGTATGCTTCACAATTAATACTTAACTTAGTAATTTTGTTTAATTTTTCTTTTCAGGTATCAATATTATTTATTAATTTTTGTTTTGTGTCTGTCAGGTTACACAGCTTGTTTACCTCTTGTAACATGGGAAATTACCTCGGCTAACAAATCTATAGATTATCTATTTTCGAGATGAAAAGTCTATACAAAAGTACTGACGAAACAACTATTAAACGCCTATTTACGTTATTGTGAACTGGAAAATATAGTTTTTTAATTTTTTTTATGTTTGTCTATTTGTCTGTATTTCTGTTCCGGCATCAATTGAAAACTACTGGTGGTATTTTGATAATTTTTTTTTCAAACAAAGGTCTTCGGATATCGTATATACTATGCTATATGAAATTGCGGAATTCCACCCCTAAAGGGGTGAAAAAAGGGTAAATATGGTTTTAAGATTAACAATTGAATCTCCAAATTTAATGTAGCAAAATGAAAGATATTTGGTACCAATAATAAACGTAACTTACTGGAACTAATAACCGAGAAATTTTAATTACTAAATTCAACCCCTAAGCGGTTAAAAAGGGGTGAAAATTGTGTTCATGATTATAATCATATCTTTGAATTTAATAAAGTTTTACAAAATATAATGGGAACCAATAATAAACACACAAAAACTATAAACAACAAAATCATCATATTTAGAAATTCAACCCCAATGGGTGAAAAAGGGATAAATATGGTTTGAAAATTGAGTAATTATATCTCCGAATCTAATAACGCGCAGTAAAATACCATGGGTACTAATAATAAACATTCAAAAACTACCAACAAAAATTTTATCATTTTGCAAATTTCAACCCCTAAAGAGGTGAAAGGGGTACCTATATATGGTTTTAAAATAAAAGTTTTATCTGTGAAAATAATCTATTATAAGAAAAGATATTGACCACCAATAATAAACATACTAATTCTACCAACCACAATTTTTCCATTTAGTGGAATTCAAGCCATAAGCTGTGAAAAAGGGTTATAAGTATATATATTTTTTAAAATAACTAAATATAAAGAAAAGAAATGTTAGTAATAATAAAGACTTAAACACTAGTAATCAAACTATAATCATTTAGTGAAATGCAATCGCTAAGAGGTTAAAAAGGGGTGAATATGATTTTGAGGTAATTAATGCAAATTATGGAAACCCCAGAACAAAACGAACTGGAATACTTCTTCATTGTGTACTTCAGCTGTATGTTGTGTAGTGTACACATTACGGAATAAAATAGTATGAACAATATGTAGGAGTTTAACCGCATTAATACTATTATGCTAATTAAGAAAATGTTTAACAGCTAGTATTCGCATTATTTACCTATATGCTCGTAATATTTTAAGTAATGATAGCGTAATGCACGTCTGACAGCTGAAATTGAAATAAGCAAAGCCTCGGGAAAAAATTTGAACCTTTTTCCAACGATATTTTTGTTAAATCGCCAATACTGTTTTTTTTTATCATACGATTTTTTTTTTGGTCGAAGACCTTACATCACCTTATGTTCCGAAATATTTTACAGAAAAAATATTCGATAACATTGAACTTAGCGCAGGGAACCATCTGTTGGTGAATCTAGGAGTTCATACCAAACGAATTCCCACCAAACCTCGATATAGGCTTACATAAGTGCCATCTAGCGACTTTTTTGTAAACTTTGCATTTAGAGGGAAAACATTTATTGAGGTACTGCCACCTGCGGAGGAAATATAAACTACAAGAACACTGTTTGAATCGATACATAATTGAAAAAACCTACATTACCCAAAATAACCTAAACTTCATTTACCCTAAAGTCATTTGCCCTACAGGCGTTTGCCCTAAAGGCATTTGCCCTACAGGCGTTTGCCCTACAGGCATTTGCCCTAAAGGCGTTTACACAAAATGTTTGATAATCCCATTCGGACCAGGCTCCGGCATTTGCCCTACAGGCGTTTGCCCTAAAAGAAGTTTTTCGACAGTCGTTTGCCCTACAGGCATTTGCCCTACAGGCGTCTGCCCTAAAAGTTGGTGTGGTTTCGTTAATCCAAAACATAAGTGCTTGCCGGCGTTTGCCCTACAGTCGTTTGCACTAAACGGCATTTGCCCTAAAGTCGTTTGCCCTACAGGCATTTGCCCTACGTTTAGGGCAAACGCCTGTAGGGCAAACGATGTGTACCCATGTCACCGAGGTGTACAAGGTCAAAAATATGCATTTGGTCCTTAAACACTAATTTCATTAAACCTGATTATATGAGTGATGATTTAAAACAAATACAACTGTAATTTCAAAAAAATAACTTTTTTCCCTTTCAAAATGAATACTTTTTTATCTTTTAAATGCCAATCATTACTTTATGACAAGGGTAGCAAACAAATACATTAACATGAAACCAGAATTATCACGCAGGAAATAAAAATATAAAAATAGTACAAATAAGTGAAATAATACACACCTGTGAAACTCTCTTAAAAGTAAAATTCAAACCAAATATTCAGTCTTGCCTTAGCAGACGCTGACCCCTCTGCTCTGGAGCGTGAGGTGCGAGGCACAACCAAGTCTCTTCTAGAGATATTAACGTGGCAGAGGTTCCCCCCCCCCACATCATGCCGAAGGTTCCAGTCAGTAAATGATTCGTCGAGAATTTCTGGTGCAAGGCCGTTTATTGTGCCCAACACAAATCACCAAATCTGGCCCCCTTGATACACATGACAGCTGCCCCATAAGTGCCAAGTGTTAAAGACACGTGTAACTGACGAGAGGCAGAACTGCCTGCGACGATCTTGAAGACTTCCTGCCATGCCGGCCGCACAATGTCACAAAGAGGCGTCTGTAGACGGACTGTCGGAACCTTCACCTTTCAAGACAGGGCGCCTGTAAACGAACGTTATGATCAGCGAAAGGCAGGTGACGGCAGCGAGTGCGAGCAGGCTCTTGCAGCTTCCGCACCCTCTTTTATCGCATATCTGGCCGGGAGGAGGGTAACCAATGGAAAGTATGAGTAGTGCTGATTGGTGGCACATGTTGAGTAGGTGGAAAGGGAGGGAAAGAGGCCTTGCCTCCCACCCCAGGCGAGCCTCAATAGTTCAAGGTAAAGTAGCAGCACCGAGCATGGGGTGTATTGGGAGGTGACCATGCAGCTGCCTGCATCCGGATGTTAATAGAGTTGGGCGGTCAACACCACAGCCATGAAGAGAGTGAAGAGTAGATGGGGAGGGGGGAGGGGGCAAAGGAATTGAAGTCTGTTAGTAGTTGCATACGTGACACGTGTCATCTCACTGCCAAAACATTAACTAACTGGTTAACTGGTGCCCAACATTACTGTCATTTTGATAAAAGTCAAAAATAGTTCCCGTGAATATTATCTTTAGATAAGTACGAGTGTGGGTTCGTCTAGGAGTACCAGTTTCACTTTCATGCCTTCAATTCACTTTTATTACTACTGTAGCTGCAAATCACTTGGTGTATTTTTTATGTTGTACTAACCAGCTTCAGTTTGCACCAATCCTATAATGCCATAATATTCACTATCCTGCCTCAGAATGAAGAATGAATGAATGAATGAATGAATGAATGACTGTACGCATGAATTAAAAGAGTTCAACATACAATCAACGAGATCATTAGAGACTGCTGAGACAGAAAATGGTGAGATGAAGTCATGACAGAAAGCATTAATTTGTTGGAGCAAAGAAGAAAACCACAAGAAAAACCATAACAGCTCAAGGCATCCACCATGTTTCCCACTTATGAAAAAACCAGGTTTCACCACACCTGCAACAGAATCCTAAAAGTAGTGTTCTAACCACTCCAACACCAAGGTTTTCATCTCTGATGGCAAACGATTTTGTTTGATAAGGATTTACGTCATATGGTTATGCACACAAGCTTCAAAGTTTTGAGTCTCTGCGAGGTGTTGGTATCGAAGCCATGGCCCTTGCCAGATTAGCAAGACGCATAAACGACATTGGCCCCCAAGATTAACGAGCACGACAGTGTGACTGTACCTTCAGCAGGGCAGAGGAGAACAAGTTGGACGGTCCCGCGATGAAGAGCATGTTGTGGTTGGGGTGGTACGCCAAGGCCACCACCCCCTGAGGGTAGTACTGGGAGAAGTTGAACACGTGGTTCTCCTGGAAGCCGTCCGTCGGGGAGACCAGGTACCCCCGCAGCTGGCCGAGGTAGTTTGTTACCAGCAGCTCGCACGACCTGCAGGAATTAATCGCACGACACACAAGAACTTCAGAGCCCAATGCTTTATGAATAAAAGTAATAGACTCTTCCAAATACTCTTGATCCTCACTATAATGAGCCCTTTCGCAACAACACATTTTAAAAAAAGGTTGTTGCAATAAGGTTCAGCAGAACTTATGAATATGCATAAAACTAACACAGTATGCCATAATTTCCATATTCATTACTTTTAATTTTAAATGTAATGTACTAAAAAGTGTTTAAAAGTATATTTTAGTCTATTCCATTTTAAAAACTTAAAATTATAATTTATTATTTTTAGGTAAATGCAAATAAACACAATTTAATCCAATACTCAGAAATAGGTAAGCAATATGCAGAGTTTTGCACATGGAAAAATATATTGGTAGTTACCATTTGTGTGTTTTAATCCTGGAGTTAAGGAATATGATGGAGGCAATAGCTTGGCCGTGATCAGTATTCTGAGCATCTTGCTGGAATTTTGGCTGCAATAAAAAAAAACTTTCAACATTAAGTGTCAAAATTTAGTGCCTGAATTAAAGTGTGCAACCACAATAGTATTAATGCAATTTCAATGTAAGCATTACAGAAGTATGCACTACACCTATGTATTCGTTACTGCACAACATGTAAAAATAGCAGAGGCACCACTCAATATGCAATGGAAATAAGGCAATAGTGAAAATAATGCTCACCACTTAAGTGCCTCATTCCTAAAGGCTCTCTCAACCTTACAGCCACCTTAATTACAAGTTTCAAACATGCAAAATAGCTACAGCAACATGAAAGTGACTAAACTGTAGGGGTATGTAAATATTCATAAATACAAATACAGCACTATTAAAAGAAAAAACCAATATTATTCATATTCAAAAAAATTAATTCTGTATTTGGATAATCATTTTTTAATTATTCACATGATTTTGAAAAGTTAATTGTTAACCAGTTTACTTCATACATGCATTAAAGCATCTCTATTTATTATAATGATCTGCCTAATCTAATGCAGAATATCCCTTCTTTAATTAGGATAACAATTAATAACTTTACAGTATAAAAAGTTATTTAGTTCAATAAGTACCATGTCAATTTACAGATATGTATTGATTTGTGTGAAGGTAAGCAAGAATAAATTTCTACAAGAACCAAACTACATCTTCAATTTTAGATGTAGTATCCCACAAATATGTATTTTGAAACTATTCAAAGCCTTGAAACTACTGTCCGCACACCCTTACGAGACTCACGGGGTATATATTGAAGAGGTTGCTGCCTAGGAGGTCGTAGAAGGAGACAGAGCCGTTACTATGGGAGACGGCCAGCATGCTGCAGTCCGGGCTCCACGCCAGCTTCCTCCAGTGCGGGACTGGGTCTCTGGGGACTGCCACCAAACAGGGGCCCATTAGAACCCCACCACAAAACAAGCGAGCCCCAACGCCAACGTCATCGCGTCCCAAAATGCTACAAGAGTTCCAAGCGAAAAACACCAAAACATGAAAAACATTTGACATTAACAAAACAGAATGCAACATCTTGTGTTATTATTCACACTTCAATCCAGCAACGACCGAAGGAACAATTATTTACAACATTACGAAACTCAAGTGACTGGCTCAAATGTCAATAGCTATTAAGTACTATTAGTTTAAATTTTCTTCAGCCCTCAGCTTCCTAGCGGGAACTCTGCTTACCAGATAAACTTCATAATTTTAACAAAAAACTCAATGTATAGATTAGTGCACTATTTCCTGGACAAATCACAGCTACCAAAGATGTAAACTACATTTATTTTAATTAATAGCACTGAATTGTTCCACCACAGAGTAGAGAAATAGTTGCTATCATTTACAATGCACCTTTATGCCAAGGATTTTTCTTCCCTTCCCTATGCATTTCATTGACAGCAGAAAGTAAAATTTTACTGTTGGTTCCACTGTGGGTTGGTTGGTTGCAATGCAGGACAAGAATGAGAGGCAAAAGTGAAACTCACCCCTAACTATCAACCCAGGTTTCTAGGGCTCACAAAACAAACAAATAACAGCACATAAGGAGCTCTCAATAAATTCTGACTTATTAGTTTACCATATAAAATATAAAGTTCTATCCATACATAATAATACTAAGTGTTATTGGGTTGTATTATAATCTGAATATTACACCCAAATATTTTATTATTGTAAATCACTAAAAAATGACACACAGACAACCTGTGCTTAAATGGCAGTTTTTCACAATTCTGGTTTAGACATTTAGCGTAGACTGCGAACAATGATTGAGTCAATGTAACATAATTTGATGGAACACGTGACTCGTGACACAATACACTATCTTTAAACAGTGACTTGGACATAAATAATACCTGTAGCTCTGCCCACAACCGAGCAGTACTCATCTCGGGAAGTGCGTATCTCGAGAGAACTTTCCTGCAAGATGGCCACCACTTTGCCACCCTCCCCCACCGCAAACTGCCACGGCAAGTGGTGAAGTAAGAGTCTGAAAAATGTGTTCGTTCATCAAACAACTCACAAATTATACCTAGGGACAAGATTATGTAGTGAATTGTGATAAAACCGAAAAGCATGTCAAAAATACCGCATAACACCGAAATGCAAGTTACATCATGGAATTTAGTAGCATTTAACCAAAACTTAATTCAAATTAATAAAAAAAAGGAATTTTTTTTAATGTTTGAAATTCAAGGAATGCCGTTATTTCAGAACAAAAAATTGTACCAAAGTGCATGGTTCAAAAAAAATAATTTAATTTTTTTTATTGTACATATCTTACTGAATCAGTTTTAAAACATAAATAGTTAATTATTTATTTTTATTGTTCTGAATGTATCTGTTTTAGACATATTTATTAAAAATTATTTTACCAGACAAATGCAACATATAAATTTGACCCCTATTTTGGTGGAGTAAGTATTACAAAAGAGCTTTCATAAAAACTAAAAACAATAACACCGAAATCCTCTGTTTTAAAAACGAAATTGGAATAAAAATAAAACCTTTAATATCTTGTCTCTAATTATACCACAATCAACACTGTAAGAAAGAAATCGGTTACAAAAGCCAACACCGAGCCTCAAGACGGGTTAGCTACCAAGTCCGGGTGGACCTACCGCAGCATCAGGTTCAAGTCCGAGGAGAGCTTGCCCTGGACAGATGTATCTGATGGGACTTGGTGAAGGAGGAAGGCTCAAGCCCGTGACGGGCTGTCACGCCGCTGGATGGTGGTGACAACTTTACTACTTCTCGAGGAAGGATGCACACAAAAAAAAAATCTAATATGGAGTGTGCAATTTCATGGAACTCCTTAAGTTCAAAAATGTTTTTAAATAGTTTTGTTTTCTAAGGAGATTCGAAGTTATGGCCACTATTTAAAGGCAAAGTTGGCATTAGTTTCTTTGGCCATTATTTTACTTGTTTATGTTGGCACTGGTTTGTCAATTTTACATTTATAATTCTATGTTATTTTAGGTTTATTGCTTAATTTAACATTTTTTTTGTGGTTTATATTTGTTTAAAGTTGCCTGGTGTTTTATTTAAATTTGTTTTATTTAATGATGTCATTACTGTCCAGTGTCCGACAAACCTCTTGAAGACCATTGAAAACTGACGCTCGTGTTTCAAAACCATTGTGACAACACTAAAAGTAGACTTCCAACTAACACCAGACTGCATTATTCTCGTCAGAGCTAAAGTGTGTATAGTGGAAGTAAGCGCCAATTAGATCTCAGGTGGGTAGGTAAATCGTGAATGATGTGACTATTTGGTTACGTTACATATAGTCTCTAGGTCTATCCCCAAGAAATATTGCTGTAATTAGAAATTATTCCCTTTAACATAATGCTTATAAAAATAATGCATGCTTAAAATGATGACTTCTATTTTTTTTTTTTTTTTTTTTTTTTCAAAAATATTTTACAACTATTATTTGTAACTTGATGTGTATTTAGAATATTTACAAGTTAGTACCGAGATTCTGTAGTGTTTTGCCCTTCAGGAATGACTCACGCAAAATTCTGCACACACATGAGTTGGTACAGATTACTTATTTATCTCCCCCTCCCCTCTACACTCCAAATCATTTTCCATTTCTGTCCTTAAAACATACTTCAAAACAGTGGCATTAGCCTGATAGCAGTGAGCAGCACAGATATTCCAATGCCAGAGAGCTCCATGATATTAACATTGGCAACCATGCAAAAAATTACCAGTGGCATGAAGTGGCACTATATACATTTTTTTTCTTACAAGTTACATAATGTATTTCATCATCTGGCAACCAAAATTTTTCACTTCTGTTATGAAATTTGAAGCACTGGAGGTTTATTTTTACTATTAATTTGTATGATGATAAAAAAAAATTATTTTTACCATTACAATGTTGGTATGGTAAATAATAAACAATTCAAATATTATTATACTGCACATATCTTCTGCCTTCTATTGGACTGGTGTGACGACAACGGCAAATTTGTCGCTAAAAAATCATTATATTGTCCTATACCTATTGGTCTGATGTCTTTGCTTCTAATTATTACTTTAAAAAAGTATAAATTTTATAAAATTTTTAACAAGCTTTTCACCACAATTTCACTTGCATGAACATCAGGATAATGTAATGCCAATTTTATTGAACAAAAAATTTCTTGCATTTAAAATAAAATTTAAAAAAAGAAAAACCTACATTTTTTTCAGTATTTGTATGTATGTTTCAATTTATTCAAACATAGCAAAACTTTAAAGAGTTTATATTAGCAAGTTATGCAACTTTTTATTATCATCAATTCTCTCTTGTATTCATTAAAATGAAAGTAAGGAGGAAACACCATCACCACAAAGTCATGGATTTGGAGTAAAATGAGAGGTCTATAATCAAGCTTGGTAATCACCTGCATATGTCTACAAAAAAATAATCTGGAATTTGTCAATAAAACTTGTTTTTATCAAGCCCTGGTTTACTTGTAACCAAGTCCAGGTCTTTCTCAGATTTACTTTAAAACAATAGTTTTTTTTTTTTAATTTTAATGAAGCAACTAAATAAAAAAAATGACAGTTTTGTTAGACATAAATTCCTTATTTGTGCCTAATTGATCTTTTCCTATAATATGTATCAGAGACTAATAAACTGATAAACAAAGCCTGCTTTTTACAACTATGCATACTATACAACTGAAGTGAAAATAACTGTTATTAAATAAAACCACCAATATCTTTTGACTATAGTTTGGCTGACGCCTTAGGCGCCAAATTGCCCCGTCCTCAAGGTACTATGACTACCTCACCACGGCATTTACTACAATGTCACACGAATCAGACGTGAGAAATGTGATGTGAAACCAGTAAATATCCAACTATAATAATCTAGACGTTAACTTTTATTATAGTAAAGATTAGCTAGACACTAAAAATTACATTATATATAGGTACATTAAAATAATATTTGTCCTACTTTAATTTCAAAAAATCTTAAACAGTAAAAATTGTTTGAGATTACTTATGTCAAATGTTCTATTGTCACTATCATTTGGCTATCACCAATCTTTTCAGTAATCAGCCTGTGCTGTCCAAGGTACAAAATAATATTTCAGAAAAATTAAAAAATTAACTACCTTAGGATTTCAGTTGAAACAGAATTTCTCCAGCTGAGAAACTGCAGTAATCTTTGTGGAGAATACGGTGATGTGGCATTATAAATGGCATCAGTAGGTTTTGAAAATTTCTGTAAAAAAAAAAATCACCAGCACATGAAACATAATTAATAACTATCTACCGTAAAATAGTCTTGACCCGAACACTTAGTTATGGTTTTTGGGTTGTAGGTACGTTATAGGTTAAGATATTCAAGTATACCCTTTACCATAAAATATAGAGTGTTTAATTTATTACATCCCACCCTTATTTAAACCTCTTTAAGTGTTACGTAACAAAAGAGCACAGGTCAACCATCTAAACCGGTGCTGACCAGGACACTGACCTAAATAACACTACAAACAAGAAACTAACCCTCTACATCAGCACCGGACACGCTAATATGTAAAGCAAACTGTTAATTTAATTTGTTATGGGTTTCAGACTGATTTATGATATGAGGAAGTAAGGGAGCACAGAGTAATAAAAACCAGTTAGTACCATACATGAAAATAAAATTATAATGGATGTAAAAAAATGAAAACAGATTACATTATAATGTTAGGAAACAACTAAAACTGCAGTTTTAATTGACAATATAGCCATCAAATGAGTATTTAAATTTGAAGGACACCAAGCATTCGTTCTTGTAGTTAAAATCTGGCATTTCGAGATTGTGCTCAACTTGGTCGTAATCAATGACACTTTTGTCCTCCGGCTCCGCCCACTTAAAAACGAAGATATTTACATCCATGTTTTGGGCAAATTGCATGAAGAGTCAATCAGGAACAATTTCTTCCCCCAGCCCCACAAAGCCTTTTAAACCTCTTTTGCCGGTGAATTTCACCAACAACCAGTCCCAAACACTTGGATACTGGAAGACAAGTTCACCATCGGGAGGTCCTTCAATGTCCAATAAATGGAACTCATCAGAAGGGTCTTTCAGCATGAAGTGTCCCTCCTCAATAGATGAAGACAGAAGCTTTTGAATCTTCTTCCCCTCTTTGTTTGGCTTTGTAGGCTTCGATCTTACACCGCTGGTCGAAGGTTTCAGATCGGCAAACTTAATGTATTGTGCCGAAATGCTGAGACTTTGAGCAACATTTGACTTTATCCTTCCTCTTGGGTTTGTTGTCACCAGTGTTATGGCGGATATTAGAAAAAAAGTCAATTACTACCTCTCCTACTAATTTCCTTGGCTTGTTAGGAGGTGAATCCTCAACTTGGGTTTCTGGTTTCTTTACCAGTTTCCTCTAAACGTGTTCTATCAAGTGGACTAATTCTATAGGCACGAAACCCAACTTCTAAGTTTTTTTGCTGATTAGGCAATATCGCCTCGCAGAGCTTTTTAAGGAGAGGTGGTAACAACTGTTTGAGAAAGTTGCTCAGCCTGCGGTCTGATTGCAGTTTCCATTCTAGAAGAATCTGACTCAAAGCTCCCTTCAACAGCGTAAAAAAAGCTAGATAAAAAGCTATGCCGAGGGGTTGCAATGAGTATGCTGTGTTTGGGGGAAGACAAACAAACTTGCATAGTTTCAGTACGTCTTCAGAGAAGTGCGTTGAAAGGTTGTCACGAATGAAAACTTTGTCGTCTTCACAAGACTTTGCCCAAGGCAAAACAATGGTTTTCAACCAGTCCAAAAATGTATCCTCGTCAATCCATTTGGATTTTGACCGGTTGTAACGAGCCCCAAGCAGGCCTCCTGATACCTTAGTGTCAGTTAGATTCTTTCTGCCTTATAACAGACGTAAGGTGGTAATAACTCCCTACTTGCCATTCCCGCGAACATGAGAGAGAAACAGCTTTCGAACTGTTCAAAATCCGCTCTCAGTATTTTGTACCGCGTTTAAAAATACATTTTGATGATCCAGGGTCATTACTCAGGTTGGTTTCATCGTAGTTTAGCATGTTGGCTGGGGGCGTATTGCCAATAGTCAATTTAAGGTTTTCTAAGTATTTTGAAACATCATGGCACCTGACAGCCTTCTTTCTCCAAATACATTTTCACAACAAGGCGTATGTCAAGTCGAGTGAAAGGAAACCCCCACTCTGCTACCATGGCTGCATGAGAAGCAAAAAACCGTTCTTCAGCTTCTGAAAATATTAGCTGTTTGCCGTGAGAACCTTTGTATTTTCCAGAAAAATTATCTTTGGTAAAGAATATTTCTTTGCAGCAACTCTTAAGTGATAATTTTTTTTGTTTTTGATTTCTTGAACAACTTTTTGCAAATGTCCATATTGTTCACTCTTTTTCATTCATTTATAAAACATATTTGATAAATAGATAATAAATGTTTAATATGTAATTACTGTAGCTGACCTAAATAAACCAACCCTTCACACATTTTAAAAATATTTTTAATGCAGCTTAACCAACATACGTTCCCAAGAGTTGTTATTATTATATCTAACCTAACTTAATGAACCAATAACAGAGTAAATTATCTGATGTAAAATAACTTAAATAACCCAATGCCATTATACAGAATTATTAGAAAAAATAAAAGCAAAATAATAATTTTAAAAACTGTAAACGTGTTCTAAAGTGATAAATTATCCATAAAACAAATTTGAACATGATGTTTTTGAGCTCTGCAGATGTTCCAGCATTTACCTCATAAAGAGAATTTTGAAATTCCTTCAAGATTCTCAGAAACTCGCTAATGGCCTGGGCCATAAAGTTGACAGTAATTGTGGGGTAAGAGCCTCTACAGCTAAAAAAAAATGATTGTGCCTCCACAAAATGATTATAAGTAAAAGAAGGAACAACTAAATATCCATTTTTATTTTAGTGGTACCCATACAGTAAACTGTAAAATTTTCTTATCCATATCCAAGTTTAAACCTTGATCCTATGGTATGATCCTATACCTATACAATGATCCTGGGTAGGTACATGATTCTGTTTTAATTTAGTTCATAGATCCTTGTCAAAACAAAAACTTTTGATATAATAATAAATTATGATTGTTAGTTTAATACAAAAGAAAAGATTTCTATAACTTACAATTTGTTTGTATTTTAATATTATAGTTTTTGTTTGACCAGCAAGACTCATGTACCCATCATATCACCAGGATTCAAGTGTTTAACTTGGATACGTGATATTGAACAATTGCCCAGTAAACTATTACTTCAGATTTTTATATGCTTTTGTTGGATGCGTTCCTGTCATACATAATTAATTTACAAAATGATCAGTATAAATGTCAGTCCCTAAAAATTCAAATATGTATTTTTTTCGGATAATTGCCGAATTCAAAATTGTGAGCACCTACACCATAATATTCCTAGTATAGTATTAATACAGTTATAATAGTGAAACGCAGTGTGTACTATTAACCAAAACTTTAATGTAACCCGCAATATTTGTTTACTGTACTTCATGATTAATACAAAATATGTATAAAAACTTAAACTCACTACAAACTCAGGATCTTGTTTCCACTCGGAATAAACTAACAATTCATACAAAATACAGTCATCGGAGACATCACTAGTTTCATTTAACATCGCCATAACCTTTACAATTACCGCAATTTCATTATAATTTTTATTAGTTGGTACCAAATATTGTAATCATATTCAACGTTGGTCATATTACAATATTTTTTGTTAGTACTATATTGACAACATGGCAACATCTGTATCTATACAGCCATGAGTAAAGCCAGTGATCATTCAGTGGTTACTCTTTGGTTAACATTAGGCTACCCAATTTTTGACGTCACACAAGGCTCCTCTAATTCACATAGTCCGTTATTACACCTCGACACCTCCTCTCTGGAGGGGAGTGCAACGCGACGAATACCAACCGCCGCTGGTGAGTCGATTGTCACCTGTGTGACAATCGACTGTGTGATGATTATCGCCAGTGGATCATCAGCGCTCGGAGGAGGCACATGCAGTTCAGAGGACGCAACCCGAATCATATCAGTGTGTGCGCATTGCAGATTCCTTCATCACCATCTGAGAGCCTCCACCACTCCTGCCAGCTGCTGCAGCCACATGGCAATGTCACGCCCTAAAACGAGTCTCTGCTCGCCCTGCGAAATGGCCCACAGGCACAAAATCAAGGTCAGTTGGCGCCCCTAAAAAAAACATTTCGAATGGTAGAGACGGTAGGACAACAATTGGCGCCCAACTCGTGTGGCCTTCATTCTTCAAATTTTCGAACTTTCAAATTTTCAAATATTTGTTAAAATCCTAAGTCCGAAGCAGGGCGACACAGTAAGGATAGACGCTTGACGCGCTGGGACAGGAATCTGGCGTGCCAAGGCACGAAAAGGCAGGCAAGGATGATAGTTGTCATGCCGGGATCAAGTTGCTGCCGGCTCGCCGAGCTTCGGCCGCAAAACACCCGATCGAAGATAAGATTAACGCTGTCGACACATCGGGATCAACAGTATCGTGTTACAACATCGTACCGCAGGAGCATTGTTTTTCTTCCACCCACCCCAATCCCCCTCCCCCCTTTACAGGGTGAAACCGAACTTTGCTGATGCTGCTGGCTCTGGTGGGATATCGCGCGACCACACGATGTCGCATCTTCCCAGGGGCGAGAAGCGAGTGGACATAAGACATGTGGTCGGGAGATATGGGAGTTGGCCCTCTCTGCCATCTGTGCAACCAAGTGGCCGCTCGAACTGAACAGCCACGGATATTGCCGGGCACAGCATGCACATTGCCATCGACATCGAGGAGGTGTGCGGTACAGTTGCCGAATTCAGTGCCAGTAGGACAGTAATGGACAGTTATGCCTGCGTGCCGGACATGTCACTAATAGACATAAAAACCAAACATCAGTTAGCCAGTGGAGAAGGATACGGAACACCAGTATGCGGGGTAGTGCGATGTTGACGAGAGTTAGGTGAGACAGCTGTTTGCCACGAGTGTGTACTAAGAAAACACTGTGTGTACATGACCGCAAGCGAGTTCCTGTGCTTCCGCGATGGATTGTATCTGTGTACCATATGTGATGAACGAACGATGAACGCCGCAGTCGAGCAACCAGTAGTCATTCTCCGCACTAGGGGCGGCGGATTAATTTTACTGGAGTTTGAGGGTCAAGCTCATGACAATCCATGAGTATTCATCGGCGTCTTTCACGACAAACTCACTCGGCATTCAGTACCAGTGGGCGGATGGGTAGAGCACGTCAGTGAGCGACTGTGCGGCGAAGCCCAGACCTGGTGGGCACAGTCAGGTGATTATAATGTAATATGGGATAAATTCGTAACACGATTAGAGGTGTGCTTTGATGAACACTGCATATGCGCGCACTGTCAACAAACATTATTTTTCTGCACTCAGGCACCTTGAGAAGGGGTGGAGGCATTCATTCACGACAAGGTGCAGCTACACCGATGCCTGGCAATTGGAGGACTAGTGAGCGACGTACTACACATCGTTATCGAACAGCTGATACCCGAGTTGTAGCTTTTTTGCGTGGCACTGCCTATAATGACATAGAGACATTCCTGGCAGTGGCTTGTGATGTAGAGCAGTACCTGCTGGCAGCAAAACCAGAGCATGAACTTCCCCGAACAAGACCAGCATCTACGCCACTAGCTGTCGTACCACCAGAGGACGCCTTGGCGGTGATAGCATATGTCAGACCCCCGTCATCCCGATAATCGACGACGTTGGCATTAGCACCAGGTCGTAGTGCTGCGCCTGGCCGATCCTGGCGACAACAACAAGAGGAGGATCACGGTGGCAGAAAAATTGCCCAGGAGTAGCGACCACCCCGTTGCAGCTACTGCCTGACTGAGACATATCACTGGCATGCCGAGTGCCTGACCAGGGCGGCCCTGTATGAGTTGTGCCACCGGAAAACGGCCGATAGGGTGTGGTGATGAAGCTGGCCACCCCACCTGACCCAGCCCGTGACCAACTGCCCAGCCCACCTGATATCGGCGGGGCCAGCCCGCATGGCAACGACAGGTCTCGCCCCGAGTCTTTGGCGGGCCCAGTCGCTTGGACCACGTCATTAGCGACCCCGCCAGCACCTTCGGGCGCACATGAACAGCTGTCCTGCCCACCTGACACTGGGGGAACCAGCTTGCACGGCCACAATGGGCCTCGCCCCGAGTCACCGGTGAGCTCCCCAGTTCCTGCTGCAGCCCTGGTGACCCTGGTCGCAGCTGCCTGACCATGGGAGGCACCGCCCCGACTCGGGTGCTTGGGTCCCAATGCATGCAAGCTTCTCCAGATTCCTGTCTGGGGAAATGGGCAGTTCCTGGAGGCATTGGTGGACACCACCACGAGCTGCACCAACATCTCGGCCCACCTTGTCCCCAAGGTGGTGATGACATCAGGTGTGGAGACCGTGCTACTAACCACCAAGGGAGCTAGCGCACTCGCGACCGGGCATGCCCAGGTAACGCTCAACATCAGGGACCATGTAAGTCAGACATATGCTCTAGTAATGCACGACCTGCAAGAGGAGTTAATCATGGGCGCTCCCTGGCTGGCTCAGTTGGATGCAACCATCGAATTCCAGGCCAGCTGCATGTACCTGGGTACCTGTGGATGCTGTACAGTAGACAGAATCATTCGGCCACCCCCTTTCCCCCCCAGTAATATCACAAGTTTGGACTAGCTCTGTCATGGCATTCCAGTAGAACATTTGTCGTGTATAAATGGATGTTAAGTAATCATCCACAGGTATTTGCAGTGGCAGACCGGCTTTGGAGGACAACCACTACAGAGCACAACATCCCCCTTGTGCCTCACACATCCCCTTTGAAGAAGTAATCGGGTTCGGGCCCCGAGAGCAAGAGACCATACAAGTGCAGATCAAGGAAATGCTGGAGAGTGGATTAATCGAGCCGAGTACCTCCCCCTGCAACAGTCACATCGTCATGGCTAATAAAAAGTATGGGAATCTGAGGTTCTGTGTCAATTTCAAGCTCATAAATAGTCTCACCATTTTAGCACCTCCACCTCTTATTAATATAACTGATGCCCTAGCTGGGCTTGGAGATGCTTCCATTTTCACTACTCTGGACCTCAAGTCGGGGTACTGGTAGGTGCTGGTATGCCCCTCTGACCACCCCAAGACTGCCTTTACAGCCCCTGATGGCCGGCACTTTCAGTTTTGCGCGATGTCATTCAGACTGATTGATGCCCCCACGACCTTCCAGACCATGATGGTTCACATCCTGGATGGGTACATTGGCAAGTTTGCCATGGCTTACATGGATGATGTGATCATCTAGTCACATTCATGGGAGGACCATGTACAACATCTCGCCCTCGTCCTTTAATGGCTCGCCAGGCATTGGCTTATCTGAGCCCAACAGAAGTGCCACATTCGGGTGGCAGAAATTGAGTTTCTGGGGCATGTAGTCGACACCGAGGGTTGCTGCCCGCTTCCGAACCAGCTGGCCCTCATCGAGTACAAACAGGCATCCATTACATGGAAGCAGTTGCAGAAGCTTATGGGACTGCTTAACTGGCTGTGGTCATTCATCCTGAACTTCGGAATGATCACTACACCCATGATCATCCTTCTGTCCCCCAAGTCAAAGTTCCGGTGGACGGAGTCCGCGGAGCAGGTGCTCGGCCGGGTAAAACAGCAGTTCCGGGAGTGCTACACCCTGTCGCACCTAGACTCGAACAAACCCATCTTCGTTCAGATATATGCCAGTCAGGAGGGCATGGGTGCAATTCTTTACAAGGTGGAATGCGATGGCAAGAGGCGAGTGGCAGAGTATGCCAGCACCAAGTTCGGCCTCGCAGAGCGGCACTACAATGTAAATGAGCACGAGTGCCTCGCTGTGGTGTGGGCCTTCAAGCGCTACCGGCACCACCCTGCGAACAGATAGCCAGTGCCTGCGGTGGCTGGACTCTGCCCAGGGACGAAAGTCTAAATTCACCAGGTGGGCACTCATACTGTAAAGTTTTGCTTTCAGCATGGAGCATGTCCCTGG
Organism: Bacillus rossius redtenbacheri; assembly: GCF_032445375.1. Taxonomy (NCBI): domain Eukaryota; kingdom Metazoa; phylum Arthropoda; class Insecta; order Phasmatodea; family Bacillidae; genus Bacillus; species Bacillus rossius. The sequence goes on from NC_086332.1 coordinate 36,757,126, forward strand.
GCGGGAGAACCAGCTGGTGGACGAATTGTCTCGTCACTCCGACCCGGCCATCACTTTCCAGAACACCCAGGGATGGGAGGAGCTCCTGTCCCTGGCTCGTCAATCGACCAGGTATACCATTATGCAACCTCCTGCATCTCTCTATGTCACCCAGCAGGCGGGCACCGTGGCCTTGGTAGAGACCCTGCTCAATTTGGCTGCTGTGGTAGCGCAGGTGCAATTAGCCCAGCGAGATGATCCCGACATGCAAAGGGACCTTGCTGCATGCAACGAACGCGCATTGCCGCACCAACACAGCTTGGATGGAGTGCTCCAGATCAGGAAACCTGGTGACATGGAGATGTGGCAGATTTACGTTCTCCCCAGCACACGACCAACAGTGCTTCGGTACTTCCTCAATCATGAACATGCGGGTAACTCAGGGGAGGATCAGACCCAGAGGGGTATCCAGAAGCAGTTTTACTGGCCCGGCATGGTGCAGTACATCCGCGATTTGTACGTGATTGCCAGCTCTGTCAAAAATGCAAGACACGTCGACCAGATAGGGTCAAGCAGCAGTGCCCCAGGCGGCCGGAGGAGCCATTCCACACCATGGCCCTGGATCTCATGGGTCCCTACTCCCGCACATATCGTGGCCAGTGGGGACTCACCGTAATCACTGACATGTTCATGATGTGGTCAGAGGCCTTCGCTGTCTTTAACGTACAGCCAGGCACAGTGGAAGCCCTCTTCGGCAACTACGTCTTCTCTCGGTATGGGTACCTGACACTGCTAACGGATAAGGGGATGCAGTTCACTCGATGGCAGTGGAAAGCCTAATGCCACAGGGGGAATATGGAGCACCACACCACCCCAACCTATCATCCCCAGGCTAACCCAACAGAGCACCACAACCAGGACATAAAGATCCATATCACCTTTGTCTGGGGGATGATCACTGAAAGTGGAACCTCCATTTCCCCGAGCTTTTGTACTGCCTACGGCAGCAGACCAAAATGGTCATGGGCCATACCCCCACTGAGTTGCTCTATGGTCAGAACCTCACCCTGCCTGGGTTGCTCCGAGTCGCAGGGGCAGCAGGATCCATCACCTGGCCCCCTATCATTGACCTTATGGAGGAAGCACGGCAATGCCAGGCCAAATTCCTGCCCACGCATACTTCCCAGTCACCAAATCCCCTTGCACTGCTGGCATCCGGATGTATGCCCGATACCACCATCTATTATCAGGCAACAAGAGACTCTGTGCAAGCCTGAGCCCCAAGTGGGCAGCTCCCCAGGAGGCACTACAACGGCTGGGACCCACATCATACTTGATCAGACTCCCTAATGTTAGGCCGACGAAAATCCACCGGGACGACCTGCATCTTGTTTCAACCCCAGGAACCTGTGCTGCCTCAGAAGAGGGCAGTAGAAACGCCCATTGATCCACCACCACTCGCCTCACACCCCAAGCCGACCAGCATCCAGTCAGTGATGGTCCCATGCCTAATTCAGATAACTCACCCTCTAATACTCATCCCATGTCCCCATCCAACCATCAGACACCTATTACTCACCCCACATCTCGTCTGAGGGGTGCGATGCTGCACAAGCTCGAGAGCCTGATGGACCAGCTGGACCCCGCATATGTGTCAGTAAGACCATACGATGGGGATGACCACACTACGCCCAGTTCCAGGTTGGACCCCCTGATCACAAATCCCTGACGAGACAGACGTCAATTCCCGGTCCAGCTCGCCAGGGTGGCCAGGCTGGGAACAACCATTGTGGCCATTGGACCTGAGCCTGGACGGCTTGTCGTTTGTAATAATCGTAGAGGAACCGGAGCAACCCGAGGCTGAACCACCTCAGGAGGATGGACTCATGGACAAAACCGAACCTCAGCAGGCAAACCCGATCAGCACCCCGAGGGCAGGTCAACCTGAAGAGCTAAGATGCTCCACCCAAATTAATGTAGTCCCACACCACCTTGGAGACTACAAAAGGCGATGGCCACTTGGGAAGGCGAACTGAACACCAAACCCCAATGCACCCCACCTTAGCTTGATGGCCGTTCTCCCGCCATACATATCGGGGGAGAAACATACCCTGAGGAATTGCATGTGGTAGGGAGCTTCGAGGGTCATAACAGCCTTGTTGAAGGGGGGGGGGGGTTGATTTGACATCGCTCAAGGGCTCCCCTGATTCTCGTTGCCTGTTATGCCACCTCGACACCTTCTCTCTAGAGGGGAGTGCAACACAACGAATACCAGCTGCTGTTGGAGAGTCGATTGTCACCCGTGCGACAATAAATTTTACTTGTCTAACAGTAGGGTTAGAATCTGCGGCTGTCTAGTGGGCCTAAAGTGTTCATCGTTTACCGCGGGGATCTGGGTTTGATACCGTGGCTGGGGGGAGGGGGAATAAGGAGGAGAATAGGAGGTCACTTCTCGATTTTCACATATAAGAACCGTAGGCATTACCTGGACGATGCTATTAGTTGGTAGGTTTTCTCATAGACATTCCAGTTTCCTCGCACTTCCATTTTAGATGTCGCTCCATATAAATTTCACTTATTTTCGGCTCTGAAGGCCATAGACTCTCTTCAACACATTTCAAGCGCAATTATGGTGGCCCATTAATGCTTTTCGTGTTAATAGCATTCTCTCAATTAAAATTTCAAGGCCATTAATGTTAAAGAGATGCTTAAATATTAAGATCTTAAAGGTTTCTCTCATTTTATGCAAGTGTTAAATGGTGACTTTATTCAGGACCATGTATTGATAAAAAAAATTTGTTTCATTTGTTTTAGGATCTTCCTGTTCATGGGAGACGATTTAGAAATACATTCACAGATGCAGAACTTCAAGAACTGCAAAAGTATCTTACCGAGATAAATGAAAGACTGTTCGTAATGACAAAAATGCAGTGTAGGAAGTTTGTGTATGAATTCGCAGAGGCAAATGACATTACTCATCCCTTCAATCAATAAGGAAACGAAAATGGCAGTAGAAAATTGGCTGAACAAGTTCATGAAAGATTTCAACTTCACTATGAGAACTCCTGAAGCAACATCCATTGGGCGCATGATGGGATTCAACAAACCTGCAGTGGATAATTTCTTCACAGTGCACAGAAACGTTCAATTAAAGAATGTATTTTCACCACAAACAATATACAATGCAGCTGAGACAAAACTGTCAACTGTGCCGAACAAGCAGCCTAAAGTCATTTCTCCAAAGGGCATTAGAGTTGTGGCTAAAGTTGCTTCTGCAGAGCGAGGCAGAAACATCACTGTTGTTTGTGCTATGAGTGCTAAAGTGCTATAGGATTTAAAACCATTGCCAGTGGCCCACAGAACAACCACGACAAGGAAAAGAAGTATAGGATCAGCTTCAGTAATAACAAGCTCACCAATTAAGAACATGTTGTTACAAAGAGATAGAGAGAAGAAGCGGAAAGAAGAGAAGAAAAATGAAAGAAAAACTAAGAAAACTGAAAAACTAAGCTCTGATCATTCTGTAGCAAAACCATCAAGCCAAAATAGTGTTTCTTGCCCTGCATGTGAAGAAGTTTACGTGGAACCTCCAGATGATGTTAGGATTCAGTGTTCCACATGTTCTGAGTGGTGGCACGAAAACTGTTCCAATTATGAAGGAGGTGGTCGATTTGTGTGTGACTATTGTATCAAAGTCGTTCAAATATGTTACAATATATCTTCTTTACAACCTGCATGTTGTTTAGTGTACTATATCTATAAAACTATTGTTTACTTTGTCTATAAATATATATATTTTTGTTTCGTCATCTTACCCAATTAGGTTGGTCAATTTACCCCACTCCTGGGGCAAGATGACGAATGTGCTAACTAATTGGTTTTTTGTCAATAACTTCGGAACTACGCACATTAATAAAACCTGGTACCATTTTTAGGTAGAAAATAGTACGTACTTCGTATTGGTACCAAATTAGATATAATATATGCTTATTTATCTGTTAAAGGCCATTTCAAAGCTTAACATCGTCAACTTGCTCCAGTCTCCCCTAAAGGTGCGAATGTTTGCGTTTACGATGTCGAAGATCAAGATATAGGGCACATACGTCAGATGCCTGGTGGGATCCCCACGTAACTTAGAAAGTCACAACTTGGAACAATCATAACCTAGAATTCTTGAAAAACACATAACTTAGAACTGTCCTAAGTTAGAACGATCATAACTTAGAAATATGCTACTTAGAAACATGGTAATATAGAAAATCATGACTTAGAACTTTCACAACACACAAATTATAACTATCATAGCTTAGAACTGTCATAAATTAGATACATGTAACTTATTGACATAAAACGCCGAAATACACAACATAGCAACGTCAAAACTTAGACAATTATATCTTGTGTGTTTCTAAGTCATTACAGTACCCCATGCCTGGTCATCCGTTCACACGATACGCCGACCCATCATGCAGTGTTTTCGTCAGCGATACTCCTGTGTGGTACTTAAAATGTTAACGCTCTTTGCTTCAAGTATGTATTACCCACCATATCGTGGCAACATCCGTCCTTCTTCCCACTTTCGAGATATCTATGTGTGACCTCGCTGGGAGTTGACACGGGAAGAAAAGTTACCACTATAGTGGAAACTATGTTAATTATTGAAAAATTTACAAGTTAAAATATTTTAAAAATTGCCATTTACATCAGGAAATGGGCAATATTTAAATGACACTTATTATTATATTTACAAACTATGTTTTACTTTAATGGTTAGCGGTAATATTCCTTTATCTTTAAAGACACAACTTAACTCTGGATGGAATAAATATTTCTCTTGTATAATGCTTTCATGTATTATAAGCTAAAGATGCAAAGATCAACGTCAAATGCCTCTTAAACTACGTAGGCTGAATATGAATTTAGTTTTATAATCTCCCCACATGGCATGCTTACAGCCCAGTTTACAGATGTGATTCAAGTAATCTACAGTTTTTAAAGAACGATTTTATACAAAGTTGAACGAAAGTCTTATCGTCATTTGGACTCGAAATGATTTCAAACATGTCTACATTAGCTTTTTTTTGGGGTTTTGTGCCGCTATCACTACCAGCGGTCATTGTTAATGTTAAGGATATCTAAAGTGAAGATAAGAGCTAAGTTGAGGCTATTCTTTAGGGGTTTTCTCCAGTCGGTGGGGCTTCCCAGCCACACTGTAAAAATAAACTGAAATAAACAACACTCTTAAAATTCACAGAGTTCTATCCACCACTCAGTTCGTCATTATTTAGTTGGTACTGATAATAAGTTTTGATAAACAATAACAGTCGTGGCAGTATAAGCAGTTTACGACACACAATTAGATTTTATTTGACTTCAATCGACAGTTGTGGGTACACCAATCCTCGATTGCGAGCAGTTCGGACTCCTTGCTTTAGGTTCCGGAATAATTTTCTAACCGACCAGCTCAGCACATCTGTGACGTCAGTTGAACAAGATCCGCAGTCTGTGACAGACTTTCTGATTTTTGTTTCCATCGCGTCACGTGCATGAGGTCACTGAAATGAGCATCAGAATTTTTTTTGCGATAGATGGTCGATGTGGTGGTTCGTTTGATTTTTTTTTATGATTTTGTTTACAAAATGTATCTGTGAATTATTTGACATGTGTTTAGCATAGTGATATTTCCGAATTCCTCTCAAAAAGTCCATAAAAAATACAATAAACATTGATGGCAGTTTCTTGTTTTGTGCGTATGTACGTGTGTATTATATATAGAACTTAAACATCATTCATAATACGTATACATTATACATAATACTTATTTTTATTTGTCGCGTGGTAAAAATCGTGTGCTAACAATATTTTGATATTTTGCAGTCACGCCACCCCCATCACGATCTTGTGGTGTAGAAATAATGAAAGATTTTCAAGGCGCGGTTACTTTCACACGATTAAAGTCGCATTATGGAGAAATTTACAAATATATTTGTTATTGTATGTGAGGATTCAAATGAAAACTTTCATTAACAATTAAAACTATTAGTAGTATGTTTTGGCATGTCCGGGCACAGGCTCTCGCAGGAGGAGCCAGAGGAGCTGACCGCCATCTTGGATTGTAACGTCACGGCGGCCATCATGGAAAGGTGTGACCTTGACCTTTGACCTTGACCTTGAATTTGACCTTCAACATTTGCCAAAATTGACCAAAATTTGCCCAAAAGTCCTCAAAATTAACCAAAAATCGTCCAATTTTCAATTTGTTTTGGAAAAAAATCCCGCCAAAAATTCTCAAAAAATTCCAAAATTCAAAAAATAGGATTTTGAAAATCCTAAAAAGTCTTTTTGCCTTAGAAACCACGAAAATTCATAAAAGAGGCTAAAGCATCCATGTCTACAGCCTCCGATAAGCCTCTGACGTCATCTAGGATTATGACCGCCATATTTGATTACGACGTATCCGTTGCAATTATCGTTACGTCCACCATCTTGAAAATCTTTATTTATTAACCGATTTTAATGAAAAAAAATTAAAATTTATAAAAAAATTGAATTAATAAAATTTTAATAAAAAATATTTAAAAACATAAATTTACGACATGGAGCTAAGAGTCCCCGGTTTGAACCCGGTAAGGGCAAAAAATAATGGCGATCTGTCCTTCCCGCATGGTGGCTGCTGGCAGACTGACCTCCCACCACTTTTTTAATAGCATATATTATATCATCAGGTAGTATGATGTCATGTCTGCCATCATGTCTTCTTTTTCTGGAAGCCATCATCATGTTATCATTGGCTAGAGTGCGCTGATGACATGTTAGTTAAGTTCTTACCCGCTAGAGTGAAGTAATCATTTATTATTACTGTGACACCCGCCATCTTGAAATTTGGGCACCATCTTGGAAATCCATAATTTTTATGCTAGAAATGAGGGAAAAATTCTAAAATTCAATAAAAAATTAACTCATTAAAGTAATGATTGATTCAATCGATTTATGTCCATGGTTCGATACCTGGATGATGCAAAACATTTAATTTTATGTAAAAAAATTTCAAAAAATCATATTCAAAGCCATAAAAGTGACTTAAAATCATCTACTACCATAATTCTATAAACCATTAGGACCGTCATCTTAGATATATGTTTTTATTGACTTATTAGTTCGGGAAAAAATCCAAAATTCACAAAAAAAAATCACACCAATATTTTAAATATTGAATCTATACTTGGTTCGATCTCTGAACGAAGCTAAAAATAAATTTAATTTAAATACCAGAAAAGTGTAAGGTTCGAGAAATAAAACACCGCAGATTCTTTTACAACATAATATTTATTACATAATTTCTATTCTGGATCACTTGCGAAAGCCAGCAATCTTATAATCATTTAGCCCTGCATAGGCGCGAAAAACTAAATCTTAGATCCAATCGGTTTATACTAGACAGAGACCAACCAGAACCTTTACAAACATAGTCCTCCTCTTCTTGGCAGAGTTTCTGGATACCGTGTTTAACAGATTGCTTCACATCGTCATAACTGTAAATTGTAACCGTAGATATCTTGAGAGGACTTCTTCTCTAGGTCCTCGAACGGATACGATTTACCATATAAACATTCCAGCCACAAGTTATAATTTAAAGGTACGTACGTTTTACTTCATCAGTAAGCTGATTGATTATGTTCTACCTGATATCCTCAAGAAAAATAAAAATGTCTTTAACAAATGCTCCAAAAGGCTCCAAAAGGATCCAAAGGCTCCTAAAGGCTCCAAATGCTCCAAAAGGCTTCAGTAACTCCAAATGCTCCAAAAAGCTACAAATACTCCAACAACCTCAAAATGCTCCAAAAGACTACAAATGCTCCAAAAGGCTCCAAAAGGCTCCAAAGGCTCGAAATGCTCCAAAAAGCTACAAATATTCAATCGGCTCCGAATGCTCCAACAGCTCCACTTCATTTGGCTCCAACTGATTTAAATTACTTTTTTATCGAACTTGGCATGATTACTTGCATGTTTTTATTAGTATACATTGTGACTGGCAGTGGTGACGTTTTTTACACTTTTAAGTTATAAGTTTTATTTAGAAATCAGATTTCGAGAAATGGTAGATACCACATTGAAAAAATATTAATTTATCTTCAAGTTTATACACATACTTTTAATTTAAGCCATTATTGTATGTAGCCACCTTCCCGCAGTTCTTTGAGTATGATGGATATTTCTTTAATGTTCGAATAGTTTCCTGCACAGAGCGAACCATGTAGTAGTCTTAGCCTGTCAACCAATATGTTATGATCTTCCCATAAGGTATAATCAATCTCTTCTGCTACGTTCTTCTTCCTTGCATGTTTATAATAAACATAATTATCTCTGGTGTCTTTAGTTTTAACGCCAACCACAAGGTCACTTTCGTCATCGAGCCAGTGATAATCACAAGCTTGATCAGGATAATTAATTTTATTATGTCGTTTCCATCGTTTTGGTCTCAAGCCACCATCACAGTCTTCGCTCTTGCATGCTTTTGGTGCTTCAGCACAGTACTCAATCATGTCAGCCTTAGATGTGCCAGCACAGTCATCGATTATGACAGCTTCAGATGTGTCACCACAGTCTTCAATCATGTCAGCATCACAAACTTGATCAGGATAATTTATTTTATTACGTTTCTATCGTTTTGGTCTCAGACCGATATCACAGTCTTGGATCTTGCCTGCTTTAGGTGCTTCAGTACAGTAGTAGTATGTAAATGGGGCTACTGGGACAGGCTCCAGGCGGTGGTGCCGATGCCGGTGTCCGCCATCTTGGATTGTGACGTCACGGCGGCCATCTTGGATGGTTGTGACCTTGACTTTGACCTTGACCTTTACTTGTGACCCCCAAAAATTGTCAAAAATTGCCAAAATTGGACAAAAATTGCCCAAAATTCCTCAAAATTCGCCAAAATTTCCATTTCTCTGGAAAAAAATTCCGCCAAAAAATCTCAAAAATCTTGATAAATTAAAAATTTCTCTTTTCGAGGGAAAAATTTCCGTTTCGAGGGAAAATTTCCCGTTTTTAGTCCTTAAAAATCCCAGCGGCTAGAAATGTCCATATAGATGCTTAAGCATCCATGTCTACAGCCTCTGATAAGCCTCTGACGTGATCATGGAATATGTCATATTGAATAATGACGTCACCGTTGCAATTATCGTTACGGTCACCATCTTTAACTTTTTATTTATTATCCGATTATAATGAAATTTTTTTTAAATTTATAAAAAAAATTCAATTAATAAATTTTGATAAAAAATATTTAAAAAATAAACAGTTACGACACAGAGCTCGGAGTCCTCGGTTCGAACCCTGTGAGGGCAAAAAAAAATAAAAAATGGCGATCGATCCTTCCCTCACAGTGGATGCAGGTAGACTGACCCCCACCACTTATGTCAAAGTATATATAACGCCATCTAGTATGACGTCATGTCCGCCATCTTGTCTTCGTTTGCTGGAAGCGATCATCATTGTATCGTCGGCTAGAGTGTTCTGACGCCATAGTAGTTTAATTCTTACCCGCTAGAGTGCAGTAATAATTTATTATTACTAAGGTTCCCACCATCTTGAAAATTAGGCGCCATCTTGGAATCGTGTAATTATTTAGCTAGAAATGCGGGGAAAAGTTCCAAAATTCATTAAATAAATCACCCATTAATTTACATATTGATTCGATCGATTCCTGTCCTCGGTTCGATACCTGATCGATGCAATAATGTTTAATTGTATGGAAAAAAAATAATTTTAATAAATAATGATCAAAGTCCTAAAAGAAGCATAGTTTCCAAATCAACCATCATCCTGTAAGCCAGTACGACCGTCATCTCGGATATTTGTATTTATTATCCGATTTTAATAAAAAAATACTTAAAATTCCTTAAATAATTCACTCATTAAAGTAATGATTGATTAGATCAATTCCCATCCTTGGTTCGATCCCTGACCGATACCAAACAACTTTAATCTAAATATCAGAAAAGTGTCAGGTTCGAGAAATAAAACACCGCAAGTTCTTTTACAAACATAATATGTATTACATAATTTCTATTTTACTACACGAACACTTGTGAAAGCCGGCACTCTTATAATCATTTAGTTCCGCATCGGTGTGAAATGACTGATTCGTAGCTCCAATCGGTTTATACTAGACAGAGACCAACCAGAACCTTTACTGACATAATCCTCCTCTTCTTGACAGAGTTTCTGGATACCGTGTTTAACAGTTTGCTTCACATCGTCAGAATTGTAAATTACTGCTGCCGATGTCTTGAATGCACATTTCTTCACTTTGTCAACGAATGGATACGGCTTTCCATATATACAGTCCAACCACAAGTTATATTTCAAAGGTCCGTTTGTTGCTACATCATCAGTAAGCTGATTGATTATGTTCTGTCTGATATCATCAAGAAAATTACAAATGTCTTTCGACTCACCTAACGTATTTAGATAATAGTAGTCTTTCAATGTTCCACGAAATGCAGACTGCGCCAAGTAGAAGCCATTATCATTCACCTGTAGAGCACCGATCACAGTCTTAGGTTTAGTTCCATGTCCAGATGCCATAGCAATCGGTTGCTGCGCATCTGTTTTCTTGCTTGTACGCTTACGAGTCTTCAATCTAAAGCGAGGAGTTGAAATTTCTGAAGGTAGTTCAGCAGTAGGCGCACGGACTTCACCTTTACAGTTTTTCGCATGTCGACGCAAATTATCAATTCGAGTAAACCATTCATAACACTCATCGCAGCGAAACTTCATGCGAGAAGGATTCTTTGTACATTTACTCCTCTCATGTCTCCGTACATCATGAGCAAATGCAAACGTCATATCGCAGTAGCTGCAAGGATACCGCGGTGATGAAGACGAGCCTTTCAGACTCGATCCAGATACTGACGTTGCCGCCGTCGTACCATTTCCAGGCATACTCTTATGCACATCAATCATTCGCTGTTGTATAGACAGCTTTACTTTCTGCCGCGCAACAGGTCCTTTGCATGTCTCCAAGTGTTGCTGCAAATTAGCATTTCTTGTAAATTGCTTACGACATTTCTCACAGCCAAACATTTTTCGATAAAGGTTCTTGGAACATTCTCTCTTCTCGTGTCGTCGAGCATTGCTGTTGTTTGAGAAAATTTTGTCGCAGTAACGGCACCGATGTTCGTTAGTTGTTGTCAAATCAGCAACCATTTAAGCCTCCATCGAGGGCGAAACAGCGTTCGTCGAGGTTTCCTGTACAGCCAGCACTACCGGCATTAAAGTCTCCTCTGCTGGTGGTATCCTGACTATTAAAGTCTCCTCCAGTGTTGACGTCGTCGTTGCCAACGGGATCTGCTCCACCATCGTCGTCACTGACGTCATGGTTCCCGTAGACGATGCTACAACCTCCATCGAGTCCGTCGTTAAAGTCGGTAAAGATGCCATCGAGTTCGCTAGAACAGGTAATTACGCGACTTATGCACCAGAAGAAACAAACTAGGTGATCCGTACACCGTCGACGACAGTAACAAATTGAGCAACCCGCTGTCAAGGACTCGCTTATTTACATGCACCGGATGGAATAATACGCTAGTCAAATAAAGAACCATTTACTATAATACTAGAGTCAAAACAACATTTAAAAAAGAGGATCATACGATCGAAAAAATTCGATGAGATGTTATACGTTCGCGTCTCATGAATTCGATCTCTCCAATATATGCTAGGCTCCAAGAGCTACAATTTGTGCCAACAGCCTCCAATTGCTTCAAAAGGCTCCAAAGGCTCCAAAAGGCTCCAAAGGCTCCAAACGGCTCCAACTCGCAATGCACGCAAAGTACGTGCAATACACACAATTTACGCGCAATAAATGTAATGAACAAACAGTACACGTAGGAAACGAAATGAAGAAATAGTACACACAGTAAACGGAACGAACATGTAATATTCACGCAATTGACGCACGGTACATGCAAAGTACACGCAATGTACGCAATGTAGGTACGCAATATATGCAATGTACACACAATGACTACGCTTCGTTCGCGTAGGACAAGCATTTAATGAAAACGAAGAACGTTTGGACGGAAATTATATAAAACGAAAGCTCATTTAACGAAAAGGAGGCGCATTCTCTCGTTTATTCAACCTGGTAGGATGCGATCTTCAATGATAAGTTAGGATATAATGTCTCCAACAGTCTATGAATCCAACAGTTTTTATTTCCATTAGCCATTGGCTCCATCAGTCATTGGCTCCAACAGTCATTGGCTCCAACAGCTCCAATTATATTTGGCTAGAATGCTACGAGACTAAGAGACTATGAGCCTACAATTCTACGAGTGTACAAGACTCCTCCAACTACCTTCAAGTGTATAAAGCTCCAACTACTCCAGCAGCATTATGTTATAAGATTACATGACTACTTGTTTACGTAGCTACAAGTCAAGTATTTAAGGGGGCTCCCATACAACAAACGTGAAAACAGAATAGAATTTCACAAAAGATGTATTTCTGTTGCCGCTATAACAAGAAATACTAAAACAGAATAAAATAAATATTTAAGTGGGGTCCCATACAACTGACATTATTTTTTTTGCCGTTTTTATAGATAATGGTATGGAACCCTTCGTGCGCGAGTTCGACTCGCACTTTGTCGGGTTTTTTATGCCACATCACATAATTACTGCGATTCAAATGCTGTTCGTGAAATTCTTTGTTCACAGTTTTTGATGCGCCCTGAAAATCCAAAGCGCCAAAGCTAATAAACGGATCCAATTCAAATGAACGATCGGATCATAGTAAAACCCTTAAAGACTATTTTATTTAGTAAAGGTATCAACCAGGTAAAAAGAAAAAAAACTTAATGACACAAATGAAAAATCTCGTAGATAGAACTATGAAATTTATCATACAGCTAATTGAACCACATACATTTCTCGGTTTATATTTAGAATAATCAGTATTTTGGCAATAAATTATTTAGTTAAAATATGCCGCTTGATTAGTTATTAAAGATACGCGTTTGCTTCCTTATTAACTTAAATACGGATGTATAACGTTTAAATACTTCTTTCTCACTCTTACTTCTGTTTACTCGTGCAGTGTTGCAGTTATCAAATAACAAATGTTATAAAGTGATTATCAGCCATGAATTGTGAACATTATCGTTTGATAATAAAAGGGGAGTGATTTTAAATTCCATATTGACGAGGAAAAAAATTATTCCCTGTATATTCACATGTAACGTACAGAGCAGCAAGCCTTACATAATGGAGATGAGCTAAAAAATTCCAGAAAATGGTATATAAGTTTCAGTTCGTAAATAAACTAAATTCTGCTATAATTACTGTTAAAGTATTAAGTTGTTTATTTACTGGAAAAAATAACGTTACATAATCAGTTAAATAAAATATATTACCTAAATAATAGTCACTACTTATAAAACAATCAAGCTTACCAGGTGAGAATCAGATACTGTTTTCCGTTTCCTCCGCGTCACGAACTTATCCATGTTGATGTTTGCCAAGAAAGCAGAAGACTGGCGCACACGAGAGCAAAACCACTTTAAAAAAAGACTACCTGAAACCTATAATACTGTCGTTTCAGAGGACAAGGTAGTGTGGGTAACAATGGGGAGGAAATGCTAATGGAACGCTACCCTAGCTTCGTCCTTTGGAATGAACGGTTTCTAGGAATTAAGGGTTTCAAAGTTCTCACTGGAAAACTCCACACCATGGCTTTCGCAGAAGGGGTAAGGGAAAATAACTACGGAACTCGAAGGTAGGAATGTAAAGCATGTCAAAGTGTCTGTCGCCGTTGTAAATAATAATCTGATATATATGTTGTGTACACCATTAGCTTTAAAATCACGAAGTGGGCCCCCCCCAAGGAGGGGCCAATTAATTATTCCAGGGGGGGCCGGGGCCCCCCTGGCCCCCCCGGGATCTACGCCCATGAATTTGGTCCTCATAGAACAAGAGATTATCTTCTACATACAAGTCAATATGAATTGGCCAATACGGATGACAACTTACCGGAACATGCGTTTTTTTGTAAGGCCATCCCGTTTTCACTAGTTTGACTACATCCTTTAGCACAGGGTCTTCTGCTAGTTCACGTCGAAATTCAGTTTTTTGTGTCTCACTCATTGGTAGATGTTTACTCACACTATGTACCACTTCACTCATGTCTTCATCATCTTCATCTACTCCATCCTTGATGTAACCTCGTGACAGCAAATCCGCAATGTGCATAATTTTCCCTGGTAAATAATGTACATCCAGGTGGTACTTCAGCAATTTGAGCTTCAGCCGTAGGAGTCGAGAGGACATGATTTTAGCCACAGGTTTTTTCATAATAGGTACCAGTGGCTTGTGATCAGTTAGAATTTCCACATTACGGCCATAAATAACGTAATGGAACTTTGTAGTAGCAAACACAATTGCCAATAACTCTTTCTCGATTCGAGCCCAATTTTTCTCACTCTCAGTTAGGCTTCGTGACCCTATGCAATAGGCTGTCCATTTTGAAGTAGGCAGCACCCAAGGCCATTCTGCGACGCATCGCACTGTATCGTAAGAGGTTTTGCTGGATCAAATATTCCTAAGGCTGGCGCACTACTAACAGCAGATTTGATGTCAGTAACACAATCAGAGTGGCCTTTAAGCCACTGCCAGGTGACATCAGCCTTTAACAGTTCTCTCAGAGGTTCAGTAAGTTTTTCCATATTTGAAATGAATGGCCGCAAGTAATTAACCATTCCGAGAAACTTCTGTAGCTCCTTCCGATTTTGTGGATCTGGTAGGTGTTGAATAGCTACAACTCTATTAGGGTCAGGTTTAATCTGGTTTTCAGAAAACACATGTCCGAGAAAACTTACTTCTGGTATCTTATATTGAAGTTTCTTAGGGTTAAATTTTATATTCATTTCTCTTGCTCTGTTTACAAGTTGCATCACAATTTTGTCATGTTCTTCTTCAGTTTCTGCTGCAACAAGAATGTCATCAAAGTAAACAACAATGCCTTTAATGTCGCTAAATGCACGTTCATTTAGTTCCTGAAACTTCTCAGGTGCACACGATATTCCAAATGGTAAACGTAAGAATTTGTAACATCCCCACGAAGTCGAGAAAGCGCACAGGTCACACGAGGTCACGTCTAGTGGTATTTGCCAGAACCCATCTTTAAGATCAAAGACTGAAAACAACCTTTTTCCTGAAAGTTTTTCTGTTAGTTGCTCCAGTGTTGGTATTTGGTAATACTCTCTCTTTATTTCCAAGTTAAGGTCTTGGGGATCAAGGCACACCCTTAAAGTTCCATCAGATTTCTCAACTATGACAAGATTGCTAACCCACGAATTTGTCTCGGCCACCTTCTGAATGATTAATTTCTTCTCTAACACAGCTAGTGTTTCCTTCAGCTTAACTGCAATAGTTTGAGGAGGACGTCGTGGTGGGTACATTTTTGGCACTGCATTGGCTGGCACATTGATCTTACAGTCATAGAGAAATTTTCCAAGCCCTGTAAAAATGTCCTCATTATCTTTGATGAAAGTGTTCTTACTCTGTACTTCTTTCTCAGTTAATGGTAATTTTATAGATGTTTTGATGATGTTCTTCTCCATTGTATGAACCCTTTTAACTAGGTTGAGTTGAGCACATGCCTGTAACCCCAGTATAGGAGTTATGTCTGCATCAGTTATTCTGAAATCCATATACAAGATAGCATTCTTCATTTTCATCAGCAGTCATCCCTTCTTGATGACGCCTCACTATGTTTACACCATTAGTTTTACACATATTGGCAAAATTATTCAGTTTGCCACACTTAAAAGATTGTTTTCCGAATGCAAAGCATTTATTTTTTTCATGCTGGAAGTTGCATTGTTTACATTTCAAGTTGCTCCCGTGCAATTGTTTACTGGTCTGTGGGGAATACTTCGGCGACTCTTTGTTCCATTTAGCCTTATGTTGCACTGTGTTAACTGCTACAGAAGCACCCCACTCGGGCGGCACAGACGACTTTTGCGTTTCTGTAGACTGAAGGCACTGAAGTTGTTGATCGCTGATTTCTGCTAGCTTCGCTAAATCACATGCTTTCTCTAAGGTTAAATCTTTGGTTCGCAGCATTTCCCTCTGCAAAGTCTTGTCCCGCACACCCATGAAAACACAGTCTCTAATTATTCCATCTGTTTGGGACCCAAACTCACAGCTGCGGAGCAACTTCTTCAAGTCCGTGATGAACTGCTGAAATGGCTCACCTTCCTTTTTTGTTTTCGTGAATAGAGCACAAATCGCTCATACGGAACATTTCTTTTCTCACTAGCATACGTATCATATGCTGCTATCACCGCGTCGAACTGTTTTCGATCATCATCACTTAGGTTAAAAGTATTGAAGACTTCCACCGCATCTTCACTGACAAGGTTAAGAAGTATTGAAGCTTTCACTTCCGAAGGTTTTTCCAACTTCCCCGACGCCAACATATAAATATCAAAGTTCTGCCTGAACTTCCGCCAGTTTTCGCTAACATTGCCCGATAAATCCAACGCACTCGGTTTATTTGTGTCCGACATTGTCACTGGAATGCCACGTGTCACACTGGAATGCCCCGTGAGCGAATTAGCACTGTATCCTTACCGATTATGCGGGAAATGTTAGGTCCGAGTCACTCGACTGCGCCATGTTTTGTTTATCCTTTACCTTGTTTTCATGTATTTATTAAAACTTGTTTATTATAACATTTACATGTCACATACATAACTTAGTTCCTCCTTCACCAGTGTCCATCTTGAAACTGCTCTCACCCTCAACTGTCTCGTATTACCAACCTCACAACATACACAACACAGAGCTTATTATTATTATTTGACTGATTAAAAATCTGGCTTGGACTAGAACTCTATATTTGCTTAACAATGAGAGAGTTCGAAAGCTAGCAGAATCTGTTTTTGTATTATTTTTGTAATTTTATATCAAAGAAAACGTGTGGTGGTTTTCTCCGTGTGCTCCCGATTGATCTTGTCAATATTATGATGGTTTTCTCCGTGTGCTCCCGATTATTCTTGCCAATATGTTTGCTCAGGAATATTCTTGACAATATTATGATGGTTTTTCTCCGTGTGCTTGCGATCTTTCCTGTGGTTTCTCCAAGTGCTTCTGGTTATTTCTGAGAAACCGATCTCTCCATGAAGGGATTTTACTCTTAATGATTCAGAACATTATATTCAAGGTTACATTTAATTAGTGAATTTCTGCTACTAAATCAGTCCTTGCAAAATTTTAATCAGGTGGAATTAAAAAAACCAACCATTAATAAGTCAAATAATAATAAGCTCTGAGAAATCTGAGAAACACTAACTGGAAGAACAAACTTCCTTCTACTTGGAGTCTAGCGAAGCCATTCTTTTTTGTGATCGTTAGTGAACATCCCGCATTCCGCATAAAAGAAATAAATATTATTTACCTGCAAGTGACACGTGTCGACATATGTTGATGAAAAGCAGAACTACTTACAAAAAGTACCTTTGCATGAGATAACTTAACTATCGCTGACGAAATATTTAAAAAATTATATTTAAGTAGTGGTTTTTAATTTAAAACTCTTAGTTTGCACCTGCCATTAGTCGTAGAAGCTAACATGTACCCTGGTCCGATGTCTGAAGCTGTATCAAAACGTCATCACTGTAGATACTGTAGCAGGGTGTTTACCTTGAGAAAGAATGCTAAACGACATGAGAGAAGCGAGTGTAATTTGGGTCCTTGTCAAAAACCATTTCATTGCAGTCAGTGTCAGAAATCCTTTGGTAGAAGATATTACTTGGATAGACATTGCAAGACCTGTACAACTAAGATGAATAAAGATAACGAAGCTTGGCTACAACATCGCGGAAGATAATAGAAGGAGAAAAAGATAATGCTAAAAATACTGATCTAGATCATGATAATAATTTAAAATTTAAAACAAACGAAGAAAGTTGTAACCACATTAGAAAT
Source organism: Bacillus rossius redtenbacheri (assembly GCF_032445375.1). Classification (NCBI taxonomy): domain Eukaryota; kingdom Metazoa; phylum Arthropoda; class Insecta; order Phasmatodea; family Bacillidae; genus Bacillus; species Bacillus rossius. Next base: position 36,775,101 of record NC_086332.1, read on the forward strand.
GAAAAGATATTTACACCAATATCTAGTCGTCTCCATGAAAATGTGAAAGATGGAGAACCAGCTGAAGCTTACAAGGCCGAAGGCTTTGATGAATCATCTGAAGCTGGCATGATTGAAGATTGTGGTGACACATCTGAGGCTGACATGATCGATGACTGTGCTGACACATCTAAGGCCGATATGATTGAGTACTGTACTGAAGCACCTAAAGCTGGCAAGATCCAAGACTGTGATGTTGGTCTGAGACCAAAACGATAGAAACGTAATAAAATAAATTATCCTGATCAAGTTTGTGATGCTGATGTGCGGTAACAAGACTCCCCACACAGTAATTCTGTTTATTATTATTTATTTTTATTTAAGAGTAATGAATTATGCTATGTTTATTTTCCACATTTGTATGTTTACAGCTACAGACTAAATTTTACAAACACTAATTGCTCCAGTACGACGATATAATAACAGTTGAAGATATTTATTTTCGAACACTAACCTATAATATTGTTTGTTGTTGTATTTGTTTTCAGCACAACTTTTTAATACTTTTGTAATATCTTTGGGTTCAAGTAGGTTTTAAACTCAATTATTTTTCTTTTAAATTTAATTATATCTTACCTGGTTCTTTGCCGCGGGTTGTTGTCTGAAGGCCATATGTTTTATATGTTCTTCAGCCAATCAGCAGCCGGTTCAGGTCAGGGAGATTAATTAAATTCTAATTGTTAAGAAGAGAATGTAAAATAAGGCGTCTTCATCGTATGGTTGTGACCAATACGCCACTTATTTTGGTGATTGAACATGTAAGAATTAACTTCAGTGTTCTTATATCTATTTAAAAGAATTCACCAGATGTCACATAGTTTTTGTGAGTATTAATTATGACATCATTTGATCAGTTCAGTTACGTATTTAGCGAATACGTTTTTCGCATCGTAAGGGACGTGATTTGGAACATCATCCTGGACATTTATACATGTTAATTCCTTCAGTCCGCACATGAATTTCCAACCAATTAGAAACATTATATGTGTTTGAGTAAATTCAGTTAAATTGTATAGAACATCAACATTTGCAGTTTGGAAAGTAGAATTCGAAAACCAGTGGTCTGATTTAATAGTTTCTCGAAGCTGACCCTGAGTTAATAGCCGTGGTAATAATAAATAATTTTCATGGAACCCTCAAATATTATAATAACTTTAATAATTTTAACAGCCTACACCGTGAATGAAAGCAATAGGATTTAATAATTGTTAATAATAAACTCTTGAATTTGTATTTCTGTGCCAACCTTAATTCATGCAATTGATCCAGAGAATAATCAAACCTCATGACACGAATTTCAAGTTAATATTATTAATAATTTAATTAACCATTTTATGGAATGTTCGCTACCTATAGGTGTTATGGTAATAAATAATAGGTTATCATAGAAATTACATAAAGAGTATCCTGTAAGGTTAATGATTATTTAGTTTTATTAAACCATTCATCATTCTAATAGTATTATTAATATTAACAAAATTAATAAATAAAGACCAGTAACGTTGCACTGACATGATTGAAGACTGTGGTGATACATCTGAAGCTGTCATGATCGATGACTGTGCTGGCACATCTAAGGTTGACATGATTGAGTACTGTGCTGAAGCACCAAAAGCATGCAAGAGCGAAGACTGTGATGGTGGCTTGAGACCAAAACGATGGAAACGACATAATAAAATTAATTATCCTGATCAAGCTTGTGATTATCACTGGCTCGATGACGAAAGTGTCCTTGTGGTTGGCGTTAAAACTAAAGACACCAGAGATAATAATATTTATTATAAACATGCAAGGAAGAAGAACGTAGCAGAAGAGATTGATTATACCTTATGGGAAGATCATAACATATTGGTTGACAGGCTAAGACTACTACATGGTTCGCTCTGTGCAGGAAACTATTCGAACATTAAAGAAATAGCCATCATACTCAAAGAACTGCGAGAAGGTGGCTACATACAATAATGGCTTAAATTAAAAGTATGTATATAAACTTGAAGATAAATTAATATTTTTTCAATATGGTATATACCATTTCTCGAAATCTGATTTCTAAATAAAACTTATAACTTAAAAGTGTAAAAAACGTCACCACTGCCAGTCACAATGTATACTAATAAATACATGCAAGTAATCATGCCAAGTTCGATAAAAAAAGTAATTGAAATCAGCTGGAGCCAAATGAAGATGGAGCTGTTGGAGCATTTGGAGCCGATTGAACATTTGGAGCCTTTTGGAGCCTTTGGAGCTTTGGACCTTTTGGAGCCTTTTGGAGCATTTGGAGCCTTTTGGAGCATTTGGAGTATTTGTTAAAAATATTTTTATTTTTCTTGAGGATATCAGATAGAACATAATCAATCAGCTTACTGATGAAGTAAAACGTACGGACCTTTTAATTATAACTTGTGGCTGGAATGTTTATATGGTAAATCGTATCCGTTCGAGGACCTAGAGAAGAAGTCTTCTCAAGACATCTACGGTCACAATTTACAATTATGACGATGTGAAGCAATCTGTTAAACACGGTATCCAGAAACTCTGCCAAGAAGAGGAGGACTATGTTAGTAAAGGTTCTGGTTGGTCTCTGTCTAGTATAAAGCGATTGGATCTAAGAATTAGTCATTTCGCTCCTATGCAGGGCTAAATGATTATAAGATTGCTGGCTTTCGCAAGTGATCCAGAATAGAAATTATGTAATAAATATTATGTTGTAAAAGAATCTGCGGTGTTTTATTTCTCGAACCTTACACTTTTCTGGTATTTAAATTAAATTTATTTTTAGCTTCGTTCAGAGATCGCACCAAGTATAGATTCAATATTTAAAGTATTGTTTGATTTTTTTTGGTAAATTTTGGAATTTTTCCCGAACTAATGAGTAAATAAAAACATATATCTAAGATTACAGTCGTAATGGTTTATAGAATGATGGTAGTAGATGATTTTAATTCATTTTTATGGCTTTGAATATGACTTTTTGAAATTTTATTTACATAAAATTAAATGTTTTGTATCATCCAAGTATCTAAACATGGACATAAATCGATCGAATCAATCATTACTTTAATGAGTTAATTTTTTATTGATTTTTGGAATTTTTCCCGCATTTCTAGTATAAAAATAATGGATTTCCAAGATGGCAGCCAAATTCCAAGATGGTGGGTGTCACAGTAATAATAAATGATTACTGCACTCTAGCGGGTAAGAACTTAACTAACATGTCATCAGCGCACTCTAGCCAATGATTACATGATGGCTTCCAGCAAAAGAAGACAAGATGGCGGACATGACGTCATACTACCTGATATAATATATGCTATTAAAAAAGTGGTGGGAGGTCAGTCTGCCAGCAACCACCGTGAGGGAAGGATCGGTCGCTTTTTTTATTTGTTTTGCCCTCACCGGGTTCGAACCGCGGACTCTTAGCTCCATGTCGTAAATTTATATTTTTTAAATATTTTTTATTAAAATTTTATTAATTAATTATTTTATAAATTTTAATTTTTTTTCATTAAAATCGGTTAATAAATAAAGATTTTAAAGATGTTGGACGTAACGATAATTGCAACGGATACGTCGTAATCAAATATGGCGGTCATAATCCTAGATGACGTCAGAGGCTTATCGGAGGCTGTAGACATGGATGCTTTAGCCTCTTTTATTAATTTTCGTGGTTTCTAAGGCAAAAATACTTTTGAGGATTTTCAAAATCCTATTTTTTGAATTTTGGAATTTTTTGAGAATTTTTGGCGGGATTTTTTTCCAAAAAAAAATTGAAAATTGACGTTATTTGGTTAATTTTGAGGACTTTTGGGCAAATTTTGGTCAATTTTGGCAAATGTTGAAGGTCAAATTCAAGGTCAAGGTCAAAGGTCAAGGTCACACCCATCCATGATGGCCGCCGTGACGTTACAATCCAAGATGGCGGTCAGCTCCTCTGGATCCTCCTGCGAGAACCTGTGCCCGGACATGCCAAAACATACTACTACTATTTTCTGGGATTCTCTTACCCGGAATGGTCTGTTGTTGATTTTTTTTTTTTTGCGTCATGTTGCGCATCCGATTTGGTCAAAGTTTCAAAACATAACATAAATGCATTACCTACCCGTGGGTTACATAAGGAGTAACTATGAAAAAAACAGGCATCCAAGTAAGAAGAAACAAACAGTTTATATATTAATATTCCTATTACTGATTTATAAATCACTCCAATATAACCTTTTTAAGTAGATTTATAAGAAAGACGACCTGTTGAAGTAATTACCATAGAATATTTAATCGTAAAGTTAGATTATAAATATTATTACATGTATAATTTTCATAGCATGACATCTGCCCAAAAATTTGCGCAAATTACTTGTAGACTGCTATAAAAATTACAGACAATCTCGATCTATTTCATTAACTGACAAAATCAGACCAAGGAGTGGAAATAAGTTTTTAGAAAGAAAAAAACTGGAAAATCGCTGTAACTTCTTATTATAAAAGATATTGCTTACGTTTTGAGTTATTATACCACCTCCTAAGAGTAGGAACAAATACATTTTTGAAACGTTTTTTACATAACACCAAATAATAGCGCCAAAGTTGTAAAAAAGAATAGGAGATGAAAGGCAAAATAAGTTCATGAATCCTTAAGTAGACTCAGTATAAAATCAGTTTGAAATTACTATATACCTCCTAAGTACATTCCAAAACTATATTTTTGATGCGACCAACACCTACTGCAGGGGGTGACCAGAATGAGGTAGCAGAGCAGTATGGTTTTTATTTTCCTCGCGTACAGTGAAGTATTTTTCTCATAAGTGAATCGCGAACAGATCATTAAAAATAATAATTATCTTTTTAAAAATTTTAATTGACGGTAAAATAAAATACATCGAGATATATTTTTCTTTGTTTTTCACCGTTCTGGTTAACTGTGTTTTTCAGTTGTTTTCAAGGGGGGGGGGGAAGAGAGAAATTTGATATAAAAATAAGTATGACCTTACTGTCTTCGTCTGTTGAGATAATGCTGCTCTGATTGTTCGTGTCCCAAAGCGGAAATCACGAGAGCCGGGATTGGCTCAGTCCAGGATTAAAGAAATACAAAAGCTAAGATAGAATAAGAAAATAACACAACTATCTACATAAGATTACAGATATATTATTTTTGAAGGATTATTGTAATCCTTAATGTTTTTCCTCCCCATTTTAGTCAGACATATCCACAGAAGCGGAAGGAATTATTTTTGATTTAGTCTTTATTTAATGCCGGTTTGTATCAAAACTTCACATGAGTGTTTCTTGTATTTAATAACACATGCATATGACTTATTTTAATGAAATCATGAAACAATCGTCGTAAGAAAAAGTATTAAAACATTTAGATATAAACTAAAATTAAAAAAGTTCAATTTCCTCAAGCTAAATCAAGACATTCATTTCTATAGGTAAACGTTGGAGCTCTAAAAGTCTACTATTCCCTGAGATTTCCGCGTGATGATCAATTTTCTTTTTAAATTCAATTATAAATAAAACTAACTCTTTAAAAAAACTGATATAATGGTTATAGACTGGACCCTCCTCTTCGCAAAATTCCGGCTACGGCACTGCGTGAATGGAAATTTTTCGCGACCGTAAACTTCGATAAAGACTTTTTTTTTCGCATCGGCGTGACGCTAGAAAAACGATTAATTAAGTGAGGAAAGTAGTACGCATAAAACGATTGTCCTGTCAGAAAATCACTTAATTGTGCGATAAATAATCTGGAGAGAATTAAGGAAGACCTGTAGACAGGTTAGATAAACGATTTCACGAGCGGTATGGTTCACGAACAAAATGATCCAAACCAAATGTCAGGCTGTATTTGGAGTGAAGACAAGCTTTTTAAGTAGGTAAACACATACTTTTTAATTGTCCTAAGTGCTAGAACCGTAGTAGCGATAAGGATGATATTAGCTCGATGATCGAGCACTCTTTAAAACCTACACGTAAGGCACTTAGCTGACCTGTAATTATTCTTTTGAAGTTATTGTATGCCTGCTATATATATATATATATATATATTAGCGTGCTTCCTCTTTCACTTACGAATTGCATTTTATTAAGAAGTATGGGGATATTGTTTGATCCAAAATAATAATTTTACAAAAATGATGGTGTAAGTATTCAATTTTCATTATAATTGGAGTTGCTTGACTTCAGGTTTGTAGCCACGTCTTCGCCTTGGACGCGGCTACAAACCCAGAAGCCCAGCAACTCCAGACAATGGCCGCGAAAGCCTGCGATCTTTACTTCATTATAATTATCTGTTGTTGCAAAAAAAATATTTGTTCATAATACCAAGTAAATTTTATTTTATTTTCCACTCACCAAAACCAATTGAAAAAAAAATTTGTAAATACACCATTTCAATAATATTTTTAATCAATCATTCCCATCGCAAGAATCCTTCAAGGAATATGAAAACAATATATATACATTTGTGATTTGTAAAGAAGCTAACTTTGATAATAAACTTTAACTATTCGAATTTCTGCAATTATTGAGTATTTCATTGTAAAAAAAAATTGGTTGTCTTTAAAGTCGTTTTACGGACGATAGTTTAACGTGACGTCATAACAAAACATTGATGAAATGATTGCATACTTTTATGAATAAAATTGAATCATTTTTATTGAATTATCACTATTTTGTATGGATACAAAGGAGTGAAATGAAATCTACAATTTAATTGATAAATTTACTTTTATTTGCAATCATTAATTCAAATATGTTTATTACTTTAACGAAGAGATTATTTTAACTATAACTTTTATACATGTTTGCCATTTAACTTCTTCCAATCTGTGTTATTCTGTTAAGGATAGGACGATGATAGGAAAAGTAGGAAACGAATGGGAGTGTTTCAAGTTTAATGTGCCTCGAAAAAGTCAAATTGATTGTTGTTCCAATCGAGTGGAAGAGAGATAGATGCGGCGCAAGCGTACAATGAGCATAACGGGACACCGCGTAACGGGAACATGTGCGTAACGGGACATTTTTTCGTGCGTGCAGCCGGCGTTCATCGATTTATTAGACGTTGTCACGTCAAAAACTCTTGACATACATCGGAAGAATAGCGCATTGCGGTTGAAAAGTCTGATTCTGTCTAGAATAGAATATGTGGGGTTGATTTTTTTTGGCTCGGGCTTGGCTGTGGACGCGCAGAAAATAGCAATGGCGTCAGGATGTGACGTAGTGCCTCGTTGCCAACCGCTTTGTGTGGCGTTGGTGCACGGTGGAGTGAGCGCATTTGAAAGCCGCGCTCAGTCGTTCTTTCCCGCCCATTGTGATCCCTCCGCGACACGCGTCGAATGAAGGATCGGCCCGAACCAACAGGCTTTCTCCGGTCTATCGGAGAATTACTTGTAATGCGTTTGCGCTATGCTAAATAAGTTTGATATCAAATACAGAATAATGATCAATATTATGTAATGTGATTGAATACACTAAGCTACATATTCTTGAAAAATGTAGAATTCGAACTGGTGACGAATCAAACGTCCCATGACAATAAATGTAGTAACAGATGTGTGTAACTGATGCATAGGTTCTGTAGTCACGTGACGCGACGCCAGTGTTAATTGTAACAGGCAGAGGAAGAATGCTAGTTGAGGTGTAAGCATGTCCGAAGCAGGGCAACCGAAAATCATCTTAAACACGAGAGAGCTCCGTCTCGCTGATAGTAGCACACTCGTCTGTTCAGAGAGTGTGCTTGCTACCTCGCTGTCCAGACTCGAGGTAGAGAAGGCGACTGTGCACGATGTACCGGTTTGTTTGTAATCGAATTTATTTTTAAAACAGCAGAATGTTTGAATCATAAAAATTTTCAGTTCCTGTTTTAAGTTCAAGTAAAAAAAAAAGGAAACTTAACTTATATCTATTTTCCCAGATTTTAAAATATATATTCATATTGATATAGCAGGAAATATGAACGTGTTTCTCATATACCAGTACATTACTTATATTCATTCCGTCAGCATGTATCACATCTGCCAACCAGTTTTCTATTTCTTCCGCAAGAAAACCAAGTGCACTCAGGGTACAGCCGAGGGTGAACGTACGAATTCTTGTCGTGTCCGAATTCAAATTGACGTTCACTCTCACTCCACACGCTCTCTCCCTGGGCTATACTCCAGTTCAGTCGCCGGTGAGTTCCGAAATCCACTTTCGGCTGTACCCCTTGCGCATTTAACGCTAACGCATTGTTGCGGAAGAAAAAAAAAAAGTAAAAGGACAATTGTCTGCACAAAAACCAGAAAGACGTTAAGCACTCTGACAGAAAAAATGAATGAAACAACATTTAATTTTTTTTAATTTTTCTGAGAGATTATTATTATTTTTTTAATTTACAACGCAACCTCAACTTCTTTATAAAAAAATACAAACCTTCTTGATTTCAAATCAAATCGGCCTAGACTTTGCGGGACTCTGTACTATTTACTTTTATGGAGTCCCTTTCCTGGAAACTTTGAAAATTTAACTCTTTTAAACACAATTTTAAGCCTACTTGGAACTTAAGTTTCGTCGATGGTTTTACTGATTCATCTTAAGACATTTCAATATTCTTTCCTGATAAATTATCACTTGGGCCAATTTTTTTTAATGATTATGATCGGATACCGGTGGGATCGCGTAATTATACGTGGCACCTAAGTATTTGAATTTTTTTTTCTAATACGAAATCATGACTTGACATCGGCATTGACCAGTGCTTTAGTTGACATGCTGACAAAGTTTTTAATTTTCCGTTTGCCGCTAATGTCCGTGGTTTTAACGGAACATTAGACGGACAAGTGACGGGCGCGGGACCCGGGCGGTCGTCCGGCCCGCCCTGCCTGGGGCCGCCGACGAGGCCGCGAGGGGTGAGCAGCGCCGTCGCTCGTCGTCCCTCGAGTTCGCACAGCGAGGCGGCTGACTCTCTGGCGTCAACAGCGAGGCAGCTCGGACACGCATTCACTGGAGGGTGCGCGGGAGAGAGTAGTCAGAGAGAGAGAGAGAGAGAGAGCAATCCTGACAAGACCGAAACTTCGGATAATCCGGGTAATATAGATAATAAGCGAAACTATCCTTAAATAAGCATACTTACTTTTCATAACGATAAAAAACTATGTATTGTAAAAATAAAAATACTTTTTTAAAACATTATTTAACAAAAAAAAATTTCATCCACTTTCTTCCCGTTTCAAATATGTACGTCGTTTGAATGAAGCACGGTGACGCAAACGGTAATCCTTATTTCCACAGACGAGAGAGCCTAACTCCCGATCGTGCATCTTCTGTTTTTTTTTTTTGTTCATTGTAACTCATGATAACTAATGGTCAATTAGGATAGGTTAGCTACATTATAAATACTTTAAAACATTGTGGACGGTTTATTTGGTTAGGATAGCTACATTAAAGGTACTGTGAAATCATGTAAACGGTTTACTAGCCCTGGATAGCTACATATTAAAAAGTTATTTGCTAAGCAACCATAAAATTATTTTACAGTATTTTTAATGTAGCTATACTTACCTAATATAACCGACCATCCACAATGTTTAAAAGTATTTATAATGTAGCTAATCTATCCTAATCGGCCGCAAAATTTAATGCCACACCTGTTTAAACAATGAGATAGAACGGAAATAAATAAGAGTTTAAAAAAACTAAAAAAAAACACGCTTATATAGATAATCCAACTAAACAATAGAAAATAAATTTTAATAAATTTAATTTAAAAATAGTGTAAAATAAAAAATGTATTTTATTTAAAAAAAACGTGGGGTGCATGGTGTCAATAGTTATAATTATTTTACTGACAGATATGAGTAGAAGGATTATCATTTTGATAATATCTTAAAAAGCACCCCACGCTTTTTTTTAAATAAAATACATTTTTTATTTTACACTATTTTTAAATTAAATGTATTAATATTTATTTTCTATTTTTTAGTTGGATTATCTATAAAAGCGGGTTTTTTTAGTTTTTTAAACTCTTATTTACTTTTTTTTGTTTATTTATAAAATCGTGTTTTTTTAATTTTTTTTAAACTGATATTTGTTCTAATCTACTATTAATTCAGTTAACAATAAGTAACTGTAATTATTTTACAAATTATTAATGTGTACAGCTGTATTGATAGTCAAATCTCGATTTTCGAAGCCATTCAACAATTTTAACGTTATCAATATATACAGTGAGACTTAATGGTATAAGGTTATTGACGAACAAGTGATATCGACCAGTCTTACATACTGTACAAAATTAATGCTTTGAAGCAGGAAAGGATGGGAGTTACGGATTAATTATTACGTGAAGCGTTCCACATTTACGTAACAGGAATTTTGGGAATGATAAGGATTGAGAAAGGATGAGGAAAGAACCTGCTCAATGAGAGTGTATACAATATGTGAGAAAAATTCGGATAGATCGGACTGGGATTCGAACCCAGAGCCTTCCGATTACATGTCGGCTGCTCTAACATCGGGCGCTCGATGTACGATAAAAATGGACCAAAGCGCCCCACGCCTTTTTCACAATAATACTAGTATTTTTAATTCATTATTTTTTTAAGCTTATTTTAAAAATTATTTCCTCAATTTCTTCCAAGTAAAAATCCTTAACTGTAAGTTCCAAATATGTTTTTGATATAACATATGTCAAACTTATCCATATTTTTCGTGTTTGACGTCTTTTATTTAATGAGTTACTGACCTTGGCATACTTTGGAGTATTTGTAACTGCTTGGTGTAGATTTGCAGGTTGGTGTTCGAGTGGAATTTCAAAAATCTGCCCATCAGGTGTAGCTATTGAGGTTATGCATATGGTGTTTGATTTTCCATTTGCTGTTGCTTCAATTTTTTCCATGTTTCGTGAAATCTTTGCATAAAATGTTGTTTTATAATAATGTTAAACTCTTGGTTGATTGGTAAAATGAAACAAAGAAGTAATTGTGTTTCTCTATTTAACGAAAGAAACATCATTTAAAGCCCTTATTTCAGGTTTTTTTCTTCATATTTTTACAAATATAGATAATATTCTCTTCAAGAAAGTATATTGTTCACAATAATCATAACCCACTCTCACTTTTCATTTAATTAAATGTCACAATATTTAGGGCCGATATTATGACCTCCGGCTAAATCTTCAGGTTAGCTAGCCTTGTGTTAGGCTAGCCTCCGGTTAACGAACTAGGGGTGTATTATGACCCATACCTTTGAATATATATACTGATTCAAAGCCCATACTTAGCCTGCGGTTGGCTAACCGGAACCTGACGAAGCGTGTGGTGTAATAATGGGTGTGTTGGTAATGAAATAAACCAGAATTTGGTAACTTTTGTTGCAAGACAGTTTTTTTTTTCTGGTAGAATGTTAGTCAGCTGTTTGTTTGTATTGTGATTCGGAATGTTTACAGCTGCAGTAAAGAAATATGCCGCGAACTTTATCTTGCAACAGATATAATTAAATTAACCAAAAACTACTTCGACGTCAAACCTGCTTTGTATTAAACCATAAAATTACAATTTACGATTCAAAACAGTGTGTTTTCAACTTTACTCTTGTATTGAAACTCATGATTTTGTTAGGTTATATAGTAAGCCAAAACTAACGAAGTAATTCTATACAAACAAATAAATAAGGATGAAATTTATGCTAGAGAACACTTATTTATTTCATAATAAAATAATATAGACCCTGTTTCGGGAAAATACTTGTCGATTTTCATTTCACTGGTTTAGGTTTCATTTTTGTACTAGTAGTTTCGTGTCACGTATCCAAATTAATCCGATCGTGATGGAATTAGTTTGTGGTATAGGATGCTTGCTGTTTTAATTTAGTAGGTCGAGAGATCCTAGACATATTCACTGGTGAAATAATTATGATTGTAAAATGTATACGAAAGAAATACATTTTTACAAGACCTGACATAATTTGTTTGTATCGTGATATGTTAGGTATTTTGAGTTATGTACAGGATTTTTCAACATTCTAAATTAAAACAGCAAGTCTAATGTAAAACAAGACCAACATATAAAGGGTCATGCCGATAGGATCAAGGGATAAACTTGGATACGGGAAACAGAATAATTCCAGTGCTGTACTTGCGTGGCAGGTAGATAATAAGTACCTAAAGGTTTGTAAGATAGGGAAGGGATAATTGGGTAACATTTATTTTCACATTCAATTGTATTCATTGAATTAGAACCACGTCTGAAGTCGTATGAAGTGCATTTCATTCCCGGCATATGTCCACTGTATTACGAATAAAAATTCACAGATACAACTTTCAAGAAAACACGAATTTTATAGGTAATAATAACCCTCGTTTTGCAATTTTAAAATTCACTTATTCACACATATTCTTAAGCAGGAACATTTAAGTTTATATACATTGCATACGTTTATGTACTTCGTGATCAATTAAAGTCAAATAATAATACACGACTCGACGAGAATAGAAAAGCGTGAATACACTTTCATGCCATGTAATTTTTAATAAAACTTTGACGAATACGGCGAAGCATTTTATATTTAGTAATTAATTATTCCATCGCATCCTGCAAATATTCAATAGAATTCCTCAAATAGTCATCATCACTATCAACAACTAACCTCGCCTGATACGTCGCCATTTTATTTTCTGTTGCTTAGCCTCCGGTTAAGCAGCTAGCGGCCGGTTCATCCACCCGCTAGGTTAGCCGGAACTTTAACTGGAAGGTAGACGTTAACTAGGAGTCATAAAACCGAAATAAGAGCTAGCCTGCGGTTAAATTTTAGCCGGAACTTTAGCCGGGGGTCATAAAACCGGCCCTTAGTAGGCTTTGTTTATATTGCGCCAAAGACAAACTGAAAGAAAAGAGTTCGCACATGAGCGAAATGGTTTTCTTTACATATATATCTTTGTTTAATTTTACCAATAAATTGACAAAAATCTTATTTTGCAAATAGATTAATGGAATTATCTTATCAAATTAGTGTATTGTCATCGGTCCTCGATAAATCTACGAAGTTTCAATGAAATCTGGCCGTTTAAAGTGGGTCAAAATCGCACCCAAAGGAGTCGGTTACAAACATACAATACAAACAAACATACAAACAAACATACAGGTGAAGCTAATATAAAGCTTGTAAAAAAAGCTAGCATGAACTTCGGGGAACTTCGGGTGTGGCTCTTTCGTCTGTGAAATGAAGGCTTCCCGACGCAAAAGCTTGATCATTGATAGTTCAGCTGGAGCGGTGTCGGGCTGGCGCTCCAAGACGCCTTGATGTTTGTCAGCTGGTGCGCCTTCTTAAACTTAAAAAAAAAAAACATTTGCTTAACTCAATTCTACCATCTATGCAGAAAATTTACATGGAATAAAACTAAAAAGTGAATATTAGGTATACTTGCTAACCTAGTAAAAACAGGATGTCCATAAAAGAATGCCCCAGTTTCAATGGTATATTATAACAGTTTAATTTAGCCTATTTACAAAAAATCATACATCAAATTGAAGGGAAAGTAACCTAGTTTTTCTTACAAATGTTCAATAGGTGCACCTTTAGTTACGTGGCACACATCCAACCTAAAGTCCGATTCTTCCCACACTTCGGTTAACACGTCCGGAGTAATGGAAGCAATAGCCTCTTCAATTCTGTGTCTCAACTCTGGCAAATCATTAGGTAGCGGCGGAACTTATAAACAATTTTTTATAAAGCCCCAAAGGAAAATCATCGCATGGCATTATGTCAGGTGAACGCGGAGGCCAGCGAAAAAGATCTCTGTCGTCTCGATCATTACGACCAATTTAACAGTCAGGGACTTCGACGTTCAACAACTCTCGTACAAAGAGATTCCAGTGGGGAGTGCTGAAATTACAGATTCGCTCATAGAAAATTGCAAAACACAAAACCCTTAACGATCAGGAGTCGCCATTTTGCGTAGATGGCGCTGAAAGCGAGAAAAAAACAAAGCAGTACTCGCGCATACACTTATCTAAAACTGCTTGAGTTACTCTTTAATGGTGACCTTGAACCAACACTCTACAACGCTTATAGTTGATACTATTAAAATGTATAACTGGGATATTTTTAGTTTTGAACACTATATTTTTATGAGAACACTATCTGATGCCCTGCATAAGTTGCAATGCCCCATTCATTTTTTACAATTAGTTTTAAGTTGGTACACACACACACACAAAGCATCTCTACATCTATACCTTCTTATCTATCTCTCACTATATCGCACTAACTCTCCCTGTATATATTTCTAACAACATCTCTATGCTTATATATCTCTCCATAGAACTATCTCTATCCTCTATCTATCCATCTCTCCATCTCAACCTCTATCTCTGTATGTCTTTCTATTTCTCTATCTCACCATATTTAACTCTATCTCTCTATATTTCTCTATCTATCTTTATATATCTCTAATCGCGTGCTACCAATAGTATTTGGACCATAGAAAAGAGGAACCGTCATAAAATACTTGCTGGTAATTATCCGATTCTACTCACGCGCCATATTAACTTGCCGTGGATACCTAGAAGGCATCAACAATGAAAAAGCCCGTTACCATGCAAAGGAATAAAGCTTCGCCAATAAAAATACAAACAAACATTGATTTTTATATATTAGAGTGAATAAAATGTCTACATATCTGATTATCCGGATCTCCTGATAATTCGGATCAACGAGATCCGGATGAACTAGGGTTGACTGCTTCGTCGCCGAGAAACTGGAGCCGCTGTGTCTGGCGCGCGTCGCTCGTCCCGAGGCGCCGTCAAGGACGGAAGACGAAGCACACCTCCGGTCATCCTGTGACCTTGAACAGCGCGGGTTGTCCGGTGACGTTGCGTTGTATCCCAGCTCCATCTCGGCCGGAACAGACCCATTACCGCCAGGAGCACCACACCTAGGATAATGAAACTGAATGCAGCCCTGCGGTGGAAAAACCGCATTGGGAGGTCCGAGGGAGGAGAAGGCGAAGTGGGCGATAAGATGGTAAAAAGACACTTCTATATTTAAATTTAAAAAAAAAAATTATTTCAAAACTGACTGAAAAGTATAGATTAATTTCTCCTCGCCCCATCATTCAGATTGTCCTGGAAATTTGTGATTGTGAAACTTTAATGCCTATTTAAAAACTAAAAACGTGAGGCGCATGCAATAGATAATTGATGCATGGATAGTTCACCAAATCGCTAATAATATTTGTGCACTGCAAATTATATTAACTGATGCGTGAGTTTTCTCAGGGACAGCCTTGCTATTATATTTTAAAACTTTAGAAATAGCTTTAAAAATAGTACTGACGGAAAAACCAAACCTCAACATGGCATGTGCGACCGGGCCTTAATGCGCACGAAGACGAACGCGGGATTAGAGCCGTCTCGCGATGTTCACCAGACAGGATAGTGATTTAATGCAGTTTTTTTTTGGACATACGCCATTGCATTCAGTTTTGCACTGTTTATCACGGGGAAACTCCGAAAATTAAAATTAAAATTTGAAGATAAAAAAATTCACAGAAGACAAGACTGAATCATCAGAAGTCGGACGAACGGACCAAGTATGTGGACGACGCCGTGCTGGAAGAGTCGGCCGTCACGCGGCGCGTCCGGCCTCGTCGGCCAGCTGTATCGGCCAAGGTCAATCGGGCCTGGCCGCCGCCCCAGGGCCGCCGTCTATCTGCGACCAGCCACGGCCACCTCCCGGGGGAACCTGCGAGAGCGAGTGTGTGATTGCTAGGGACCTGCCGAATTCGCGGATTCATTCGGTGATAGGCTAGAATTCAAACACATATACCTCTTGGATAATTTTTCTATTGGCTTACTGTTCATCTGGACGAATCTCAACCAGTAATAAACTCTCAACCAAAGAAGGAACCAGCTGAGACGACTTACAAGTCGGCAGCCAATGAACTTGTGTTATTTGCCCGAGTGTACAGGGATATGTGCAGTCTATCCTGAAGGCCATCGAAACCGCGAATTTTGCAGGTCTCTAGTGATTGCTAGGGACGTGAGTAGACGTAAACAGACAGGTCGTCGCATTTCGTGAGGAGAGCTAAACTGTCAGAGCAATTTTCACCATAAATATTTAAAACGCCAAATGCAGTATGTCCATAAAAGAAAGTCCCAGTTGTAAATTTTAACAGCATCAACTGCAAGCGTCGTAGAATTTTGGTCAAAGGAGTAACTCAAACAGTTTTACATAAGCGCATGCATGAATGCTGCTTTGTTGTTTTCTCGCTTGCAGCACAAAAGAATGTCTCTTTCCCCAGATGGTAGAAGGAGAACCCTTTTTTGGCTAAAGTATGGAGCCCCTCCCCATTGGAATCTTTGTACGAAAGAGTGGTTGAACGTCGAAATCCCTGACTGACAGAGCTCATTTCCCCTGGTCTCCACGTTCACCTGACATAACGCCATGCTTGTCTACGTTCCACCGCTACCTAATGACATGCCACAGTTTAGACATAGAACAGAAGATGCTATTGCTTCCATTACTCTGGACGTGTTATCCAAAGTGTGGGAAGAATTTGACATTAGGCTGGATGTGTGCCTTATAATTGATAACTGGGAAAATCTTTTAACGATAACTAGTATTTAAAAAGTGGTGTTTTTTACGTACTATCCAACTCGTGAGGCAT
This sequence comes from Bacillus rossius redtenbacheri, assembly GCF_032445375.1. NCBI lineage: Eukaryota > Metazoa > Arthropoda > Insecta > Phasmatodea > Bacillidae > Bacillus > Bacillus rossius. Next base: position 36,791,779 of record NC_086332.1, read on the forward strand.
TAAAAATGAAATTATCTATTTATTAATCATCTAAGTCGAATCAAAAATATTTGGAATGGTGTAATCAGTATGTGGTGGCAATATGAGGTGTCGTCGGTAAATTTTTTTTTTTTAATGGATGATGAGTTCTTGCCCCCGGATGAAACTAGTCTAATTACGTGCCTTGTGATAGTTAACACTTTATTCTTGGTCTTGTAGTAAGCGTAAAACATGCTAATTTATCTTCAATTATATTCACACCGTAGGTATGACAGTTCGAAGAATTTGTTTTGCCTTCTTGAAATTGAAATATGTAATATATGTTTGAAAGATATAACGTGTATCGTCCAAGAAGGCCTCGCTGTTAGGGTACTCTTGGGCTACCTGCCTGACCTTGTAAATGACCTGGCTTCATGTTTTGGACACACTTAGCCAATATACGCTTTCGTACAGCTAGTGATACAGCATAGGCATAGTGATATCGAGTAACATTTTTATTCAGCTGATAGGAGTCCTTGTTTGCAGTGAGGATAATTAATTCAATTAATATTTGAGAGCTTAAAATACTTTTTGTATTTACAAAGAATTAAACCAAGTACTTAGATGAATCGAATCAATCATTTTATTAATAGGTTAATTTTTTTCATGATTTTTAGAATTATTTCCGTATTTCTAGGTTAATTATTACGAATTTCCAAAATACAGCCAATATGTCATCATCGGCTTACTGAAGGAGAGTAGATGAGAAATTTAAGCACCTTTTAGGATTTATTATTTAACCTTGCATAAACATTTTTGGATCGACCAAGGATCGATCGAAATAAGGACAGGAATCGATTGAATCAATTAATAAGTTAATTTTTTGATGAATTTTTGGAATGTTTCCAGAATTTTTAGTTAAATAATTACTGATTTTTTAAGATGGTGGATGTCACAGTAATAATTACTACAGCACTCTAGCGGGAAAAAATTAAACTAATATCGCAGCAGCGCTCTCTAGCAGATGACACTATCGATTCTGGTATCGAATACTGAAAACTAGATTGCTGCATCGTACTGAAACTAGCGCTCCTGTTAGCAAGTACTGAAAAAAATATGGCTGCCTCTAGCAGACGAAAACAAGATGGTGGATTCAATATGTCAGACGTGATGTCATACTGGCCGGCGTAATAAGTGGTGAGAGGTCAGTCTGTCGATGGCGTCCATGGAGGAAGGAACCGTCGCCAAGACGTGTATTTTTTAAATTAAAATTTGGCTAACTCATTTTGTTATAGTATGTTCTAATTTTCTAGCATAAAAATAAGAATTTTTAAGAAGGCTGACGTGATGTCATAAATCAAAATTGCTGCCATGATATTGTAATGATGGAGGTCATGACCTTGGTGGCTTAGTAGCTTTGGGGAATATTCGTTGTTTTAAAGGCAAAACTATTTTGAGGTATTTATAATCTTGGCTATTGTACGGTTCCCCCCCCCCCCCTCGACAAATGAAATTTTTATTCTTCAGAATTTTCAAAAAGACCTTGGGAGCACGTCAGATTTAACGGACTTAAATTTTCCTGGATTTCTAAAAATCGGGGGCAAGCAGTAGAACCCCTAGGCACATTTAACACCATGCTCCAAATCGCAAAGGAATTGATTTTGAAAATTTGGTGGTTTATCTCCTGGAAGGGGAGGGGGAAGCGCGACAGCCTACCTCTGGGCAAATTTTTCACCAAGCCCTGGCCTTATGGATATACAAAAAAGCATGGGTAATTTTATTGTGTTTTTTTGCCCCTATAAACCCCCCCCCCCTTATCTTTTCAGGTTACAATTATAAAATTATTTTATTGTCATCCGGATAACATATACTTGCAAAGTTTCAAATTAGAAGTAGGTTAAAATCGACTTACAAATTTGTTTACATTGTTACAAGCGAAGCTAATGAAAGCTAGTTTTTCTATATATATATATTATATGTATTAATTATTAAATATACAATAAAATATTTTGTACGCAACTTTTCTCGTTTACTTATAACATTAAAAACTAACAAATATTTTTTGCAAAACCAATGTTCACAAAAGCGCATGTTAAACAAAGTATAACGTAAAAATTTCAAAATCTAATAATATCTGCATGTGCGACCATCTCACTTTATTACGTATTTTATGTACTTAATTTTGTTTGATTATTATTTGTTATAAATTGGTGGGATCATTATACTACATGTATATTATACAAAATTAAAAAAAATATATATATTTTTGCAAAACTCCGCGACCCCGGAGAAACCCCCGAATAACCCCCGAATGGGGAGCCCTAGAAAAAGAAACGGGCTCCCAATTTGGAAGTCACCCTGCAAGGGTTTATTGATTCCACCCACCCTCTCTTTTGTAGCCTGACTTGTTACAAGGGATTGTATTCCTATGAGACAAATGCTGCCATTTGCCTGAGCAATCCGCCTTGGAGAAGCCGGGGCTCGAACCAGGGTCCTACAAGTCACAAGGCAGGTGCTCTACCCCAGAGCCAGAGTGGTAGAGCGGCGATGTGTAGTCTTCTTAACACTGACTAGATGTTATTCCACATGTTTACTGTAGTTTGGTGTGTCATTAACACGTGCTTACTTCTGGCAGTTGATTTGGGAAAAAAAAAAAAAAAAGTATTTTAGAACCTGTTACTGATATGGAAAATCTAACCTCGCAAACGAGCAATTTCACGTGTTCTAGTGTTTTGTTGTATATACACTTATAAAACTAAACTCAAACACGAAATTGAACTTGGGATTCTTTAAAATAATGTTTAGCGTCATGAATGTACGCAAAATGTGTTTTCAACTAAATTTATGAACGCGAATCACATGTAGTTTCCACACCCGCAGATACAATTCAATGCCGGAGTAGCTACGTCGTGTCGACTATCAAATCCACGTGCAGGGCGAAATTTCAAATTATAAACTCTGATAAATCTTATACAAATACTGCCCATATTGATAAAATTCATCAATTTCCATATGCAACAGATGTTTACAGACGGCCTATTCTCGCTTCAGTCTGTGCCATTCAGACGGTCGAGACAGAGCGATTCGCTCAGTGTACTTTTCGCGGGTCACAGCCTTTCCAGCCTTTGGGGAAGAATAAATTTCCACACTCGCACTGAACTGATTTTCACTGATAATAGAGCTGCGAGGATATGCTCCTAGAGGCTGTGATCCCATTTGCTCAATTAGTTGGCGAGCAGCTCATTTTGATGCAGGATAATGCACGCCCGCATACCATAACTGTCACCGGAATTTGGAGCACGTGGACTGGCATGCACGATATCCTGACATGAATACAATAGAGCATTTGTGGGATAATTGAAGTATAATAATTGTTAGACGTCGTCATCCTCTTCCTAATGACTTAGATCAGCTTCAAGTTGCTCTTCGTGAAGAATGGGATGCTGTGTCGGTGGTTTGCGTTCAACCTAGACAGGGTTAGGACCCTTCGCCGTACCAGAGGACGTAATACCCGTTATTAGGAGTCTATCCCTTGTCAGACAACCTGACAAAAATAGAGAATTATATGTTTTATTAGAATTGTTAGTTTATTATTTTTTATTCTTTATAATATATTTGTACACTATTATTCATAAAAATTAGTTGTTTATGGTATATATTTATAACATGTATATTATATATATTAATATGGATACAAAGGGAAAAAATCAGTGTGTCCTGTTTTTTTTTTCTTCTGGTTGTAGATATACTGTTTATATACTTTGAGGGGTTTGTGTTCTCGGAATTTGATAATCTTGAGCATCCTGAAATATTCAAAAGCATAATAATACTTATATGTACTTAAACTGACATATTATACTGTTTACCATTACAAAATATATCGGTATTGAAACAATTAAACAATGTGTTTTTGTATTCTTTTTGGGTTGCAGTAACATAGATACTTTACACGATTTAAAAGAATCGGAGGAGACATTTTTTTAAAATATATCTATATAGCAATTTTCTTGAATAAAATGAACCAATCAATATAACTGTTACAGGCAAACGTATGTTTCTCTATTATTCTTTTGACGAAATTACCGTTGCAGTTAATCAGTTTTCTGCTCTGGCATTAAATATGCGGTATGTTATAGTTATACTTGGACTACGTTGAAAATTAACCATCTGTCTTCTGCATCTCTCTTTCTTGTGGTCAAGCTTTTATTACGGAGTGTTTTTTCCCTAATGCTTCTCCAAAATAATAATATTTTCTCAAAAGAATTACAAACAAGGCGTTTTAGAGTGCACACTAACCCTATTAGTATTTCTTAATCGTCATTTTTTTAATATTTGTTCATCTTTGCTGTAACACAATGTAATAATTTGATTGTGTAAATTTTCTTTGCCCTACACAATATTCATTTATAACTGAACGCGATTTTGTGAAAATTTCCCGCGTGTTAGTGAGTGAACAGTAATAAAGTATACTTACTTGTTGTACTGGCAAATTTAAAGCATTTCTCATTTTTTGCCGTATCTCTTTTTCTTGTTACCACGAACCTTTGCGGTATAAAGGAGTGCAATTCCACCTATTGTCATGGGTATTGGTGTATTTTTAGGGACAGTACAGTCGCACCTAGAACATTGTAGCCGGGCATATACCAGACTTGCTGGCCTTAAGTGCGCTGCTGAGGAAGCTAGATAATATAGACACTAACATTTTTGTGATTTACTAAACGTTTTCCTCAACTTGAAATAACTGCATATTAATAGTTTATTATTTATTCATTCGTTTAATATATGTTTATATGTGCAGAGAACACTTTCGGAAGTACTATTAACTATATAGTCCAGCTTCATATCTCGATAGTACTGTCACGAGAGAGAGATATTAACTATCACACAGTTTATTCAGGGAGAGTACTGTGACGGCAGAGTCTGCAATAGCGTAACTATTGTTGTGTCAACGAGGCTTTAAGTTAATTTGTCTCTTCTTATTTGACTGTCCTCGGTAGTAGTACCCAGTGGTAGACCCTACCCATTTCCTAAATGTCAATCTTGAAAATCATCGCACGGTGTTTGTTTTCGAACACTTGACGACCACATGAAGTTATTTACAAACACTGTTTACGGTATAATAGTAGGTTTGTTTTACTCGCAGTCTCTTTAGCTCCCTAGGAGTTGCAAAGTTAGGAGCAAACAAACCTAGGTCAATAAGAGTTGATAACTCTCATATGGGCAAAGAGAACACTTGAGGATTATTTTTTTACTATTGTTTCATGGCATAAAAGCAGACGTTTTGAAAAAATTCAATTGGTAATTAATATTCGTGTGAAGGTGAACCTGCTGAGGCAATACCTTATATCGTGTCACAAATGATTAGAGCTTAATCAAAATATGTTGTTTGTTTTTTTCGACGTAAATTCGTCAACTCTGATAAACTCCAAATAACCTGCAGTAATTTAATAAGTTCATGTTGACAAAAATACGTTTTTTATATCATGAGACATAAATATATGAACATCATTGTCATTTGTAACCTGATTCGTAAGTTATTCATTGATTTAAAAATCACACTACATCGAACATTAAAAACAACGCAGAAGTAGATGATCGCGCCGATACAACAAGCAGACTTCTTGTCCTCGCAACTCCTCCCCGAGGGGAGCATCGAGGGCAATGACTTTAGTGACCTGAGAGCGTCTCGCCCCCTCTAGAAGGTCGGCCTTCCACCATACTGTTTCCGGCGAGTAAACCGCGCAAGGGTGCTCCGACTTTCAACAGCAAATCATACTTCAAATTTAAGGTGAACTAACCTAATTTTTTTTTATTGTTCAATATGTGCACCTTTATTTATACTTTCCACATACAAATTGAAGTCCAATTCTTCCCACGCTTTGGTTAACAAGTCCGGAGTAATGGAAGCAAAAGCCTCTTCAATTCTGTGTCTCGACTCTGGCAAATCATTAGGTAGCGGCGGAACGTAGACATGAGAGTTATGTCAGAGGCCAGCGAAAAAGAGCTCTGTCATCTCGAACATTACGAGCAGTCCAACGGCTAGGGTCTTCGACGTTCAACCACCCTCGTACAAAGATATTAAAATGGGGAGGGGCTCCATTCTGAAGCCAAAATAAAAGTTTATAGGTTCACCCTCTACATGCTAACTGGGGAAAGAGCCATTCTTTCGTGCTGCAAGCGAGAAAACAAAAAAAAAAAAAAAAACAGTATTCGCGCATGCGCTTGTCTAAAACTGTTTAATTAAAGTCTTTAATTGTGGCATTGAACCAACAATCTACAACGCTTACAGTTCATACCATTACAATTTTATATACGGGACATTATTTTATGGACATGCTGTACTTCCGAGAACTGTCAAAACTGAGACAAGTTACACGACACAGCCTGTGTGTACGCGCAAGAGCTCATCAACATGTTGGACGCGTGCCTTCTTGGAAGGGTGTTGTTGTACTCGCGCGAGGCTGTCGGGAGTGAGACAGGAGCGTCTTCAGGCCAAGGAGCTGAAGGTCGCACGCATTCGGCGTCACAGAGGCGTCGAACCGCGTCTACGCTACGACGCTGTGGTGACGCTGAAAAATGCGTGCGACCTCCAGTTCCTTGGCCTCTAAATCAATCAACGACCTCAAAAGCTATCCAAATGCATAGTTATAACCACATTTCGTTGGAAATCGGCAGTATTCAAGTTGATGGGAACGGAATCAAAACCTAAAAGAAAAGAAAAAAAATCGTGTCCGAGCCCCTGTTCGTCTCGGCAGCAGGGGTTCGGTTCCCCTAAAGGATAAATATTAGTGGTAGGTCAGATCTTTATTTTCTCGAATCCGATTCTCGAATTGGAATCACAAAGTGTAAATCGAATCTACCATCCGGATCCTAATTAACGCATCAACGGTTAAAATAAAATGATGAACCATTAATGAAAATATATGAACTATTTTGTTAAAAAATTCCACCCTTAAATGTTCTTTCGTCGATCTATGCCAGAATCCATACATATCAATATTTACATTATTGCACATTAAAATAACGATATATGGCTGAACAGTAATAAGATAGGCACATAGGAAAACACAAGTAGACCAAAGAAAATTCAGAGCTGTCAGTGTTGAATTTGTTTACTTAGAAAAATTCCCTCAGTATTTTTCTTCGAATTATTTACCTAGACCCTCGATCCTTTCGTATACTAGAGATTCTATGGTATTCGAGGGTTCGAGGGATCGGTCGGCCCATCCCTAATAGAAATCTGTTATATCACTAGTGGGGAATGTTCGCGGATATCTTCACTGCGCTTCAGATGTGAAACTGATATGGGGATTTTACCCGCTATCTTTAATTTTTTAAAACTGCAATACATATTCATTTTCAAACCATAGCACACACCTAGTTTTGGGTCCTCGTTGAAGTGCATACTCGTGGTATATTATAACAATTATTGTGTAAACTGAAGCATTTCTCGTGAAATAATCATTTAGTACAACATTCCGGTGGTTAGCTGATGGAGCCTTCACATTAATGCCACATGATAACCGCGCATAACTTTTGAGAATGAACATATATATATATATATATATATATATAATTTATTTATGTTTTGTGCCAATTATTAGAATAAAAATTTCAAAGTAGGAATTATCTCACAACATTTCCCAATCCAAGACGGTGGAGTATGTTACTCTTTAAAACTACTGCGAATCAGGAACATTTTACTGCGAATCTGTTGAAACTTGAACCAAAGAATGTTCCAATTCTACGGCTTCATAGTTAAAAGGTACTGATTTCCAGTAGTTTTAAAAGCCTAGTGTTTGGAGCGTGGACGATGTTTTTCTCCTTGGAATGTTACAAATATCCGCGCCCATGACATAATACCCAGGGAGTTTGGTTTTTTTTGGGGGGGGAGGGGCAGTACTCTGAAATTAAAAAGCCCCTCACCCGAGGGGAGGGGAAGGTGTTTGCGCCTGTAAAACTGTGACTTTGAAACGGGAATGTTAAACATAATTCCATGAGCCCCCCCTTCCACCACCGCCCCCCCCCCCCCCCCCCCCCCGGCCATGGAAATCCTACAAATTTACGGACCTCGTTTATTTATACCGCCATCTTTCAGGAAACGGTTAACTCCTACTTCCAGTTGAGAATATGCTACTGGGTTTTTGATGCCCCAACCATAAGTCAACCCTTTAACACCACTTCATTATTACTTTACTTATTACATTTTTATATTTTTTTTACTTATTCCTGCATCGGGCCCAACCCTGTGATATTTCTCTTGTTTTAAGTGTTTTATAACTTACTTTCCTGTGAAAATTACTAACTGAGCATGCCATTTTTACTTTTGTGTGTATGTGTGTACTACCTCAGGCATCATTGAACTGAATTAAGTAACGTGATTTTTTTTATAACGAAACAAAGTTCCTTTTCGGAAATATTGCTCTAGAAATATTTTCTGTTGGATCTGAAGGTGAAACTAAACTAAATGAGAAAGTAAGGTGGGAAACCGAACGAACGTTGGAAGCTGATGGGAAGAAAACCTACTGGCTCATCGAAACGTCCTCCGAAATTCGAACACGTCTCAACTCAGCGAAGGATAAGTTGCTTGACCACTTTATCACTGTGACTCATTAATGTTTCGGGGCCTCTCCTTTTATCTTTGTGTTTACCTCATTTTGTACTTTCCTGCGTCTAAACAGGGAGTAAAACTCATCCTTATCTTTATCTTTAGCCATTTGCCTTTGACTGACGTCTTGTCTGAGAGTACACCTGGTGAAGAAAGACTAAAGGTCTCACTGGGATATGATCTCATGCTGTACGTTGTAGAAGGGGGCTGATCACTCCTTTTTTTTCACTGGCAAGCTCGCTGTAGCTTAGCCAATAAATACTCTAAGCTTTAGGGAATATTAGTATGTTTTACAGCTTTTAGAAGAAAATAACCACATTGTTGTATTTTGACAATTGGTAGTTTATTCAATTCTGCAGACAACGAACTTACCTACCGTCGACTGAATGCAGTAACCAGAGTGGGCGATAGGAGATAGAAGTGACGAGACATTACTCGAAACAGTGTTCTTTAAGTGACGTATTATTCATTTTAAAAAAATTGCATAGTTTTTATTTGATTAGGTATCAAAGTCGTAATTCGAACTTTTTGGGATACATCCATTAGGATAACTAAATGTATTACAGAGCTGAAAAAAAGATATGTTCAACAGCATGTGTCGCTATTAGATCAGTAATTTCCTCTGTAGGTATCTATATATGTGTTTGAGCCATTTCATTTACAACATGTTCCCTTTGTTTTGAAGTTTATTATTAAATAAGTATTTGCAGTTTTCGAGGCTTCGGTGATCGATGGCAAACAAGGAGTGTAGAATAAAGTATGCCAGTCGCTGAAGTATGGAGCTAGCTTGACGGCAGGGACGTGATCGTACGTTTCGCGAAAGGTACTTTCGAACCGCCGCGCCGCGCCGGCAGGTGGGACGGAAGAGCGGAAGACGTCACGACGCTGCTGGGGGCAGCGACGCCCTGCCTCAACGCGCGCGGAGCTGGTCGCCGCGGCGGCAGACCACGTGACCTGCAACAACTGCGGGGGGAACCGGTCCGTTGCGCGCGGGTCAGCCGCCCCGGTGAGAGGGGGTGCGGGGGAAGTGGCGGCGGCCTCGCGGGCCGCGAAGTGCACAGTCGCCGGTGCGATGGTCGTCCGGAGACTCCTGTGCCCGCTGTGGCGCCTCCTCCGTGCGTCGGGTGAGTCAAGCCGTGCCAGGGGGCGCAAATATGCGGCATTCGCAAGGAGAAGGGTAACGATAGAAATTCGCGTGGGGTGATCCGCGTGGTACGAGAATTTCGGGCGCAGGTTTTAACCGACACAAGTAATCTCTGGATACGATGCTCGTATGTTGTACACTGTCCATATTATGCAATAGGCATAAATCTTTTAAAAATATACAGAAAACGTTCCATAAAACATAGTTTCGACGTTTACGTTCATCAACCCCGTTCCAAAGTCATGATTTTGCAAGCGTAAGCGGCCTCCCTCAGTGAGGGGCTTCTTGATTCCAGGGAAGGGGAGGGGGGCTGCTGGCAATCCCGGGATCTACGCCCACGCACGTCAGATAGGTCCCTAGCTCGTAAATGCCATTATATGTTTGAAGCGCGAGATAGTTTCGTCCTTAGAGTACCAGACGCCAAAGCTTCGAACAGCAGAGTTGGGAGATTGCAATGCTGGTTAAAGACAGGTTGCTGAATATGGCAGTACCAGTGTTACTTCCAGGAATCTCGTCGAGAGGGCTTCTCACGCCGAACTATTGTCACACACACCTCCCCCCCAAGGTAGATTTGTTTAAATGCGGGCAAATAGTTTTATTTAATTAAAAGAAACTAATAAAAACATCTAAAAAATGTATATAAGGTGGGTTTCTTATTTGTCTATTGTATAAACATAGAAATTTTACTGCTATTGTATTAACTTTAAGGCACTGTTGGGATGTAATTAACGAAGCAGGTAGTGCATTTCTGAAAGATTTAATTTGCTCAGTCGGGATAAATAACTCTGGAAGAGAGACTGGGCGGACACTCCAAGGTCAGTGGTCCAGCGACCGTTTGCGGGCGTGGTTTACTGCAAAATTGTGAACCAAGGAAGCCGGATGTGAGTTGCGAACTTCCGCGCGCTGCGGCATTAACGCCACGCGAGACTGCTCATAGGTGCTCATGAGCACCGGCGAACCCGTAAACTTAGAAATCAAATACTGCGTAGCTAAAAATCACTTGGTGCATAGTTATTTTTTTGTTTGGTTTTTGGTTTTCGCGAAGAAATATTTCAAAACCGACGCTATAGAATTTTACACTTTTGTATACACTATGCCAGGGTAAGAATCCGTGCCCAGTAAAAATGCGAACACTATTTGTATTGGTACAGTTGTTTTCATGTAAATGTACAAACTTACAAATATCTGTAATTTAACATGAATATTTCTGTTCCAATTACAAAAAAAAATCACACTGTATGTTTCTATTGGTTTTTGTTTTTTTTCGGTGCTTTGCAAAGGAAGGAACAGATGCTCCTGCATCCTCCCCCCCCCCCCTCCCTCCTTTTTCCCCCTCGTTCCTGGATACGCCCTTGGTGACAGAAACTGCCGCTGTGTGAGACCTTGGGGAAAAAAAACAATTATAAACTTTTAATTATGACCATTTTCCTTTACCATTGAAAACGTGAAGCAAATGTACGACGATAAAATATCTAAACAAGTTCTAAGGAGATAGAACTGAATCTTCTTGTGTTTACCCAAAAGGGGTAATGCACGGTAATTGCAAGCCAAGTATCCAAAACTTAGCGATGATACTGTTACTCATTAGTAAGATCAACGTGTTCAGAAGCACTATCAACAATGTTGGAAACTTTCGAGAAAAATTTTTCTTAATGTTGAATTTGCACAGTGTACTATCTAAAACGTTTCTTTCATTGATATCTGAGCGAGATACATGTATGTTAATTAAATTCAACTTGGAATGGTTCTCTAAATAAATAATAACTAATTGTAAGAGATGATACAGAACTATTTTTAGCTCTCCTTGAAAAATCATCGCTTTGATTATATCTCCTTGACAAATCTCAAACCTCTTGTGAATAATTAATCCAAATTCCTGGCCTGACAAACCATATGAGATATAATTCCAAGCTTCCTACGGCTGTGCACTTCGGGGAAGGAAACCACTGCTTACTTCATTTGGGCGCATGGATATGTAGTGACAGTTCCGCTGGGTCCCGAATGTTGAACATGTCCAAAAATAGGTGCAGGTGGTTGGTCGAGCCGTGGCACTAAGTATTACTTGTGTACAATCCCGAGGATTGTCGATAATTCCATTTTAATGGTATTTTTTTTGCTATAAGGGATATTTCTGTAAATTAAAAAAAAGAACACAGCTCTCTTGAAATTGTGGTTAAGTAGCGAGATTGTTCTAAAGGTATTTACTAAACGTTATTTTCAAGTTGTCAAACAACGCAAAATTAACAGTAATTACGAACATTTACGCAACCTTTTACAAATTTAAAATTACTCTTTGAAAACATCCGTTGAAACATTTGTAATAGAATAATAGACGCAAGGGAGCTTTCATATTGAGGTGTATTTCTGTTAGTGAGGCGGGATGATAAGTGCGACGCTCGCTAGTGCTTCTAGCGCGGTGTCACCTCCAAGCAGTCTTCTCGTCGTCGTGATTATGGCATCCACGATATTTGAGCGGTAACCACAAAATTATATGGCGTATGTATGAAGATGCAGTTGTAATGCACGTCCCTTGAGTGCTTTCAAGAATCTATACAGGACTAGCTGACCCGGCGAACTTCGTACCGCCGTAGCGTAGCAATGATGCACTACTTTATTTTGTATAGCTGACCTATCTTAGGTATGAGTACCTATTCAATTTTAACTGGAATCTATAATATCCTCCATATAAAAATGAATCCATAATTCCCTGGTATCACTATAACTGAAAAGGACCTTACTAATTTAATTAAATAAAAAACAAAATATAAATTGTCAAAATAGTGTTTATTCCATAGGATTCAATAATTCCACTAATGTTTTTACAAATTGCTATTGAACAACTTGGCATTTTTAAGTAAACAATGAGCTCAATACCACGCGCGCTCTATAAATCAACTAATAGTCTCTGTACCCCTCACTGCTTCTCTCTACTCTAATGCTTTTTGATAAACTATATTTTTAGTTTTATGTTCTGGCGCGTAAATAAATAATGTTGATGGTTTTCCGACACGGGAACCGGCGACATATAATTGGCCATGTGAAAAACATGGATTTTCTAGGTTGATGCCACATACACTTAGCGACTGCCCTTGCGATTTATTTACTGACATTGCAAATGCAAGCCGCTCTTTAAAACAATTATATGTCAAACGACATAAAGTTACATTTAAAAAGTTCAAAAATGAAAATTCAACTGTAAATTAAAGAAAACGGTTGTATTCTTCTTTATAAGCAAGTATATCACACAAAAACAAACATAGAAAATGTTTACATAATGTATTGATTTTTTTTTTCTATTTTTAAACTGCAACACAGTAATAACGAATTATGGCATGACAATGGCCTAGGCAGAATGTACACAGCCAGAATAGCCTGCGCCAGCAGCTCTGTACCGAATGTACCGGTACAATATGTAGTAAAACGTTAATGTTGATAAATATTTCCTAAACGATACAGTTTCTTTACATCCTCTTTGAAGATATTTGCAGCAAACATTCTGTCAATTCTATGTCAAACGTCATAAGGTTACTTTAAAAATATTTATATTGTACAAAGTGTTGGGTTAGTTTGGAAATAATTTTATATATGGTGGTTCAGTATTCTTAAATTTTCTAATTTTCCGTGAAATTTTTTCTTTTATAATAACCTTCTCGTGACAATAACAAACACAACAAAAAAAGAATTAGTGAAATCGGTTCAGTCATTTACGCGTGATGGCGTGACCAAGGGAAATAGGAATTCATTATTCTTAAATTTTCTAATTTTCCGCACAATTTTCTTAATTTTTTCTTTCATAAGAACCTTCTCCTGACCATAGTAAACACAACAAAAAAAAATTAGTGAAATCGGTCCAGCCGTTCACGCGTGATGCCGTAACCAAGGAAAACGGGTTTCATTTTTATATATATAGATGTGTCACATCTATAAATTATTCTGAAAACACGCGTTTTATAAATTTTCACTCTTCTAAAATAACAGGTTAAGAACGAAATAACGGAAACAGACCTACCGATCTGCCCTCAGAATTTTCTTAAGTGCTTTCCGTAAATAAACAAAACTTTATTATATTGAGCAATTTTTAAACAGCGTAGTTTTTTTTGTGTATATCTGCACACCGGATGTGTGAGGCCCTTAGACAACAGAAATGACGAAGGAAAAAAAAGCGTAATATAAAGATGCTGATGCCATGCGTGTTTCTGGCAAGTAATTTGATTGTTAAACTATGCTACATGAATTCGTGTTGCACTTTTAGTTACCGTTCGAGAGAATACACTTTTTCGTTACACTGTAGTGACGTCTTCGCCTACCGGTCGTAAAGAAGTTTATCTTCGGAAAGCCCGTTAATGTTTTGTGAGACGAAGCCCTAAGCTGCGTCTAAGACGGGTGTGACGAGAGCCCAGGTGGTGCAATTGCAGCAAGTAGTTAACCTTCGGCCGCGAGGCTAGAGGCGGTGCAGTCGCCGATTTCCGGCCGTGGTGCATCTGGTAGGCGTTCCCCGGCCTTCCGAGCTCCGTCCGGCCACGTGACTCGCCGAGCGGCCAACAGCGCCTGTCCTTAGGCCCGCGGGGGAGGAACTCTAACTGCCGAGACTGAGACCTAGTGCTCTGAAGCATTTCTGGGCACACCCGCTAGATAGCAGATTTCCTAACATACTACTAACATAGCTACATCGATTGTGAGAATTAATGCGCAAGTTATTGTCGGGCAAACAAACCTGTAAAGTTTAACTAACTTTAATTTAGTACCCACTTATTTTGTGGCGTTGCATACCAGGCTTTTGAATCTCCTACCTACTAATTTACATAGCGCGCGCTTCTTTATCAAAACAAAAACAGCATTAAGTGTTTATCGCACAGTTTGGATCTCTATTACTCAGCAATTAGCCGTCGAGTAGTTAAATTAACATTATAAAATTAACACTTTGTATTTGAACCTCCCACCGGAATTTTCGCTAGTATTCATCGGCCCACCCAACAGATAGCGTCACATATCGCGTAAAACGTGGTTTCAGTTCCCACTGTCAGAGTCGAAGCACTGATTTATGTCCGTCCTTGTTCCGTGCGGTGGACCTGGTCAGCTGTGTCGGAGATTCTGCCGCACATAGACGGTCTCGTGAAGGGGCAATGGAGGTGACCACCCCAAACAAACAAAACCTCCGCGACTAAAAAAAAAAATTCTCCAGACCATGCCTAACCTTGAAGTCATTTTATTAAATTTATTATTTCACATTTTTAGAGATACTTTTTTTTTAAATTCTATTTGTTGACATGACGTCAGAAACGTGTTAAAATCGTTTTTTAAAGGGCTCTTATTTTTCAAAATTTCGGACTCTTTCATTTAACTTTGAGGTATTCAGTACAACCCAAAACCCTCCGGTGACTACCCCCTCCCCCCCCCCCCCCCCCCGGAAAAGACTTCAGCGCGAGTCACGGCGGGAACACGGCACGAACCTCGCCACACGAGCTTCAGACCGACAGCTCGCTGAGACACTTATCTTGGTCAGAATACTGAATTCAGAATCCCCATTAAAGTAGTCTGAATGTTGTAGTGGTTGCCGGGCCTAGCAACAGTATATGCTTTCCTGGTTGGATGTATGTGTGTGAGTGGGGGGAATTGGAGGAAATAAAAATGAGTTGTACTCTGACTTATCGTGGGAATCCCTCTAGAAGCAGTTGACGGTTAGAGGTCGTGATCACCAGGGGCACCCCTTAGGTTGGAAATGGCTACAGGAAGCGCCTAGCGCGTATGCAACCTTCGCTCTTCAAGGTTAAACGGGTATCCATTGGTCCAGGGGGACACAGTCGCAAATAATGTCTTTCGATAAAAATACGTGGACCCCGCCTAACCACTTACAAGGTCGTCTAGGTTTGGTAATACCAGCAAGCTGAGACCAACCACGTGAACATGTTTTCAATATACGAAGGAAAATGAAACAAAAGCAAAAAAACTTGCTTTCGGCCGCCTCAGACGCTACTAAAGCTACCTTACTTTTAAGATATTATAATGAATCACTATTTATATATTACAATGTAATAGAGCGACTTCAGTACGCGATTCAAGCGCCTCGTCGACTCTACACGCAGGGCAGCGAACAGGGGTGCAGATTGTTTCTTGTGCTGTGGGAAAATTCAGCGGTTAATGTGTAATTTGATTTCCCACGATAAACAACAAAAATCTGTACCAGTGTTAAGTCAGAATCTGAAATTTATTACATAAAAACTCTCCGAAAATATCCTTTTTACCCTCACATAACAACAATTTAACAAGCTGTAAAGAGCTGGTACATATTCTCGTTCATGTAATGTTTCTAAAACACTAATAATGTTCGCAGGCTTTCACGGCCATTGTCTAAAGTAGCTTGGCTTCTGGGTTGTAGTCATATCCTTGACATGGCTACAACTCAGAAGCCAAGCTAATTCTAAAATGCTGTTCGAAGCCAGAATTTACACCAGAATGATCAATAGAGTTCAAATAACAGACAAATCTTCACAGTTTCACAATGCGTTGAAACGTTTTATATTCTTAAACAAAAACGTGGAGTTACAGATATACTGCATACTCTCGTACTGTGTAAATACGCCAATCGCATGCTCACCGACATACTCTCTTTCTTTAAACCCTACAATATACATTATGTCCATAAAAATATGGCTCAGTTTCAATGGGCAATTTAATTTAGACTTTTTACAACAAAAAATTTATCAAATTGAAGGTAAACTTTTTTTCGTACAAATATTCAATATGTGCACCTTTAGTTACACGGTACACATCCAACGTAAAGTCCAATTCTTCCCACACTTTGGTTAACACGTCCGGAGTAATGGAAGCAATAGCCTCTTCAATTATGTGTCTCAAATCTGGCAAATCATTAGGTAGCGGTGGAACGTAAACATGATCTTTTATAAAGCCCCCCCCCCCAAAAAAAAATCACATTGTGTTATGTCAGGTGAAAATGGAGGCCAGCAAAAATTATCTCTGTACTCTCGACCATTACGACCAATCCAACGGTCAGGTACTTCAACAATTAAACTTTGAACGAAACTCACTTTGAACTGACAGTATAGATTCACTCGAAGAAAATTGCAGAAAATCAAACGCTTTACGCTCAGGAGTCACCATTTTGTGTAGGCGGCGGTGCAAGCGAGAAAACAACAAAGCTGTACTTACGCATGAACTTATCTAAAACTGTTTGCGTTACTCTTTGATTGTGACATGGAACCAAAATTATACAACGTTTATTGGGACATTCTTTAATGAACATACTGTATTATTTTTCCATTGTATATTTCTCCAACAAGTTTTTACATCTTCGCCTTTTATAGTGCAAACCCATAAGAAAGATAATATTTTGGATATGTTTGCCCTCCAAAATATGAATGTATATACTGATGGAGGCGTGACTCTATTTCAGTCCCGTGTGGCGAGACTGGCAGATACAGCCCAATGAAATCACAGCTAGGCTGACTAATTATTCGACCACAACTTTGCATTAATTATTCCAGCCTCATTTATGTTTTATTTATTCTCTACTTCCTTACATTTTTCACTTCATTTTAAAAAGAAAAAAATATATATTGCGCGTCTCAGATATTTTCAACATTATGAAAGGGGCCCGCCTAGTCAGGGGTGTATGTGTGTTAGTGAGGCGGGATGATAAGCGCGTCGCTCACTTGTGTTTCTAGCGCGGTATCGCCTCTAAGCGCAAGGCTCTGAACTGGCGCGCAGTCTTCTCGCCGTATATAGGAAAACTATGAAATTTGACCAGTGACCATAACATTATATGGCGGAGATATGAAGATAAATGTGTAATGCAAGTCCTTTAAGTACTTTCAAGAATCTGTACTGATTGCTTTGTGCCTAAAAAATACTCTGAAAATGCGCCTTTCAGTCATTTTAACTCTTCTAAAATTACAGTTAAAAACTTAATCCGAAAACAAAAGTACTTTTCGGCCCTTGGCAAATTCTAAAATGGTTTTCGTGAACAGACCCCACTCGGATATCTTGAGTAGTTTTCAAATAGCGTTGTTTTTCCTGAAGTTGTGTGCATCGTGTGTGTGCCCGGGCAGGCGGGGGCCTTAGATTTAACTAACACACAAAATATATTGTGTTGCACTGAGAGAAAGGTTTGTTTGCCTCAACAAAATATTTGTTTGTATATGGCGAAATAAATATATTTTGTTAATTCAAACAAATATTTTGTAGTAAGAAAGATTCTGTTGACCCCTACAAAATGATTTTGACAACTCAAATATATATTTGGTTAGGAGTAACAAATCATTTTTTGTTACTTAACGAGTTTGGTTAAGATAACAAAATATTTTTTTCCACCAAGTAAATATTTTGTTTCGCCATATATAAACAAATATTTGTTTAGTTCAAACAAACCTTTTTCTCTGTGTGGCCAAACACTATAAATTAAGCGAATAAATTCTGACTCATCACACATCAACAATCTACAGTAAACGTCACAGAAAAATGTTTGACACACGCTAAATGGTACTAAAATTATTTTAAATTATTCAGTATCGCCAGTCAGATTCGCATCAAACAACACTTCAAACAAACATTCACGCTTACCTGGAACATTAGAATTTTTACAATCACTACAATTATGCAAGAAATTTCTCGCATGCCAGTGAATAATTCGCAGGTAGAATATGTTACGAAGAGCCAACTGTACGAAGCGATAAACACCACACCGTAGAAACACAAACGCAACCCCAACAGAGAGCATGGGATTACATTATGCAAGAGCTCAAAAAATATTCTGCTTCAGATGAAAACAGCGAAATTCACAAGAATTTGGATGCCTCTCCCGTATTTATGGAGCTTAAACGTGTTTAAGCCAATCCTGTCGTGAGCCTAATGTGCCGAGCATGGAAAAGTGCGGAAGTTTAAGTAGCATACACGCGTTACTTGCTACTCATATTAATATTCTGAACGGGCTCATGAAACATGGCAACAAATTTTTTTTTTAATGTCAGGGGTTTTCTCTCGTGGGTTAAATTGAGGAGTAGTTATTTTCTCAAAGACACATCTACAGAACGACTATCTGAAGGTTTGCTAATTCTCTCCCTTTGGGAGCCTCTTTCGTGCGAGTGAAAGTCCGCACAGGTAAATAACCGCAACGAACTCTTCACTCCTTTGACTTTCTAAAAAAAATGAAACTAAAACACTACGCTAGATTTTTTTGCACTTCCGACCTCTCTCTTCTTCCTCTTTGGGACTTCGATGAAGTTTCGTCCCGAAGTACTTCAAAGCGTGAGGTTCATGAGACTCAAACCCCGGAATGGTGACTGTTCGACCCCTGTCTCAGGCATGATTACATAATTTCCGTGTATTGAGTTTTTTTTAGTGTTTCGGAGCCCAATACAATCTGGAGGTCCCGTTTTTTTTATCGCGCACAGCTGTGAAAACGTCGTGGTCACTGCCAGCCGCTTCATTGGCTGATAGAGTACTGTCGTATTACTGGCTGGTGGGCAATTTCCAAGGATTACGCTAACGAGTATTACAATTCCCTTTCTGGTAGCGTGATAGTGTGAGATGCGCGAAATGAAAACTAGTAGACCAGATAGGGCGTATCAACAAACACGACGTCCCTTATTTAGTACACGCGTAGCTAATTGGCGCGAGTGATCCGTAGAACTTGACCCAAGATACCAAAGCCCCAATTCTACAGACTCGTTCAAAGTAACGATTTTTTGTTCTTTCTTCGGTTGTTAGACGGAGACAAACGTGCTGGTTTGCACATAATTTCCTTTTGGAAATATTAAAAACTGAACAGGAAATAATTGCATCTATTAGTAATGATTTTTTTTTATATATGATTATGTTCAGTGACTTGTTAAATGTAAATATCACTGAAGATAGTTTTTACTGGACTCGCATTTCAAACACCAGTCCGATCTTCCTGATTTCGGTTTTCCACGAACTCTCGGAACCACCGAGCCCCAAGTAAAATGGAACGAATCTGCGATCCAGAGGTGAACGTGGACACGCGCAAGATGACGTCGCCTCGACGATGGCACGTCCTCGGACAAGCCTGAATGTGGGTCGCACCCGGAGCTGACGGGGCGCGCGTGCGAGGAATAGCTGTACCGCCATTGTTCGGTCCGCTGCAGGAGCCGTCGACGGCAGTTAGCGACGGCGGGCGACAATGCCCGCCTGTAAGCAGCTCCCGAATGCGCAGTGTGTTCGTTCCCCGTCGAAGGGGGGGGGGGGGGGGAAGCAAACAGCCGGCAACCGCGTAACTGCTCGTGTTTGCGCGGTCGACCAATCAGCGTCGCTGCGCCAAACGGCTGGGCAAACGCGGCTGTTTGCGAGCTACGAACCTGACTTTCTGTGGAAGCCATTGCCAAACAATTTGCTTTGTGTCCTTCTATATCACTGGCTGTGTTGGTCGACAAAAACCGCACCTATACAGTATGTCTATTAAAGAATGCTCCAGTAATAGAATTTAATATTATTAACAGTAAGCGTGGTAGAGTGTTGGTTTAAGGTAACAATTAAAGAGTAACTCAAAAAGTTTTAGACAAGCGCATGCGCGAATACTGCTTTGTGGTCTTCTCGCTTGAAGTAGAGAGTGAACCTGTAAACTATATTTGGCTACAGGATGAAGCCCCTCCCCGTTAGAATCTCTTTGTAAGAGAGAGGTTGAACGTAGAAGTCCTTGATCAGTGGATTGGTCGTAATGGTCGAGACGACAGAACTCTTTTTCGCTGACCTCCACGTTCACCTGACATAACGCCATGCCATTTTTTTTCCGTTGGGGCCTCATAAAAGATCGTGTCTATGTTTCGCCGCTACCTAATGATTTGCCAGAGTTGAGTCACAGAATTGAAGCGACTTATTGCTTTCATTACACCGTACGTGTGAACCAAAGTGTGGAAAGAATTAGACTTTAGGTTGGGTGTACATATTGAACATTTGTAAAAAAATAACTAGGTTGTTTTACCTTCAGTTTGATGTACGATTTGTTGTAAATAGTCTAAATTAAACTATTATAATATACTGTTACGAACGCAAACAGAGCCGCGACGCGCGCCAGGTTCGAGTCTGGCTGGCAGCCCTGCACGGCCACTGACGTCACGCGCTGTTCGTTGACGTAAGGCATGCCACGCGCGCCTGGCCATATTACAAGGGTCGTCGCTTTAACCCTCCTCCCTCCTATCCCTGCGTATCGTCCTGTCACGACGCTGTTACCTATCGCTGAGCGGCCTTGGAAATTCCTAGGGCCGCTGCGCGGAGTGGTGCGAATAAACGCCGCCCTTCTGGACCGTTCGGACGTCGGGTCGGTCCGAGACGACGCTACTCGTCAACGCCGCGCTCGTCAGTTCTAGAAAGACGAATCTCAGGTACTGAAGCAGCGACGCCGGCCTCCGCGGGAGTTCCGCGACTGGTGCCGCGTGAGTTCCGAGAGAGTTCCGCGACAGTTCCGAGAGTTCGGAGAGTTCCGCGAGTGAAGGGAAGTGCTATATCGGCGAAGAGGGTGAGAGGACCCCTCACCCCCCACCCCCACCCCGAGAATGGAGTGACGCGGAATTCACTGGATCGCAGCGACTAAGAGGCGCGAGACTGTGTGTGTGGACAGGCGCGAGTTAAGGGGCGAACCAGTGTCGAGCCTAGCTCCAGTGAGGAGTGCGAACTGCGGAACTTTACAGACATTGAGTGACTTTTTATGTGCTAGTGATCGGACATTTTGAAGTGCATTTATTGGTTATTAATGTAAATATTAGTAATTAATATAACTATAAAAATAATTGGGTTTTTCCTTACGAACCCAGTTCTCCACACATAGGTCGGAACAATACCATTGAAATTGGGACATTACTTTGTGCCATCATGTATTTATATCCAACAATCAGGGAGGGGGTAGGGTGGATATATCCCCGCCCCCTCAGAACTTATGAATAAATATTTGGAAAATATCAGTGAAGGCTGTGTGAGAAACAACGTCGCCTACGGCTACTACTGTAGACCTATATGTGAGTACATTAGTGTAAATAGCAATGTAAGGTTTTGACGTGAAAACGTATATTCGCTCGTTACAGTGATAGTCGGTGTAACTTCATCGTGTGACAGAATACCGTCAGATATGAATCGCTAATTGAATTGAATTGGTTGAGCTCACAACAAATATATCATGTCTTAACGTGTTTGTAGTGCATTATTTGTTTTGTTTTGCCTGTGACGTCATCGTACCAGGGTAGGCGCATGCTCGTGATTTTAAGGAATTATTCGCAATGCGATCGTGCAATAAACTATATTTTGTTATATTCTGTAAGCATTATACTACTCTGTAGAAAATTGATTGATAATTAAATTACATATAAAGGTGAAACACTTGTTATGATTTTATCGCGACGTTTACACGAAAAATCTATGGTGTGGACCCGAAATGCATTCCCGGTATTTCGAATGCACGTGTTTAAATTTTAAATTAAATTTCTACTATGTTTTTACAACCCCTTTCCTCTCCCGGAAAAAAATGTCCTTATCCACTCACAAGAAGGTGTGTGCAATATATGTGGTTCATTCCGACTGATACAAATCTGAAATACTGGAATCTAGTATAACAACGTTTTGATAACTTTGTGATGAACTGTAAAAGTTGTAGCTACGCTGTATGTAATTTTCGGTAGTGTTCTTTAACAAGTAATATCAAACAATACAGTTGTGAAGGAAATTTACCCTACAAGTGTTGTACATCTCTATTCATTCATTGTAAATCTACCTTATAATTGTACGGGTTGATAAATTCCATTATTTTAGTGTTATCAAAATTGTTGGATGCTGAAGGCTGTCACTGAACATTTTCTGCAAGGCTGTGAGGGAAGACATGACAATTGTAAAGGCTTCCTTTAATATCAGATTAGGCTAAGTATACAGTCAAACACTTCTGATAACATTGTTTTATTAAGCTTAATCAATTGTGGTGTAAGAAACCTGTATCGAAACTTCAATTTTAGATGTTTCACCTAAGATATAACTAATGGTTCAAAATTATATGGAAATCTCAGTAATCTATTAAAAAACCTTAACCTGAATTAACAACCTTTGTTTTAAAAAAACTATTTAGAACCAAAGTAATAATTGCAACCTTTCTGAAAGATTTTATACTTGATATAATGAACCAAACTAAAAAAATGTTGACTTGATGATTTTTATAGAGTTTTATTTAGTAATATGAGTTTGGTGCAGTCCCTAAACTAAATGGTTAGGAAACACGTAAACATCGTGGACCAATGTCTCTCAGATTAAATTAACATTACCCGTTCATAAATGATATCTTTTTCTGCGAATCATTTCGATAATGCGTAGCATCAAAACTACAGCAATTTATCTAAGGAATATTCTGCCTTGTGATCTTTTATGCCTATAATTGCAACTAATCACCGTGATCACATACTCTGTTTCAAAATTTGCGTCATCAGTTCAATTTACATATTAAATAGAAACACGTACATTGAACATACACTTATTGTACTATACTTGCACTTATTATTGCACTGTTTTACTATAAGACAGCCTTGATTAAAGATTACTAAGTAAATAGAAAGATTAGATAGCTAACAGTTAAATACATAACGGTCCAGCGTGTCAGATTTTGGTTACGAGCAAGTATTTTTTTGGGGAATAATGCAACTGATAACCACGAGGAAAATTTGTACTGGCCTGTTTATCACACCAACTTCATCATCATCGTTAAGAATTTTTATCGATAAATTCTTTGATAGATACAGTTTGAGTATTTATTAGCATCAATAGTAGCTCACCATTTTAATATCCTTACGTGTATAAGTCAATTATATGAACCATTGCTCGCAAACTACTTAAACAAAAAAATTAAGAAAATCAAAGTGATAATTTTAAATACAAAGTTTAACTTCACACACTAATTTATTGTTCATAACTCTGGAGGATAAAGTATGCCAATTAGTTGTTTTTGCGTTATATAACTACAAACTTAGCCAAACATTGATATTTCAAAAAATTTAAACCTTTAAGCCTTTATATTATCTTCTTTCTCGTTTTGTTGGAAACCTTATTCACTCTTATGTTGGAATGAAATAATCACTTCATTAAAAATGCTAGTTAAAATATCCACTGCATCACATATACAAACATGATAAAGGCTTTTTATAAAAATACGTGATGTTCCTGCATAAACAAAATTTAATTATATATTAATTTTGTTATTACTGTATTACTTGTAGTGTACTCGGTGACTCATGGTTTCATATGTTTTTAACAAAAAGCCACAAATTAATTATACGCACTGGGCCATATAGATGAATTTCGACCACACTGATTACAGTTGATAGATAACTAAGTAGCCACTTCCACGTATAGCTCAAGCAGGATGTAGAGATAAATGACCACTACGTCGTATTAAGGTTTGCCTGATAATATGAATAAAGATATATTTTATCTGTAAGTCTAATTTATCAAGCTTTTTGGATATCAATATGCCAATTTCTTCGTACCGAAATTCTGATATTTGGTGTTAGCAATAAAAATAATTATTTTAAATGTGTCGAAATTTCATTGTAACTGGGATGCTTGTATAAGAATATTTGATGTTGTTATAGCTCACAAAAGCTAAACAATACTTTACCTAACAACTTATTATTCTTGCATGGCCTATTTGTATAACGTGTTGAATATATATATATACACTGGTCATTAAATAAACCGGGTTTCTCTGACTTTAAATTAAATTACAGTTTTATGAAAATATTATGAAAAGTGAAAGATAAACAAAGCTTGAACTGCGAAACCCACGTTCTACATTATCATACGTGTTTACCTATAAACTTTTGATAACAACTTTCCAATAACCTTACCTTACATGAACCATTTCGTGGTAAAAGCCCCAGTCCAGATGAAAGCTAGTAAAGGAGAGCTGTTCAATGCGATTATATAGTATTTAAAGGGTAACATTAAAAAATATTAAAGGATCTCTTTAACTTAGTTATTAGAAAATTTGTTTCCATAGTTTCACGATGAGTACTTTTGAATAAAAACAACGAGCCAGGATAACGTAGTTATTTTGTAATGGTGGAATAATAACAACGACACAAAGTAGGGCGCATGGAAGACCTCAAATAATTATTCAACTACAGTGTGTCAAATAAAAGAATGTCCCAGATATAAATTTTAATAGTATCAACTGTAAGCGTTGTAGAGTGTTGGTTAAAGGTCAAAAATTAAATGGTAACTCAAACTTTTTTAGATACGCTTATGCGCGAGTACTGCTTTGTTGTTTTCTCGCTTTCAGGGTAAAGTGGCGTTTCCTGGATGTAAAACGTTTTGTGTTCTGCAATTTGCTAAGAGTTCATATTTAATTTCAGTTCAACGTGCGTTTCGTTTAAAGTTAAATTGTGATCCCCCATGCGTAAAAAAACATCCGCCGATGGTATAGGCAGCTCGAAAGGATCGGATGTGTTTGTAAAGGGATAATCACGGGACTTACATAACGCCATGCGATTTTTTTTCCTTTGAGGCTTTATAAAAGATCGTGTCTACGTCCCACCGCTGTTTGATGATTTGCCAGAGTTGAGACACAGAATTGAACAGGCTATAGCTAACATTACACCAGACGTGTTAACCAAAGTGTGGGAATAGTTATACTTTATGTTGGATGTGTGCCATATAACTAAAGGTGCACATATTGAACATTTGTAAGAAAAAACTAGGATAGTTTACCTACAATTTTATATATGATTTGTAGTAAATGGTCTAAATTAAAGTTTTATAATACCTATACCATTGAAAATGGGAATTTTTCTTATGGACATTCTGTATTATGCTTACATCACTCCTTGGCGTGTTGGGTCGGCACTGTGTATTTTTGAAGCCACTCGTGCTCGTTTTCTTGAACTTGGGGCTTCTAGACGACCATCTTTCCCAGCGTGTGCTTCAGCTTAGTTGCTTGACAATCTTGCTGCTTCCTATATTGATTGCCTATGGTGTTTCACCGAACCGTAACGCAGTTAGCAGTGTCGTATAACAACACCATCTTCAGTGGGGCTTATATGAGTGTCAGGCATAGTAGGTTGTAGGGTGCCGTAAGGTGGTTTCAAGTGAAACTCCTTGTAAACTAATGTTGGTCATATGACAAATATATCAGAATGTACCTCAGTTCGAAATTGATACGAAGGTAACTGGGCTCATTTCAAAGTCGGTTTGAACTGGAGGTTACATGAAGTTATAAACTACAAAATACTGTATATCATTGAATTTTCCAGGCAAACGTTTATTTCCTTCAAATTTAAATTTCCAAATAATAAATAAATAAATTGCTGACTCATAACTGGCATTGAACTCTAGGGCAACGCTCAATATTATCAATTTAAAAAGAAAATGTAAAAAAAAAATACAAAATAAATTTAAGAGAAGGAAACTTTCTACATGTTACGGCAAAATAGCTGCTTGTTCCGCGCCAAAATGTGCTCTTGAGATGGTAAGTAAACAGTTAAAATCTCTTATCAATTATCTTTTCCATTAAAACTGATTTTAAAACTGGCTCAGTGTAGTGTTTTTGCCAATTAGCGCAGGTCATTGTGCGCTATACGTGCCGTGTCTGATAGATCAGCCTGTCATTCCCACGGCCAATGTATGCCTTGTTAATGCGAGAGTTGACTTCTTAGCTGCCGAGTGCGAAGTGGATTTCCAAGTCCGCGGTCAGTCCTCAGACTCTCGGGCAGAATTGCTGAATTGCATAGCCTCGTGTGTTCCGGAACATTTTCTCGTGTTTGAATCCAATGAAAATCAAGATATGTCCTTGTTCCTGTGATTCTTGCTTGAGAAATGAGTTATTGAGTTCTAAAATTACAATTTCTTAAAGTCGGCACCCATTGAAATCTTCTTGAATCTACTTCAGCGACGAATTTATGTGTTGTGGATATCTGCAACGGACATTGCTTTCGGGTGAAGAAAGGGATGAAATCCCGTCTGCTATAATCCTGGCAGAGTTTATTTGTTACGTTCACAAAATTGTGACCACGTTGATTACCCACTGTTATGGTTCGGGACACATTGTTTGTTAATGTGCTAAGTGGAGAGCTTATAAGAGACTGGAGTTAGTTTTACCCACACTCTATGTTTACAAAAACAATCAACTGTCTTCATAGAATCAGTATAAGAGGAATTTTCATCGATCTGATCTCCCATGTTCACGACCGTCCCGTGCGCTGTTGTGAATCAGTAGGTTCGAAAACATGGCGCACAAGTCTTGTGCAAACAACATGCTGTTACTGTTGCTGTTGTTAAGCCTATCTGACATTGATTAATCTTTGCGAAGAGCAAACCAAACCACGAATAATTGTGTTTCTCAGCTTGGAATGGGCAGGTCGTTTTCTTTTCTTTTGTGCCACACTTCGCCAGTTAACAATCGTCGTGATGCACTATGAGATCGGAAGTTAAGAAAACTTAGCAAATTAAAACAAGTATTTTTAAATAACTTTAAAAATCAAGCCAGGTTTAAGGCACACGTAATTACTGGCCCCTAGACATTTTCAGTATTCATTTTGGAGAGTCCTGACACAAACTTTTCATTTTCTCTGCTGTAGCTCACGACGATTCGTAGTCTACGTCACTGAGCAGATCGTGACGCAGATTGTACCCGGAGCGTGAGTTTTCTGCGCAAAGATAAAACTAAAGTTTGTCGTCAATTTTCATATAAATACAAAGTCGTGATTCTGGCCCGTGCAGATGAAGCCATTGTTTGTCCGACTCATCAAGTCACGCCTTGGCAGTGACGGAAAGGCAGTGTTCACAATTCGCAAAGAAAACACGCGTAATGTGAAATGATAATACCACTGTGGTGGGAGGGGTTTTGTAGGGAAGGAGGGAGGCACGTGTGATAGCTCGGTTTTGCACGCACTCCGGTTATATGCGTCTACGGCTGTGGGGCGGCAAGTGTCTAGTCTTCTCGAGGCCTCGCAACAGGTGAGCCAGCGAGACATAACCTCATACACGAGAGAAACGCACCGTGACGTAAGTAGCTGCAGTAGCGGTGTGCTGTGCTCCAGCACAGTGTACTACTTCTAGAATAAACAACTTCATTTTTCATCATCCATTCGAATGAAATCCGCTCTCCTCAAAGGTAAATGGCCGGTGACTGATGTTTCAGACGTTTTTCAGCCTCGCTGCAACACTACATTTCGTAGTAATTAATTAGTTAGAGATATTATTTAAAATGCAGCGTAAGATATTGGAATTTACGTAGTAAGAAATTACTCACATAAAAAAACAATATATTAGTAGCATCTCTCCTATAGTTGTTTATTAAAATGTCAAATTCATAATAAATTAATCATATTTTTGTCGTAAATTTTCAATGAAATATTGCTATAACTTACTTTATTTTTTATTAAAATTTCCAAAGATATTTTTAGAGTGTAGTAATTAATCGCGAATTTAAATGAAAAGACAACTTATTACGGTTAAGCAGGAATTTACTAAAAACCAGCAATTATTATTACTACTATAAATGCTCCAAAAAATCATCCCACGTTCGTATGAAAACTGACCACACGCACCAGGTATATGTTTTTCGTTGTAACATGAATTGTTATAATCCGCAACTGACTGAGCAATAAGCGTAATACTATGTAAAACTGTGACCATCGTAGCAGGATTTGGTTTTTTTTTTTACTTTTTCATCTGATCTATTAACACCCCTGTTTTTGTACCAAAAGTATGATAGAAGGGTAGAAGAGTGTTTTTTTTTTTCAGTTTGTGAGTTAAAACAATCCTGTCACAACCCTAAGATACAGCACAAATATCCTTGGCTTAGCAAGAGCCTGGAGCCTTGCAGTCCGAAGGCAACGACTACGCGACCATGCCAGGGGCGCTAATCTGTCGGATTCCCATGGCCTTCGAGCGGGGAGGGGAGCGCCTAGAGTAGTATTCTAGTTGGGGGGGGGGGGGGGTGCCCTTCCTCCAAATGTGGGTTCACGCCAATGTCAGGGAGGTTTCAAGTAAATAATAAATAACTGAAACTCAGTTAATTCCAGCTATGGAAAACATCAGCACGCTTTCCCCGACTCAGTCGTAGCATATTTCACTTGTCCTACAAAATGCAGGTTATGTTTACAGCTGTTTCAAAGTTAAAAATTACCTGCGAACTTTTTTTTATTGACGTTTATTGCGGTATTGGGTTCGGCTGCTCGGAGCTTAGTGTGTGATGTGAAGAGCAGAGTTTATCCCCGGCAATGCTGTGTTTCGCTGCGCGTGTGTGCGGCTTGGGCGTGGCTGGAAGAACGCGGAAGGCAGGCGATGTGATTGAAGCGTTCATCCGGGCTTTCAACTATTTCAGCTCTTGTTAACTTCGAGAAACAGTTGATCTTAATCATATTCCGACCGTCCGTGCGATGCGTCCAGTCGATGGCACAAAAACACACGGACTTTTTAATTTTGTTTTAATTATTTAAAAAGAATTGACAGAGAGAGACGTACTTTACGTGGTGTCAGACATTTCATTTGGACTTTGCGTGTGAAAAGACCATGTCTGACCATTTGAAATAAATATTATCATTATTTTAGTACGATGCTGCAAAAGGTAACATGAAATTCACAAAGCTCATAGAACACTTGTCAGTGCAATCGGTATCATATCATTAGTCACATAATCAGTTAAGTAAGTACAAACATTTCTCATCTGGAAGGGCATCTAGCTTGAATACTCATCGCTCATCGAGTATCTATCATTGGACCTTAACGGAGTGTTCATCAACGTTTTCCTGGTTTTATTACATTCGAGCCGCAATTGCAATGCATCAGGCACGCGACACTGGTGATTAGTTTGTTGCATTTCTCTTTCACGCCAACCTCGAGGGAACGACAGTTTGGTCATTCACAAGCGCTTCTTTTCACACTCTTTGAAAATCAAGCTTATGTCACTTAACCACTTGGTGGCTCTAAAAAGCTGTGATGCAGGGAAATCTCGGGATATCGACTGTATGCAAATTTTATCGAGTTAGTCTGTGCTCATGGTAGTAGATTTGATGATTCGCCCGAGGTTTTCTAGGAATCTTGATTCTGCTGTGTTTTGCCTTTTAGATGAGGGAAAATGACAAAACGAAGCACACTCGCATACCACGAGAAGAGAATGTTCCATTTTGGGAGGTCTTCCGAGATCCTAGTGATCTTTCAAGGCATATTTTACTTCTTTGTGCCTTGACGCTAGCTGCAGACGGCAGTGATTCGTGCTAATGTTAATTAGCATACTCATCACGAACACGAAGACTTCTCGAAATATTAAAGAAGCCTTCAAATTTCGGTTTGCAGTTACGATGCGGCAAATACTCGTGTTTTGAATAAGTAAGCAAAAACGCTTATGAGTTCTATATATGCACATATCTTAACTCGAAGTAGAGTGAAATCATGCACTCACAGCACATCGTAGCTTATTGCTATTATTATTACGTTTGCTATCTCGATGACAGCTTACAGTTGTTCATCATATACATGCTAAACTCATGCGTTATAACAATAATAACAATAAGTAGTATTTTTTAAGATGTGTGCTTTAGATTTATAATAAGTGCAAACGAACTTGATTGATATATCTTGGTTTTACTTGGTTGTGAAAACATACAATATTATGTCCCCTGGTTTTAATGGATGTGAAAACAAAAAACTTTGATTTTCTTAGTAATTAATAATGAAGTCCTGTAACTAGCCAAATAGCAGACAAAAATTTATTTTCAAAATTAACTTTTTTTTAAGTGGCGTCTAAATAAATCGTGTTTGTGAAAGTTTTTCACGTTTTAATCTTTGTGCGACAGACGCATACGCACGCACTTCAAGTGTGTCGGAGCGAACCTTTGCCTTTCTCACAACGTGCTATCTGGCACACTCGTATTTATCGCTAGCAGTACACGTATCACACACATACCTGACCACTTCTAAATGTTCGATAGGTATCTGTCTATCTGTCACGTCCAAAAACGACGGCTATACTTTTGTATTCTTATCATTCGCATCTCTGCATCTCAATAATTTTTACAATTTCAACGTTAACATATGTAAAATTGTTAAATTTCATAGCGAAATGATATTTTTATTTATTTTATTACCTTTTTAAAGTTATTTTATGTCACAAACGCTGCATAATTGCATAACTGAAGTTATCTCAATAATTTTTAAATGTGTCTATGACTCATGTTATTAGATGCAACATTTACGACGAGCAGGATTTGTTTTTGGGCTTCTGGTTGTGGAATCCGGAATGAAGAAAAATTTTTTTAAAGGTTTCCATGGAAGTAAAAATTAGTGACAAACACGGAGTACCTCTAGATCTCGTTCGGGAGGTCATAGTAAAGCAATCGATTATGATTTATACAACAGATAGCTTTGTTACTGTAAACTATAATTTCAATAGTGTGATTAATTTTGTAAAGCATTTAATGTGGTTTAAAGCTTTACAAACAATATGAAAGTTGCACAAGCTTTAATGGGTAGTATACTAAATTATTTTGCTTCTAATATTTAGTATTTCTGGACATGATTTTAAATTCATTCATTTTGTAACAAAATTGTATTTTCTATAACAAACTTTTTTTTTACTAAAAACATCATTAGTTAATGTTTTTATGAACTTAAAATCAAATATATATGTCAGAAATATCATGTAATGAAATTATGTGGTAAACAATTTTGGAATAACATTTCGTATGTAGCCTTCGTATTAAAACACTTTATTTTAAGTATTTCATTCAAAAGTCAATAACAATTAAATTATTCCTAATACTATGAAAAACTGAAGTTTATATTGTTTTGGGGAAACCATATTTTTATTGATTCAATGGACGATATACTAAACATATTTTTTAAGACGAAAGTTAAATACGAACAGTTAATTCAAAACAGTACATGTTAGGACTGACATAAAATTAGGATTAGGTATTGATTTGTTTAGTAGAAAAACAGTTTATAAACAATTTAATATGGTTATATTATGAATTTATTTAAAATAATGTGCAGAAACACTAAATATTAGGAGCATAAATATATATGATACTATTAAGGAAGACTTTAATAACAACAGGTTACTGTTCTTTCTACGACAGTACAGAATTAAAAATTTTAGAGATAGGGAATCCAGGAATAAATAGCATCTTGCATCCTGACTATATATGTGCTCTAAAATGAAGTCATTCTGAGGGCTGGGTTCAAACTCTCAATTTTCGCCAAGTAAGCATAACGCCTCAGCGAACACAAACTCCAAGGATCCAAGTAAAGGATAAGTTTTGAGTTGGTAAACAGCTCTGGTGTTTCTCAACCCATTTTAATTTGGCTAGAATAGTTTTCGCTGGAATAAATATGTCTCTGTGGAAAATATTTAAAAGTAAAACTCGACGAATTGCGGCAGCCGGTGCGATGACAAACTGCCGCCGTCAGTTTGAGGATTGCTGGGTTTACAATGACTGGATTGTGGATGTACGCCTTGCCGACATCGAGGACATTTTAAGCAACGAGGGGTGATGAAGCCGGAAACGGAATGAACGGCTGGGTGCGTGTATTTATGTATTTCTTGGCAACTGGTTTCCAAAAAAAAATATATATATTTTTTTAAGTACAGGATTATTTTCCTGTGAACACCAACAACGCCCAGGGGGTTTCCGAAAGGAGAAGGCGGGGAGGGATGTGAGGTTGTTCCAAGACCGTCGGTGGGAGTGGAAGCGTCGTCGACCATCGCGACACGAGGCCACTTCTGGCGAGGCGCGATAACGCGCCGCCGGAGGGGTCGCATAAAGCCAGGGTGGTCGGCGACCGCCGGCCAGTCGCGCGCTCGCCCCCACGACGCGTGTTGCAGACCGGCCCGACATGGTGTCCGTGCCCAGGAGAAGGTCCTCGACGGCGGAGAAGGCGCCGCCGCCGCCGCCGGGCTACTTCCTCGAGAAGGTGGTCGCCGAGTCGCTGCCGCCCATCCCCGACGGCAAGCCTCCGCCCCCCGGGGGCGAGGAGCACCCGGTGTACGCGCGCCGCTGGCTCATCCTCGCCATCTTCGTGCTCTACTCCACCGTCAACGGCATGCAGTGGGTGCAGTTCTCCATCATCTCCAACATCGTGCAGAGGTACTACGGCGTCAGCAGCTTCGCCGTCGACATGAGCTCGCTGTGCTTCATGATCATCTACTTCGTGCTCATCTGCCCCGTCTCCTGGATGCTCGACAAGTGGGTGAGTGCCTTTAAGACTTAGCTCGATACCTCCTGCGTTCTTTAAAAGTTTGTCCGTGCTGTCGTCGTTGTGTTGTCCAAAATAATTGTTTGGTTTCATCGTTGGTTCTGTTTGTCCGACATCAGCTGATTCTGTCTTGTTTTCTGTGAATTTTTTATGGCCATATTTTTATTTATTTTTATTTTAAGAATTTTTCCATGACAAACAGTGCAAAACTGCAATGGCGTATGTCCAAAAAAACTGTATTAAATCGATACCTTATAGTTGTTCTGACACAAATATTTTCAACAGATATTCATTAAACGTACAAAAAATTCAAAAGAGGTATCGAGTTAAAATGTTATGAATAGCCCTTAATTAAAAATAATGACGAAAAAATGAACATAGTGTGTGAGCCGAAGCCTTAATCCTTGGCGATTACTCGAATACCACAATCACTCATGCATATGTTACGGGTAATGCCAGAAGAAGAAGAAGAAGAAGAAGAAGAAGTAACCAAGGTTTATCCACCATCATCCAAGTTTGTTGGTTAAAGTCCGAATAGTTACTATAATAAATTTTAATTTAGGGTTTACCTATGTACACCTAGGTCTACCCAACGCTGACTGGGTAATGTTATAAAAAGCAAATGATTGATAACTTTAGTTCAATGATACCTTAACTAACTAAATTAGCGTGCTCAAAAAAGGACGCAACATCTGTAAAAAACCATCCCATTAAAAATAATTTTGATACTTCTGGATGAAATTATGCCAAATTGATGAATAAAGTAAAATAAAAATCAATGACTACATATATTTAGAAAAATGATGAAGATCACCGTACAAATAAAATTTAAAAGGACCTCCCCACTCCCTTTCCATCTATTATGTATTAATTTTGTTTCTGTTTGATTAAAATTTTAAAAATAACGAAATTTATAGTCTACAGCTAATTTCGTAAAACAAAGAAAATTACTTTCTACATGAGAGTTAGAAAAGCCCATTTTCCCTTTTCCCCATTACTTAACACTACTTGCACACTTGACAAAACTTACAGTCTACATTTAATTTGAAAAAAGAGTAATGAAGATTGCTGCCCACATAAGATTTTTAAAAAATTCTTTCCCATATTCCCACTCCTTAAATAAATTGTTGGTACTTTTTAATGAAATGTTGCACACTTGATATTCGAAATAAGACATATATTTTACTAAAGAAAAAAAACTACGTCCATCCCCAATCCAGCAGTCGTTTGATTTTACATTGTATTTGAATTACTCTCTCTAAATGAAACCTCTTTACACTGCACAAATCCCTATAAATACCAAGTACTTCAGCGTAGATGTATTATATACTTGTAAAGAACTCCATATCCTTTGTGCTGTAAAATAATTTTATATCACAAAAGTTATTATATCAAACTTTTAAAGTTTTTTAAACTATTAATTTCATAATAGTGAAATGTATGAGATCAAAAAGAAGTATAACTTCTGTCACGTGTACATAATTACACGTATATTTTTAAAATCTATTTTACTGAAGAATTTATTTTGCTTGGTAACTCTCTTAATTTTAAAGTAAGATCACAACTCAAATAACATTGATATAAGGCACATTACTACAAGAAGAAAATATATCAACTTGTGCCTCTGTCTTAAATAGGTATATTTCTGAATATGTACAAATATTAAAAAAATCTAAAAAAAAATCATAATCGTGATTTTTCATTTCCCTTGAGACAGGAACAACACTTGATGAATCGTGAAACCGAAACCTTATTCATTCAGCGTAGCCCTACAAACTATATATATGAATTACTTAAGTATGTGCGCATATATATGAGCACATACTTAAGTAATTCATAATCATATGTACGCAACATTTTTTCAAACATTTTTTTAAGAAGTTACTTCCTCATCAAAAATGTATTTTTTCCGTCTTCTGTGAGAATAAGTTTCAGTTGATGATCTCACTCGATTCTCTACTGACTTGCTAATAAAAAACTCAATTTATCTTGTTTTTCGTTTTGACAAGCAAGGCATAGCTAATATTCGTGGTTAGAGGAGAATTGGAATAAACGTCTGGAAGAAAGCAATGTGCTGAAATTTGCGGAAGGGGTGAATGTTGTAAAAAGACTGGTGGGTGGGAATAAGAGGGAAGAAACTAAAAATGCCAGTAATTCAGGTGACAATGATGAATCCAAAAATCCCAGACTAGACGTTTCTTCATATCTGTCGTCTCGACGAAGACAGAGCTTATAGTTCATTATACACTTAAATAATTGGGTGGATCGTTCAGGTATCTGACGGATATGCGATTAAGAAACTTGATAGAGAGCTCTTTTTCATAACTACTGATAATGCTTTAATACAAAGTGAAGTGGTCTCAAGGATTAGCAGTCAAAGTATTGTCTCTAGTTACTGACTGATAGTGAAGTTTTTGTTCGGCTGTCAGAAATCATTCCAAATCTGGTGTCTTGACAGATAAACAGGATGTACGGTTGCCCAATTTTCAATAATCTTCACAAATCTAGCAGCTTATCTCCAGTGCGCCATGAAAACTTAATAATGTGTATAAATCAAGAATTGTTCTTTATCTCTTGCAAAATATGAGATTTTTTAGGCTATTTTTTGTTAAATTCAATGCCGTTCAAAGTAGTGACGTTCAAGATGTTGGCTTCTGCCACAAGAAGAAATGAACATCTCGTCAGGATTCATATTTTAATGACAGACATTTATTCGCTCGCTAAACAATAAAGTTCCAGGGTAACGGTTTTAAGTAGGGAATCAGTTTGTACATAAACAAACACCTCTATCCGCTGAAAAGGTATTGATTTGTACATACAAATTTTTGGTACTTGCATCATTAATGGAATCGTTAAGCCCGTGACATTGTCAAAAAATTGCGGAACGATACATAAATGAAAGGAAATAGTAGGCTTTGAAGGTTTTTCATCTAACAGTTTAAGAGTTAAGCATAAGGCGCCTGAGAAGTGATTGATGTGGCTTTTGAACCACAACGAATCCTCGATATATATTATTAGGTAGGTTGTTATGCAGAGTCCATTCATTCTAATTTGAATTATTTTTAAATAAACCATTGAAAAAGCCACTGCCGACAACTGCATATAATTCAAAGCAAACACAGCTATGTTTACACCCTGTAATTTTGTCACAAAAAAAGTCCACTATTTTAGTATTCCTTTAAGGGGACTGGGAATTATGAAATTGTTTAAAAAAAAAAAAAAAAAAAAAAAAACATTTTTTATGTTTTTGCAGATTATTTTTCTTCAGAATGTTAGCTTTAAAATGACATATTACACTAAAGGTAAATACTAAAATAATTTAGTTAAAAATAATAATTTAAAAGTTGTGATTTTCAGGAAAAACCATCAAAGTACGAAAACAATTACAAAATTCAATGTTCAATAACTTTTTATTTTAAAATGCTATTATATTAGACTTTTATAGTTAGAAAGATATTTTTTCCCTCTTTCGATGTTGGTATTGGAAACCATGTTGAGGCTGTTGTTTGTTTTTTTATAGCAGCTAATACACACTAGTATTTTCAAGTAAAATTTTCAACTGTTTTAGGTGTTTTTACATTTTGTATATTTTCAGAGTCCTTCTTTAGGGTTTAAAATGACTAAAAGTAAGAAACTCTTCAAAAAGAGGACGAATGTAGGCAAACAAAAGCCTATACTGTAGGGCCGCGACGTCTTGGCGTGTCGTTTTGCGGGGAAGCGGGGAAGAGTAAATGAGAGGGGAAGCAGCTGCGCGCGCACATCAGCCGCTATGCGGTTCATAGCAAAAACATCAGGCGCCACGCTCTCAGTCTGAAGTGAACAATGGAGCCCGACGCAGGACGTTCAAGATACAATAAAGTAATACATAGTGGGGAGAGGGAAATTAGAAGTAGTGTAATCCAGTGTTGTGATGAAGAAGCTGCCAACATATGTCCGCTAGTACCTCTAACAAATGCAACCGAAAGAGCTGCGCGATACACAGGTATAAGCCAAAGATCAGTTTCGCGCATCCGAAAACACAACAGAGAGACGCCAAATAAAAAACAAACAACAACATTATAAGTTTTTCAACGCATTCCCCGTAATTTCACCCGCGGTTTGTTTGTTTTGCATTTGGCAATTTTCCAAACTTTCTGCACCGCTTGTTAGAATATTTTTTATCTACAAGTGTAGCCGATATTGCTACACATTATATTGCATTATATTACATAATATTATATTACATTATATACTTTATATATTGCATTATATATTTTATGATATATATGATTTTATGATATATATTAATGTATATTATATTAATACATTATTTATTTACAATTTATATGTTTATATTTACATATATATATCACTCCTTTATTTGACCGTTAAACAGCCTCTCATGTTTAATTATTCATTTCAAGCCAAAAAAAAACCTGGGAAACGTTTGTTGTCAGTTGATGACTTTGATAGAAGAGTGATCAGAGACACTAGCCACGAATTTTATGCAGTAAAAAAACGACAAGGAAACTACTGCCAGTTTTGAAAGAAAAAATTCGGATGGAGTTAGGGAAAGACATCGCTGCGTAAAATACTCAAAGAAATGGGTTTTGTGTGGAGAAGAAGCCAAAATAAGCGAATGCTTCTTCTCGAAAGATCTGACGTTGTTGCTTGGCGATAACGGTAGCTGACTCAGATGAAACAGTGCAGGGAGACTGGGAAGAATATATTTGACATGGATGAATCCTGGGTTGACACTAATTTAACCTTTCAGAAATGTTGGCAAAAGAAAGGTGACGTTGAAGGTGTAGGTAATGGCAACAGGAAATGCAGCGCACAGGCTGATAGTTTTAAGCGTTGGTTCTAGGCAGGGTTTCCTTCCTGGAGCCTCTCTTGTTTATAAAGCAAGCACAACAACAGGAGACTATAAAATACGCGAGGATGGTTTGTTATAAATATGGTTTTCGGACCCCTCGAAATTACTAAAATGGTTCTTTCAGAGTGCTGTTATGGAAAAAATACCAACCCGTGTTAAGGTTCTTGAAGTGCGTGAAAGTGTCATGTCGATCGTCTTCACATTTCAGCCAAACCAAATGGAAAAGTAAGCATCAGCGAGGGAGTTACATGCAAGTCTTAATTAATTGTGTTTCCTACAGCAACCCACAATTACAAATTTAGTTCTTAACTTTAAAGAATTGTATAGCTATGTTTAACTATGTTTAACTAAGCTGCCCAGTCGAGCAAATGGTGCACTACCTTTAAATAATAAATTACCGTAAAGCATTATCGCATCTCTGTATCATTAAGATCTGCGCTGTGTTGCACCGTACGTGAGATTGTTCTCGACCAATGTTTTCGGAACGGCATGGAGACTTCCAGGCCGTTGCTATCAGCGGAGCAGACAAGGCGGTACGTGTCGATTACAAGGTCGCTGAGCTCTAGGGAGTCGACCCGCCAAGACGTCGCGGCCCTACTATAGTAGTGTGTGAGCCACATAGTGTTGAGGTTATGAATGAACCAGTTGAGGTTAATTCCAACAATGAAGTGCTTCAGTGTTCATCTGAGAAGAAATTCAATGTAAATATTTACAACACATTTGAAAATAACTGTGACTCAAATGAAATTATTAATTTATCTGTTTTACAAGAAGCTATTCAGAAGTTTGTTGTCTGTAAAAGTTGCAGTGGCATTGTTTCTCTATGTTCAAAGAGAGTTGTTGGTCTTGCCTGTGAAATGGTTTTGCATTGTAGTGTGTGTGAGGAGAAACTAGAGTTTTCTAATAGTAAGAAATATCATTATTCTACAGAAAATAAAAAGTAAGTTATGATGAAATTAATTTGAGACTGGTTTATGGGTTACGTAGTATTGGGAAAGGAGGAAGAGCTGGCGAGAAGCTTTGTGGTGCCCTGAACTTACCCAAACCTCCATCGAAGTTTCAACGCTATGTAAGCATTTTCGGTTCTGCTGTAGAAGAAGTATGCAAAGACTCAATGAAATCAGCTATGGAAGAAGCAGTGGCACAAAATAATAATGATCGTGATTTGACAGTTGCCCTTGATGGGTCGTGGCATCTTAGAGGGCATGTTTCACTGCATGGTGTTGTAACATGTAAGAGTGTTGATACTGGTAAAGTTATAGATGTAGACATTTTATCAAAGCACTGTACATGCAAGGATAAACTAAAAGGTCAGCATGAAGAAGCATGCACTGCAAACTACAAAGGCACTAGTGGTGGCATGGAGGTTTCTGGTGTTGTAAACATTTTCAATCGATCCATATCACAGTACAATGTACGATATACAAACTATTTAGGTGATGGTGATTGCAAGGGACACAAAGCTGTTCTTCAGGCTGCCCCTTATGGCGATAAAACAGTATCAAAATTAGAATGCTTAGGGCATGTACAAAAGAGGATGGGTACTAGGTTGAAAAATTTGAAAATCAAATTGCAGGGAAAGAAACTAGAAGATGGCAAAGTTTTTGGTGGCCGAGGACGAGTTACTGATTCAGCCATAGCGGACATTCAAAAATATTATGGTTTGGCAATAAGAAGAAATTCAAATAATCTTCAAGGAATGAGAGAGAGTGTATGGGCAGAGTATTTCCATTTACTATCATCGGATGAAGACCCCCAGCATGGACTCTGTCCTAAGGGTTCAGAAAGTTGGTGTAAATATCAGCGTGCAAATAGTAAAGGAGAATGTTATAAACATGCTGATCACATTCACCTTCCTCGTGTCGTTGGTGAAGAAATGAAACCCATATTTAGAGACCTAAGTGAGCCCGAGTTGCTGAAGAAATGTTTACATGGAAAGACACAAAATCCAAATGAGAGTGTAAACAGTGTTATCTGGAACAGACTTCCCAAAACTACATTTGTTGGTTTCCGTTCCCATGCATTTTGGAGTGTGGGATGCTGTTGCATCATTCAATGATGGAAATTTGGTGGTGTGTCATGTGTATGAAAGATTGGGTTTCCCTCCTGGTAAAAATTGTGTGGAAGCAATGAAGAGACTAGACAGCTACAGAATAGACGAAGCAAAGCGTGTGGTGAAAAATATTGAAATGAAAGCCAGGCAGAAGAGGAATGCAGCAAAACGGAAGTTGGAGGATCTGTATGAGCAGCAAGAAGACCCGGATGAGCCATCATATGGAGCTGGAATGTATTAGAATGTTAAGTGAGATTGTATTGTATACAGTATTTACTTAAAATGCATTTTTCTCAAAATAAAAATTTTCTCTGCAAATGCCCCTTTTTCTCAGGACCTATTCGAGATAGAATAATGAAACTTGGAACATAAATTGCTAGTATGATTATGCGACTTTTAACACAAGATTATTTTTCTAAATTAATTAGAAAAATGTTATTGCAAAAAGTTTTCATAAAATTTTGTAAAAAAATTTTAAAATGCTAAATATATTCCCCCCCAATTATACCAGTAGTATATAATAGTATTTCCGAGATCAGGCCTCAGGCGGTGGATTGAAGATTGTCGACCGCCATCTTGGATTTGTGACGTCACGGCGGCAAAAATTCCTCAAAATTCCTCAAAAATGACTCAAAATGACTCAAAATTTCCCGTTTTAAGAAAAAATTTCCCGTTTTCGAGGGAAAAATTCCCGTTTCGAGGGAAAATTTCCCGTTTTATTCCTCAAAAATCCCAACGGCTAGAAATGTCCTGATAGAGGCTTAAGCATCCTTAACTCAAGCCTCAGTTAAGCCTCTATCAGGATGTGACCTTGACCTTTGACCTTGACCCCGACGACCATCTTGGATCCGCCATTTTGGATGACGTCATTTCGTTTTCTAGAAAATTCCGGCATTGTGTTATCCGCCATTTTGAATTATGTCGTCATCGCTGCAATTTCCGTTACGGCCGCCATCTTTAAATTTATTATCCGATTTTAGTGAAAAAAATTTTAAAATTATAAAAAATTAAATAATAAAAAATTTAATAAAATATTTAAAAAACAAACATTTACGACACGGAGCTCAGAGTTCTCGGTTGAAACCCGACGAGTGCAAAAAAAAAATAAAAATGGCGACCGATCCTTCCCCCGCGGTGGCTGCAGGCATACTGACTCCCACCACTTTTTTTTCAAAGCATATATATCGTCAGGTAGTATGACGTCATGTCCGCCATCTTGAAATTTGGACGCCATCTTGAAATTTTTTATTTATTATCTGATTTTAATGAAAAAAATTCCAAAATTCATCAAAAAATTAACGTATTTGAATTCTGTTTGATTATATCGATGTACGTCCTT
Organism: Bacillus rossius redtenbacheri; assembly: GCF_032445375.1. Classification (NCBI taxonomy): domain Eukaryota; kingdom Metazoa; phylum Arthropoda; class Insecta; order Phasmatodea; family Bacillidae; genus Bacillus; species Bacillus rossius. Next base: position 36,832,932 of record NC_086332.1, read on the forward strand.
GGTTCGATTCCCGACGAGAGTAAACAGTCGATCCTTCCTCCATGAAAGCTACCTAGACTGATCTATCACCACCAATACCAAGGTATATATCATCAACTGGTATGACATCATGTCAGCCATCTTGTCTTCATCCACTGGAGACCACCATCTTGTTTTCATCTGCTAGAGTGTGCCGATATCATGTAGTATAATTATCTGGTCACCACACCTTTGACCTTGACCTTGAACTTTGACATTGACCTTCAACTTTGACCTTGACCTTGAACTTTGAACTTGACCTTGAAATTTGACCTTGACCTTGAAATTTGACCTTGACCTTGGAATTTGACCTTGACCTTGAAATTAGACCTTGACCTTGGAATTTGACCTTGACCTTGAAATTTGACCTTGACCTTGGAATTTGACTTTGACCTTGAAATTTTACTTTGTCCTTGAAATTTGACTTTGTCCTAGTCGACCATCATGGATCCGACATTTTATGTTCAGTACATGCTACCAGGAGCGACCACCTGCTGGAGTACACCATCTTGTGCGTGTACTCGTATTATAGAGTACATTTCCATCTGGTTAATTTTATTCTAACATGCTACATTGCAGTAATCATTTATTACCGAGGTCCCCCCCCCCCCCCCCGCCATTCTGAAATTTGGGCGACATCTTGAAATCATGTAATTATTTAGCTAGAAATGCGGGAAAAATTCCAATAGTCTCCGAAAAAATCAATTAATTCACAAATTGAATCGATGGATCCCTGTCCACGGTTCGATTCTTGACCAGAGACAGTTGTAACTAATTATTAAATAAATGTTAGGTTCTGTTTTCCATTACCTTTCGCGGAGTTTATTAATCATTCACTCTACGAAAATCAACTCAAGTCATTATACCGGACCAACGAATTAAATCAGTGCCGATTAGCCTATTATGAAAGTCTAATTTTTCAATAATCTGAATAACATATAAGCCGTTCATGTAGAAAGCCACACATATAGATCAATTGCCTTCAGTCCATGAGACCGAGTCATGTCATTATCAGACGTATAGGCTAGTCATTTCAGGACCACATGACCTTCGTAATCCATCGTGACATTTTTATACATTCTAAAGGACCAAGTAACCTTGTAAAATATTTTAGTAACACCAAGAGGTGATAAACTAGTAAATATTCAATCACTACATTTTGTACTACGCGCAATCAACAAAAAAGGAAGCACCAACAACGGAAAGACAGCACCACCAACGAAAAGACAGCTCATTTGGAAGCACCGACAACGAAAAGGCAGCACCGCCAACGTAAATACATCACATTTGGAAGCACCGACAACGAAAAGACAGCAGTGACAACGAAAAGGCACCACATTTGGAAGCACCAACATCTAAAAGACAACACCGCCATCGAAAAGGCAGCCCATTTTGGAAGCACCGACAACGAAAAGGCAGCACCGCCAACGTAAATACAGCACATTTGGAAGCACCGACAACGAAAAGACAGCAGTGACAACAAAAAGACAGAACATTTGGAAGCACCGACAACGAAAGGGCAGGGGCGTAGCCAGGGGGGGGTTTTAGGGGTTTAAACCCCCCCCTTAGCACCAAATCTTTAATTAATTTCTTATTCATCACTTAAACAAATTTCATATTAAAATTAATAACATTTTTACCATTACAATATTTAAATTTAAGTACCGAAAACTGCTAAAATAGCACTATTTTACACCTTAAAATCCAAAATTTTCCCGGGGGAGGACCCCCGGACCCCCCGCTTTAGTACGGGGGGGGGAGGCATGCTTCTTAACACCCCCCATTCACAAATCCTGGCTACGCCACTGCGAAAAGGCACCACATTTGGAAGCACCAACATCTAAAAGACAGCACCGCCATCGAAAAAGGCAGCACATTTTGGAAGTACCAACAACGAAAAGGCAGCACCGTCATCGTAAAGGCACGGACCGCAAGACCGGGTCATGTCAATATCAGACATATAGACCATGAACTCAGTGCACACAGGAAAAAGGAATGTACACGTAGGAAAACGGAACGTACACGCTGTAAAACGGAATATACACACAGGAAAACGGAATTTACACTCAGGAAAACGGAACGTACACGCAGGAAAAACGGAATGTACGCGCAGGAAAACGAAAGGTACACGCAGTAAAACGGAACGTACACGCAGGAAAAACGGAACGTACACGCAGGAAAAACGGAACGTACACGCAGGAAAAACGGAACGTACACGCAGGAAAACGGAACGTACACGCAGGAAAACGGAAGGTACACGCAGTAAAACGGAACGTACACGCAGGAAAAACGGAAGGTACACGCAGGAAAACGGAACGTACACGCAGGAAAACGGAACGTACACGCAGGAAAACGGAACGTACACGCAGTAAACGGAACGTACACGCAGGAAACGGAACGTACACACAGGCTCCAATATTCATTGGCTTCAATATTCATTGGCTCCATCAGTCATTGTCACCAACAGTCTTTTGGTTCCAAAAGTCTTTTGGCTCTAAATATATTTGGCTAGAATTCTTCGAGTCTAAGAGACTATGAGACCACATGGCTACGAGTCTAAAATGATCTAGATATTTTACGAGTTATACACGGCTTGCGAGGCTAGAGCTACGAAGCTTCTAGTTCACAAGTTTACGTGACTGCGAGGATACAGAACTACTAGTCTACATGAGTACTTGACTACGAAGCTACTCGTCTACAAGGCTCCAATTGCAGCATCTGTCTTCGTCAGAATTTTCTCTCTTGCTCCAACTGCACCGCCACCATTATGTTATAAGATTACATGGATACTTGCTTACGTAGCTTCAAGTCTACGAGACTCCATTACATCATGTCTACGCTACTACGAGCCATGAGGTTACGAGACTACGTGACTACGAATCTTCAAGTTGACGAGACTGCGAGGCTACAGATCTACGAAGCCTCTAGAAAACGAGTTTACGTGTCTGCATGGATACAGGAATACAAGTCTGCATGAGTTCTTGACTACGAAGCTACTCGTCTACAAGGCTACAATTACTACATTTGTCTTCGACGGAATTTTCTCTTTTACTACATCTGCTCCATCACCATTATGTTATAAGATTACAAGGCTACTTGCTTACGTAGCTTCAAGTCTACGAGGCTCCAATGCATCATGACTACGAGACTACGTGCCATGAGGTTACGAGACTATGCGATTGCAAGTCTTCAAGGTTACGTGATCCTGAGGCTATAGGACTACCAAGCTTCCAGAACGTATGGTTACGAGACTGCATGACTAATTGGCGGCGCGGCTACGAAACTTCATGTCTCTAACTGACTACAATAGCACTATTCAGTGGTGAGAGTTAATTTATCTCATGCAAAGGTACTTGCTGCAAGTAGTTCCGCTTTTCAACATCAGATGACGTCACGTGTTGCTTGCAGGTAAATAATATTTATTTCTTATATGCGGGATGCTCACTATCGATCGCATAAGAAGGATGGCTTCGTTAGTCTCCAAGGAGAAGGAAGTTCGTCCTTCCTGCTAGTGCTTCTTAGATTTCTCACGGTCCACCATCTTGGATTGCGACGTTACGGCGACCATCTTTGATGGGTGTGACCTTGACCTTTGACCGAAACCGCAGGAATGATCGCAAGCACTCAGATTAATCATCAAAATATTGATAAGAATAATCAGGAGCACACGGAGAAAACCATCACAATATTGATAAGAATAATCAGAAGCACACGGAGAAAAACAACACATGTTTTCTTTGATATCATAAAATTACAGGAAAAAAATTTAAAAATAAAAATAAATTAATAAAAAATTTAAAAAAATTAAAAAATACATTAACTGATTCTGCTAGCTTGTAAACTTATCATTGTTGAGCAAAGATAGAGTTTTAGTACAAGCCAGAATTTTATGTATTTTTTAATTTTTTTAAATTTTTTATTAATTTATTTTTATTTTTAAATTTTTTTCCTGTAATTATATGATATCAAAGAAAACATGTGTTGTTTTTCTCCGTGTGCTTCTGATTATTCTTATCAATATTGTGATGGTTTTCTCCGTGTGCTCCTGATTATTCTTATCAATATTTTGATGATTAATCCGAGTGCTTGCGATCATTCCTGCGGTTTCGGTCAAAGGTCAAGGTCACACCCATCAAAGATGGTCGCCGTAACGTCGCAATCCAAGATGGTGGACCGTGAGAAATCTAAGAAGCACTAGCAGGAAGGACGAACTTCCTTCTCCTTGGAGACTAACGAAGCCATCCTTCTTATGCGATCGATAGTGAGCATCCCGCATATAAGAAATAAATATTATTTACCTGCAAGCAACACGTGACGTCATCTGATGTTGAAAAGCGGAACTACTTGCAGCAAGTACCTTTGCATGAGATAAATTAACTCTCACCACTGAATAGTGCTATTGTAGTCAGTTAGAGACATGAAGTTTCGTAGCCGCGCCGCCAATTAGTCATGCAGTCTCGTAACCATACGTTCTGGAAGCTTGGTAGTCCTATAGCCTCAGGATCACGTAACCTTGAAGACTTGCAATCGCATAGTCTCGTAACCTCATGGCACGTAGTCTCGTAGTCATGATGCATTGGAGCCTCGTAGACTTGAAGCTACGTAAGCAAGTAGCCTTGTAATCTTATAACATAATGGTGATGGAGCAGATGTAGTAAAAGAGAAAATTCCGTCGAAGACAAATGTAGTAATTGTAGCCTTGTAGACGAGTAGCTTCGTAGTCAAGAACTCATGCAGACTTGTATTCCTGTATCCATGCAGACACGTAAACTCGTTTTCTAGAGGCTTCGTAGATCTGTAGCCTCGCAGTCTCGTCAACTTGAAGATTCGTAGTCACGTAGTCTCGTAACCTCATGGCTCGTAGTAGCGTAGACATGATGTAATGGAGTCTCGTAGACTTGAAGCTACGTAAGCAAGTATCCATGTAATCTTATAACATAATGGTGGCGGTGCAGTTGGAGCAAGAGAGAAAATTCTGACGAAGACAGATGCTGCAATTGGAGCCTTGTAGACGAGTAGCTTCGTAGTCAAGTACTCATGTAGACTAGTAGTTCTGTATCCTCGCAGTCACGTAAACTTGTGAACTAGAAGCTTCGTAGCTCTAGCCTCGCAAGCCGTGTATAACTCGTAAAATATCTAGATCATTTTAGACTCGTAGCCATGTGGTCTCATAGTCTCTTAGACTCGAAGAATTCTAGCCAAATATATTTAGAGCCAAAAGACTTTTGGAACCAAAAGACTGTTGGTGACAATGACTGATGGAGCCAATGAATATTGAAGCCAATGAATATTGGAGCCTGTGTGTACGTTCCGTTTCCTGCGTGTACGTTCCGTTTACTGTGTGTACGTTCCGTTTTTCCTGCGTGTACGTTCCGTTTTCCTGCGTGTACGTTCCGTTTTCCTGCGTGTACTTTCTGTTTTCCTGCGTGTAAATTCCGTTTTCCTGCGTATACGTTCCGTTTTCCTGCGTGTACGATCTGTTTTCCTGCGTGTACGTTCCGTTTTCCTGCGTGTATGTTCCGTTTTCCTGCGTGTACCTTCCGTTTTTCCTGCGTGTACGTTCCGTTTTCCTGCGTGTACCTTCCTTTTCCTGCGTGTACGTTCCGTTTTCCTGCGTGTACCTTCCGTTTTTCCTGCGTGTACGTTCCGTTTTACTGCGTGTACCTTCCGTTTTCCTGCGTGTACGTTCCGTTTTCCTGCGTGTACGTTCCGTTTTTCCTGCGTGTACGTTACGTTTTTCCTGCGTGTACGTTCTGTTTTTCCTGCGTGTACGTTCCGTTTTAATGCGTGTACCTTTTCGTTTTCCTGCGCGTACATTCCGTTTTTCCTGCGTGTACGTTCCGTTTTCCTGAGTGTAAATTCCGTTTTCCTGTGTGTATATTCCGTTTTACAGCGTGTACGTTCCGTTTTCCTACGTGTACATTCCTTTTTCCTGTGTGTACTGAGTACATGGTCTATATGTCTGATATTGACATGACCCGGTCTTGCGGTCCGTGCCTTTACGATGACGGTGCTCCTTTTCGTTGTTGGTACTTCCAAAATGTGCTGCCTTTTCGATGGCGGTGCTGTCTTTTAGATGTTGGTGCTTCCAAATGTGGTGCCTTTTCGTTGTCGGTGCTTCCAAATGTTCTGTCTTTTCGTTGTCACTGCTGTCTTTTCGTTGTCGGTGCTTCCAAATGTGCTGTATTTACGTTAGCGGTGCTGCCTTTTCGTTGTCGGTGCTTCCAAAATGGGCTGCCTTTCCGATGGCGGTGTTGTCTTTTAGATGTTGGTGCTTCCAAATGTGGTGCCTTTTCGTTGTCACTGCTGTCTTTTCGTTGTCGGTGCTTCCAAATGTGATGTATTTACGTTGGCGGTGCTGCCTTTTCGTTGTCGGTGCTTCCAAATGAGCTGTCTTTTCGTTGGTGGTGCTGTCTTTCCGTTGTTGGTGCTTCCTTTTTTGTTGATTGCGCGTAGTACAAAATGTAGTGATTGAATATTTACTAGTTTATCACCTCTTGGTGTTACTAAAATATTTTACAAGGTTACTTGGTCCTTTAGAATGTATAAAAATGTCACGATGGATTACGAAGGTCATGTGGTCCTGAAATGACTAGCCTATACGTCTGATAATGACATGACTCGGTCTCATGGACTGAAAGCAATTGATCTATATGTGTGGCTTTCTACATGAACGGCTTATATGTTATTCAGATTATTGAAAAATTAGACTTTCATAATAGGCTAATCGGCACTGATTTAATTCGTTGGTCCGGTATAATGACTTGAGTTGATTTTCGTAGAGTGAATGATTAATAAACTCCGCGAAAGGTAATGGAAAACAGAACCTAACATTTATTTAATAATTAGTTACAACTGTCTCTGGTCAAGAATCGAACCGTGGACAGGGATCCATAGATTCAATTTGTGAATTAATTGATTTTTTCGGAGACTATTGGAATTTTTCCCGCATTTCTAGCTAAATAATTACATGATTTCAAGATGTCGCCCAAATTTCAGGATGGCGGGGGGGGGGGACCTCGGTAATAAATGATTACTGCAATGTAGCATGTTAGAATAAAATTAACCAGATGGAAATGTACTCTATAATACGAGTACACGCACAAGATGGTGTACTCCAGCAGGTGGTCGCTCCTGGTAGCATGTACTGAACATAAAATGTCGGATCCATGATGGTCGACTAGGACAAAGTCAAATTTCAAGGACAAAGTAAAATTTCAAGGTCAAAGTCAAATTTCAAGGTCAAGGTCAAATTTCAAGGCCAAGGTCAAATTCCAAGGTCAAGGTCAAATTTCAAGGTCAAGGTCAAATTCCAAGGTCAAGGTCTAATTTCAAGGTCAAGGTCAAATTTCAAGGTCAAGGTCAAATTTCAAGGTCAAGGTCAAATTTCAAGGTCAAGGTCAAATTTCAAGGTCAAGGTCAAATTTCAAGGTCAAGTTCAAAGTTCAAGGTCAAGGTCAAAGTTGAAGGTCAAGGTCAAAGTTCAAGGTCAAGGTCAAAGGTGTGGTGACCAGATAATTATACTACATGATATCGGCACACTCTAGCAGATGAAAACAAGATGGTGGTCTCCAGTGGATGAAGACAAGATGGCTGACATGATGTCATACCAGTTGATGATATATACCTTGGTATTGGTGGTGATAGATCAGTCTAGGTAGCTTTCATGGAGGAAGGATCGACTGTTTACTCTCGTCGGGAATCGAACCAAGGACGTACATCGATATAATCAAACAGAATTCAAATACGTTAATTTTTTGATGAATTTTGGAATTTTTTTCATTAAAATCAGATAATAAATAAAGATTTTCAAGATGGCGTCCAAATTTCAAGATGGCGGACATGACGTCATACTACCTGACGATATATATGCTTTGAAAAAAAAGTGGTGGGAGTCAGTATGCCTGCAGCCACCGCGGGGGAAGGATCGGTCGCCATTTTTATTTTTTTTTGCACTCGTCGGGTTTGAACCGAGAACTCCGAGCTCCGTGTCGTAAATGTTTGTTTTTTAAATATTTTATTAAATTTTTTATTATTTAATTTTTTATAATTTTAAAATTTTTTTCATTAAAATCGGATAATAAATTTAAAGATGGCGGCCGTAACGGAAATTGCAGCGATGACGACATAATTCAAAATGGCGGATAACACAATGCCGGAATTTTCTAGAAAACGAAATGACGTCATCCAAAATGGCGGATCCAAGATGGTCGTCGGGGTCAAGGTCAAAGGTCAAGGTCACATCCTGATAGAGGCTTAACTGAGGCTTGAGTTAAGGATGCTTAAGCCTCTATCACAGTGGTTCCCAACCAGTGGTCCGCGGACCATCAGTGGTCCGCGAGAGCTAAAATATGGTCCGTGAAAGATTTCATACTTTGAATGAACGCGCGTCGGTGAACAAAAGCGAGCGCGGCGCGCAGGCGACCGGGGGAAGGGCAAGCAACTGACTAAACATTATGGCGCAAGCCGGTCAGGCAATCGTACGTTTTCTTTTGTTTTGCTCAGCAGTGTTGTGTTAGTTTCTGTTTAGCTGTTTAGTGTGTCAACATCTGTAACTCTTCAATATTCTTATGGATATTTTGATAAAATATGAACAGGGTAAGTAGGCTACGCATTTTTCTCTGTTAAACTTTTTTAATAAAAACATGCAATTGCAAAACAGAATGTGGACGTTAGTTTACGTATGATTCTTGTGTTTGTGTATTACAAATGTTCACAACAGTTGGGTACAGTTAGTTGAAAACCTAATTATATATCAAATAAAGCGATATGAAATTAAAAATTAAGATAGTAAAAGAACACTGGCCTCCCAAATTAAAAAGTGGAGCCAGCCACAAAAATTCTTAAATTATGCTATCATAAAATTGTTGAATTGTTATTATGCTGTTTTAGGTTTTTCATAATGAAATAAAAACACCGTTAACTCTTTTAATGCCAAAGTCGGATAAATCGCCTTTTCTGTGTCGTGCGAAAAATTGGAGGATCGAAAAATCGGCCTGAATATTTTTTTCTTTCAACGACGCACGCCAATCCATTAAAAATAATATAACTTTTTCACGAGAACTTTAAAATAAAATAAATAAAAAAATTATTATATGTTTTTATTTAATCTTAAAAAATGACAAAGAATAATTTATTTATAAGATGTAAAAAATTTATACTTTCATACTAAAAGGTAAAAAAATTATTAAAGGTAAAAAATAATTAAAGGTAAAAAGTTACTAAAGGTAAAAAAGTTATTAATATTTAACTCCAGATATGTAATTCATTTAAAAATAACTTGGCACTTTTAGTATAACCGTAATAGAATTAGACAATTTGAGACTGGCACCAAGAGGGATAAGGGAAATTTAAGGTACCTACCAAGACCCTTGTTTTTAACGATTAGACATTATTTTTTAAATTGTGTAATAAAGATTTAAGTTTGTAAAAAAAAAATATAGCGAGGTTAGAATTTTTTGGAAGCCAGTATATATTTATTTATTTAATGATTTATGTTATGAATTATGAAAAAAAAATTAGCTATATTATTTGTATTCTTTTACTTGGCATAAAACATAATATAAGCATAACAGTGTAGGTACATTCTATTGCATTTTGGTTTTGTTTTCAGAAAATGCCTCCTAAGAGAAAATATGATAATAGTTAGGTACATTAAATTTGGATTTACATCGATAGAAAGTAATAGAGAAATAAAACCACAATGTGTTATATGTGCAACTGTTCTCGCGAACGAAGCCTAGAAGCCAGCGAAATTAAAACGTCACCTAGAAACGATTCATCCAAATTTTTCTGACTTACCACCAGAGTTCTTTCAAGGAAAATTGGAGAATTAAAAAAAAAAAAAAAGAAAGAAACCTGGGCCTAGTGGTACAAGATATGCATCATCTGAAAAAAAAAACAACATTAATAGCATCGTTTAAGATATCGAAATTAATAGCACAATAAAAAAAGCCTCACACATTAGGAGAAACTCTTGTGATACCTTGTTTGATCAAAGACGTCGAAGAAGTTTTAGGGTTAGAAGCAAAAAAAAAATACAAGATATACCTTTGTCGAATAACACGGTGAAAGCTAGAATTGAACTCATGTCAAATGATATCTAAAAGCAACTTGTTTCAAGAATTAAAATGTCACCATTCTTCGCTTTGCAGTGCGATGAATCCACTGACATTTCTAATTATGCTCAGTTACGTGTTTTTGTCCGCTTTTTAGACGACGACAACATAAGAAATGAAGAACTGTTGTTTTATCAGGAACTGGAAATGACATCAAGAGGTATCGACGTCATGAATATAAAAATTGGATATTTCCATAAATATGGCATTATGAGGGAAAAGCTAGTCGGTTTGTGTACGGATGGTGCTCCTGCGATGTTAGGATCAAATTCCGGTCTAGCAACGTTAATCAAACAGAGGAATCCGTCAACATTAAAATCGCATTGTATCCTTCATCGCCAGGCGTCAGCTTCCAAGACTCTTCCTAAATGTCTTAATGATACAATGAAATTAGCCATAAAAGTAGAAAATGTCATTTAAAGCAGTGCCTTAATGAAACACCTTTTTAAAAACCGTGCACTGAAATGGACTCCAACCATGAGAACCTCCTCTTTCACACAGAGGTTCGTTGGTTGTCGAAAGGCAATATGCTGGAAATATTATACGAGCTGAGAGGAGTTTTCTGATTTGACATCCCAGATGCATTTGGCATATCTTGTGGATATTTTTACACACTTAAATAAGTTTAACTTGCAAATGCAAGGTTCAGGAAACAGACAATTAGAAGGCGTTGCAAATATTTTTAATTTTGAAGATAAACTTCGTGCTTTTATTTTCAAACTTAAGTTATGGATTAGTCAAGTTGGCGAGGGCAATTATAGTGCGTTTGCAACATTGAAGGCACTCCTTGACGACAAAAAGTATGTCATTTTTAGGGAAAGCATACAAAAAAAAACAGCAAATGTTTTTTGCAAATGTTGGTTGTTGAATTCAACCGTTACTTCCCAGAATATAACAATACAGAAGCTAATGTGGACCAAAAACTGATACGCAACCCTTTTGGCACTAACGCTAGAGAAGTTGCAGAAGAAATCCAAGGAGAACTTATTGAATTACAAAATTACAGGAACTGTAAGGACGCTTTTGAATCTGATTCTTTGGAGACGTTTTGGTATAAGAAAGAAATTTCATATACTAAAATTCGAAAAATTGCTTTGCGCTCTCTTATGCTTTTCTCAACAACTTATTTATGCGAACAAGGATTTTCTGCATTACTGATCATTAAAAAAAAAATCCAGGAATCAACTGAAAGTAAGTGATGATATGCGTGTAGCTTTGAGTAAAAATATTACCCCAAAAATTCAAGATCTTGTACAGAAGATGCAAGCTCAAAAATCTCATTGATACAAACTGAATTGTGTAATTAAAATATATTTTCAATTATAACACTGTTAATAAATGTTTATTTTGGTTTTTTAGATTGCTTATGTTAAACGTTTGGATTAACATTGAACGATTAGACTTAAAATTTATTTTTAGATTGATACAGATTATTTTTTAACCTTGTGGTCCCTGCTAATAATAATGAAATTAAAGTGGTCCCTGGTCAAAAAAAGGTTGGGAACCACTGCTCTATCAGGACATTTCTAGCCGTTGGGATTTTTGAGGAATAAAACGGGAAATTTTCCCTCGAAACGGGAATTTTTCCCTCGAAAACGGGAAATTTTTTCTTAAAACGGGAAATTTTGAGTCATTTTGAGTCATTTTTGAGGAATTTTGAGGAATTTTTGCCGCCGTGACGTCACAAATCCAAGATGGCGGTCGACAATCTTCAATCCACCGCCTGAGGCCTGATCTCGGAAATACTATTATATACTACTTATACCACAACACAATACAATTTCCTTATGTCTATTCCATAAATAAGGCTTCATGAATACGTAAAAAAAATTTCAACATGCTGTGACAAAAGGATCCTGAGAAAATGGGACATTAAGATGCTAATTTTAACACTGTCAAGATAGGGCATTCCCGGTCCCCTTAAATAATTCATGCAGTAGAGAATTTTTATTTAAAACATTTTTCTGGACACACGAAATTGCAGTTTTGAACTGTTTGTTATGGAAAAATTTCAAGAACACAAATAACGAAATAAAAATAAAAACATAAACCCACAGAGAACAAGCCTAAATCAGCTTATGTCAAACAGATGGAACCAAAGATGAAACTAAACAGGTATAATGGACAGCACAACTACGGTATACACCGACTAACACAGTAGGTACAAGCTGATTTAGGCTTATTCTCTGTGGGTTGAAGTTTTCATATTTATTTCTATTTTGCATTCTTGAATTTTTATTCATGATAAATAGTGCAAAACTTCAATGATGTATGTCCAAAAAATTGACTAGTCTTATCGAATATGCTGCGTTAAAAATTGTTGGCAACGGAAAAATATATATTATTTAATGAACATTACAGTTATAATTGGTGTAAAAGTAACATATCTATGTTTGTTGACAGTATGGAAGCGTCATGACGATCTGCGCATGCACGCAAGTCGCTTGGCACATGGCAATGTTGAGTATGTTTACTGGCAGAGGGGTGCTGAAAGCAGGTTTTGAGTAGGGTTTCCGAAAGTGTCCGACTATTGGCAAACCAACTGAAGGCGTGGAGCGGGAGGGTTCTCAAGGATACGTGCAGCAGGATTCGTGAGGATATACATCTAAGCGTGAACCACCTGTAGGTGGTCGCCTGGGGAACTCCGTCAGTTTGCATCCGGATCCACCCATTTGCTCCGGTGCAGAGCCAACCTGTTTTCTGCTACTCTCTGTCTCACGCTTAGTTTCAAGTACAGAGTAAATGGCGAACACTGTTGCCGGAGTGATACCAACGGGGTTGTTAAAGTTAAAAGTCTTATTTTGCATTCCACCGCTAAGCATTAAGTACTTATATATTGTTTTAATTATACTATTTCTTGATGTTTCTAAGACCATAAAATAGTATCTACTGACAGTATTATTACACTTGCAAACATTCTGAATAAAAAAAGCTAAACACCGATTAATATTTTACAGGAGAAGCTATTTGTAACAGTCAGTCACTATTCATATCAAGGCATTCCATGGAAAAATGTGCAATGTTTGAAAGAGCTAAACTTCCTAAAACGTCAACAAAAACGGTTGAAATCAAGATAGCGTCTTTCAATAACATCTCCTTAGAAATAATCAAATGGAAATCATCAGATGATGCTCTTGATGAAATACACCAGGAAAATGTATTCCCACAATTTTCATTCTAAATGTTACCTTACAAAATATAACTTTTTTCCGATGCATTAAATAAAATTTCATTTCATTACAAAGGTGTATCTGAAACTTTTGCGCTCTATGGCGTGCATCTGGCAACAGAGCGCACAGAAACAAGGACAGCACTACTAGCTTAAATGTTGCATTGGAAAGTGGGAGTAAATGTCCATTAAAATGCACACTGCAATCTACTGATGAGATGCGTTGAAGCTAATAATACTATCTGACTGGAATACTATTTAACTCACACTCAACCAGTTTTTCAGTCAGCCCAGCGATGGTCATAGCTTAACGTGGAAAATGCTTGGACAGTTTCTTACTTTATAATATCATGACCGAGTCATTACCCAGGTTCCCCGACTTGTTTTGTGCGAGTGCGTCTTGACTACCTCGGTCCTATTACATAAAAATTACAAATCTACAACCTACAAGCGTATTTGCCTTATCTGCTGAAAATTACTTTTATTTTATTTCATAAAAGTACAAATTACAAACCACAATAAACAATTTGTAAGTATTTTATGCAGGTCAATTTTCTGTTGTGATTTATAAACCAAATACTTTCAGAAAACCCTTGTTTTTATAAAAGAATTCAATGTTCAGTGACATGTTGTGAACCCTTTGGTTAACTTAAATTTTAGGAAGGAAAGTAATTTAAGGCAAAAAATAAATTTTAAATATATTTTTACAAAATAAGATGTAATTTAAAGTAGAGAAACTCTTTCAAATAATTGGGCAAATTTTTCGGCATTCAACAAATAGAGAGAGAAAAAAGGCATTAAATTCATTGAAACAGTTGTGCATTGCCTTTTATTGGTTAGGAAGTTGAGGACAGATCCTTACAGTTTACGACATTCATGATGTATCTGCAGCTAATGTCTCTCCAGTATTCCCAGCCCTTGTTTCAAGCAATCACCCCATTCAAATATTTATCTTTACTATCATTTTTTTGTCACTACCCTCCCAAAATAATATCACTAGGCTAATTATATTTTACGCAGCAACAAATTTCTTTGTCGCTCATACCCCTCCCTTCGTTCATGTAAAAATGTAAATAACGTATGCATAGAATCAGCTGACTTAAGAGAATTTCTTATAAACTAACCAATTTTTACAATTGTCAAAATATGGAACACATATTTCCCTTGGAACTTGTACAATTTTAATATCTAGATTGTGAATTTGTAAGTTGGAGTGATTACGAAACAGGCCAGACGTGAAACTTAAATACCTAGCTAACTACCGCTGCAAGCAGAAGAGCTCGGTGTTTGTTGCGCACCGCGCACACCTGGGTGGCAACACTGTCGCGAGCAGGACGGAACAAAGTGCGCGGTCACACGGCACTCTGGACTAAATCACGTAAACATGTTCAACTTTTTCGTGCGGGTCACACACATGAACATGTTTCTTTCGAGGCCATTTCTCATTCAACCTAAACAGGTAGGCAAAGTAGTTAAGAATGACATCCCTTCTACAAAAGCCTCTGATTGGCTGTTGAGTGTGCAGAGTATAAACAGTCCTTTTTGGGAAAAAAAACTAGCTGGAGAAAGTTCTTGGCACAAGTTCGCGTAATATTTGACCGACGGCAACAAAAATTAAAGATTAACAAGTAAACGTTTTAGTGTTTTGAATTTTGATGCAGAGGTACACCTGCTCGAATGAATCGGTTTATACCAATTGCAGTGTGACCGTAAACGTGTTGACCTGAGGTCGGGCGTCCAGTGTAACCGCGCCCTGAGCCCCTCTCTCCGGCGCAGGGTCTGCGGGTGGTGGTGATCGTCGGCATGGTGCTGACGTCGGCGGGCGCCTGGGTCAAGGTGGCCGCCGTGTCGCCCGACCTCTTCTACGTGGCCTTCATCGGCCAGGCGCTCGTCGGCGTGGGCAACGCCTTCATCCTCAGCCTGCCGTCGCGGCTCGCCGCCGTGTGGTTCGGCCCCGGCGAGGTGTCGACCGCGTGCGCCATCGGCGTGTTCGGCAACCAGGTGCGTGCTCCCCCGGGTCTCCCCGGGTCTCCCCGGGTCTGCCCGGGTCCTCGTGTGCGTCGCCCTGCCGAGCCCGACATTACTCCTCCCACTATCCCTACGTCGTGTTAGTTGTACCTGACTATCCGTCACTTCAACTCCACGTTGTGTGTATGGTAGTCGGTATGAAGTTTGTCTTCTCCGCTGTTACCAGGCTAGAATAGAGTTGAACAGCTTCCGATTGTTTTTGCAACTGCGAAAGAAGGCGAAATTGTAGTTTACTTTAAGGGCAATCATTATGTTTCCAACACCACTGATTTGCCCTTTTTTAACACGTTTTGTGTTGTAAAAAAAATATTGGCCTTTTTAGCGTTAAACTTATAAAAGCGTGTTTTTTTTAGTTTTTTTTTTTAAACTATAATAATTTTTATGTTTCTCTTCCACTTTTTCCTCGAATATGCCTTTGTCAGAAAAACAAGGTCGTGTGCCTCAGGCGAGAAACATCGAGGTGTTTAAACAAAAGGCAAAAACAAATACACTTTCTAAGTTTAAGGATTACACACACAGTCCCGTTATGTTTGTAAAATAAGGAAGTATGCAAAACAGTTTATAGCAGTTACAAATTAAAGAATAATGGGTTATGTTATGACTAAATTTAAAAAAAAATAACTTCACCTTTAATAACGTGTTTTTAAATTTACCACTTCCATTAGTTTCAACTTAAATAAAATTTTACCTGTCATATAAGAAAATATTTAGTTTTCTTCTGTTAAGCTTAGATTTTGAGCCAGAGAATTTTACTGATTGATTATTTTGGAGCAGTGATTGTAACTTTTATGTAGAAGTAAGTTACACGTAAATCGGTCTAATCTCAGTTATTTGAGTGCAAAGTCCATTTTGATTACGCTTCAGGTAAAAGTAGTACAAACGTCGTCACCGTTAAATAAAACATTATTTGAAGAGTTTATTTTCAAATCCATTACGCAGTTTAAAAGAAATGTAACAGATAGTTTTAAGTGGAGCTACAGGTAATAAATTTAGCTACTATTTAAAAAAATTAATTGCATAGGGTTGTCATCCTATGGTAGCACATTAACATTGTTTAAATTATTTGTCCAATTAAATGAATAAACACTTAGATGTATTTGTTGATAAATATTATTTCAGTCTGCTTTTGAAATGATTGATAACATTTTTCCAAAACTCCTGTGTTTTTCCACGCTCACTTAAACGAAATCACATGGTAGGCGATGTATTTACTGCGAGCCCTGGAGATAAACGTGTCACTTGAAAATGTCATACAAGTTTAATCAACACAGAACTGGCACTCAATGTTTGGGTAATTTTCCAAAAAAAAATTGTGGGGGTTTACGACATTTACTATTACTTAAGACAAAATATTATGTTAACAACAATTTTGACTGCTTATAAATATTTGTAAGTTTCCTTCTAAAAATGAGAAATATGGCCTATGCTGTTTCTAAATGTGAACGTACTGCGTATAAAACAGTTACAGTTTCATTTCATCATAAATTTTACTGAAACTGGACATTTGTTAAGTAATTTTTATGAACCATGAGGTAAAATAGTTACCCGTTTCCAACATACCTACTTGTCGTCGCACGAAAAGTATTTTATAATGTAAAAATTCGCGTTATATCACAAACACAAAACCATCAGTAATATATTTTCCTACGTTAAGAACACTCACTAATATCAACAAATGTTACTTCTAGTCTACGGTAAACTGAATAACATACCGAAATACCCTGAAGAAATTTTAAATAAAACTTTATAAACTCGTGTACATCCTAAATTTATACAGACTATCAAAAAAATGAATTAATCTATTCGTCTTTAAAAGTCGCATAGACAGAAATTCAAAACATATGCAGGCCAATTCAGTATATTACGTAAAGCGGCGATTAAATCCATAGAAACTGCACGCCCTTTTCACATGATACTGATAACACATTTAACAAGGTTCTTGTAATTAATTGTTGTCACATACACAGTATGCCGATTATATAGTTGTGTCATGTAATTGACCTTGAATTCGTCAGTGCTTAAAATGGGTCTTCTTCGAATTCTTCTGCCAATGTTATTCTGTAAACCGTTTTTTTAAACAACTTCGTGTGATTGTCAGTGTTCAATAACAACCGACATCAGTTGCTTTGCAAGTGAACGTTGTGCAATGGATACAACCGGCATTACTGTTGATAACAGTCAAATTATATACTATCTTTAGTTAACCCATAGGCTGTGGAGCTCCTGGTGGGTATGCATCACCTTAGATAGTGCTGCAAGTCAGGCTGCATGTATCCAGGCGCATACTTGAGAAAAATTAATTTATTGCCTTTTCTCTCCATTCACCGATGGTGGATCGTGAGTTTCCCATACCGTCTTCTGCCTTAGGCAACTATGTGACAACTTGCAAATACATGATAGTTTTGTTATTTCGCCCAATGAGCGTGATTGCACTAAAGGACGGAGCAAAACTTTCTCTGATTTTGGATATTGTATGTAAATTAAAGGTTGGATTAAATAAGATAACTTATTATTTAATGTGTTGTGCCCTTAATAGACTATGCGTTCTCTAATACTGGACCAAATTAAAAACATGTCAAGGTTCTGAGCCTTTCTGACACTAAATGTAAGTGTCCGAAGCATATCTGGTTCTATCAGGATTCTAGCCCCATCAGAGTATATTCTGGAAGAAAGGGGATGGGTAAGGAGAGGTGTCTAGGAAGGGGGAAGTTTAAGATAGTATCGGGCTGCATTCAGTATATTTTAACTTATCTATTAATACTCGAGTATTACTAAATACTGGTTCTGTTCATTAAACACTATGTTTATTTTCTTTCCATGGATCTACACTTTACAGTTTCGGTCGCAGGGATGCGTCCACTCTCTCCCGATTCAAACCGGAGACCCTCAGCGTGCGCGACCCGAGTGTAGCACGTCCTAACTGTCGGAGATATCCGTCACTCTCCCGTTGAAGTATGTCTCGAGCACCTCGCAGTGCCACTGCACACGTGACGCGTCGTCACCTCCACGCGGGCTGGGCACGCGCTGCAAGTCAGCGCGAATCCTCTGCAACAGAAGCGCGACTGCCGGATGCACACGTGCCTCACTCCAAGGGGCGACGGACCCAGAGCTGACGAGGCGAGTGCAAGCGCACCCGCTCTTCCATACTATCTTACAATCAAATACAATATTAAGTTCCCTTACAAATACATTCTTTCTGTTCACGTTGATAAGTTACTATTTTTTTTACTTGTGTTATAAATATTAAATACTGTTCTTGTAACTGGATCAAGAACTTATTAAAATTTTGTCTATATTTTTGAAAAGAAAAACCTTTATCGTATCTAAATAATTAGGTATTTCAAAAAAATTAATGGCTTTTTTATATATTTTTATTTAGTTTAAGAAAGCTTGATTTCGCTCCTCGACATTAATTCAGTCACTTTGGGTGTACTTCATTGTATTTTTAACACGTTATTAAGTTTATGGATAACTATTCTGGAAAATTGTGTCTTTTAATCTTAGCGTCTGTACGTCCTCGTCATTATTTCCCAACAATGCTATATCAGGGTTCTTCGGGACCCGTTAAACGAGTGCTCGAGATTTTTCCTGGGGTGTACACAGGCGTACATAGCTGGGGTAGTAACGGAACCATGTTCACGCCGTACAGCGCATCGGTGCTCGTTCACGTATCACTCGAACCATTGCGCTCGAGCAACCTCCACCCGCTCTGCTGACGAGCTTGTGTGGTGGCCTACATATCAGGCGTTCATACAGATTCGATCTTTAAATGATCACACGAACGTCAATGATATACCGCGCAACATTCAGAGGGCTGTATTAGTCCCAGCAGAAGAATATTTCCTAAATTATAGCGTAAGTTAAAATAAAAATTTACAGTTAGAGATACCGTACAGCCAGTGATAAGATAAGTGATTGCGGCTTTGATTAGCACTCGGGAGCAAAGAGTAATTACAGTTGAACATTGTGTGCTGGTTAGTAAGTAAACTTGTCCCAGGCCAAGACCGCTTCTTTCACTTACGTCAGCCATAAACTGTTGAGATTACTAAGTCGAAGTTATGACGTCAGTTAAACTATCCATTTGTCAAACACGCTCCATCCATAAATGGAAACATTGTAAAATTAAGATGTTTGATATATTATCTTACTGATTCTGAATTAAAATAAACTTTAACATCATGACATATTTGAATTGTGACATTGCATGTATATATGTATATATGGCAAGCACTTCAGCCGATTAAACAGATAGTAAAGTTAATTTTCTTGCCAGATTAATTAAAACAAAGCTAATTGATTTCAATAAGTGTATAGATAACAATTTGCCATTTCATCCTATTACTACTCATTAGAGAGAAATATTATCGTATTGGCTTAAAGCATGAAATTGTTGCTATCTGTTAACTGTTATATAAACGAGAACAAAAATATATAAAATATATTATGCTTAACCATAGAGTCAAATAATATAAGCATTTTAAAGGCTCTATAAGACAATATAAATTTAATATGTGCACTTTTAAAAGGCATTTGAAGGGAACCCTTTTGGATTTGAAGTTACTTACAAACGAGAGATATTTCTCTACTCCTCCCAGTAACATATTCTCGTATTATCTTATCATGATTTAAAATAATTATCTTTTAAATTCAGAATAGTGTCTGAAATGCTCCAAATAGTCCAAATAATATTTAAAAATATTACGCTGATAAAATGTTACATCAAAACAATTTGACATTAATATGAGTTTGCAAAAGCTTTGATAACTTTAATTATAAAACTGTTATAGGGTCTTGAAAACTCTGTCATGTTGATTACATCACTGCGTAGTTGTTTCTGTAAAAAGTAAATCATGTTCTGTAACCATTTTTTTAAGAGATAGAGAATTACTATTTTTCATGTAGTTGAAAATCAACTTATCTATATGTTTCCAAGAACTTAAGAGAGTTTTGAGTATTTGCAATTCACATATCCCCGCACAGACACACGTAAATGAAAAGGTTATGCTTTTAAAAGACGTTAGTGTTCATTCTTGGCTCAAAATAACTGTGGATATCGTTTAAGAAAACTATTTGCGCAAGAAAAACAAGTTGCGTTAAATGGGGCTCTAATTTCGACCCTAATCATAAGTGGCAGTCGCAGTTGCCAAAATAAAAAAAAATATATGCGCAGAATGAAATTAAAGTAATCTATGTAATTAATCTGAACGGAAAGGCTTAAAATATGATCGACTAACGTTTAATTACTGTGAGACATGCTTCTATGAATGTCATCCCTATTACATCATGAGACATTGCCTCAGGTGCTAAACTACAGGTACCTATTGGTTTTCATTCATACGAAGAAACTTTGCTATTAAACATTATCTTCTAGGTGATGTTGAAATGCTTGATGGCGAATCTACGGTCCGATACGTCACTGGTGAGGCTAAGGACTTCTCCGACGGAAAGGGCAGATATCCACGTATATGTACGAAGCACGGTTCCTCGCAGAAAGGCGCTATATGAAACTAGACTATAGACTTGGAGCTCATGATCTAAGACGCCTGGACGCAGACGTGAGATATGGTCACTCTGCGATCTCGACGCCAGATACTACAAACCAGCGTTTTCTTGTGTCGATACCGAGAAAAGAAAAGAACAGTTTGCATAACTCACAACCATGTCCATGATATATATTTTTCGCTCTGAATAGTGTCTTAGAGCAATATGTTCAGTTACTATAAATATCGAATATAAATAAATATATATGTCGAGTTTTGATCGGAAGTAAAGTGCTATGTGGTCATGGCTCAAAAAATTTCGTCTCTTAACTCCGGGCAACAGAAACATAGTATAATTAATTTTCTAACGCTCGAGTATACTAGTACTGATTGATATCAGGTATTCTGATGCGGTGAGCGGCGTGCTTCATAAGAGTTTATATCTTATCTTAACGAGAAAGATATAATTTTGTTTCGCCATTTTAATTATGTACGTACATAGATTTTCCAATGTCACATAGGACTTCGAGCCCCCTTGCTTGCATGACTGCCGTACTTTCCTTAATTGCACAGCAATCGTCCCAAGGACGATAAGTTGTGATATGGTAGTGCGCATAGCTAACACTCCTGCATATCTTATTATATCTGGGGACAAATAAAACCAGAATGCAGGTGCACCGAATGCTTCACTTTGAATACTTGGAAGTTTCTCCCAGTGACTGTGTGATAAAACTGTAGTCTGATACACCAATCACTAAATATGATACACCATCGCTATTTTATTTTGCAGAAATCTCCAAAACTTAAGTAACATCAGATCGGAAGTTTTCACACGCCCTTATGGATGTAGATATCTTCCTGTGTCTGACAACATTACTTATCTAGTACGCCAGATGAGACATTGCAAAAATATAAAATAATCAGTCGTTGTTACTAAAAGTCAACGATTATAAGAGCACTGTTGGTGTGTCTACCTTATCTGAAGCAGCAAATAGCCAAAGCTGAGTCCTATGCCATGTCAAACCAAAAAAAATATCATAGAAACTTTGCTGCAAGCAATATCAAAATATTTGAAATTCCAAGATGTCGAGGCCTAATCCCACTTAAGTGGTGGTCAAGGCGACTCCACTTATCTTCGCCACATGAAGTAAGCGACTTATTAATTAAAATAAATAAAATAATAAAAATTTGTGCGCGGAGTCCATGCGCGATGAAAGTGAAACTTCTTGCTTATCAGGTATAGATAGAGATAAATTATTAGTATTTTTTTATTGAACAAGGGATTCTAATTGTGTACAGTAAGAATGCGTTTCTATGACCAATGAAAAAAGGCCTTTTTCTCTCACATCCGTTCACTGGCACTTTTTGGCGCCTCTTTTGGCTGTTTATTCCCACGTTGTCTTTTAATAATACCTCTTATCTTATTCTGCCTATTTATTATTTTTAAGCATGACGTTAAATCTGATCTTCAGCTGAATAAAATGAAAGAACAAAAACATTGCAATCTAAAATAAGTTATACTCATAAAGTCTATCTCACAAGTCCATAAGTCCTTTTGACATTTCAAATTACAATGTTCACATTTCCAAAAATAAATTTCACTTATGAAGCTAACCTCTTAAGTCTATACGTCTTTTTTTACATTTTCAATTTTAAAAAATGTGTACTCACTAAAGTTAATTGCACAAATCAGTAGCTCTTTTCCACACGAATAAATAAAGTTTAGATACTTTAAATTAAATAAAATAAGTATTGTAGCGTCAATCGTTATGCGTTGCGAAAACTGAGGAGTAGGCAAACACAAGCAGCGTTAAGAGAATCCCGTAGCATCTCTGCTACGTCATTTCTACCTCTCCCCTGCCGTCTCCTCTTCCGACCGTTACAACTAGCATATAGCATGCTATCATCCCTCCCTCCCTCTTTTTTTTTTTTTTGCCTTCTTCCTACTCGACCGCTAGCGCATGCGTTGGAGTGGCGTCGCCGCTGACGCACTCTCATCCTCTACCGGTTCCCCCAACACGTACCAAACCCTTCCTGCGATCAGAAAATTGTAGCCTCCTTAGCAAAGAAGTTTCACTTGTAAACTTGTAACCTTGCTCTGGTACGGGAGCTGGAGGCTGATGCTTGTGGCGTGTGCCGGTCCTCAGCTGGGGGGAGCCGTGGGCTTCACGCTGTCACCCACCATCGTGCACGACAGCGCCAACCTCAACGACATCAGCCGCGACCTGGCCGTGCTGTTCTACTCGGTGTCCGCGTGCTGCACCCTCCTGCTCGCCGTCATCCTGCTTCGTGAGTAGTGAACAACGGCAAGCCTGCTGTTCGCCGAGTATTTACGATATTCACCTTCGTGTAACATGGTTTATTTATATTTTGGGTGGGGGGGAAAAAACGCGCGAGACCTGAGCCATCTGAAACGAGAAAAAATATTTGGAAATTGCCCGCAAGTATCTTTGTTAAGTCATTCGACTGTAAGGTCCCTGCCATTGTCGAGGAAGACTTGTTTGCAAACACAGCAGGGACTTGCGCATGGCGGCGCCCACGTTTTTGAACCAACAAACGTTAATGCAGATTAGGTCCCGCCGTCTTATGTTTTATCCACCTTTTTGCTATACTTACTTCTAAATTTGTACTTATCCCAATTTTTGTCACGTCAAGGCATAAATCACATCTCCCGGGCCTTCTAGACCTTGTTGCAACCACATATTTACTAACAGGCTCTAGTCTGTGAGCGCCGCGAGGAAATGACATTATTTCACGCGGGAACTACGGCTGTCATGATAGCCACACCGTTTCACAAGTGTTCACTTCAAAAAGTAACCAAAGCTAAGTCCCATGCCTTGTTAAACTAAAATATTTAGCACGGAAGCTTTTTTGCAAGCATTGTCAAAATGTTTTAAATTTAAAGATGGCCTTATCACCCTTAAAATGGTTAATTTCATGTGAATTTCTCGAAAGCTCAAGTTACACGAAGGCAAATATTCGGGCGTGTTGAAAATACGTTGTGAATCGTATGTTTTACGTTAACAAGTTATCCTTATTCATAGACTGGTGATGAGATAAACTAAGTATGTAGTATCAAACTTGTGGTACCAACATAAAACTGGTAATTAAGTGACGTGAAAAACACGGGTTAAATTTCTGACTTGTTGTCTGAATATTCACAGATTGAAAAAAAATTGTAAATATTACATACCTTTCCAATAATTAGCTGCCAAAGGTGTATTTTTACCGTTTTTGTGCCGTTTAGGTAAAAAGAATGAAGTGGAATATAAAACTGGAACGTTTTAGGATCAAAGACAATAGTAGTATGTTTTGGTTCCTCCGGCGCCAGGCGCCCGCAGGAGGCGCCAGAGAAGCCGACCGCCATCTTGGATTGTGACGTCACGGTGGCCATTTTGGACTCAAAAATTCCTCAAAATTCCTCAAAAATGACTCAAATTACTCAAAATTTCTCATTTTGAGGAAAACTTTCACGTTTTCTTCCACAAAAATTCAAAACTTAGGATTTCGAAAAACCTCAAAAGTGTTTGCCTTAGAAAGAACATTAATTCCTAAAAGCGGCTTAAAAGTCCTAAGAGCTCACCGCTGTTAGCCGCAGACGTCATCAAGAAGTATAACGTAACCGTTGCAATTTCCGTTACGGCCGCTATCTTGAAAATAATTATTTATTATACGATTTTAATGAAAAAAATATTTAATTTTTAAAAAAATTCAATTATAAAATTTTAATAAAAATATTTTAAAAACATTCTTTTTCGACATGGAGCTCGGGGTTCTCGGTTCGAACCCAGTGAAGGCAAAAACATTTAAAAGTCGATCAAACCTTCTTCCAAGGAAGCCGCTGGCAGACTGACTACCCCCACCACTTATGTCAAAGTATATATATCGTCACCTAGTATGACGTCATGTCCGCCATCTTTAAAGTCAGTAATTTTTATGATAGAAATACGGGGAAAATATTAAAAATCATTAAAAAATAATTAATAGAATTGAATAATAAAAATTTAATAAAATATTACTTAAAACCACCGTTGCACTTATCGTTATAGTTGCCATCTTGAATTATATAAATGTTGCATGTTTCGTTGCACCCGCCATCTTGGGCGAGTACGATGTAATCGTTAAACTTTAAGTTACGACCGCCATATTGGATCCTATTAATGTTGCATGTTTCGTTACGGCCGCCATCGCGAAAATCCGTAAATTAAATGCAAGGAATTCTGAAAAAATTCCAAAAAAATTACATACACAAATGTTTAGTTATTTAAACGATTTCGGTCATCGGTTAGATTTCCATCGAAAGTGGACCAGTAATTTATTAATATATTTAAGAAATTCTCATGAAAACGAAATAAAAATGTCTTACGCCACACCCGTTGTTTTTAATTATGTCACCACTGTATCAAATTATCGTTACAAACGCCATCTTGAAAATCTTTATTTATTATCCGATTTTAATGTAAACATGTTCAAAAGTCATCAAATAATTTACTTATTAGAATACTGATTGATTAGATCGATTATCATCCTTGGTTAGAAACCGGTAAGAGCAAAAAATAAAAAAATAACAGATCTTTCCTCCACGGAAGCTACCTAGACTGACCTCACACCACCAATACCAATGTATATATATATAAACTGGTATCATGTTTTGTCCAACCCCTTCTCTTCGTCCACTGGAGGCCGCCATCTTGTTTTCGTCTACTAGAGTATGCTATCACCATGTTAGTATAATTTTCTGTTCACCATACTTTGTCCTCAACTGTTGGCATTGAACTTTGACCTTGACCTTGAATTTCGACCATGAACATTACCTCGACCTTTGTAATTTGAACTTTACCTTGAACTTTGTCCTTGTCCCTGAAATTTAACCATAACCTTGACATCCATCTTACATATGTCATTTTGTGTTCATTACTAGCTACCAGGAGATACCACCTGCTAGAGGACATTGTCACCATCATGTTTTCATCTGCTGGAGGACACCATCTTGTGTGTACTCATCTTATAGAGTAAATTACCATCATGCTAGTTTTATTTTTACCAGCTATATTGCAGTTATCATTTATTATTACTGTGACACCCGTCATCTTATCAATTTATTGCCATCTTGGTAATTTGTAATTATTTAGCTAGAAATTCGGCAAAAATTATAAAATTTATTAAATAAATTTATAATCAATAAACTGATTGATTTGATCGATTCCTGTCCTTGGTTAGAGCCCTGGTCGATGCAAAACATTTAATTTTCTATAAAAAATAATAAATTCAATAAATCATGTTCAAAATCCTAAAAGAGGCTTAAAAT
This sequence comes from Bacillus rossius redtenbacheri, assembly GCF_032445375.1. Classification (NCBI taxonomy): domain Eukaryota; kingdom Metazoa; phylum Arthropoda; class Insecta; order Phasmatodea; family Bacillidae; genus Bacillus; species Bacillus rossius. Next base: position 36,859,053 of record NC_086332.1, read on the forward strand.
AAACTATTAATATCATTCTATAAGCCATTAGGACTGCCAATTTGATATTTGTATTTATTGACTTATAAATCCGGGAAAGATTCCAAAATTCACCGAAAAAATTACTCATTAATTTATATATTGAATCGATGGATACCTGTCGTCGGTTTGCTTCTTGGTTTCCATTACCTTTCATGGAGTTTATCATTCATCCACTATACGAAAAACAACTCAAGACAATATACGACGATATTCGACGAATTAAATACGTTTCCGATAAGCCTAACATGAAAGTATAGTTTTTCGATACTTAGAATAACCTCTAAACCGTTCATGTACAAAGCCATACATACATATAGACTAAACGTCTTCGGACCGCGATACCGGGTCATAATCAATGTCAGACGTATAGACCAGTTATTTCCGAACCTCACGACCTTCTTCATCGACAGCTAATAATATTCAACTAAACCAACGTAAAAGGTTTTTACGCTTACAAGAGGACGAAGAATCCCATCAAAAAGGCAGCACATTTTGGAAGCACCATCAACAAAAAGACAGCACATTTTGGAAGCACCATCAACAAAAAGGCAGCACATTTGGAAGCACAATTAAAAAGGCAACACATTTGAAAGCTCAATCAACAAAAAGGAAGCACATTTTGGACGCACCGTCAATCAAAAGGAAGCACATTCTACAAAACGAAAGCTCATTTAACGAAAGGAGGTACATTCTCACGTACATTCAACTCGGTAGGATGTGATCGTCAATGTTAATTTAGGATATAATGTCTCTATCAGTCTATGAATCCGTCAGTTTTTAGTTCCATGAGTCATTGGCTCCAATAGTCATTGGCTCCATCAGTCATTGACTCCAACAGTCTTTTGGCTCCAAAGGTCATTGGCTCCAGTAGTCATTGGCCTCAACTGCGTTATGCTTCAACAGCTACAATGATATTTGGCTAGAATGCTACGAGTCTAAGAGACTATGAGGCTACAAGGCTATGAGTCTACAAGGATCTAGCTGGTTACGAGTTATGCATGGCTGCGAGGATGCATGGCTAAAAGGCTGCGTGGCTACGAAACTACATGTCTATGAAGCTACAAGGATACAAGTCTACTTGGCTCCAAATAACTGCAAGGCTACATGGCTGCAAGACCACTTGGCTACAAAGCTTCAATTCTACGAGTCTACAAGACTCCTCCACTGCCTACGAGTCCACAAAGCTCCATCTACTCCAGCAGCATTATGTTATAAGATTACAAGACTACTTGTTTACGTAGCTACAAGTCTACGAGGCTACTTGGCTACGTAGCTTCAAGTCTACGAGGCTCCAAGACATCAAAACTACGCGATTACGAGCCATGATGTTACGAGACTACGTTACTGCGAGTCTTCAAGTTTACGAGACTGCGAGGCTACAGAGCTACGAAGGTTCTAGTACACAAGTTTACGAGACTGCGAGGATACAGAACTACAAGTCTACATGAGTACTTGACTACGAAGCTACATGTCTACAAGGCTCCAATTGCCGTATCTGTCTTCGGCTGAATTTTCTCTTTGGCTCCAACTGATCCAGCAGCATTATGTTATAACATTTCAAGGCTACTTGGTTACGTAGCTACAAGTCTACGAGGCTCCAAGGCATCATGACTACTTGACTACGAGTCATGTGGTTACGAGGATATGCGATTGCAAGTCTACATGGTTACGTGATCGCGAGGCTACAAGACTACGAAGCTTTCAGAACACAAGTTTACGTGATTACGAGGCTACAGAACTACAAAGCTTCCCCAACACAAGTTTACGTGATTTCAAGGCTACTTGGTTACGTAGCTACAAGTCTACGAGGCTCCAAGGCATCACGACTACGAAGCTTCCAGAACACAAGGTTACGAGACTGCGAGGCTACAGAACCACGAAGCTTCCAGGACACAAGGCTACGTGGCTACGAGAGCACCATTCAGTGGTGAGGGTTAATTTATCTCATGCAAAATAACCTGTTTAAAGTAGTATCGATTCTTGGCAACAGATGACACCTCATGTTGCTTACAGGTATATATTTTTTAGATCTTTTATGTGGGATTCGGGATGCTCAATAACGATCACAAAAGAAGTATGGCTTCGCTAGACACCAAGGAGAAGGAAGTTCGTCTTGCATGTTAGTGCTTCACAGATGTCTCGTGGTACATTATTTGACTGTGTTTAGTTTTTGAATTCCACCTGGTAAAAAAATTTGCTAGAGCTGATTTAGTATAAGAAATTATCGAATTAAATGTAACTCCAAATAAAATGTCATGACACATTAGCTAAAAAAATCCTTCATACAGAGAACGGTTTCTCAGAACAGACAGAATCACTTGAAGAAACCACAGGAATAATCAGGAGCACACGGAGAAAATCATTACACTTTTCTTTGATATCATAAAATAACAGAAAAAAAATATTAAATGAATAAAATAAAAATTAATTAATAAAAAAACTAAAATGAAAAAATAAAAAAAAAATAAAAAGAATACATCAAATTCTGGCTTGTACTAGAACTCTATCTTGGCTCAACAATTAAATGTTCACAAGCTAGCAGAATCTGTTTATGTAATTTCTTTTTTTTGTAATTTTATTTCATTTTAAATTCAGCCGAAGACAGACGCAGCAATTGGATCCTTGTAGACATGTAGCTTCGTAGTCAAGTACTAATGTAGACCTGTAGTCATGTATCCTCGCAGTCTCGTAAACTTGTGTTCTAGAAGCTTCGTAGCTCTGTAGCCTCGCAGTACGTAAACTTGAAGACTCGCAGTAACGTAGTCTCGTAACATCATGGATCGTAGTCGCGTATATTGATGTCTTGGAGCCTCGTAGACATGTAGCTACGTAGCCAAGTAGCCTCGTAGACTTGTAGCTACGTAAACAAGTAGTCTTGTAATATTATAACATAATGCTGCTGGAGTAGATGGAGCATTGTGAACTCGTAGGCAGTGGAGGAGTCTTGTAGACTCGTAGAATTGAAGCTTTGTAGCCAAGTGGTCTTGTAGCCACGTAGCCTTGCAGTCATTTGGAGCCGAGTAGACTTGTATCCTTGTAGCTTCATAGACATGTAGTTTCGTAGCCACGCAGTCTTTTAGCCATGCAGTCTCGCAGCAATGTATAACTCGTAACCAGCTAGATCCTTGTAGACTCATAGCTTTGTAGCCTCATAGTCTCTTAGGCTCGTAGCATTCTATCCAAATATCATTGGAGCTGTTGAAGCAAAAGGCAGTTGAGGCCAATGATTGCTGGAGCCAATGACTTTTGGAGCCAAAAGACTGTTGGAGTCAATGACTGATGGAGCCAATAACTATTGGAGCCAATGACTTATAGAACTAAAAACTGATGGATTCATAGACTGATGGACACATTATATCCTAAATAAACATAAACGATCGCATCCTACCTAGTTGAATGTACGTGAGAATGTACCTGCTGTCTTTTTGTTGATGGTGCTTCCAAAATGTGCTGCCTTTTTGATGGGATTCTTCGTCCTCTTGTAAGCGTAAAAACATGTTACGTTGGTTTAATTGAATATAATTAGCTGTCGATGAAGAAGGTCGTGAGGTTCGGAAATGACTGGTCTATACATCTGACATTGTTTATGACCCGGTCTCGGGGTCCGAAGACGTTTAGTCTATATGTATGTATGGCTTTGTACATGAACGGTTTAGATGGTATTCTCAGTATCCTAAAACTATACTTTCATGTTAGGCTTATCGGAAACGTATTTAATTCGTCGAATATTGTCATATGTTGTCTTGAGTTGTTTTTCGTAGAGTGGATGAATAATAAACTCCATGAATATAAATTTTTTGTTGATATTCAGTTACTCTTGTCACTGCAAACCGACGACAGGAATCCATCGATTCAATATGTAAATTAATGGGTTATTTTTTGGTGAATTTTGGAATTGTCCCCGTATTTATAAGCCAATAAATACAAATATTCAAGATTGCAGTCCTAATGGCTTATAGAATGATGGTAGTAGTTTATTTTAAGCATCTTTTAGGATTTTGAACATGATTTATTGAATTTATAATTTTTTATACAAAATTTAATGTTTTGCATCGACCAGGGCTCGAACCAAGGATAGGAATCGTTCAAATTAATCAGTTTATTGATTATAAATTTATTTAATAAATTTTATAATTTTTGCCGAATTTCTAGCTAAATAATTACAAATTACCAAGATGGCAATCAATTGATAAGATGACGGGTGTCACAGTAATAATAAATGATAACTGCAATATAGCTGGTAAGAATAAAACTAGCATGATGGTAATTTACTCTATAAGACGAGTACACACAAGATGGTGTCCTCCAGCAGATGAAAACATGATGGTGACAATGTCCTCTAGCAGGTGGTATCTCCTGGTAGCTAGTAATGAACACAAAATGACATATGTAAGATGGATGTCAAGGTTATGGTTAAATTTCAGGGTCAAGGACAAAGTTCAAGGTAAAATTCAAATTACAAAGGTCGAGGTCAAAGTTCATGGTCGAAGTTCAAGGTCAAGGTCAAATTTTAAGGTCAAAGTTCAAGTTATAGGGTCAAATTTTAAGGTTAAGGTCAAAGTTCGAGGTCAAGGTTAAAGTTAAATGACAACAGTTGAATACAAAGTTATGGTGAACAGAAAATTATACTAACATGGTGATAGCATACTCTAGTAGACGAAAACAAGATGGCGGCCTCCAGTGGACGAAGAGAAGGGGTTGGACAAAACATGATACCAGTTTATATATATATACCTTGGTATTGGTGGTGTGAGGTCAGTCTAGGTAGCTTCCGTGGAGGAAAGATCTGTTATTTTTTTATTTGTTGCTCTTACCGGTTTCTAACCAAGGATGATAATCGATCTAATCAATCAGTATTCTAATAAGTAAATTATTTGATGACTTTTGAACATGTTTACATTAAAATCGGATAATAAATAAAGATTTTCAAGATGGCGTTTGTAACGATAATTTGATACAGTGGTGACATAATTAAAAACAACGGGTGTGGCGTAAGACATTTTTATTTCGTTTTCATGAGAATTTCTTAAATATATTAATAAATTACTGGTCCACTTTCGATGGAAATCTAACCGATGACCGAAATCGTTTAAATAACTAAACATTTGTGTATGCGATTTTTTTGGAATTTTTTCGGAATTTCTAGCATTGAAATTAAGGATTTTCGCGATGGCGGCCGTAACGAAACATGCAACAATTATATAATCCAATATGGCGGCCGTAACAAAACATGCAACATTTATATAATCCAATATGGCGACCGTAATGATAAATATAACATTTGTTATTAAGTAATATTTCATTAAATTTTTTTCAGAGATATTAATTATTTTTTAATGATTTTTAAATTTTTTCCGATTTTCTATCATAAAAATTACTGATATTAAAGATGGCGGACATGACGTCATACTAGGTGACGAGATATATATACTTTGACATAAGTGGTAGGGGTAGTCAGTCTGCCAGCGGCTTCCTTGGAAGAAGGTTCGGTCGACATTTAAATTTTTTTGTCCTCACTGGGTTCGAACCGAGGACCCCGAGCTCCATGACGAAATGTATGTTTTGAAAATATTTTTATTAATATTTTATTAATTGAATTTTTTTATAAATTATTTTTTTATTAAAATCGTATAATAAATTATTATTTTCAAGATGGCGGCCGTAACGGGAATTGCAACGGTTACTTCATACTCCTAGATGACGTCTGTGGCTTAGAGCGGCTAGCTCTTAGGACTTTTAATCCGTTTTTAGGAATTTGTGTTCTTTCTGAGGCAAAAGGATTTTTGAAATCTTAATTTTTGAATCTTTGTAGAAGAAAACGTGAAAGTTTTCCTCAAAACGAGAAGTTTTGAGACATTTTGAATAATTTTTGAGGAATTTTGTGTTATTTTAAGTCCAAAATGGCCGCCATGACGTCACAATCCAAGATGGCGGACGGCTCCTCTGGCTCCTCCTGCGAGCGCATGGCGCTGGAGGAACTAAAACTTACTACTGACAATATTACTGTCTACCATGTTGTTTAATTTATTTCACATAACCTTTTAAAATCCTCAGGATATTTAGATTTGAAAAGTCTAAACTAAATTAAATAAATTTTACTGAAAGAAGTTTAGGTTTAAAACATGTTATGAAGTAGCCACCAGCATTGTCTTCAAACGCAAAAAATTTGTCAAATATTTATTCCATTAGGTTCTCCTTATCCATACTGCACGTGCATTTAAAAAAATTCAACTTCGCCAGCCAAAAATGCAAAATGTATGCTCTATATAGGCCTTTATTTGTTTTTAATTTTGTTGAATTTCGGACACTCTAAAGGTCTACAAGTTTAGCCGTTTTAAACGTAAGTACGAGCGACGTTCCGAAAGTAAGATTCGTAATTTTTTTTCACACGGAAACTTTATTGCCACAAAAAATAAACCATAGCATCATGAACTATACACCTCGCACTATTTTTCGACATAGGTAGTCGCTACCGGAATTTTTACATTTGTCGTAGCGTTCAATCAGTTTCTGCGCACGCGTCATTCCTTCTCCGCCGACGCTACGTCCGTCCTTGAACCGTAAACGGGCGTGGATTCATTATGGCGATTATCTGTTTCACCTGGTGTACCATCATCAGCTCTTGCGAAAGAGAGAGGGGGAAAAAAGACGAAAGTTACTTTCGGAACGTGCTTCGTCTGAAACGACGATGACCTTTGACGGGACGAGCGCGCGTCTGCCGACAGTGTTCAAGGACGCGCCGCCGCTGCCGCCCAGCGCCGCCCAGGCAGCGCTCAAGGACATCGACTCGCCGCCCGACTTCGCCGGCTCGCTGCGCCGCCTGCTCACCAACCCCAGCTACGTGCTGCTGCTGCTCGCCTACGGCATCATGGTCGGCGTCTACTACGTGCTCTCCATCCTGCTCAACACCATCATCCTGCGCCACTACGAGGTGGGCCCGCGCTGTTGACAGTGCTTCACCTTCCACTCCTCCCGCTCACAGACACTGAAGCATCTCTGCATCCCTAAAGCTCTAGGTGCACAATTATAATAACACAAGACTTGTCCGCCATGTTTTAGAACCCAACAGCCCGTAGGATGGTCGTGCGCATAGTAGGGAGATTTTTTTTTTATGTTATGGACACATGGCGCAACAACCAATGAGAGTAGAGTAGGAAGCCATTTTGGCGGGACAAGAGAACTGTTTATATTTATCAATCATATTGTGACAAGGAAATATCGAGATATTACATTGATTAGGTGTAATTCCTGCTTGAAAAATTAATTAATGCCATTACTTATAAGACAATAGCAAAAGATGCGAATAAAAATTGTGTCGTGGTTAAAATGGTTAACTAAAAATTTCGTAAAACATTTATTTATATGTTTAAAAAATCTGTGCTCACAAACTGCTAGTCCGGTGTCTCGGGTTAATGATTTGGTAGTTAATATAGTTACTCTACTGGCAACAGATGTCTGATAAATCGCGAAATTTCATTGGCTGAAATCAACAGTAAGATTTTCAATTGTGAACCGCATTCGCACAGGTCATGTGCACAGTGGTCCGCATGGCCTACTGTGCACTTCTAATGACAATTGTGAACCCAGCCTTAGCCTCGATGTAAAGGACGTATTTCTCAGGGGTGCCCACAAGGGGGGGGGGGGGGGGGGGTAACGACGCAGACTGCGTCATTAAAATTTCAGGTGGGGGGGGGGGTGGTTAAAAGACGAGAAAAATGTATATATTATTTACATAATTATAGCTTCTAATGTGAAAATACTATTCTGGTGCTTTGATAATTGAAAGGGATCTTGTAAATCAAATTGGCAACCCCGCACTTTCCTCAACAAAAGCAGTTTGGCATCTGTCGGTTCAGGATGGAAATATTACCTGATATGACCAAAATTATTATTAGAAAATCAGTTTTAATCAATGCAAATGTGATAAAATATAACACTAAAAAAGTATAATATTATAAAATAATTGAGTAAATCATTTAGAATATGGCATAAAAAAATTCGGGGGGGGGGGCGCATTATTAGTTTAGAGGGGGGGGGTGAGTTATAGTGTTTGGGGGGGGGGCACCTCTGTATTTCTAATGGATGGATAGTATCCAAATGAATACATTTACTGCTAGCACCACCTCAGTTTGTCGTACTAATGTAAACGTAGCCATTTTGAGTCGTGATATATGATAATATTCAGCCAAACGTAAATAACAACGACCGATTTAAACAATTTAATGTCATCAGCGATAAAAATAAAAAAAAATTGTTATAAATCTCTAAATATTAAAAATTATTATAATGAGAATTAAATACCCATGTGGTTTTAAGTTCGCTTTACGGTAATTGTTATTAATGTTTTCATTTGTCTCTTATTTGTTTACAACGTTTTAAGTAAATATTGTGCCAAAAATCTAAATTAATATTATGTACCAAAAAAATAAAACACTATTCCGAAGGTAATGGACGTAGGGACGGATCAGTGGATGTGATTGTCGCATCCCTAGGAACCTAGATTATAGTGGCTGCATGTAGGGATGCCGATGCATCCCTTGTGAGAGTTCGGTAGCAACGCAAAGATGGCTGCGTCCACTGCGATGCACTTATAGAGGATCAATTAGCTAAGGGATCAATTAGGCTAGTATCTTACTCTGAACATGAATTCAAAATAATATTCTGCGTACCTACATTAACAAAACATTCAAAAACAGGCTAAGTCTACGTAACAACACTCTTCTTTTGTCCACGTCTGCTCAGAACCAAACACACAACTCGCAAGTCGAAATACGGTGTGGTTTCTACGAAGATTTAGTTATTTTCAATTACGAAGATGTCTTCGTTCATTTAAGTTCGAAATTTCGTAAATTTACTGTAATTTCTATCAGTGTATGAGAAGATATAGTACTGAAACATACCAGACATACCTGCAGATGTCTCCCGCGTTAACAATACAATTTTACGCCACACTTTCAGCAGATTGTGGATCTAAGCGCAGGAGAAAGATTGAAAATAATAATTATTATTATTCAATCCGTGTCATATGTCACAATTCTCAGTGGGAGACTGCTAAATAACTAACTATAAAAAAGTGTGATGAAGATGGTACATATGTAAACCAGTGTCCATAGGGCTAGCAGTCTAGGGTCCTGATCTCTGTGCCACTGGTACTTGTTTTTAGTGAGTCCTTGAAAAAGAGAAATTCAATTTATACTCTTTACTATGAACCTATAATTACGTTTGGGTTTTGTTAAAATTATATTTTTAATTTTTTTTATCTTGGAGGCATTATGTAAGTAAATTCTACCAGATTTTGTTAAGGAGAAATACTCTATCGTTCATTGAGAATAATTATACAGTAGTAAAATTTATTTGAATTTGATGTTTTGACAGACTAAGTATTATAAGTTCCGGGGAAAAAATTGTAATCTTATAATGCCAGGAGTGTGACCAGCCTCATTTTTTTTAACACTTCCATCCTCGCAGAAGTATCTCTAGCTCATATTAAAAACTGTTGCACTTTTGAAACCTAGTTTTTATTCCGTATTTTGTTTCAAATCACGGCTGTTGATACCAAATAAATTAACCTTACCTATACTTGGAAAACATTTTTGTTTTTTAATATTGTGTTCTTCGTTTATACTGACACCCATAGCGTAGTTGGGTGCGCGCACCTGCTTTCGGTGTGAGGGGTTCTGAGTTTGAAGCCCGGGCAAAGCATGGGGTGTATTAATTGAAAATATTCTGGAGATAAAAATTATAATGAAACGTATGGTGAAATTATGTCTGGTTGTTGGCGAATTAAAACCATTACCCATTGAGTAAATATAAATGCTTGTGTGTGTGTCTATATATATATATATATATATATATATATATATATATATACACACACATATATATAAACTGACACACACACACACACACTGGAGCTTAAGGAGTAAAGTGGTAACAATATCCTAATTGTGTCAGCATGTGGTGAGCTATGCGATAACCTTGACAAATCAAATGTTAAGGCCCCCAAACACGATCAGTCCATCTCCCTTTTCGGACTGCTTATTCCAGACCGACAGTTTGGAATGAATTGAGGCCTTCCCCACACACAACACTGTTGGGTGTATTGTTTTAACGTAGAATAAGGAATACAATTTGGATGTTGCAATTGCAAATGAACTGTGGGAGAAAAGGTAAAAAAAAAATAGTGCATGTACACGCTTTGGAAGTTACTTACTTGGCGTAACAAAAACACTAACTTTAAATTTGCATGTAAATAATTAATATAAATTAGTCAAGTATAAATTTAATCAAATATATGTTTTTAATAAATAATCAGTAGTCAATATGAATGTATACATTTAGGAACAAAATTAATTATTTAATTTAGTACAATAATCGAGATAAATTATAATTAAAAATTAAATACAATAACTATGCTGAATTTGTTAATTTTAATTATTTATTAAATAATAATGTAATAATTTATAATATATAGGTAATGCAAATAAATTATACATACGGTACATAGCCTCACTTATATAAATACACTTGAAAATATTTATAAATACTTACTATTTCTATCACTAATATTCACAATAACTAAATGTTGTTAAATATATGGACCCGTATTCAATATCAGGCACTAAAGTATATCCTTTAATAGCTATTTAGGTATACTTTTGATTTGTATGTGGCCTTTTTTTCATCGTGTCCATTTTTGTTGCATGCTGCGTGCGCATTTTAAAAATTCACTCTCATTTTTTTTTTTCATAACGCACCTAAAGAAGTATAATTTCGAAAATAGCAAAGTAACCAAAGATTATAAACAGAGATGTCAGCCACCACACTCAGCTGATGGTCTGATTGTTTGAACTGGCGAGACTCTGTTCCCACACACGGCAGTTCGTATTGAGTGCTTTCGAGTCCACAGTCCGATTTGATGGGAAGCCATCATTTCGTGAGTCCACCAGTTCCGACTGATCGGTCCCCCGTCCTTGCTCACGCACATCGGTTTCGACTGCTCAGTTCGGACTGATTGGGCGTGGGGGAGCCTTAAGGCCCGTCTGCAATATTGCTGTATCCTAAACTGTGTCCGACGGACACTGATCACTCATTGGCTCACGTGACCCTCTGACGCCATGCACGGTGTGAGCGATGGTCCGAATACATTGGTCAAATTGAACCTTTTTTTTCCCCCCAATTTTGTCATTTGGTAGCATAGAACAACAGAAAAGAAAAAAAAAACAACTCTCACGATATTTGAGTTTCCTGTTCCCGTTTGAAAAAATATTCATGAAAACAATAAACAATGGAAAAAAGGCGAAAAAACATTTTCTGTGCTCTAGAGACTACTTTAGAATTCAAGATACTCGGACATCGGACATCGCAATTGTAGACATTGTGTGACAATGTGACGTCATTCACATTGGGATAAGGACGCGGACCGCCCACGGGTCGTTACCACAACGCCGAACATACAATAACGCCGAATACCATAACGCCGAATACCATAACGCCGAATGTCAAAATTGACCACAACGCCGACAGCTAGAAAACTGCTGTGTACCACAACGCCGAATTACCACAACGACGAAAAATGATTTTGCCGGGAAGGGGGGCCACAGGAGCAAAATGAAAAACAACTGAATGAATTTGTGTGCTAACCTTACCTAACGTAAACTTTGTGGAAGTCCTGCAATGACATTTTTCGGCGTTAATGTGTTTCGGCGTTGTGGTAATTCGGCGTTGTGGTACACAGCAGTTTTCTAGCTGTCGGCGTTGTGGTCAATTTTGACATTCTGCGTTATGGTATTCGGCGTTATTGTACGTTTGGCGTTGTGGTGCGTCCCCACCGCCCACAGGTTGGGATTGTTGTAGACGGGCCTTTGAGTGCGGACTGGTAATGCGTGGGGGTGCCTTGACGCCCAAGCTTGGCCCCGCCGGTGTGTGACGGGCGCGCGTCTGACTGCAGGGCGCCGTCCAAGACGCCGGCAGGATCGGCCTCGTCATCATCGTGTCCGGCATGATCGGGTCTGCCGCCGGCGGCTTCGTGCTGGACAAGACCCGCAAGTTCAAGTGAGTCTGGTTCGACCCCGCCCCCGCGATGCCGTGCGGCTCCGGCTGAAGCCAGACTGCTGCATCCGTGCAGCGGCGATGTGGCAAATGTCAATTTTCAGGGCATTCGCGAATGCGAGTGTTCAGTTTTCGCATCCTGGGTTTGGTACGAATTGTTGGCGCCACTGACAATCGCCCTAGCGTCACCTGCCGGTACTTCCGGTGGAACCACCACACATTGATCACCGTTTGCATCTTATTCCGAGAATTGCCGAACTTTATAACACTAAAAGTACAAACAATGCTAAAGTATTGGCATAATCGTTTAAGAGAATAATAACATTTGTTGTTGGTTTAAATTAATAATGTTTTTTTTAAGTTTCTTAAAAGAAGATGATTATTCAAAACGCTAAAATTCAAATAATGAATAAGTAAAAACTGATGAAAGTTTTCGGAAAGAATATGTTATACTTTGTTTAAACCTTTATTATTTGGATAAAAGCTGATAAAATATATATGTAATTGCAATGTTACCTTAGTTGAAAAAAATTATTTTTAATGGACTAAGAAAAAACTTTTCTAATAAAAATGCTAAGATTTTCATATTTTGTCTTAGTTAATATTGTTAACACATTTTAAAAAATATATTGTTCTGACATTCATATTCGCAAAATATTCACATGAATTTTGCGAATGCGAATGTCAAAAAATGTGCGAATATTTGTGAATACGATTATTCGTCACAGCACTAGCGTGCATTATACATGCTAAGGCGCGTACTTATGTATTTCCAGGGAGACAACATTCGTCCTGTACCTATGCGCGCTGGTGGGCATGTTGGCCTTCACCTTCACCCTCAACAGCGGCAAGATCATCGTGGTGTACGTCACTTCAGGAGTGCTCGGGTAAGAGGACAGCCTGGTTTTCAGCTCTCGAGTCCTTCCGGACGCGGGTCCGGTGATCACTCTCACGTGGGGATGCTTCTCGACGCCCGCAGGTTCTTCATGACGGGCTTCCTTCCGGTGGGCTTCGAGCTGGCGGCCGAGCTGACCTACCCAGAGCCCGAGGGTACGTCCTCGGGCCTGCTGAACGGCTCCGTGCAGGTGTTCGCCATCGCCATGACCTTGGGCTACGCCAAGCTCATCGAGTACATCGACGACTGGTGGGCGAATGTCATCCTCTGCGGTCTGCTGGCGCTCGGCACCGTCTTCACTTCGCTCATCAAGTCCGACCTGAGGCGGCAGGCGGCCGCCGAGGGCAAAAAGAAGGAGGAGTTGCCGCCAGTGTCCATCATCTACGAGGGCAGCTTCACCAAGTTCTGACGAGGACTCGAACCATCGAGGGATTCCAGCAGCTCCTATGTCTAGAACCGTCTGCTTTACTCACGGATTACAAACACCACGTCGTCTTCACACTGTAACATGCAAGCAGTTCGAAAACAGCCACTGTCTGCACTGGACATACATGGGTGTTCATTAACATGTATGCCGATTTCCGTAACTTCAACATCACTGTCTCTGCTGTTTTGTTATACTAGTCAGCTGAGTACTGGACTGCATGATTAATGAGTTTCAGAAACAGCTAGCTGCAAACTATGTGGTATGTGATTCGAAGATAGGGTGTAAGAGGTTTAGATTGTACCCAATATAAGTATGCTTCAATGCCGGTAGACTAATAACAAGCTTGGAATATCTGATGGTAACTTACACACTTATCAAAGCAATAATTAACAGACACATAACCCTCGGACCAAGTTAAATAACATCTAGTCCATAGCTCAAGTGTTTCCAAGCCCACTTTAACTTCGGAGGTCATGTTGGCTCAAACCTTCGCGTGTAATCGCGTGATACATTTTACCTACCCCAAACCCCAATCCTTTTGTTAGTCAAGCAGCTTAGAATCTTAGAATGAGAACTGAACAGCATTAGACTTGTTCTTGTTTTGTTAGTCTCTTCACTTTCCACACCAACCACAAGTCAGAGAACTAGTCGCCAACTAAGTAAGCCTGGATATTTTATGTTTACTTATCAATAAAAAGCACCTCGGACATCACTAGACATTCCAAACAACGGGAAAACGATGAAATCTTGGTGTGTCACAAATTAATTTAAAAGTAAGAGTCGTCTTTGCTAAGTAGGCGAGAATAGCATTATTAGTTTTGAAAAGAATATTTGAGTATAGGCTACTGTAAATAACTCAGGTGAGTTTTCGATGTACTGTAACTCAATGCTGTCCATAGTTCACATTGTGGAATCATCTAGAATTTTCTGTTAAGTACATGACCATTAACTTACATAAAGATATAAAAATATGTATTTAAAATCTCCTAATTATGGTTTATAATTTATTTTACATTATTCATGATCATTAGAGTGCTAATAGGTTTCGAATGTATGTATTTATTGTTATAGAGTTAACTTAGTAAACTGTCATCTCTTTCGTATTATTGATACCAGTCTGACATGTTCAAACCTTTCTGTGAAAGTTATAATAATCCAAAGACAAAAAATCAAACTGGTTTCAAACAGTAGGTACATCCTTTTATTATTGGTGTTAGTAAAAATATGTGTTCGAATTTAGCACAAAGAAGGGTCGCAGATGCAGGATGAGTTACCTGCTGTTTTTTTTATATTATATTAAATATGGCAAGGAAAACATTTTCTTGAGAAATTGCGGCTCTTCAACATAACCAGCATTCTTAAAATAAGACAAAAATTACCATGCTGTAATTCTGACGAAACAATATCAGGCAAAACTATTGATGATTCTGCTCAAATATTTTACCAATTAACATGCATTTAAAGTAAGTTGAAATTACTTAATGTACTTGCAGGCAAGATACAAGGATTATTGATCTGAAAATGTTTGTGTCGAAAACTTATGGAAATAAATTTTATTTATTTTACAATATGATATTTTAATTACACACTTTAGGACCCAGGGCTCTAGCCTATAGGGCTTGGAACCACTTTGTGAGTTTTATTCCAATATAAATGTCGACGAAGAAATTTGTTTTTAATTCAACTTATGTATACCGTAGAATGGGGATACTTGCAATGGTGGGGTAACTTGCAACAAAACTACAGGTAAATATATTTTGTGTGTTGGCTACCATGATTCAGTTCGATGTGTACATGTTTCTATTGCCATTTGTTTACAAATGTCTGTTGCAGCTTGTACATGTTGTTTTAGGCGGTACTTATTGTTTTGTGCATTTGTTTTTCATAAATAAATATTATTATTGAAAATCTGCAAAAAGTAACATCTGGAAACTTCCTGTAGAAGTTCTTAGAAGTACACATCTAAAGACATTGTAAGGTATGTATGGCTTTAATGTAGTGTCAAGAAGTGTATCCTATAGTCATACCATGCAATGATAATTCGTTTTCTGTCAGTTGGCTTTTTTATGAATTTGTGATTCCAGTGGGGTAACTTGCAACCCAGACACACCCACTTTTGTTATCAATTAAAACCTAAAATACAACCTTCACATATGTTTTTCTGTAATTATTACATACCTACCAACTTCATATTAATTCCCCTGTTAGTTTAACTTCGGAATGTTGCCCTTTTATGTAGGTAAATGTAAAGGCTATGTAATTTTTTTTTTTTTTGTGTTTTAGGTTATGGCCAGAAAACACAAGAAAGTTCCAGGACATCGTAGTTATGCCAATTTTTCGAAGGAAAGCCTTTTAGCTGCAATAGAAGATGTAAAAACAAAAGGCCTTTCATACAGACAAGCTGGTGAAAAGTATGGAATCACTGGATCAACAATCTACAGGGCGTTCAAAAAGAAGCACCCCAAAAGTTATGGAAGACCTGCAGTGCTGACAGAAGATGAAGAACGTAAGCTGGTTCATGGGATTTTATTGGCGAGTGATTGGGGGTTTCCATTTGACAAGTTGGATATTTGTTTACTTGTTAAAAGCTTTTTAGATAATGAGGGGCGAACAGAACTTAGATTTAAAAAAAATATGCCAGGTAGGGATTGGTATCTTTCTTTTATAGGAAGGCACAAGAAAATTCTGTCACCACGATTTTGTCAGAACATTACGAGAGCAAGGGCTGGTGTTAGCAGAGAAGTTCTAGAGAAATATTTTGCTAACTTACAGATCTCTTTGCATGGAGTAAAACCAAACATGATCGTCAATTACGACGAAACCAATATGACAGATGATCCGCAAAGAGCAAAGGTGGTGGTTAGACGGGGGGCAAAGTACCCAGAACGTGTTATGGATCACTCCAAAGTTAGCGTTTCTGTGATGTTCTCAGGAACAGCATCAGGCATTGTATTACCACCCATGATTGTTTACAAGTCTGAGCACCTGTATGATACATGGATGGAGAACGGACCAAAGGGTACAATATACGGGTGCTCCAAAAGTGGGTGGTTTGATGGTCACCTATTTCAAAAATGGTTTTGCAATATAGCATTGCCCTATTTCCGATCTTGCGATAAAGGAGGTGGAAATTCTCCAAAAGTCTTGATTGGGGACAATCTTGCTAGCCATCTGTCCATGCCAGTCATTGAAGAATGCAGGAAACATAACATTAAATTTGTTTTACTGCCACCAAACAGCACACATATTTGTCAGCCTCTCGATGTAGCCTTTTTTCGTCCTCTGAAAATTAAGTGGCGACAAACTCTTGCAGAGTTCAAAGCAAAGTACAAGGGGACAATACCAAAAAATTTATTTCCCAGATATTTGAATGCAACACTGGAAAAATTGGAAAATGCTTCGCAAAATTTATGCTCAGGGTTCAGAGCAACTGGCTTGTATCCGTTCAATCCGCAACAAGTTTTAAATAAACTTCCAGCTGAGAATGAAGATTCCTCTGCCAACTCAACAGCAGATGGCTCTTGGTCTGAAGCATTCATTGAGGTTCTGCGAGAAGCCCGATTTGGCCAGTCATCAGCCCCTCGAGTTCGCAAGAGAAGGGTTGTTAATGTTAATCCTGGTCTAAGTGTAAATGGAAGTTTAGAAGATACCAGCATTGACCAGGACCCTTCTTCAACTTCAGCTCCTTCAACTACAGCTTCTTCAACTTTAGCTTCAACTTCAGCTCCTACAACTTCAGCTCCTACAACTTCAACTCCATATGCAAAGGCTAGAACATGGTCCAAGTTTTCATCAGAATCTGTGGATTTTGAAATGACAGATGTGCATCAGAATGCAGAAAGTGAACATGAGACTGCGAACTTCTGTCTTATCAAAACCGGTGACTTTTTATTGGTGAAGTTAATGTATGATAGCAGATCAAATAAGGCAGTTCAAAGGTTCTTTGTTGCTAAAGTCTTGGAAAAGAATGAATCTGTTGTTTATTGTTCTTTTCTCCGTAAAAGTGCTAAGGCCGAAAAAGTATTTCTCTTCCCATCAGTGGAAGATACCTTTAATGTGATGAAAGAAAACATTGTGAAAATATTGAGAGAACCAAGAGTAGTACGAGGACGACATATTTTTACAGAGTATTTTACTGAACAAATTCAATGAACTCACCTGATTCATAACATGCATTGTTAATTTTTTTTTTATGGGTTTACTGATCAGTTTCTTGTGACATTTGGTTTCTATTTTATTGCATTTTTACTTAAATATAGTATTTAAATATTCCAACTGTTGCAAGTAACCCCACATAAGTGTTAACTTGTAATTCCTAAATGATTTAGTAAGTGTTGCAAGTTACCCCACTGATGGGGTTACTTGCAACAGCTATATTTTGTCATTATTCGTGAAAACTATTTTGGGTAAAAACATTTTGTGCATATCATTGTATTCTACATGCATATATTATGTACCATGTCTATATTTATCCCATTAACATGAGTCTGGCATAGTGTAATATATTGTTGAATTCATTCTCTGTTGCAAGTATCCCCATTCTACGGTATGCTATAATACTAAAAAACATTTCCAACAAGTGATGTTAAAATATACCGTCAGTATAAAACCTATTCCTAAATTAATTGTATACCTTACTTACAACAATTTAAATGTGTACATACTGTAAACTACTGCAAGTATGTTCCTTGTTATGTGACTCTTTGGCATCTATTGAATTTCAAATTTTATTTTGTGTATGCCTAATAGTTAGGTGTAAATAACTTTAAAGCTCAGCACAGAAACAATTTTGTAAGAATATATTTAAATAACAGTATACTTTCTTAGCATGCCATATGTAATCCAGCAATAACCTCAAAATATGGAGTAGTATTTGAAGTCAATTTGGCTTACTAGTAAACAATAACATGATGTCATTAAATGCTAGCAGCCAACTTTAATGTGACACACACTGCACATACAGATCTCACTATATAAGGGGAATCTTAAAACAGGGGTTCACTGCCAAAACCTGCACTAGTGAACATCTTAAGTAACAAAATGTGCACTCATATACTAAATGACATAGTACCTACAAATGGTTAAAGTTGCTGGAACTCTCATGGTGTAACATTTGTAATGTTCCCAACGATTCTGTATGAATGTGTGTAGAGGTTACTTGAATAAACTATAGTGAAATAATTATAAATTCAACTCATTTACAAGTTACTTCCTGCAAAATTAGTTGATTACAACTCCAGTGGACTATTCTGCAGTGCATAAAATGTGCCGATATTACAAAGAGTGTTTTAGAGGTGTGTAATAGTACTTTTAACAAATTTGTACCAGCAGTGTCAAGGTATGTAGTTACCTACATTAGGAAGAAGAAGATTTGTACAAGTTTTAAAGTTAGGTTTCAAAGTCACCGATTTGCCACAAAACCTACAGAATAGTGACTCAGGTGGGCAGTCTCACACAAAACTAAACAATAGCTTTCTAATATTTGGAACTTTTATGTACCTGTTACATGCACTGTGTGTGCATTACGCGATACATTGGTTACACAGGTTATCTGACGAGCTGTCCACCATGATGCCAGCTGCTGACTAACGAACCATAGACAACACAACATTCTCAGCCTTACTAACCAAGCTGACAGTACATAACAGTCCTTCCCTCCAAGTGATTTTTACCCTAAGCACTTATACATAGGTATTGGTTATACACTTTGAGAACGTAGTCACTTAAGTTTATTGGTGTTTTATTGGCTCGTGTGGATCGCTCCCTCACCCTCGTTTGCAATTTACTCAGCTCCTGGTGATGTCCCTGGGTCTCCTGCAGTGAGAACTCCAAGGTTCCAGATATTTGCTGCCCTGGACGAACATGATCGACTGCAGCCGCCGAACTGCAGTCACTAGAAACCCCAAAAATGGTAGCTCGGAGTCCCCCAACACTAGGGAACCGGCCGCTCGCTGGAGGGGCATCTCGCTGCCACTCATCCTCGTACGAGATGATCCTGGTCGTGTCGCTGTACTGCTTGGAGGCCTCGGTGGTTGCTGCTGAATCTCTGGTCTCCCCCGATGGACAGCTTGCTTGAGTGATTCTTCTTGCTCTCGGAGCCGCATCCCAAATGCTCCTCCCACCAGTAACCTCGAGCTCCCCTGGAGTCGTGTAGCGATATTGCGTCGCACCATCTGATCGACATGTCTCCGTGCCATGTGACCTCCAGCCTGCACATGGTATGTAACTGAACCCTTCCTACGTTCCACCACTCCAGGGACCCACTTGATTCCAGCTCCATAGTTGCATATTAACACTGGGTCCTTTTCACTAAACTGCCTCATTTTACCATCACACCCGTCCTCCACTAACCTTTTTCCCGCACCCGACAGCGACCGCGGGTGCAGCTTGTCGAAAACCGTCTGCAGCTTCCGAACCATCAAGAGTTCGGCAGGCATCTTCTGTGTGACCGTACTGGGAGTTGTGCGAAACGAAAAGAGCAGTCTGTGCAATCTTGTATTCCAGTCACCTGCTTTCAACTTCTTCAACTTGTCCTTAACAGTTTGCACAATTCGCTCGGCTTGCCCATTACTGGCCAGATGGTATGAGGGCGTATTCTTGTAATGACTCCATTCTTCTCTAGAAAGGTCTTCATTTCACTTGAAGCACAACCAGTCCCATTATCAGACACCACAACGTCCGGAATACCATGGTTACTAAACATACTCCTCAGCTCCTATACCACTACAGCCGATGACATTGACGGCACCATCCGTACTGGCCATTTTGAAAAGGCATCGATGACAACCAGAAATGTTTTCCCTTGAAAGGGCCCCACAAAATCAACATGCAGACGGGACCATGGTCTCTGGGGCGTGCTCCATGGCACCTGGGTCTTTGCTGGTGCCCTGTGTTCGGCCTGACATATCTGGCAATGGCCGACAATCTCCTCAATGTCTTCGTCCAGTTTTGGCCACCAGATGTAGCTTCGAGCGCACCATTCCATCATGTGATGCATGTAACATTCCTAGTAGGCTACTTCGCAGCTGCTGCCGAACTACTACCCGAGTTCCCCACAGCAAACCCCTGGAGTGACATCCTCAGTCGTCACTGACGAACAGCTCCTGTAGTCGGGCAGTCCGCCAGGCAGAGAGGGGCTGTGGCCTGCCCTCATGCTGGGCAGAGAACAATGAAGAGGAGGGAAGGAAAGGCTGCTCCAGGAGGAATGTACTAAAGCATAATCCTCGAAGGGCCACTCCAGGAGGAAGGCCCTAGAGTGTAATCCTCAAGAGGTTGCTCCAGGGGAAGAGGGATGCTCCAGCAAAGGATTCCAGAATGTAATCCCGAGGGCCACTCCAGGGGAAGAGGAAAGAGAGAAGAGAGCAATACACCAATTCTCGATTCCTTTTATATTTCCCCAGATTTCTTTGCGATAAGGATACGATTGATATTTTTTTTTCCTAACCTAACTAAAAACTAAGTGTGTTTGGGAGGGGTCCGGGTTAGGGAGGGACCTAAGTGCGTCTCAGGCCGAAACCTATCACGCCTTAGTCATGCTGGGAATAGCCATGCAGGGAGAGGGTCACATGCATCGTGTGCTAGGAGGGGATTGGCCAGCCATGGCAGTGATTGTTGCCATGACTAACTCCCCTCACTCTTATCTCTAGTCTAAGCTACTAGTTAAGTTGGGCCCAGGTAAAACCTGCATAGACACAGGGAAAACCCTGGGCACTTTCATGCGGGATGCAAGTTTGCATGAATTAGTGTAGGAGAGTACAGGAGACAGAGGATGGTCTGGATGAATAGTTGGCCAGAGTAGAAAGAGTCTACCATGCGGGGGTTGGGTACTTGGACTCGAGGTCCGCCTTGATTTTTGATTTTGTCCAGGACTGGAATTCTCTGGCCAGGGACGGAGGCGCCCCTGGCTGTGAGGGTAACATGAACCACTCACATCCGCTCCAGACAGCAGCACCTATAACTAAAAGAGAGAAAATTAAACATCCTACAGACTAGACTATTTTTAGTAAATGCATGTTGCGCGGGCTAACATGCCTTAACGTGTGGTGTAACGCATGTGTGGGCATTAAATGTTTTATTTACGTTAAGTATCCGCGAGCTGAGACATGGGCTTTACTCCGGAGAAACTATAGCTTCAGGTCGCCTGTCGCCTGTCAATGGCTGTCGGCACTTAGAGAAATTAGTTCGTCCGTCATTGCTTAACCCATTATCACAGCATCTACGCATCCAGAGCTACGAATAATTAATTTAAACAGTGTATCCGCGAGTTGGCGCTTCAGGAATCACTCAGGAAGAGGGCACAGCTCATATCGCCTGTCGCCAGTGAGGGCAGTCGGTCGGTTAGAGAAACTACCCAATTCCTTCATCGCGAGCCCTTTAGCCCCAACTTCTACGCTTAATTGTCTACGAGTTTGTGTGCGTGTAGCATTAACTGTAAATGTGTTACTAAGCATAACTAAAACTACTTTTTTTTTATTTTTTTTTTTTACATATATTATGTAACATAATATAGGCTAATATGACATCGTACCGACCATGGCCTTTAAGCCCGTGCTCCGCACCGCCAGTACCGTATCCCGTTTTCGGAGCGCGCCCCTTGCCCAGCCGGATTGAGTCAGGCGAGCGCCCCGGGCGTGACCTCAATAGACAACAAACCTCATTAACAGTCACCGCGGCCACTGGCCTTAATTAAAATGCCCGTGACTATGATCGTGTCAGATTAGAAGAAATCCAACTAAAACAGCTAACAGTGAGACAATATGTTGATAAATTTACAGTCGCCAAATTGATGCCACAATTCAAATAATTAAATACTACTATAAAACAGTTGTTAAGCCTTAAGCACACAATTACCAGGTGCTACCTTTTAATTGAGCACCTGGAACGTGTTTTTAGCTTATAATAGAGCAAATTAAGTTAATATAAGTTTTTTGACGCCGACTCACAAAGAAGAGAAAGTTTCACTTCCTTGCGAGGCGGCCATGTCCGGCAGTCTCGAACCACTCCGCGCCGGGAACAGACTTGTGTCCGTGGGCAGCATCCAAGTTTTCTTTCTGTGATCATTTTATTCTGCACTAAATATTTAAATTCAAACCTCTTATTAATTCATAAGCTGCCCACGTCGACTCGGCGCGTATTTTACGGAACCGGGCCTATCCCGACCGTCTTCATCGTGATACTGCGCTGCAGATCGTATCACTCACGTAAGTGTTTCGCCAAATTTAGGAGCCCGCTCATAGAGCCCCCCCTGCACCCGTTAATGTTCGGCGCTGGCCGTCTCCAGCGAGCATCTACCCGCGTCCCGCGAGACTGCCGCGGTAACCATTAGTGTCGCATAGTGTTATGTTTTTACTGTGTTAATTGTGTAACGGCTAGACGTCGCCAAGTGTTGGTGAGAGTGTTTTGTAGTGGGACTAGATTAAAGATAATTCTCACCAACTCGTGTATACTAATTTTCCGGAGTCTCCCGTCCTCCACACGGCCGAGCGGCCTTCACAATCAAGGGAGAGCCATTCAGGGTAGATTCAAGCCGTGTACCTGGTGGGGCACGCGGGGGCAGAGTACCCACGACCCAACACCAACGGCCTAGCAGCCCGCTAGCCTGGCGCCCCTCCAGACAACAAGAGCACCGCGACGCCCGTAGCGCCCGTCAGGTACCCCCCGGGCCTTTCACATAGGTCGGGTGACGGCAAATATTATTATACTTACGTCTATTCACTAGTTATAGTGGAAGAACTGTCGGCGTATGGGTTTAAGGCGAATGGTGAAGGAGCATTCGTATTTAATTTTTATTAAGTGAGGTTTTATATGCAGCCTGCTTGGTTATTTAGTATTTATAAGTTAAATAATTATTTTTGAAGTATTACTTGCGTAGGAAATTTTCCGTGTAGACAGGGCTGGGTTCCGCGCGCGTGAACCTGTGCGTGACGTGATTGGCCAGCGGGCCGGCCAATCACAGAGCAGTTAGGGCGGCCTGTGCGCCAGTATTGAAATAAGCATTTTGTATTTGCGATAAAATTCCAGGTCGCGGTCTCCGAGAGAGGAAATATACATATTTGCGCTCAAGCGACTTTTATCATAGAATTTCTTTCAAGAGTTCGAGTTTAAGCTCCCTGTGCATAGCCCTGACGGGTAGAGGTGGGTCGAAAAGTATCAACCCTAATACTTTGGCACTGATACGCGCCTGTATCAGGAACGGCAAACGATTACACTTGAAAAGTATCAGATACTTTAGTATCAGTTCAGAATTCGCCTGGAACAACACCACGGCCAATGTGCGCAGAACCCGATCGCAGATGACGGTTACTTGGGCGGAGCTTGTGAAAGGGGAGGGAGCAGGAACGACGAATAAGGGATAAAGAAGGGAAATAATGTAGGGGAGGAAGCGCAGGGGAAGGCGTTGAAGGAGAGGCGCAAAGCGAAATTGTTACGAGTCGTTTGGTTATTGTCCCACATCAAAGTACGCTCAGAGCGCAGTGCGTGCACAGACTCGTTCAATAATAAAACTAATGAAATTTTAATATTAAAAAGTACATTAATACAAGATATAATATTTATATTTGTGCACCTAACAGCTATGAAAATGCAAATAAATTCTCAGTTGACACTAATAACAGATGTAATCAACATTAGGACTTTCTTTTTTCGAAAACAATTAATAATGGCTCAAAATTTCCGTTTTTTCGTGAAAGTTCTTGCAATTTTGTGTGGGGAAAATCTTGATTTTTCTATCTTCGCCCCACGCAGCGGGCGCCAAATGCCGTCGTCCGGGGTCTCGGGCTCGAGTCCCAGTGCGGTTCCTAGCGGGAGTGGCTGTTGCGAATGTAATGAGTCCGGGTGGGCGCCAGACTAGTTCTGGTGCTAGTCGGTAGTTGGGTCGTGGGGTCGATTGCCCTGCGTGGCCCACTAGGACCGTCGGCGGTGTTACGTAGGTCTGAGAGATTCCCTACTCGGCGGTGGTTGGTGATAGCAGGTTTAAAGAAGCGTACGCTGGAATGAGTTAATAAATGACGTGTGTCATTTATTCAGTCGACAGTGGCTCTGGTGTAACGTTGTCGGTTACACGCCACGTCGTACAATAGGTGACGTTACAAGATACAAATTACACAATTACACTCAACTGAGTCTGAGAGTTACTGAATTACCGTAGCACAAGTTTACAAAAGGAATGTTACACGAGGTTGCGTTATATAAGTTCACGAATGTTACGTGGAGAGGTGCGTCGCACAAGTTTACAAAAGAATGTTACACGAGGGTGCGTTGCACAAGTTTACAAAAGAAATGTTACACGAGGTTGCGTTGCACAAGTTTATAAAAGAATGTTACAACGTCAGTAGTTGTTCCGTATTATCGTGTCCCTAGGCGTTTCTGAGCCTGACTGCTCAACGAGGGGTGAGGGTGATTGGAGGCGGCCAATCCCGTAAATCTGCGTATTGAGGCGGTGCTCGCGTCCACGGCAGTGGAGCGCGGACCGCAGCTAAATTCGCTCAAGAGTTCCCTTACGGGGAGTGTCAGCGCCGGAGCGACTGAGATTAACAAAAGTTCTGTCCTCGGGAGTCGGCCCGTACCGGATAGTGCACCTACCCCGCGGACCAAGTGTGGTGCAAGGGGGGGTGTGATATTTATGCGGCCGGATTAGGTCCTGGACCGAAAAAGCTGGACCGGGTACACACGGAGAGATTATTAAAAAGGTTTTGAAGAATGACTATAGTTACCAGAAGTGAACTCGGTGTGGACAAAGGATGATGTCTCTCCGTGGGACGTGCGTCCGCCCCGGTCCACGAGTCGCGCTGTACTGGCGTCATGTCATGGCGTCCGGCCGAGGCTCGGTGGCCCTCGCGCCAGGGTTGACCTCATTACGTTAATTTCTGATCTGATAAATTAATAAGAGAATTTAATGATGTTAAATTCTTATATAAATTATAAAGGCTGAATTAAGGTCATTTGTCCCTTCTATGAATTGAAAGTTATTATATTTAAGAATTATTGTGTTTGAATTTTTTACGTCACACCAGCGACTGTTCGTTTCTTGTCAGATTGTTCTGGTGTGGTTAATGACGCAACACAAGGTTTGAATAATTATGTCATAAGGTCTGATTGATTGATTCAGGCAGAAGGCCGCCAGGGGAACACTCACACGCGTATTTATGTAGTTGCACACGTGAGTGCCCGGGCACTCCTACGTCGCACTTCTGTCAATCGACTTTAAATTACTACGTAATATAGTTTAATAATTAGTGTTTGTTTTTATACGTGGTTGATTGAAGTGACGGTCTGTTTATTTGGGGAAGGCCGGGTTCTACCTTAGTTGTTGGTGGCTCGCTTGACTCGGGTGGGTCATGGCTAGGGGCGCGTTCCGTTAGCGGGGTGAATACTGGCGGTTGCAGGTCGGGCTTTAGGGTGGCCTTCGGTCGGACGACGTCAGTACATACAAGCTATTGGTATCTACCGATACGGTTTCGCTAGCTCTAATGAGAAAATTAATGTAACATTTTAAACCTGCACATACACTTCATGCTTTTTCCTTATTTTTTTTAATTAAAAATAAATTGTGTAAAAAAATAGTTATTTTTAAAATGATTTTAGACTTCTTAAAATAGTAGGGGAAAAATGATAAGGATACCAACCAAAATGGTTTAGCATTTACAACATGTATTTATACTTAAAAATGTAAGTTTTATAAGTATCGAAAATTAAAAAAAAAAAAGTTTCTTGAAAACTAGATGATGTATCGCAATGGTTTTTGGATAGATAGATCTCTCATGATCTTTACTATTTATAATATATTCATGAAATGATAACTAAAAACATAAAAAACAAGGCTGTCCGGGCACACACACGGTGCGCAGAGCTTCAGGAAAAACGTGATTTGAAAACTACTCAAGATATCCGAATGGGGTCTGTTTACGAAAAGCATTTAGGTGTTCGCTGAATGCCGAAAGGTACTTTTGAATTCGGATTAAGTTTTTAAACTGTTTTTAGTAGAGTGAAAATGGCTAAAAGGCGTGTTTTCGGAGTAATTTTTAGGCATAAAACAACCCATACAGAATCTTGAAACCACTTAAGGGCAGTGCAGTACACCTTTATCTTCATTTCTCCGCTATATAATGTTACGATCACCGCTCAACTTTCACAGCTATCTTGTGACGACGAGAAGACTGCACGCCAGTTCAGAGCTTTGCGCTTAGAGGCGACACCGTGCTAGAAGCACCAGCGAGCATCGCGCTTATCAGACGGCCAGTTTTACATACATTTAAATCACAGACATGCCCTTTTAATGTTTACCTTTATTTCTGCTAAAGTTGTGAAGTTGTAGTCATATTAATTTGTCCACAACTCTTTGAAGTTTACTGAGAGCTGGTCAAGTAGTTCATGCGGATTTTAAAGTGACTTTGCTTTTAATAGAGGTGGGTCGAAAAGTATCAACCTGATACTTCGTCACTGATACGCGCCTGTATCAGGAACGGCAAACGAGTACACTTGAAAAGTATCAGAGACTTTAGTATCAGTTCAGAATTCACCTGGAACAACACCACGGCCAATGAGCGCAGTACCCGATCGCAGATGACGGTCACTTGGGCAGAGCTTGTGAAAGGGGAGGGAGCAGGAACGACGAATAAGGGATAAAGAAGGGAAAGAATGTAGGGGAGGAAGCGCAGGGGAAGGCGTTGAAGCCTTGAAGGAGAGGCGCAAAGCGATATTGTTACAAGCAGGGCTGCCACTCATGGGTTTTTCCACCCAGATCTGGATTTTTCCAATGGTGTTTGGGTTTCTGGGTTTTTAAATAATGAATTCCAACAATTCTAGGTTTTTTATAATTTTAATTATTTTTATACCTAAAACAATAATAAAGGTAGTAGCTACTGTATCTGTTGCAATATCTGTTTGATAAATGCAAACAAGTCTATGTGTTTCACACACAAAAATACATATAAACACAAAACTAGTTTTCAAGAAGCTAAGTCGAATATTAAATTAGACACATTCTTCAAAGAGGCTTGCAGAACACAAAACCAATGCAACAATTAACCTTCAAACCAATCTTGTAGAATCAGACTCTGAATAAAGACTAACGTACATGATGCAGTTTTATAAAAACAATTACCGGTTTAAAGAATGCAGTGATGGTGTTTGTTTTGTTATGTATATATTTGTAGGTTTTTTTTATGATATGTGCTGGTCCAAGAATTACTTATACAGCCATTTTGCTGCAGTGTAATTTTCTTGTATTGGTTGTATTTAACAGTTTTCAGTCTTGTAAGGTAATTAATTGTTTTATATTAAAACCAGTTATGTTTATATTTTTGAATTAGTACGCAAACATTTTCAACGATAGCATTTTAGACGCATCTGGGTTTTTTACCCATGTGTCTGGGTTTTTTTGTAGGTTATCTAGGTTTTTCATGAATATCAGAGTGGCAGCCCTGGTTACAAGTCGTTTTGTTTATTGTCCTACTTCAAAGTACGCTCAGTGCGCAGTGCGTGCACCGTCTCGTTCAATAATAAAACTAATGAAATTTTAATATTAAAAAGTACATTAATACAAGATATAATATTTATATTTGTGCACCTAACAGCTATGAAAATGCAAATAAATTCTCAGTTGACACTAATAACAGATGTAATCAACATATGGACTTTCTTTTTTCGAAAACAATTAGTAACTAGTGTTTTTATACATTAAAAATTCACGATTTTATCAAAAATAAAAAATAAAAAAACAGATAGGTACATTAGTGAGCATACTATATCAATGTTTTTTCAAATGTTTCTTCAGATTAGTCGATGATTTATAACTCAGTTTTTGTTTACACAAATTACAATTAGCAAACTCATTATTTTCTGTGAAAAAATTCCACACAAATGAAGTCTTTTTCGTGCACTTATCCATTCCTTATTTCACTATAAAGATACTAACTACAAAGCATGACAGCCCGCAACATGGTGATACACGGCCAGGACGAACTGCAGTGAATGTTGAACTGATTGATACTGGTTGTATCAGGCGGGCATGAGAGTATCAGAGGTAGAGAATTACCAGGCGTGATAAATAATGTATCAGATTCTCCTTCCGGTCGCCCGGTCTGCGTACGCGGAGCTTTGTTGCCTCCTGGGACCGTCTGATACAGAAGTATCAGAGACTTGTAACATGGTACAATGCTGTATCAGTATCAGGTTGGAACAGATACCGAAAATTGCTGTCACAACCCACCTCTAGCTTTAAATACATGTTTTTGTTCTGCATGAGACACGACTGTAAATGGGTTGTGGATATTTTTTTTTTTTTTTTTTTTTTAACAAAGTGGGGCCCCTAGGGGCCCACACACAAAAACATCATTTAATAACATAAGACACATACAAGGCATTCGACAAGAACACTGTACAAAGCATAAACACTAAGATGAAGATGATGACGATGCTGGACCCCGCCAACGCAGAGGTTCCTGAAGGCCCGGCTACTTGTTGGGTGGAAGGTGGGGTGAGGGTAGAGGTGGGTCGAAAAGTATCAACCTGATACTTTGGCACTGATACGCGCCTGTATCAGGAATGGCAAACGAGGACACTTGAAAAGTATCAGAGACTTTAGTATCAGTTCAGAATTCAGCTGGAACAACACCACGGCCAATGAATACAGTACCCGATCGCAGATGACGGTCACTTGGGCGGAGCTTGTGAAAGGGGAGGGAGCAGGAACGACGAATAAGGGATAAAGAAGGGAATGAATGTAGGGGAGGAAGCGCAGGGGAAGGCGTTGAAGCCTTGAAGGAGAGGCGCAAAGCGATATTGTTACAAGCAGGGCTGCCTTTCATGGGTTTTTCCACCCAGATCTGGGTTTTTCCAATGGTGTTTGGGTTTCTGGGTTTTTAAATAATGAATTCCAACAATTCTAGGTTTTTTATAATTTTAATTATTTTTATACCTAAAACAATAATAAAGGTAGTAGCTACTGTATCTGTTGCAATATCTGTTTGATAAATGCAAACAAGTCTATGTGTTTCACACACAAAAATACATATAAACACAAAACTAGTTTTCAAGAAGCTAAGTCGAATATTAAAATAGACACGTTCTTCAAAGAGGCTTGCAGAACACAAAACCAATGCAACAATTAACCTTCAAACCAATCTTGTAGAATCAGACTCTGAATAAAGACTAACGTACATGATGCAGTTTTATAAAAACAATTACCGGTTTAAAGGATGCAGTGATGGTGTTTGTTTTGTCATGTATATATTTGTAGGTTTTTTTATGATATGTACTGGTCCAAGAATTACTTATACAGCCATTTTGCTGCAGTGTAATTTTCTTGTATTGGTTGTATTTAACCGTTTTCAGTCTTGTAAGGTAATTAATTGTTTTATATTAAAACCAGTTATGTTTATATTTTTGAATTAGTACGCAAACATTTTCAACGATAGCATTTTAGACGCATCTGGGTTTTTTACCCATGTGTCTGGGTTTTTTTTGTAGGTTATCTAGGTTTTTCATGAATATCAGAGTGGCAGCCCTGGTTACAAGTCGTTTTGTTTATTCTCCAACTTCAAAGTACGCTCAGTGCGCAGTGCGTGCACCGTCTCGTTCAATAATAAAACTAATGAAAATTTAATATTAAAAAGTACATTAATACAAGATATAATATTTATATTTGTGCACCTAACAGCTATGAAAATGCAAATAAATTCTCAGTTGACACTAATAATAGATGTAATCAACATATGGACTTTCTTTTTTCGAAAACAATTAGTAACTAGTGTTTGTATACATTAAAAATGCACGATTTTATCAAAAATAAAAAATAAAAAACAGATAGGTACATTAGTGAGCATACTATATCAATGTTTACGTTTCAAATGTTTCTTCAGATTAGTCGATGATTTATAACTCAGTTTTTGTTTACACAAATTACAATTAGCAAACTCATTATTTTCCGTGAAAAAATTCCACACAAATGAAGTCTTTTTCGTGCACTTATCCATTCCTTATTTCACTATAAAGATACTAACTACAAAGCATGACAGCCCGCAACAATGTACATGGTGATACACGGCCAGGACGAACTGCAGTGAATGTTGAACTGATTGATACTGGCTGTATCAGGCGGGCATGAGAGTAACAGAGGTAGAGAATTACCGGGTGTGATAAATAATGTATCAGATTCTCCTTCCGGTCGCACGGTCTGCGTACGCGGAGCTTTGTTGCCTCCTGGGACCGTCTGATACAGAAGTATCAGAGACTTGTACCTAGGTACATTACTGAATCAGTATCAGGTTGGGACTGATACCGAAAATTGCTGTCCCAACCCACCTCTAGGTGAGGGGTTGTGGATATTGTGGTCAGGAACCTGTAGTAGGTATGGTTTTTGGCTACATACTATAGTTTAAATCATTTTGGCATGTTTTTCCTGATATTTAAAAACATCGGTTAAAACATCGATGTATCGGTTGTCAGAACGATATATTTACAGATTTAGCCTTTGCAGCATGTTCTATAAGATGTCACTGACTGTCCTTATCATATGCTAATTTCTGACTCTCGGTATGCTCCCAACACGAGCAGAAGCTTGCTCCTTCTCTGAGTAATGCCACAATGAATCCCACTTATTTACATTCTGCAGCAGGCGCTATCTTTTAGCGCCGGGTGCATCACCATCTTGCAGGATAACTAGCTTAGGCATAGAAATTAGGTAAAAATACCCTTTAGTGTCGGGGCAGCCATGTGTGTTTCAGGGAAGAGCATGTAGCACTCGCACAAAGGGGCCGAGGCCAAGTGCAGGACACGACAATACTGTGTTCATTTGTGCTGTCTTCGTTGTGTTGTCAGAATACCTATTTAATGGGTTTGCATATGCATCGCTGTACTGTCAGTGTATTGTCCAAATTGTCTTTTTATTATTATCATTGGGTTTCTATGTCGCTGTGTTGTCCAAAGTAGTTGTTCGTCCATATTTACTATTTTTGTTGCAGCTGTCACATCGTTGTCTGTCCATTTTATTCGTTGGTGCTGTGATATTGTTCTAATTCCTCCCACTGAATTCTCTGTGCTGTATTTACATTTAACATTTGACATCAGGAGGCCTACGATTCAAGCCTAGTATTACACCTCTAGTTGTTCCAGGTGAATTCTGAACTGATACTAAAGTCTCTGATACTTTTCAAGTGTACTCGTTTGCCGTTCCTGATACAGGCGCGTATCAGTGACAAAGTATCAGGTTAATACTTTTCGACCCACCTCTACATACATTGAATGTGAAATTGTCTCTCTTGAAAAGTTGTCTAGAAAAATTGTGCGCTGTTATAGTATATCATACTATTATTTATTGTGCTAGTAGAAGTTTTATAGATAGTCAGAAAAGGTTGTATAAATATTTTTTTTAATTTTTATTATTATTTCTTAACAAAATCATTTATGTGTACAATTGTGTCCACGCCTGTGGTGAACTGTGAGTACAGGAACTCTAACCTCAAACATGAACTTGTTTACTTTTTGATATAATATTTTTTTGTTAGTGTTTGACTTGAACTGGGAATTTAATAATAAAATGAGCCAGTAATATATATATACACACACCTATATATACACACACACACACTCACTCACTCACACTCTCACACACACACACACACTTACACTCACTCACTCTCACACACACACACACACACACAATGGATTCCATTCCACATAATACCAGGAATGCTGTTAGTATATTGGACGTGCTTGAAACCGGAGAGGTTTCAGATTCATGGTTGTCTGACGATGAAGAGACCGTTGTAGTTACAGAGAACCCTAACTTTCATCGTATTGGGGCTGATAAAATTGACTGTAGATATGCTATCAGTCGGAACCAGAGCAGGATGAGGAACAGTTGGAACCTGAGCAGGACGAGGAACCAGTACCTTCTACATTGGCACAAGTCTCCAGAAAAAGTGACATTTCTTGGCATCATCGCCCTATTTCAGTATTGGTTGAACCATATAGTAGGGTGGATACTGATGATATTGAGTTACTGTCGCCGGTGACCTAATACCATAAATACATCCCTCCAACTTTGTTTGAGGAAATGGCTGATAAAACTAATTTGTATGCTGTTCAGCAAAACAAGCTATGGTATAGGCACACCACTTCCGAAGAAATACAAAAATTATTCGGTCTTCACCCGGCAGTAGGGACTTTGAAATATCCGAGAGTCTGTTTGTTTTGGGACACTGCTCTAGGAATTAGAATGTTTCTGCACAGTATGACACTAGATCGTATTTTTGAACTACGATCAAACCTCCACATAGTCAATGTACTAGATATGCCAGCAGAATGTGCAGACAAGCTGTTCAAAGTAAGGCCACTCTACAATGCTATTCAATCTAGGTGTTTAGAGTTGGACCTTGAAGATCATCTTTGTATAGATGAGCAGATTGTGCTTTTTACAGGTAAATTTAGTATCAAGCAGTATGTGAATGGAAAACGTCCGTGGGGCATCAAGATTTTCTATTTATGAGGGAAATCTGACCTTGCCTACAATTTTATAATTTACCAAGGACAGCTACCTGAGATTGACGCACAAATGCTGAAGACTTATGGCCTAGGTGCTGCTGTTGTTTTGCAGCTTTCCAAGCGCATAAACAATGAAAAGGGTCATAAGCTGTACTTTGACAACTATTTCTCCACCTACAACTTATTTCAGCTTCTCCAAAAGAAGAATATATACCTACGCAGCAAAAACTGTGAGGGTGAATATATTTGGCAAACCACCCCTCTTAGCTGACAAGGAGGCAATGAAGAAGAAAAGAGGCTACTCACAAGAGGTAACAAATATCGAAGACAATGTTACTCTTGTGAAATGGGTCAACAATAAAACTGTCGTTTTGGCCTCAAATTTTGTTGGCAAGGGCACCGCAGACATCGTTGAATGTTGGTCAAAAAAGGAGAAGAAATATGTTCAAGTAGATCGTCCAGAAATAGTGAAGTTGCATAATCATGGCATGGGTGGGGTCGACATGCTGGACCAAATGATCAGCTACTACAGGACCTTTACAAAACAAAGAAGTGGACGCTTCGCATGATGTTTCATGCATCTGACTTGGCAGTTGTATTGTCATGGATGGAATACAAGCAAGCTGCTGCAGCACTTGGAGTACCCAGTAAGAAAGTACTTGACCTGATGCACTTCAGAATGCGTGTCACCGAGGGTCTTCTCTACATGGGGAAGAAGGTGCCCAGTGCAAAACGTGGCCGCCCTTCACTTGACAGCTTGTCAACTGAATTTATCGTGCCAAGAAAGAAGGGAGAAGCAAGGCCAAGTGTAGAAGTGCAGATGGACATAGTTGACCATTTACCGGTTCACGATGGTGACCAACTTGGCACGCGGTGTAAAATGCCACAGTGTAAGGGTAGGTCACGCATGCACTGTCTCAAATGCAAAGTGCATTTGTGCTTGACAAAGGATAAGAACTGTTTTTTGGCATTTCATACACAGTAGGAGCCTAATATCAAAGAATCTAGGCCTAGGTTTACAGTTATCTGATTTTAATTTTTTTGTTAATGGTAAATACCAATTATAATTGTATTATGTGAATTGTAAGTACTGTTAGTTTATCAATTAATATTTTACTTTGATCTTTTGTTGTCTTGCTGCAATAAATAAATTCAGCACTTGTGTAAATCATACAATGTCATGCATAGTGTTATAACGACAGTACCTAAAATGATATCATGATATCTGTAGAGTATTGTCGTTAAGTAATTTGGGTAAATATGTAGTGTACGGATTAGCGCCAAAAAAAAATCGTACAAATATAAAATAACTTTCATTATATGCTCTTTTACGTCCTCTTTTCATAACCGCCTGCGGAGATAAGAAATTCCAAATACTTTAGGAGATATGGAATTTTTTAATTTTCATGCTGTGCACTGATGCGGCGTTCAGCGGGAAGCCTACGATTCACTCATCCTTCTGGACATACCCGAATACTCACGTTGGCAAGCTTTCTTTTCTTAAAATTAGCAAGAAGTAATTAAAAATACTTTAAAACATTGTGGATGGTTGGTTATATTAGGTAAGTATAGCTACATTAAAAAAACTGTAAAATCATTTTATGGTTGCTTAGCAAAGAACTTTTTAATATGTAGCTATCCAGCGCTAGGAAACCGTTTACATGATTTCACAGTATTTTTAATGTAGCTATCCTAACCAAATCAACCATCCACAATGTTTTGAAGTATTTATAATGTAGCTAACATAACCTAATTGACCATTAGTTTTCATGAGTTGCATATTTATTTACAATAAACAAAAAAAAACTGAAGATGCACAATCGGGCGTTTACCTCTCGTCTGTTGAAAGAAGGCTTGCCAATGTGAGTATTCGGGTATGTCCAGAAGGATGAGTGAATCGTAGGCTTCCCGCGTTCACCATTGTTGCTTGTTTCCAGGTATAATTATTATTATTTTTTTTTCGCGACGTAGTTGAACGACTACATCACGTAAAAAGAAAATTACGTGAGTTCCTACTGTTCATCCTTTTTCCCGGTTTGTTATAGGTCAGGTCAGCTACATTATAAATACTTTAAAACTAAACAACCATTAAAATTAATTTTTATTATTTTTAATGTCCGTTTAGTTTCAAAGTATTTATACTGTAGCTGACCTGACCTAATCTACCTTTGTCCCGTTTTGTTAGGTCAGGTCAGTTACATTATAAATACTTAAAACTATACAAGTAAAATTAATTGATATTATTTTTAATTTCTGTTTATTTTGAAGTATTTATCATGTAACTAACCTTACCTTGACGTCGTACCTCCTGTTTATTAAACAAAAACCCGGGTCACAGTCCTGTCCGCGGCGCAACACTCCAGCCATGGTCCTGGTAGTGCCACCACTCGTCACCAGATGGCAGTTATAAATATAAAGAGACAATGTATTATAGTTATGTTATAGATGTTATTATTGTAAATATTTAGGTAGATTATTAAGTGTATATTGTAAGTATGTTTTGTAGATGTGGAAATAATATTGTAAAATGCAAAAGATCAAAAGAGATAGAAATGTGTAAAACTTTAACACAAATGATTGTAGACGAAACATGTATAAATTGTGCGGGCTAACAAGCCTAGACAGTTCTCATTTCCCAGCCAATCTGGGAGACAATACAACATTGTAAGCTCTCCTCTCTCCTAGCCAATCTGGGAGAATAAATAGTGATACAGGCAAATGTGGTATTATTGGCTTGTCTTCCTCATTTTCCTTTCCTCAGCTAGCAACTCTTAGTGAGACCGCGGGCTTCCTTCTCTCACTCTCATTCTACCTCTCTCCCATTCTCCTCAGCTAGCGACTCCTCGTGAGACCGCAGGCTTCCTTCTCTCTCTCTAATTCTACCTCTCTCTGCACACCCATCCGCTAGCGACTCTTCGTGAGACCGCGAGGAGTGGATAGCGAGAGCAAAATGTGCAGGATATGACGTAGCTGCGCGTGACGTCTGTGTTTGTGTACTTTTTTTTTCTTCAAAAATAAACACAAGGTGTTAAACTCTAACCATGAAAAATACGATTTTATAAAATGTCGTCTTTTAAAAGAAATACCTAATGTAGTCATATATATGTGCCTTGGGTGCTTTAAATACGTATTCATATATATATTTGTTGACACCTAGAAGGTACTAAATACTTTTTTTAATGCGGAAGAAAATTAAAATTTAATGTTTATACTCTGCCTTTAGTATTATCATACGTTCGTGTGCACGCTCATCAAATGCACTTAAGTTTATAGTTTTTTTCTATGTTAATACTTTTTTTATCAGTGTATTTACAATAAATTACTCAACGGTTAAAAATTAGCTTTTCAGTGAGGACTTTATTGTTAAGTACAAGAACAGATATCAAGTACCTACTCATTAATGATCAACTATTTAATACATGTCTGTACTTTACCTTCGTTTGTGTAAGTGTGAAATATAATTTAATCAATTGTTGCAAAAATGTTGCATCGGTTAACAGGTCATTTTTATATGAATACTGAAACATTGCCTTTTAATTAGCACAGCAGCTCAAAACGTGAATGGTAAAAGTTCCATATTGCATATCCAAGTTAACCCTGTGATCCTGATGGCATGATCCTGTACACCTGATCGTGTGATACATGATGTTTATTTTTTTAGCAGTGGGTGTCGCGTAAAGCCTATGATGTAATTTATATTACACATAATTTTTTTTTACATCAGGTTTCGCGCAAAATGCATCGACGCTACGCGCCTCCTCACTGCTAAAAAAAAAAAAAAATAAGCATCATGTACCACAGGAACATGCCATCAGGATCAAAGGTATAGCTTTATATGCAATACGGAACTTTTACCAAAGTGATTTATATTGTTTATATAGCTTATAAAGCTTCATCCGTCTAACAATACAGTAATGTTATGAATTTGCCAAGCATTCTAGAATTTAAAATATTGCTCTCCTAATGTAATAATGATTGCTTTTCAGTTCCCATAAACTCTTTTTGTACATCAGGTAGACTTTGAATGTTCAGCTAACCCACCTGCAATTTAACATCTATATCATACTTCTTCAGTTATGCATTAAAAGTCATTTCACCATAAAGGCTCTATACTTAACATTATTTGATGTGATAACCTGCGAAACATAAAGTCCTCCCAAATAATGTTAAAAGAACCATTATAGGGTATGTAGCAAAATCCAAAAAGAGACTTCCCTGTCCTTGTTCCCAACTACTTCAAATATCCTATATAATTTTCCTATGAACAAACATGTAATATTTGCATAAAATAATAAATACATTTTTGAACGTATTTGTAGCATCAACATAGCTGTGCTTTGCATATTATTTAATGTCACAAAAAAAATGTTAAAACACTAATAAAATGCTTGGTAAGTATGTTTAAAAGCGGTGTTGCTTACATCGCAGCACCCCAAGGCATCATCACAGATGGAATTGTCTCACATATCATAAAATATGGCTATACTTAAAAATACTTTACGAAACAGCAGTGTAATATAATTTTCACTGAAAACCAAAAAATATAATGGTAAGGTTAATAGGTTAGCGATAGACTTTAAAATTTCTAATTCCCTGACTAAACTTGTTTTTCCACGACTATTGCAGGTTCCTGGATTATAATATATACCTGCCAATCTCTACTTTTCATCAATCTAGGAACTCTTTAACAGTATTATGCAGTTATTTTTGTAGTTGCCTGTCTCTATACCTAAAGTTTACCAGGCTCTCCCAACATGACAGTAAGAGAAGTATAACTACATGAGTAACAGTAATACATCACTTATGGTGGGAAAACACAAAATATTTCTGTGTAGTTTTATTTATTTTTTATTCTGGTTAATCAAAGCTTTATTACTGAAAAAATTCTAATTGTTGAAATTTGTGATTCTTCTATATTTTTAAAACACTTTTTGTACTTATCTTTAAGTAGGTATATGTGTAAGGACTTATTAATAATAAATACTTGTATCTTCAAATCCGAACCAACAAAAAAATGTATAAACTGTTAATGAGTTAGGTACCCATTCAACTCATTTAATATTCTGTCCTTGTAAAAAAATTCAAGCCTAATAAATGTTTTATATCAATGCGGAATTTCACTACCAACAAGTACCTATTTTAATAATGACTATCTTCTTGTTAGCTTTGAAAAATTGAATAGACTCAGCTTTGTGAGGTGACACAAGGGTACAGCAACACCCTTTGAGCTCTGGAGTTAACCTGTTGCAGTCTGCCATCAATGTAAGGGCAATGTGATATGAGACCCTTACAGTATTGAGGAATTAACTGCAGCATTACAAGTACATCACTATCATGTTAGAAGAATTTCCAGTTTAGGATAAGTTTCATTAGATATTTTAAAATGTTTTCAATCTTATTAACAATAATATGTTTTACTTTATTTAATTAATCAAAAACCCACACAAACATTATTGTATTTAAATGTTGTTCCTGTGTTATTTGTGGGTAAAGTAACATGTTACTTTACTTCCTGTAAATTAATTTCCCTTGGTTCATTTTAAGTTTATCTTCACTGAACACCGAAAATAAAATAAGATGTAAGAAAATGCTTTAAAAACATAATATTTGTGAAAAATAATTTTTTAGGTTCACAATAAGTTTTGCAATAACTAACATGTTTATAGTAGTATATGTTTCCACCAAAATAATAGTTACTGTTACCTATGTGGCAGCTCATTGATATTTGATTTATACCTTAAAAGTTTAGATTTAAGCATGTATTAAAATACACTTTCATATTAAATGTTATTTTCAATTGTAAGAATACAGAAATGTTCAAAGAAGAGACATAACATCTGAATATGTTAGGTGTGCTTGGCTAGCGAACAAGAGCTATTCAAAGATCAACCGTGGTACAGGCCTCTCCTATGACTTGTCATCCACAGCTAAAAAATATTTTTTGTTTCCATAAAAGAAAAATGTTATTGCAGTTTATTACACATATTATTGAGCTTTGTAAAAAAAGGTCTGTGCATGCTACAAACTCTCTGTCAATCATGCGTCAACTCAAGACCTCACGGGTTAGCTATGTTCTGAATTGCACATACGTGAATTTGTGAGGGTCCTGCAGGTGGTAAACTAAAGACTGTTCACAAATATTAAAGTTGTGAATATTAATAATGAATTTGGAGTGACATTTTCAATAAAAGAGAATATAGTGAAATACATAGGTAGATTTATATTTTTAATTAAAAAATTTGTCATACTGTCCACAAATATACAAAATCCACGGAGTCTAGGGCTAGTATTGATGGTTACAAGAAAATAATCCAGATACCATCAATAAAAATATCACAAAATAACATCCTGATTAATAAGGCACATGCAACATAACTAAATACATTGGTCTCCTGTTGTACCCGGGGAGGTGCAACAAGAGGGAAGGATTTTTTGAATGAACACAAACACTGTGTTGTGCAAATCACTAGATTTTATTCAAATTAAATATCAGTTTTAAACAACACTGATATATGCACTATGAGACATGAATAGCTAGTTGGGGACATATCAGGGTACTACTCGTCCAAGTACAATCGCTATGAAAAAAAAAAATTTATATTAATATGATATCTGTAGTGTGTTGTTACAATCATTTTACATTTGTTCATTACTGAACGCAAATGGTCTTGGAACAATGACTGTGATTCGACATTATGTGAAAAGTATTTATCCACAAAAAGTAAACTATACAAAAGTTTTAAATTGAAAATAAACATGACCGCAGATGGTGTTAAAACAAACTGATTGCAAATGAATATAATGACATCAATAAATATGATTATAAATCTTACGTGAGGAATAAAGTGTTGCTGTTCCGAACATACAACAAACCGTCATCGTAGTAATTAACAAAATTAACACATTACAATTATGGCTGGTCTCAAATTATTGACCCAAAGAGCCAGTTTACAAAATATTTGCAAATAATTATAGTTACGTTAAATAGACAATTATAAATGTGATTATTGTCTTCCATCGCTGTCCCAAAAAATTTCAAGTTGTAAATTACGCAAACACTCATACAAACAGCGTATTATTTTAAGAAAAGGTGTATGAGTTGAAGAACTGCGGAAGTCGGACGTCTCAGGGGTGCTTCTCAAGTTGCAGGTGCAAAGCTGCCCACAACATAAATTATAAACAGTGAACGGATTAGAGCTTTATGTCTTTTCTTCAACATCAGGGCATTAGAGACCATGAGAGGTGATATAAAACAAAGATCACATTTACTCCACAAGTAGCAAATCTGGGTTTGAACCTGCTGAGAAATGAACCCCAATTGCCTTGCTAGTAAATATTTCATATGAACACTCCACCACAGTGGTTTTCAATTAGTAAACAAAATAAATAGGTATATAAATGCAAACAGGAAATTTAAACATTATTATTTAGATGATATTGATAACATCATTATCACATGTAAAATTTAAGAAAAATATACCAATTACAACAAAAAAAAACACTGACAGCATATGCATGAACACTGTTAACAAACATAACATAACACACACTTGAATAAAAAATCACAGTCTCACAAAAACTGTTGGCATACATATGTAAATAAAGCAACAACAAACACTATTACTGAAAAACTATTGTCACTACAAATCATAACAGAAATGCCAAAAAGCTCAGTTTAAGACCTTGACAGTATTACCTCTAATACCACATTTACAAGAAATCAATTGTTCACGTAGTTTAATTTACAATGAATTTGCAACTGAAAGGCAAAGCTTATTTACTCAATGTTTCAATTGATGAATTAATAGAAATGCAGAAGTACTTATAAACCCAATATGTATTCACATTGTTATACTCTAATTTGTACTTAAAATGTATTCATATACATTTCACAGAATATAATATGTGCACAGATGATAATTATGCAATGTGTTCAATACATAACGTTAAGCAGATTATGTGGTGCCGCATGTTTGTTGTGAAAATAAATACAAAAAGTGGTCAATGCCAGCAAAGCATCACACACACACACACACACACACACACACACACACATTACCTCAGTACTCTAGTGTTAGAGTGCAAATAACACCCAAGTACCAATGTGCATAAGATATAATTGCACATAAATGTACATACACACCATGTATATATAGTTACAAATTATTTAAGCAAAAATAACATGTTAGAAGACAAACATTTTAGTTGTAAATTATAAAAAAAAAGTATTAATCGTTAATATTTATCTATTATCCTGGAGCATCTGACTAGAATATTACATCATTTCTAAGAGTAGACATACCTATCTGAAAATATAACAATTCTGTAAATTGTATTGTTGAGTACAATTGGTATAAAAAAAAAAATTAAGCATTCAAAAATGTAAGTAACCTAACCAATAATATACATAAATTTGCAATATTTTTAGTGTAGCTAACCTAATCTAACAAACCATTCCAAATGGTAACCACTTAATAAATCACAATGCTGTTCAAAAGAATCATTAAATAGAATTAGAAACTTGAAATGCCTAGTCTACAAAATAACTCTAAATTACTTGGTGTCTTTTAAAATTAACGCCAGAGACAAATCTCTTACTTCAGTCTCTGTAGGGTTTCTAAGGCTATTTGAAGTGGTTTTCCTCTTCTTTTTGGTGGAAAAAAAAGATTGCTGGGTTTTAATTTTTTTGTTGGGTGGTTCATGTTCAACATTAACTGGAAATGAAACTTCAGGTTTTCTCATGGCCAGTACAATACTTTCAGTTGGTGCTACTTGCTTTAAAACAGCATCAATTTCTTCCTCATTTTGGACTAAAGAGTGAATATACAAAAGTTTCTCCAACAGTTGTTTCTTTTTATCATCAAAGGAAGCACCTCGTTTACCACTCACTTGTTGCACAATCTGTTGTTCTTCAGTGATATTGACTTCTTTCTGAATATCGTCACTGTCTTGCACCATCTGATGATCTTGAATTATAGAGTTTTCTGTACAAATGTCAATAGCAGGTGTTCCCATTTTTTTCTTCTTTAAAAAGATACAAACAAGGTGTGAATGTTTGCACATGTTCCATTTTATTGAAGAATCAATGCATGTGCATGAGTAAGCATGAATACATGCTTCACATTCAGTGCAACGTAATTGACACTGACATTCTGAATTGTTTTTCTTCACTGTATAAATGTCTCTGTTTTGTGATGACTGCACAGCCCAACAATCTTCATTTTCCAGAATACAAATATCACTCAGCATTACCGCTTTCTGATGCCTTTCTCTCAAGTCACTGAGTTTGCTTGTAACTTTTCCTTTATTCAAGACTATCAGTCTGTCAAACAGTTTGTCCCTGATAAATTTCATTACCATATGGATTGCTTTGTCCATTCTTTTCACCTTTTTACCATAAAAATAAAAATACTTAAGTACTTTGTGCATACTTTCCAGATTCATGTTAGTGTTGATTCCACAATCAATTCGATAACAGTATGCCCAAGAGGTACGGCAATGCCAGTAATTCTTCTTAAAATAATTAGCAAAATCCAGAGTATCTGGATTAGAACTAAGTTCTGCCAACAAATTTTCCCCAAGCATAGTAAAAGCAGCTTCGTCAGTTTCAATCATTAACATTTTAATTTGTTTATACACAAGTGCCTGATCCTCTTTGCTTTTGATTTTTTGAAGGTTACTTCGCCAAGCCCTATCCACATGCCAAATACAAAACAACCTGTGCTCAACATGACCATTTACAGCACT
Organism: Bacillus rossius redtenbacheri; assembly: GCF_032445375.1. Taxonomy (NCBI): domain Eukaryota; kingdom Metazoa; phylum Arthropoda; class Insecta; order Phasmatodea; family Bacillidae; genus Bacillus; species Bacillus rossius. Next base: position 36,901,676 of record NC_086332.1, read on the forward strand.
CCATGCATTATAAAATGTTTCGTCCAAATCTGACATAAATGTCTTGGGTGTCAGTGCTCTGTTGAGACTCTCTCTTATAGTTTTAAAAAATATTTCCATTGCCACAGTATCTCCCCGGTTAGAAAATAAAAATGCACATGGAAATCCTTGCCGCATGTCATCAATAACCATAAGAGTAAATAATTGAAAATCATATGCATTTAGTCCGTGGGTGCTGTCAATGCAAACACAATCCTCACCATACTTTGCTAAAATGTCTTTCTGAGCATCATTCATTATTAAAAGCAAAAAGTCATCACTTTTCAATTCAGGATACTCTTCCACTAGGACACCCTGTGGCTTGTACAGCCTAACAGTACTTGATGTACTGTTCATGTGGTGAACCCATGCATCCACGCTCACGCAATCACTTTCATGCAAAATAGCATCATGGTTCACATTGAAAGAGTTAGCAATGTTCCACAAATCTCTTCTATTCAGCAAGTGAATGCGATTTAACTCATTGTCCACAACTGAATCACGAACTTCATCCAAAATTTTGTCAAACGATACCTTCATGGCTAATTTCTGTGCAATAACTGCTCTTTCACTATCCATTAACCGAAGATGAGCCAGATCCATATCATGACCAACATGAGTTTTAATGAATTTAACAACACCTGTGTTACTCTGCATTACTTCCAGTCTTGCGGGGCAATGTGCATTTATTTTACTTGAGCCCTGAGTCTTCAGATGTCGAATATTTTTCCCAGACGACACAAAATTTCCATCTCTGTGACAACTCCATGTGGTCACTACTGAACCGTCTGCCCTGGTCCAAGGACTACGCTTCTTGACGAACTGGGACTTAGACTTAATTTCAGTGTTCTTTTTCCAATCCTCAAATTCTTTCGGTGATTCAAATTTCAACACCTCTTCTTGAAACGTAAGGTTGTGGCTCTTTTGATAATGCCCGACAACAGACTTATTGCTTCCCGCACTGAAGCTACACAGGGCACACAATTTTGCACTGTCGCCTTTAGTTCGGTCAGAACTATGCACAGTTTCCTTGTGTCTCTTCAAATTGTATTTAGAAGGAAATGTTTTGAGACACTCTTCACATTTAATTTGACTTTTCCTCTCGTGTTGCCATTTCTTGTGCACCGAAAGAAAGTTTTCATTAGCAAAATGTTTCTCACACACGTCACACTGATGAACACATTCCATTTCAAAATTTACATTGAATTTACTGGCCAAATACAAAACCACAATAAAATTAACTTAACCTTCAACGTCGATATACCTCCTCACTTCCTCAGTGTTTATTTTTAAAGGTAAACAATCTCTCTCTCTCTCTCTGTACTAGTGACGACATATCCTGCGCATTTTGCTCCGGCTATCCGCTCCTGACCGCGGGCAATCCTCTGCTAGCGACTCTTCGTGAGACCGCGGGCATCCATCTCTCCAACTTCCATCCTTTCCGCTAGCGACTTTGTGAGACCGCGGGCATCCCTCTCTCCAACTTCCATCCTTTCCGCTAGCGACTCTTTGTGAGACCGCGGGCATCCCTCTCTTCTACACCCAATCTTCCTGCTAGCTACTCCTTGTCAGCACGTCCTCGGTCAGCTGCACTGGGCCGAACGGTCTACTCCCGCCTCAGAGTGTGAGGCTGCTCTACCAGAGCTGGCACCGGGCAAACAACACAACTGAACGACCGAGCGACGTCCACCCCGTCTCCACAGCTTCACCAGAGACGAGGCCGCGACAACCTAATGGAAAATTTCTGTTATTTAGGCTTTCACGCACACACGGCAAAATATAAAATTGCGTCAGTTGAATGATTACATAGGGCTTGTATTGCAAAATAAGAACGGCGATATCTCCAAAAGTAATTGGAATTTTTTATCTCCGCAGGCGGTTATGAAAAGAGGACGTAAAAGAGCATATAATGAAAGTTATTTTATATTTGTACAATTTTTTTTGGTGCTAATCCGTACACTACATATTTACCGTAATTTGTATACTTATTGCTGTTGCTATAATGAATTGTTTTATGTGAATTTATATGTTTGTGTTTATTAAATATAATATGTTTTTACACAATAAGTTTAAATTTTGTGGAGTGTATGTTTTAGTTCACCACAGCCATATTGTGTACGATTGTACACATGATTTTTTTTAAATAAATTACATATTAAAATTTTAATAAATAAAAATATGTGTAATTATTAGAAAAATGTGTAGATTCTGAAAAAATAACAGATAATTTTTTTTATTTTGCATTCCAGAAATTCAGTTCTGAAAGGGTTAAGCCATTAAAACCAAGACTAATATTTGAGTAAATATACGAACATTCTTATCTTTTACATTCGTCTTGCAATGTCAAATTAAAATGTGATGTAATTAACTTAAATTTTCAGTGTGGCTGTCTCAAAAATAAAACCACATTAATTTTTAGTGTGAGAGAAATGATCATAGCACAACCAATGACAAGTTTATGTAGCTAACCTAGCTTAACCATTCATCCTAATTTTAAAGAATATTAAATGGACCTAACCTATCATAACCCACTGCCCACACAACCTAACCCGACCCAACTGACCATTTTCATTCTCTATATCACAGATTTGTAATACATAAACCTAACCTAATCATTTGTTAAAATGGTGAACTATTAGATCACAATGTCAGAAAAACCTTGTCAAAAAGTAGTTGTTTTTATTATTATTATTATTTTCCCTTTTATAAAAATTACTCACCGTAATAATTACAAATTTATTATTTCAGAAGAACAAACATAAATGGTGTTTTATTTCTTTTTTTCATTCATACATAACTTTCCATTATATGTAACACTCACATTGACTAGATTTTCTCATTGGTAGCATTGAAGAAGTTAGCATTGACATTTTACGGTGCTAAAATGTAAGTTGTGATAAAACACTTCAAATTTATATTAAGAAAAAAAATTGGTTGTCTGTAACGTCGGTTTACGAGCGATAGTTTAACGTGACGTCATAAAAAAAATTGATGAAATGATTGCATACTTTTATGAATTAAATTGAATAATTTTTATTAAATTATCACTATTTTGTATGTATAGAAAGGAGGAGTGAAATGAAATCTACAATTTAATTGATAAATTTACTTTTATTTGCACTCATTAATTCAAATATATTTATAATGAACAGATTATTTTAACTATAACTTTTATACATGTTTGCCATTTAACTTCTTCCAATCTGTGTTATTCTGTTGAGGATAGGACAATGATAGGAAAAGTAGGAAACGAATGGGAGTGTTTCAAGTTTAATGTGCCTCGAAAAAGTCAAATCGATGGTTGTTCCAATCGAGTGGAAGAGAGATAGATGCGGCGCAAGCGTACAATGAGCGTAACGGGACAAAGCGCAATGGGACACTTTTTTGTGCGTGCAGCCGGCGTTCATCGATTTATTAGACATCACGTCAATATTTTCTTAAAACAACTATTTTACCCATTTCACTTTCACAAATATTAATTTTGGGAACTAAATAGAACAGAACCATCGTCCCAATCTTACTACTTTTTAAAATGCTTTTCATAAAAAAAAAAAAACTAGGATGTTATGAGCAGTTTTTAAATTGTGCAATTGGGTTTGGGGATGTCAGAGCATAGTGGTAATTGTCACTATGTTATTTTCCTGCAGAATGTTATTATATGAAAAGCAGCCTTTTACTTACACATTTTTATATTTAAGATATTCTTCCCTGTTAACAAGGTAGGTATGTATTTTTCATTTTAACATTCCACGTATGAATTTGATGTGATTGAATTCATGTCCTACAATTAACAATACAACAAAACAACTTGTAGAATCAATCATTATATTTTGAGATTCATATTCTAAACCTCTGTCCTATTTTGTTATGACCTTTAATAAATTTGCGGTCTTTGCTTATAACCTTTTAATTCATAATTTTTACATATTCATAATTTATATAAATATTCTTTGTTTCATAGTTAATATAAAATATTTTTTTAGTTATTAAAATAAGTTGTTGATTGAAAGTTTCTGAAAGCTCAAATCTTTAAACAAAAAAACTGTAACTTGGGTTAGAGTTTTAACTGTAGGTGGTGATAAGAAATGGTTTGCAAATTTTTTTGTGGTTTTATAATTGAATACTTTCTTTTATCACTGGTGTGTGATAGCAGAAGTTATTCAGAGGTTTTGGACTGGCTATTTGGCAGATGTTTTCAAGATGAATGGCTGGCAAACTCTTGATTTAATTGGATAACTGAGTGCAATTATGTTTCGTTGGAGGTTACCCAACCAATGAATCTGCTTCCTGAAAGGACTTGAAGCCGCCACCAAAATAAAATTAAAAAAAAGGGGGTTGTCTGTAAAGTCGGTTTACGGACAATAATTTTACGTGATAATGTCATAAGAAATCATTGATGAAAAATTGCATACTTTTTAATTTTCAAATATTATTTACAGTTTTTGCAAATTTAATTTAAAAAATTTGTTTAAATATAATTACGAACAATTAGTTATAGAAATAAACTTAAATTAAATTAATGTCAATAAATTGTTAATTTGAAATGACGAAATTGGACAAATAAATCAAATTTTTGAAATTGCTGCTTTTAAAAAGCCCCCCTTAACCTGTTTGATATTATAGAAGATTTTCTCTCACGGAGGTTGGCCGGTTCTTGCACGCTCGGCTCAAGTGGAACGTGACAATGAGTCATGCTTTTTTGTGCGTGCAGCCGGCGTTCATCGATTTATAAGACATCACTTCAAAAAATTATTTGTATTCACTGTGTGGGAATTTTATGTTTTCAGTTGAGTAATGTTTTAGGAGAGTTAGTTTTTGCCAGCAAGGCTAGGTTTTTTGTGAAGGCTAGGTTTTCCAGGATTGCTAGAATTTTATAGTTCTAGGTGATGATAAATAAGGATTATGTTTTGTTATGCTGGATCAACCTCACATAAAATACAATAAATTTTTTTTTTAAATATTTAAATTTTCACAAATAAATGTGTTATAAATATAGTAGAAATGGTACTTTACCATAAACAGACTGACAGTAAATAACATTGCTTTGGGGTTTAAAAAAATAATGTAATACAATAATAATTACAGTTTTAATATTGGAATGTACTTTACCTAAACAGACTAACAGTAAATAACATTGCTTAGACATTAAAAAAAACTGCTTGTAATATTGGAATGCCCCACAGGGAAATAACATAATGTTAACTAAAATACATTAAGATAAATTTTGTTGGTTAGTTCACATTTTTCAGTAAAGACAAAACTTTAGGATTTGTAATGTACTCAACCACGTGTTAAAGCGGTAAACTCTTTGTATCACAAACCCTTTTAGAGAATGAATCACAAACATGTTCTGAAGTTTAAAAAAAATTAAATCTTCTTTAAAATTACCATAATTAAGTAGTAAAAAAAATCTCCATTCTAAAAAAATTTCATTTTTAATTTTTCCTGCTGCAATTGCTGTCATAGGTTTGTTTGTAAAAATTACATTAACGCTGGTAATGATATGCATAGTTGATCAAATATATGATTGTATCAACGACAAAATTAATTCCTTCTTCCCACTTTATATAAAAACACCTCCAAATATTCTTCTTGGTTTTTTATTGACTTAATCCATGCTTTGAAATCCAAGAAACATTTCCATAAACTGTATAAAAGTAAACAAGTGAAATTTTTAATTGATACAATTCAATGGACCCGAACGATTAACAATAATTTCATTAAAATTAATGGTGTTATTACCAATGATCCTGTGGTGTTATCCAATATTTTTGCCTAATATTTTTACAGTATGCTGCAATCATCTAGTTCCTTTTATTGATTGATGTCTTGATACTATCTTTGTTCCTAATATTACTGAAAGTCTTGTACCATCGGGTATTAAGGTCTTAAAATCATTACGATCACCTGGTCCTGACGTAACACCCAACTTTATACTGAAAGGCTGTTCCCATTTACTAGCTTCTCTTTTGAAACACACATACAACTCTAGTCTCAAATATCAAGTTCTTCCTTTTAAATGGAAAATCGCCAAAATAATTCCCATTCACAAAAATGGTTCCAAGTTAACTAGTTCTAATTATCAACTGAATTCTTTACTTAATGGATTTTCAAAAATTGTTCAAGATTATATGTAAAATTTTAAATTTTGAACTCAGTAATAAATTATACTGTAATCAACATTGTTTCAGAACTGGATTTTCAAACTCCTGTAATCTAATTACACATCTTAATCCTATCTATAAGGAAGTCACAAACATGGGCCAGACTGATCCTTGCTACTTCCATCTAGCAAAGGCATTTGATACCGTGAATCATTCTTTATTACTTTGAAAGTTATCCAACTTTGATTTAGTGTTAGTAATGTTAATTGGTCCTCTAGTTATTTTGAGAATATAAATTTTTTTTATTTATAAATAATCACAATTCCTCTCCATTTGTTGCCAGTTCAGGTGTTCCGCAGGGTGATACCACTACTAATCATTATCTTCATCAATGACATAACCAATTTCCTTATTCACTCAATTGGTGTTCTTTTTGCTGATGATCTGAAAGTCTATAGGAAAATTATTACACTTAATGATTGAATATTACATACTCCAAAATGACATTATCCGAGTTAATAATAGGTGTAAAATAAACTTTTGTTACCCTCAATACAAATAAAACAAAGATTCACTAGAAATTTTCACCCAGTTAAATATGATTATAATGTAGACAACATGATAATCTCTAAAAACCACCTGTATCATCTTGGAATCCTCGATTATGCTTTCATAATCATTTAGATTACTCACATTCTACCGCTCGTAGAATCCTTGTCCTAATTAAATTAATCACATTTTATGCTAATAATTCCGACTCAATCCTTTCACATTGTTTTGCTTTAATCAGAACTAAATTATAATATTGCTCCATTATTTGTAATATTAATATAGATTGTAATAAAACTGACTATATTCGAAATAAAATTAATTAATACAAAAAACAAAACCAACTTTCACTCTCCTTTCAGATCACAGAATTCAACTTGAAGCTCTCTTTGTTAAAAATGTTACAGTTATAAAATGTGCTTATAGAGTAATTATAAACTTCAATAACATGAACATGCAATTTAGTTAAGTAAGCTATTAATTTAAGTCACTTAAAAATTTTGTATTTTACACTTGTTCTTTCCAAAATTACATGGTAATTCAAACGTATTCTTTATTTTTTTTTGTTAATATTTGCCAACAACTTTACTCTGTTAATAGCTCTAAACTTACATTATTTATTTACGTACATAAATGTTATATATATATTTTTTTGTCAAATAGTTTTGTTCCGTAGTGTAGTAGTATAGTTGTTTGCTTGTCTTGTGTAATTGTTGTGTCTGTTTGATTAGTTTGTGTTTTTTTTATGTGAGTTTTACTTTTGTATTTGTTATGCTAACCCCTAAAGTTTTTAACTGTTGGTATGCATATTACAAATAAAGAAATATAAAGTGTGTCTCTCTTTTTTCCCTAGCAATAAAAAAATATATTGAATTCCAAATGTTGTGTTTTTTTAAAAATACAGATGTTCATCTATTTACCTATAAACAGTGTTTCAAAATTCCTTCTGGTTTCAGAGAAATCACTGTAGCCTGTGCAGTGACTCAGCCGCTGCCATTTTGCTTTAGCGCAGTAGATACTGTTTTCCATGAGATTTGGCCTGATTGTTGCTGCCGCCCTACTGTTAAGTTACAACTTGATTGTGTGGTAATCCAGAGATCCTTAGCAATGTGGCGTAGACAGCCTTGGTTACGCTATAGTCATACTGATCTCAGGAGACAATCAACTTGCAGCTATTATCAAGTAAACAGTAGGGTGGCGACAACAATCAGGCCAATCTCTTGTGATAAACAGTTTCAGATACCCTAATATACAATGGCGGTGGCCCAGTCACAGTACAAGCTACCTGATGTAATCTGTAAATGGTAATGACTTAGAAACCAGTAGTAATTTTGCAATGCAGTTTTCAGGGTAGGCAGTGGAAAGTCTAGTGTTCAAAAAAACAATAGAATTTTTGAATTTTTTTTTATGGAAAATCTGCGACACTCATAATTTACCTAAACATCCTCAGTAAATGAACATTTTAAATGTTATATCAATATAAATAATATGTACACAAGGTAAAACTATATCCACTTTATCTTCAATCACAATAGCCTTATGGTAATTAGTATCCATCATAATTAATGGCTCGACAGATTTAAGATATTCCTTCAGCTAACTGAATTTATTTTTGAACTCTTCAGCTAAAAGGCTGGTTATCTGAAAGTCATGAATACCATGGGTATGCTGAGCACATGCTACATCCGACAAGTGACCCAATAGGTATTTTAATTCAAGCCCCTTTTTGTTTAATTACATAAATATAGATTAAAGATCATATCATAGCACTGTAACATAAAATTCTTCTGTAGCATCACATGACAAGTTAAATTTTTTCTTAACACACACAAAACTGAAACTGACACATTAATTATTAAAACTATTTTTTGCTGAATTTTTTCCTTTTATTCCCTTTCATGCTCTTCGTTGCAATCGGGGCTGCTTCTTCTTCCGCCGGCGCTAACGGAGTCACAAATTTGTTAAGAAGTTTGAAAAGTTCTAAAGTTGACAAATGTCCGCTTTTGAAAACCAAATCTTCTCCATTTGAAAGCTTCAAAACAACATTTGGTTCACTTCGGTCATTGACCACGTTGACTTTGATAGGACAGCTAGGATTAGTTTTCCGAACTTTTGGTGCAGAAATGTAGAACATAAAGTTTCGAATATCCTTTACATTTTCACCAAAAGGATCGAATATTACTTCGATTTTCTTAACGGGTTTTAAAGTAACAGTTTTTACCTGATTTGCAATAGCACCCACTAAACCACCAGACCTTAAAAACGTACGCCCAGCATACACAGCCATTTTTTTTTTTTTTTTTTTTCCACAAAATATTGCTTGTTTATTTATTTTATTTTAGCATGGCCATAGATACAAGCATATACAACCAACCAATGTATAAATCATAGAGTGAACAAAAAGCGAAGCCTAAGATGTCCATCAAGTTCTGTCCCGGCCCGATTACAACCGAACATTTCACCTTCGGCCAAACTCGGGCTTATTTATATATATTTATATTTCTCTGTTTATTTTAATGTAGCTATACTAACCTAACTAACCGTCCATAGTGTTTTAATGTAGCTTACCTGACGGACCACTTTTAATTTTTGAATTCATTTTTCCTGCGCAAAAATAAAACTTCCTGAAGTTGGCCGAAGGTGAATTATTCGGGTGTAATCAGGAATGGCAGAACTTTGTGTGCATCTTAGGTCTCCCGAACAAAAAAGTAGAGAAAGCATTCTTTTCACAGTCGAGAGAGCCAAACCCGATCGTGCATCTTCGGGGGGATTTTTCTTTTTTGTTGTTCATTGTAAAAGGTTAGGTTAGCTACATTATAAATAGGTACTTTAAAAAACATTGTGGACGGTTCATTTGGTTAGGATAGCTACATTAAAGATATTGTGAAATCATGTAAATGGTTTCCTAGCCCTAGATGCAGAGGCCGTACCTGTCCACCGACGTGTGCCTAAGGGAGATATGTTTCCCCCCACCCCAGTGCACCGACTGTGAAGTGCGGCGAGCAGGGACGCACCCGCGTGCGCCCTGATACGTCAGGTTTGTTGTAAATAATTATGTTCTATTAATACATTTAAATAACCACGAGCCTCCGCAAATATATAACTTACGTCTGGATTAGTGTATGACGTCGTCCGACCGAAAGCCACCCTAAAGCCCGACCTGCAACCGCCAGTATTCAACCCCGCTAACGGAACGTGCCCCTAGCCATGGCCCACCCGAGACAGGCGAGCCACCAGCAGACAAGGTAGAATCCGGCCCCATAATAACCAGACCGACACTACAGTCAATCCCTCTGATAAAACACACGCAGAATAAAAACAACATTGCGTATAGGTTAAACGTTCTCTCAATGAAGGTGCGACGTAGGAGTGCCCGGGCACTCACATGTGAAAATGTGTCAGTACGTGTGCGAGTGTCCCCCTGGCGGCCTTCTACCTGTATTAATTAAGTGTTTCAGGTGACTTAATTGTTACCTCCCTATGTTGGGTTTTTACTCCCCACCAGAGCGGTCCAGGAAGAGACGAACAGTCTCTGGTGTGACTTAGAGTTCAAAAATATAATCCGTAAACATGCTAAATCTAAATCGTAGAAGGGATGTGTAATTTAAATTTAGTTTGAATAATTAATGTAAGAATTTAGCGCTTTTAAAATCTCTTGTTAACTTGTTAATTTGGAAAATAACGTAATGAGGTCAACCCCGGCGTGAGAGGACACCGAGCCTCGGCCGGACGCCATGACACCACGGCAGTACAACACGACTCGTGGACCGGGGCGGACGCACGTCCCACGGAGAGGCAGCATCCTTTGTCTACACTGAAGTAACTCCTGGTAAATATAGTCACACCACCGAAACTTTTTCTATTAAGCTCTCCGTGCGTACCCGGTCCAACCTTTCGGTCTAGCACTTAATCAGGCCGCGTAAATTTAAAACTCCCTGCACCACACTTGATCCGCGGGGCAGTTTGCCGGCATACAACACGGGCCGCCTCCCGAAACCCCGAACTTTTGTTAAAGTCACGCGCCCCGGCGCTGACCTCACCAACGTAGGACTTGGACTAAGTCAGCTGCGGTCCGCGCTCCACCACAGTGGGCGCGAACACCGCCTTGAAGCAAAGACATACGGGATTGGCCGCCTCCAATCACACTCAATGCCTTATTCACGTAACATTTTTAGTAATTTTGTGCAACGCCTTATTCACGTAACATTTGTAGTAAATTTGTGCAACGTCTTATTCACGTAACATTTTTAGAGTGACTCTGTGTAATGTGTAACTTGTGTATTGCGTGATGTCAGCTTATGTACTACGTGGTGTGTAATCCACTGTATTACGCCAAACCCACAGTCGCACGAATAAACTGCGCACATCATTTGCCGCATTAATTCAGCGCCTAATTAATCAGTCATACAAACCCCCAACCACCACCAAGTATGGAATCCTTCATATCCCACGCAACACCGCCGACGGTCCTTGTGGGCCACGCAGGGGCAACCGCCCCCACGACCCACCTCTCGACTAGGAACAGAGCTAGTCTGCTGCCCACCCGGAAACATTCCATTGATAACAGCCTTTCCCGCTAGGAACCATACCGGGTCTCGAACCCGAGTCCACGGACGACGGCATGTATATGAATGTCATGAAAATACTTTGTCTTTATTCTGTAATTTATTAACTGAGCCATTTGTGTTTGCATTTTATTAACTGACTATTTTTTATATTGCTATAATAATTCTGTAATTCGTTCCAGTGTTATGTCAGCCATGTAACTGCAGCCTGGCCATCGCGAGGCGGGCCTCTTCCACGCCGGCCGATTTCCCCTCCCCTCCTCCGCGGGCCGCGGGCCTCGGCCTGCCAGCGGGCGGAGGAGTGCCGTGGTGAACCAGACGCGAGAGCGAGTAGACGTGCGCTCTGCTCCGCTCCGCTCGAGAGAAACGTTTTCTTAGCTCTGAGTTCGTAGTCAGTGAAACGTCACGGGACTGTCTGCAGCCGAACTGCTCTTCTTTAGCATTCGTTATTCCGCTGGACTTTCTTAGCTTTACTTGTCTATCGGGACTTTAACTGCTTATTCACAGGCCGTGTAAGTGCCTCTTCGAACCGCGGAACCTCTCAGTCAGTACGAGTATTTACTGGACCCTGTCCGCTCACGTGACGGGCCGCGTACACACTGTGTATATATACGGAACTTTCGTAACCGGTACGTTTAGCTACGGGGCTACCTTCTCTGTTCGTTTCGGGTCGCATCCTAAGGACGAGACTTATTTCCGGGAGTCCGGGTCGCGGCGGGGAGGACGCTCGTTCCGCGATGTGCTGGCCAGGCTGCGGCAGGATTGCTATACGGAAATAAAACGGGGCTCGTGAAAACGGACATCATCGCATTATCCTTTGAACTACCTACTGTTCCTCCTACCCACGTAAAATTCCCTCCAGGTCCCGTATTTTCCGGTCCCGGCCACGTTGGCCTGAACTCACTTCCTCACCGACGAGAGCTACATGGGCAAAACAAGACATTTTCGCAAACAGGAAATTAGGGACCATAGGCCGAGGGACGTCAATTTGAAATAATGACTCCATGTTAATGGTTTTAATTCCTTAAAAATTCTTTTAGTAGATATATGCACAATTGATTACTCCCAACCTCTTTGTTCTGGAGGCGACCTGTGTTGAAGTTTGATATGATGTGTGTTTGTTGTCTATGACAGTATTGACTTCATTATTCTTTAATTGAAGTAAAGTTACTACAATGGTGGTTGACTAAAATATGTGTGTAATGAAATTTAATGTATTCGTAACTTTGAATAAAAATACTTAACTCTGTGCCTCTTTCTATTAGGTTATGGGCCCAGGATACCCATAAAGAAAAATAGGAATTGTGAGTTATAACATGAAAAGCCAGTGAAAGGAATTATTTTTTTTTAAACTTTGAATCAAGAAAATGGCGACCTATGTGAACTCCGGAACAACTTGTATAAAACCTTTTGATGGCACAGGATATAATCACTGGGAATTTAGAGTACGATTACATTAGGAAAGGAATAAGTGTCTGGAAGCACTGTAAGATAAAAAGGTAGGTGTAAGTAATGAAACGTTCAATGAAATAGACACAAAGGCGAGGGACATTATTGCTATGTGTGTGAATGATAATGTGTTGTCTATAATTCAAGACATACATACAGCAAAGGAAATGTGGCAAGCTTTAAAGGAAACATATGTAAAAGTTGGAATTTCTGCTCGCGTAGAACTGAAACATCAGTTGGGAAATATGAAGTTTACTAAAGGGTCACTCAGTGAATTCCTGGAACAGTTTGACAGGAAAGTTCAAGAATTGAAAAATGCAGGCTCTGTATTACAAGATGATGAAATGATTTCGCAACTTTTAGTTGCTATGCCAGAAACATTTCAGTCAGTAACAACTTCAATTCATGTGGTGTTTTCACAAAACCCATCAAGTGTAACTGCACAATTTGTAAAAAATAAACCCATACAGGAGGAAAACAGGCAGTTGAGGAATTTTGACAGAGGTAATTGTTCAAGTCAAAATGTATCATTTTATAGTTCAAGTAGAGGTAATGTAAATTTCAGAAGACGACAAAAATTCACCAGGAATTACAGAATTAATTTACCACAACAAAGCTTTACTGAAAAAATTTCTTTCCTTTTAAGTGCCATTTTTGCAATCAGAAAGGTCATTAAAAGGTTGATTGTCCTAATTTACAAAGAAAACATTGTAATACTGCAGAACAACAGGATGATTTATCTTTTGTGTGTGAAGTGCAAAGAAGTATAAACACAGTTAATTCTAATTCAGCTTTTGTAACCTTTCAAAAACAAACTATTATGTTTATTGTTGACTCTGGAGCAACAACACATCTTTGTAATTCAGATGTGGGCTGTTATTTATCAGAATGTGAAGATATTGATATTCAAGTTAATGTTGTCAAACATGGACAGAGTTAGAGGTGGGTTGCAGAGTATTTATCTGCAACTTTGTAACTGATACATGCCTGTATCAAGTATTACTGCAAACGAGAACACTATCAAGTATCAAGTACTTTAGTATCAGTTTAGAATTCACCTGGAACAACACCACGGCCAATGTGCGCAAAACCCGATCGCAGATGACGGTCACTTGGGCGGAGCTTGTGAAAGGGGAGGGAGCAGGACGACGAATAAGGGATAAAGAAGGGAAATAATGTAGGAGAGGGGGAAGCCTAAAATGTACATCAAGTTCTGTCCCTGCCCGAACACGTACGAATATTCGCCTTCGGCCAACCTCGGGTTTATTTATATATATTTATATTTCTCTGTTTTTTTTGATGTATCTATACTAACCTAACTAACCATCCATAGTGTTTTAAGTGTTACAATGTAGCTAACCTAACCGAACACTTTTAATATTTGAATTCATTTTTCCTGTGCAAAAATAAAACAAATCCCGAGGTTGGCCGAAGGTGAATATTAGGGCGTGTTCGGGCAGGGACAGAGCTTGATATACATCTTAGGCTTCTCATCAAAGTACGCTCAGTGTGCAGGGCGTGCTCCTTGCAAAGATTGAAGACTCAAAATTGCGAAAGGCATGGAAAGAGAACACCGATACCTTTTCTCGACAAGAAGAATGTAGAATGAGAAAACTGATACCTTTTTAAGACTACGAAGAATGTAGAATGAGAAAACTGATTCCTTTTACGAAGAACATGGAAAGAGAAAACTGATACCTTTTTACGCTAGTGATGATGGTACGGAGGATGCGAAACCTGTAACGAGAATGCTGATACCTTGTTGCTTCCTTGGACCTGCTGTAGCTGTGCCATCACCCGACCTCTGATTAAGGCCCGGGAGGTACCTGATGGGCGCTACGGGCGTCGTAGTGCTGCTGATGTCCGGGGGGCGCCAGGCTAGTGCGATACTAGGCCGTTGATGGTGGGTCATGGGTACTTAGCCCCCGCGTGCCCTGCCAGGTACGCAGCTTGGAAACCTATCCTGAGTTGCGGCGCTCGGCCGTGTGGAGGACGGAAGGGTGCAGAATGATGGTAGGCGACACAGTTTATATTTAACGGTGTTTAATTCACGTACTTTACGATGGTATGCGTGGGTACCTTGTACGCCCTACACGTACACTATACGGTATAAAGTCGCTACACCAACCTCGCTAATGTGCTGTGCTGCATCTACGCCGTACTACATTTACACTTTAAAACAAAACAAAACACTACAACAACAATTGGATTTTACCGCGGCAGTCTCGCGGGAACGTGATTAATGTTTGCAGGAAACGTCCAGCGCTGAGAGTTAATGAGTCTGGGAGGGCTCGACGAGCGTGACCCTAAATTAACTGTAACATTTACGTGATGTTGGAGCCGGCAGGCGTATGTGCGGCGAATGAACTAAAAAACACTGTGGCTGGACTCGGCCAGTAACGTAAGTGGCGTGATCCACGACGCGGTGCAGAATCACTAAAAAGACGGTCAGGATAGGCCCGGTTCCGTGCAATACACAGAGTCGACGTGAGCAGCAGCGAATTAGAAGGTTATGTGATTACATTACTTGCAGAAGGAGTGATCAGTAAGCACAAAGGTGAAGGCTGCTCACGGACGAACACGTCTTGACCCGGCGCGGAGTGGTTCGAGACTGCCGTACATGGCCGCTACGCGGGGGGGGGGGGGGGGGGGGAATTTTCACTTCCCTTATGAGATGGTGCCAAAAACTTATATTATATTATTATATTATATTAATTGGTTGAATTATAACAAAAAAACACATTCCAGGTGCTTAAATAAAATCTAGCACCTGGTACTTGGGTGCTTAAGGCTTAACAGCTGTTTTGTATTATTTAATGATTTTAAATGTCGCACAAAGTTAGCGACTGTCCATATAGTGACAAATTGTCTCCGTGTAAATTGTTTAGGTTGGATTTCTCATAACCTGAATTGATCAGGTTCATGGGCACTGTAATTAAGGCCAGTGGCCGCGGCTACTGGTGTTGAGGTTCGTTGCCCATTCCGTGCGTTCGGTGCTCCCACGGATTACCTACGATGCACTTGCTTAATGCTTATGAATAATTACTATTGTTCTAGTGTCTCATTCATTGATTGTTTTATTAATCGAGTCCCCGGGGTCTCGTGTCCTGATGTTTATTCGAGTTTATTGAGGTCATGCCCGGGGGTGCTCGTTTGACTCATTCTGGCTGGGCTAAGGGTGCGCTCGTAAATGGGATCCGGTACTGGCGATGCGGAGCATGGGCTTAGAGGCCATGGTTGGTACGATGTCAGGATGAGACAAACGCATATTTTTAATACTAGACTTACAAAGAGAAATACTTATATCTTGTTTTGTTGTTTGTGACAAATCTAGCAGACTACCAACAGCTTTGCGATACAAATTATTTGCATTCCGTCATCCATACATACCTCTACAGGAAATGATTTTCCCTTTGCATTAGACATTTCAAAGACGCACATATAAGTACGCTGCCAGTAGGTCTACATAGTCCCTTGATCACCCCCATTGCACTGACAAGACAAGAAGGACACAAATGTTTTTCTTCTTAACCACTGGAGCATAAGGCTCATTGAAGTCTATCCCTGGGATTCGGGAAAAATCCACGAGATACCGAACGTGCTTTGAACTTGGGGGCATTCTCATATGAGCTTGGGATTAATTTTAGGCCGACTGATATTTTACCTTTTGGGTCCGTACACTGTCTCATAAATTTTTTTGCCCAGTAAATATTATATTTTCTCATCCATTGCATGTTTTCAGTTTAACACATCATCACTTGTCATGGCTTCCTCAACATCCTTTGCTAAATAAAGTTAAACATCCATATGGGCAAGACATGGCCTCATTGTGCTTATCTGCAACTTCGAAAATCACCTAACCTGTGATTCTGTCTCTCTTTTTGGCAATTTGCTAGTCTTCTCTGGTAACCTGGGTATTTGATTTCCGTCCAACCCTAGGAATGGTTCCTCATCTTCTGACTTATTTCCATCAAAAATTTCCTTGTTCTTAACCACTAACTACCTTCTGTCCTCAACATCTTAATTTTATACCATGTCGTCGATGCCATTCTGCAATGCTGAGATGGATTTCGAACCAGAAAATTTCAAAGATCTCTATGAACATTTACGCCCTTCAAAAAACACATTGTGAGTGATCTGAAATTTTCTCTCATAGAGGTGCCACAAGCAGTAACCTTTGATATGGGGTTCATAACAAAGGAATATACATTTAGCGGCCTTGCCACATGTGTACATCCTTGCTCTACACCCAAAATCAGGGTGTCCATAAAAGAATGTCTCAGTTTCAATGGTATATTATAACAGTTTAATTGAGACTTTCTACAACAACTCATTCATCAAATTGAAGGTAAACTAACCTAGTTTTTCTTACAAATGTTCAATATATTTGCAACCTTTTTACTCGGACACATCCAACCTAAATTCAAATTCCGTGTCTCAACTCTGGCAAATCATTACGTAATGGCGGAACATAGACACAATCTTTTATAAAGCCCCAAAGAAAAAAAAAATTGTGTAGCATTATGTAAGTTGAACATGGAAGCCAGTGAGAAAGAGCTCTGTAGTCTCAACCATTATGACCAACCCAACGGTCAGGGACTTCGACAATCAACCACTCTCGTATATTATAATGGCTCCATCCTGTTGCCAAATAAAGTTTACAGGTTCAACATCTACTAATAACGCCCAGGAGTCACCATTTGGCGTGTGTGATGCTGCAAGCGAGAAAATAACAAATCAATACTCGCGAATGTGCTTAACTAAAACTGTTTGAGTTACTCTTTACGATCTTGAACAACACTTTACAATGCTTACAAATGATACTATTAAAATTTATGGCTGAGAATTTTTAATGGACATACTGTACTTTCAGAAAATTATATGCCGTTACAACATCGTTTCTCCCTTTCCATATATCTGTTGGTTTTTGGTAATTAATTGCACGTGATGGACTGAGATTTAAAACAAATGCAACAATATTTCCTGCCTTTGGCATGCCTGATTCTATCAACATACACCTCACCACCCCACTGACTGTCTAAACACTTGGTAATAATGACATGCAATGCTTCAACTTTCTTTTGATAAACTTAAATATGCAAATGCATCCCACTTTTTCACTAGGAATCCTATTGTTAGATGTCTGGAATAATCTTCTCTCAGCATCATTACATATTGAGCTCTCCCCATTGACTGGCAAATTTCACATTATATCTGAGTGAATCAATTCCAATGGTTTTCTTTATTTTCTTTTGCTTGTCTTAGGAAAACCCACCCTGGACATTATCCCTTTCATGCAAACAATACACGCTTAATGTATTTTGCCTTAGATCTTCAAGTCTGGTATATTTTTAATATATAAATAATTTTAATGAGCCAGCCTTTGATACCAAAGTGTTACACTCCTCAAAGGAGTGCCATCTTTAAACTAAATGCAATTATTTGAAGTATTCACAACACTAACATACTTTTTGTACCTTGCCCCGCATGGCGAACATAGAAACTGTTCAAAAGAGGAGCTTTAAAAATATATATCATGCCTATCATAGCCTAAAGCTTCATTCACATTAATTTCTGTGCGAAAACCTTTTGTTGCCATTTTGTTAACAGACAACAAATTAAAATTAAAGCCAGACACAAACAATACATCTGATTCGGCAATCACCACATTTATCTGTGATTTTAACCTGAACCCTACCACTTCCTTTGACTTCTGCAACGCCCTTCCCCAAAGTTATTTCACCTTGACATTATTATGAATTAATATTATGAAAAAGGTGCCATAAATTTAAAACATATACAGCTTAAGCATTTTTAAAAGTAAAAACATCTGTATTCAATATATATTTACAACATAACACAATTCATACATTATTTGTTCACATAATGCTATTAACTGGAATGCTTTAATGAATAAATCAACTGAATATATCTATTTATTTCCAGCATATCCACAAACAAGACCTTTTGCATCATCTGACCAAGAACCACTAATGTTGACATAACTAGTAATCCACTTAGAACCTTTAGTAATGTGTACGTCATTCATCTTTACCGAAATCTGGTTTGATGTGCTAATACCATTCAGTTTCAATCGTCCTTTGGTGACCACCCTGAAGTGATTGAAAGAGATGTCACGAAACTCAATCACATTGTTACCAGTGCGGTTCATGTAATGCATGTCCAAGTTGATGGGCTTGGTAGCACGATACACACACACGTCATCGTAGGTGATGCGGGACACATTACCACCATTAACCGAGTTGCTCTTGATGGTCACTCCGTTCCTGGTGTGGTTGAGAGTGAGCCCGGAGACCAGCACGTCACTGACTCCATGGCGTGTGCCGCTGCCGATGGCCATGCCGTTGCCGAGGTGGAAGTGGCTGTCGAGAACCGAGATGTGCTGCGACGGGTTCCGCAGAGCCGAGATGGCCACGTTGTCGTCTCCGACGCTTACGTGGCAACGCGTGATCGTTACGTTCTGTGATCCAGTCGGGTCGATCCCGTCTGTGTTGCCCACGCTTTCAGGTGCCTCCACCATGACGCCCCACACCGTGAAGCCGTTCGTATTGCTGGAGGTCAAGTGATTCGTCGGGGAATTCCTCAGGGTGATTTGGTACACAGTTATGTTTTCAGAGTGGTTGATTTGTATTAGTCGAGGATTATTGTGGTGTTTGCCCCCGCCTGATGCAAGAATCAGATCCCACCAGCTCGTGTTGGTGCCTATAAGTTTCTCGCCTCCTTGACCATCGATAACTCCTTTACCGTAGATGCCGCTGTCACTAGCACCAGCGATCGAGATGAAAGGGTAGCAGTTACCTCCGTTATTGCTTAAGGTGCCGCAGATGTGTTTGCCCTTGTCGTACAATTTAGGGTTCGGGATGGCCTTCAAGGCGACCCCACTCTCTACCACAAGACCGACACCAGAGGGTATTTCCAGACGTCCAGAATAAAATGTGCCTGTCGATAATGCAACAGCTTTCCCTTTGGTGCAAGAGTCTAGTGCATTTTGGATTACCTTTGTTTCATCTCCACCCGTTGCTCTCAGTGAGGTGCAGATTGGTGGGATCTTGGGTTCTGTTACATTTCGTAAATCCCTTGTGAGACCAATTTCAACCAAAGTGAATATCACGATAGCTGTGAAGTAGTGCAACAAATGTGGATTCTGCATGTTGTTGACCACTGAAATTAATAAGAAACAGTTTATTTAATAACTTTACAGTTAGTCTTCATTTAAAAAATTAAAAAATATAAATTTTTCTCTTTGCATCTATTGTTAGAGCCATTACACTTATTAAACAGAGTTATAAGCTAATTCTAATAATCTTAAAAATATAACGTACATCTCAAAAGAATATTTTTGGCAATGTAAAAAGGAAAGTTGTAATTAATAATCTCTTGAATTAAAAGGTCCCTTAAGTTTGAGTCAAAATATTTTTGTGAAATTAAACTAGGAATAATTATCTTTGATAGTGCAAATATGAAAAAATTAGACAGTACAGTTTAGGCACATTTAGACTGATTACTGCTCTATAAAATACGAGCAAAGGTAACAAGTGTCCAGATGGTAAAATTTATTCCTCAGTGAAAAATACATACTGCAGAAAGTGGTTCTGTAATACTTAAAATGCCTCTTAAATGAAATACCTAAAAAAATTTTTTTTTTTTCAGAACTGAGAAGCTAAAACAGGTTTTGTGAGTGAGTGTGATATAATAAACTTAACCCACTCAACACAATTATTTATTCTGTACATGCAGAATATGTTTCTTATGAATGGTCATCGCTTATAGTATATATACATATATTAATATTGGGTTAAAATTTATTCCAGTGTATATAAACAAAATGCACACTAAGTTAGTTAAAGGCTGTGGAAAAGTGCAGCAAGAAAGCAAATTGAGATAGCTACAAGCAGTTTTCAGCTTTAGTAAAATAAAAATAAAAGTTTTTTTAACCACAAACAGATGGCAAGTGGCCAATTCTATTTTTCTCAGACAGTAACTTGTGAAATAGTAAATGTGCAGGATGATGCGTGGGTGTAGTATGGCTTGATGAGACAAAATTAAACATCTAGACTAAATAGAGTCACTGTTACGAGGCAGCGGTTTCCAGGGCCGCTGAGAGAATTTGTGGGCCCCTGGGCAGCTGGGGTAGTAGGCCCCCTTCCTTTTATTTTGCATACCACTACTACGTACTACGTATACCATAAATATATATGGTATCGTAAAATTGCATCCTTCATTTGAACATACATAACGATTTCCTAGTTACGCAAAAAAAATAAAAGATCATTTGCATGTATTATCTCAGTGAACTTTTACATTGTTAATCCCATCAAAATACAAATAATAATTAATTTTGATGAATATATTGCTAAAAAAATCTTAAATGGTAATCAGAAATTGCATTATTATATGAGTGTTTAAAATACATAAGTATAATAATTTATTCTGAATACAAATATTATTAAAATAATTAAAAGTAGTAATAAATTTTATTACTTCGAAAACATCAAACACATTGAACCACGTTCATTACATTGAAAAATTTGTAATAAATATTAATAATTTATGCAAGGTAATTTAATACCTTTAGTTCGATGCAAAATCATAAATGACATGCAGTTTAAATATCAATGATAAATATTTTAAATCCTACTAAAACACAACAATTCAAATGTCATATACTATATAAAAATGTCTAAATTTAATAACACTTCAAAATAACACTACATTCAAAATAATCATACTCTGCATGGGCGTATATAAGGGGGGGTTCAGGGGGTCCAGACCACCCCCCCCCCCCCTTAGCATACGACATAATTAAAATTAGCAGAATATTGATGACGGATAATATAATCTGTGCCACAAAATATGAGCACGCGTCAAAACAATGAACTACCTATATATGCTAGGTGGACACTGCGCCTTGCACAACCCCCCTCCCGACTTCTGCGCACCATTCATACTGCGCATGCGCCGCACCCGTCTCCCGCGCGACGCGCTTACTGTGCATGCGCACAACAGTCGAGTCTCGCGACCTTGATAGAACCACGCGCCTTCGCCAGCCAACATGTTTTTTCAAGCCATCTTTTGTGGTTTTTTAAATATCTATTCTTGAATAAAAATTTATTATGAAACGGTCATCAAACCAAGTATCACTTTCGGATTTTTTTGAAAAAAAAAAAAAAGGAGAGAGTGAAATCCCACCTTGAAGAAGTAGACTGACTGCTCGACTGGAAAATCTGTCATCCGAGAAGATTTTCTATACTTTATCAACGTAGAAGATGTTTCAGCTCAAGTGTTAGCGAAGACTAATATAACGCATCTGTTAAGCTATAATTTGGACATGGATAAATTTACTGGGCAAGGGTTTGATGGTGCTGCAGTGATGAGTGGTCGCTTACGAGACGTGAGAACAATTATCGCAGAACAATACCCAAAAGCGCAAATCGTACTCTGTGTGGCTCACGTTCTGAATTTTGTTCTAGCGCATTCAAGTGAGGTACCTATGATAAGAAACTGTTTCGGAACCATAAAAAGTATAGTAAACTTTTTTTCGTCAATTTCCACTTAGAGACAGTCTTATGAAGAAAATTGCGGATCAAAATAACTCATCTCATTCAATGCTTATCTCTCTTTGTGAGACGCGATGGACAGAAAAACATGTGGCTGTTGAGAGATTCGCAGAAATGTTTCCAGTAGTACGCACAGCACTTAAAACACTTCAGGATTCTTCTAATAGAAATGTCAGCACTGAAGCATACCAACTGCAAACAGCTATGGAAAACAACCAATTCATCGTGTCATTAGTTGTACTGAGAAAAGTATTTTCATATACAGTAAATCTAAATAAGGCAATGCAAAAGATCAATGCCGATTTGACCAATATTTGCAGTTATGTAAAAACAATAAAAAATACTTTACAAAATATTCGGAATGAAAACGAGTTCGCAATCCTTTTCGAGCAAGCAAAGAATATCAGTTTAAATGACATAAATGTTCCAAGAACGACTGGAAGGCAAACTCAGCGCAGTAATGTTCCAGGAGAAACTGCTGAAATATATTATTGTCGAAATGTATTTAACCTTTCATTGACCATGTGATTACAAAACTTGATGCACGCATTAAACCACATGAAAAAACAATAGAAGGGATTCAAATGCTTCTGCCTGAGAAGATCAATAAGGATCCAGGATAAGCGGAAGGCTTAAAAAAATACCACTATTATTTTTGGGAGAAACTGAGGCAAATAATTTTTCAAGTGAGTATGAAATATAGCAGAATCATTGGGAACATATGGCGAAAAAACCATCCACCACACTGGAAAGTCTAGATCAGTGCGAGAATCAATTTTTTCCTACTATAAAAAAGCTGCTCACTATTTTGGCCACACTCCCAGTGTCCACAGCAACCCCAGAAATATGTTTTTCAACCCTAAAGAGGTTAAAAAACTACTTGAGAAACAGCATGGGAGATGAACGACTAACTGGGCTTGCGTTGATGAGCGTTCATCGTGACATAGTTTCTGAACTGGATTCAGATGAAATCATAAATATGTTGGCCACAAGACGTAAAATGCTAAATTTAATACTTTGAAGTTTTCAATTTTTTAACTTTTTACCTCTAATTTATTATTTTATTTTGAAGGCTTTTTTATGCCAAATGTTTTGATTGATTTTAGTATTTTTTATGTCAAAATGTTTTATGTTGATTGTGTAATACGAAAATAAATAAAAGCAGAAGCATCACAAAAAAATACCTATGTAGTTTTTTAAAAAAAAAACTATTGATATACAATATTATGCTTATGTTATCTATCTTCTACTTTCTTACTTTTATTATAGTAAAATAAATTATTTACGGACATTACTTACAAATTTTATTTTAATGTACTTAAAGTAACTATTGTTTGTATGTAGCTTAGTTGTATGTAGCTGAACTAGTGTGTACCCATTTCATGTTTAAGTAACTGTTAAATGACTATGATTTGAGCGTTTAAATTTTTAGCTTTTACCCGCGGACACCCCCCATGTGAAAGCTATTGCTACGGCCGTGATACTCTGTAGTATATTAATTAAAATTTTAAACATATAATGCATTTAAAAGGATTAAGCTACTCAATAATATTGATTTACAAACAATTAAATAGTTCATAAGTAATCACAACATTCTGTTTTCTGTGCCTTTTTCAAAGCAAAATCGTTAAATGCATCGTCGTATTTCAATGACCGAGCGAGATCAGGCTCTAAGGCAAGCAAGGTGAGCCCACTAATCCTTTCCTGAGACATGGTTCAGCGATGTACATTTTTTTTCCCTTCATTTTGCTGAAGGACCTTTCGGCTTCGGCAACTGTCACGGGAATTGTGCAGAACACTCGAACAGCGATACACACGTTTGGAAATAAACTATCCAATTTTAATCTCCGTAGTGTGTTTAAAAGCTGGATTGGTTTCAACTGGTTTGGACCAATATTTGAAACATGAATTGATTTTAGATGTATCATTTCATCAGATATCTCCATGACACTCCCTCCAGCCAGGGCCGATCACCGCATTCTTTACTTCAGAAGGGGGAGTCTAAATGGCATTGACCCCAAGTGGAGGGGTGTACGGGACCAAGCAAACCTATTGTGCTCGTACCTGGAGTTCCCATTTCTGCTACTACGCAAGTATTTTGTTGTGAACAGAATGTTACAAGTACTGCTCGGTTAGGTTATTGGTTATCGACTGTAGTTTTAGGAACACACAAAAAACACACACACACACACACACACATATATATATATATATATATATATATATATATATATATATATATATAGTACAATATGTTTTAATAGCCGGGAAAACTGTTTTTCCAGCCATTTATTTTCCACTTTCCAGCTGGCGCCCGGGCCCCTAAGGCTACCGGGCCCCTGGGCATTTGCCCCTTTTGCCCCCCCCCCCCCCTCTTGGCGGCCCTGGCGGTTTCTCCTGAAAATTGTAGTGTTCATGATTGCTTGGTAAAATAAGTGGCTAACCTTGTGTAAGAACAGAATGTATCGAAAAAAATATAAGATATTTAATCCACGTGTAGAACTCCGTGAGAACTGGCAGGTTTAAGTGTTGCTGTACACAGTATGTTACATGAGTTGAAATTATGAGCATACACAGTTCAGTTGGAGCAACCGTTTAAATTGTTATCTACATTGACAAACAATATTTAGTTACCATTGCAGTCTGATTTTCTACAATTGCTCATTTTATTGTCTCGTCAACATTTCAAAAGTCTGTCAACACCTTCAGAACTTGCTCAAATTTACGAGGACTGAGACTCGTCATGTCTTGATGCAGCTGCCACCCACAATGCTCTGGAGATACCAGTTTTGTTATTAAACTGCAACAATGTCTTCTCTAATCGACCACTACAATGCCACTTGTAACATCACAAATCATGTGGTAGCATCGCAATTCAAGTAAGACTCAATATCGTTACTTCATCTTGTCAAAATTGTCATGTAAGTACTGTAACTATGTATGTATGCATGCAATTTTATGGATACTGCAGAAAACAATGAAGTTTCCATAGTCAAGCGACATGCATGTTAACTCACCATAATTCATACTGTTTTGCTACAGTTCTTGGAAAATTATGTGCTGTCATCTCTCTTATATAGGTCTGATGTCCTGGACATTGAAAACAAAACCTTCCCAAATAGGTTGATTTTTTATCCACACTTCACTGGGTTTTCTTTGCGGTTTATGTTTTACTCTAATTTTTGGAAATTCACTGCAAGGTGATAACCAACTATCGATAAAAACCCGCACTCTGTGTTGCTTCCGAATTCTATCTTAGCTTTAAAAGTAAACAGTACAATTATAGTTGGTTTTCTAGATTGCATAGCACTTCTTAAATGTGTATCAGCACTTGAGACATCTTTAAAATGTTAAAAAATATTTCACACATGCCATTGTTGGTTAAATACAAAGGTGTACAATCATATATAAAATATTATATATAATTATTGTTTTGAAAAGTCGAAAATGAATTAGACCAATTTTCATTAAAAAGATCAATACAGTAATACCTCGACTTAATGCTACCGCGCCTTAAGCGAATCGAGAGTCACAATGTTTTAAAATCTTCTCATCAATTCGTTCGTCTTTTATTTTAACGTCTCGCAACTCTTCGATTCTCCATTCCGCCCACACTATCGCTCAACTTACAAATGGTTGTAAATTTAACACATGGAGTCCACGCGTAGCTACAAGTTATTCTTTTGTGTTATTAAAATATGTGTTTTTTATAAAGCTGAACCAAATGTCAGTATGTTAAATGTTTTGTAACAATCCTTGTAAAGGATATCGGTACAAAAAAGTAAGCAATTCTTATTTATCTTAATATAAAAAATGTCAAATAAAAATGAAATACTTAAGATTTTCAATAATCTGTTAATACTACATGTAAAACACTATAACTTGTCAGTTTGAACTAAATACTTACTCTGCTAGCAGGACTCGAATAAGACAAATATAATAGTAATGTCAGAGGATAAGAGACCTGTTTATATAGATAACACAGATGTGTTGCTGAGTGGTTTCACTTGACCTACAGACTTCTGATATCTTCTGTTTGACGTAACACAAACGCTATTCAAACAAACCAGAAACAATACTAACTTAAAAAAATATGAGGCCTGTTTATAAAATTGAATCTGATAAGTTACTGAATGGTTTTACTTGATTGACAGCCTTCGGGACATTCTATTTGACATAATATAAAAACCACTAGAACAAAACATTTTATCTGAGTTTTCATTAAAAATACATTGCAACAATGATAAACCCAGCTGTTAAAAAATTTACATTCCACAGTTAAAATATTGCCAGTAAGTTCCCTAATTGCTTAGTTGAGAGACTAGATGATTTAAAGGGAGACTGTGTTGGAAAGCAATGAAATAATTAAGAATTGTAGAATCACTTAAACCTTTACATTTATACTAGTACCTATTCAGTGTGTGCTTTACTCTACACTTTCATCAACATTTTCATCTAATGTTGCCAAACAAGCTTTTAAATGAAATGTTTTTTTAGCAAATAAATCTAATGTTAATTATAGTATCGCACCATACAACAGCACAAAGAATATGCCTATGCTTAGTGCGAAATACAATAAAACACTGAGAGTGCCAGCTCTGAATGCTAATAAAGGCAGCCATTCTAGTAATATCCAACACAAGCATAGTTCAGTTTGAACTAAACATCATTGTATAGTACACCGCACATCAGTGTCATGTCAAACTATACCTATTTTTATTTTAAGAGGTCTCCAACTTGGCACTGTAACAGTCCAGACAGTGTTTTGCTAAGACAGCAATTTGTTTTTGTTATGTTCAAACAACCAGTAAACACTGAAGAAGCAATTTTTCAGCACAGACAATTTTTTTCTATTTCTAAATTATTGTGTTCGATAATCTGCTAGAGAATTTTGAAGAGTTTATTGTGAAAATAAATAAAAATAATTTAAATATAAAGTTTTGTTGATTTATTCCACCATTTAGAAACAAACAAAACGTACATATTAAGTCGCGTCCACACTTGTATCAGATCACCGTATCTGTATCACGAAATGATACGCCATCATGATACGGCCGTCTGAAGACAAGTCAGTCCACTCTGTATCACGTATCTGTATCTTGGACGCGTATCTATTCAGTTTTCAACCTATTAACCTTGTATCATCTGTAAGCCAGTGTAGTGACAATGCCGCACCAGCTGCAGTTGGCTGCTGCCAGCTATATTTTAATACATTACTTATTAAAAAATAAGTCGAAATGTTCACGAAGGTGGTGGATGAAACATGTGTTTGTCAACAGAGAAAATCATGGTGGTTCAAGTTGATTACGCGACTTGAATTTTTAGTCGGTAAGTGGGCAGTATAAAAACTTCACCCGCATGTCGCCTACAGAGTTTGAATACCTGTTAACCAAAATTGGAGAGCGGATTACGAAACACAGCATTCCGAAAAGCGATCCCAGCGCAAGGTAGTGACGCCAGCCGATAGTGCGCCTCTTAGTCGCACAGGCCACGATGCCTCTACGATGCCTCTCAAAGCCGTGTGCCACGAACACGCCCGCACGTGCAACATGGTGCAACGAGTGTGAGTGCACCGAACGACCCGCAGCTAGCACCAAAACCGGCCACCTCAGCGGAAGCACTCCGCCGGGTGTGGCAATGTGCTTCCGCCGGACTAAAGCATTCAAGGGCACATGTTTTCCCTCACAAACATAAACTATGTAATGTATATTTCATCAAATGTTTTTATTTATTAATAGAATTGTTCAACTTGCGAATATGTCCTAAGCTTGGCCGCATCTCTTTCCCATGCGCAGCGCTTCTGGCGCGCAATTGGCAGGCCTGCCGTAGCGCCGTGCTACACGAGCGAGGCAGTATCCACCGGGAGCTAGGAGAGGCTCGTCGTCTTCGCGCAACGTTGAGAGGCCACCTTCGCGCCAATTCCTCAGCCTCATCTAGGGCGTGAGTTCAACACCACTGACTGTGCATCCTCGCGCAGGTCTTAGCAGCCGTCGCGAGCCTAGCACCATCACAGCAGCAACGTCCGACACGTACTGTTATCAAACTCCCCCTCTCTCCATTATAAGCGTGGTCATCACCGAACAGCCGTACACGCGCAAAGCTCTCTAACCCCGAACAGTCGCGGCCAGGGGATGGATAGCACCGTGTAAAAGTTGATGTGTAATAAAAACCACACTTCACGTAGCAGAGTGTATCATTTGTAGTGTAAGGCATCTTGGGTGGCCTAAACAGCCCAAGGATCACCTCTACGGACACATCCCTGCCTCCCGCCACTTGGCCGAACCCAAACCCCGAGACCCATTCCGAAAAAACTTGATAGGTTTAACGGCGGTGGGAATGTCTAATCTGATTTACAATATAACGCCTCAACATATTTAATGAACAAGTCTAGTTATTATACGGACTACTTTATGGACATAGTGGGTTCATGCATGGAAGTTACAGTAGCACAGAAACTGTTACATGTAGGTATGGAAAATGCTTAAATAGCACCATTTTTCCGTGGGAGGACCCACAGACCCCCCGCTTTATTGGTGTGGTATGTGCGAAAAAAGAGGGGGGGGGCACATTTATCCATTCATGCCCTGGGTGCCAGAGACTCTAGTTTTGGCCCTGCCCGTTCCAGGTCGCCGGCGAGCTACATCAGCCACCGGATGCCCCCGCCGACCACAGCAGCACCTGCGGTGCCTCCTGATGCACCGGCATACCCCATCAGGACGGACAAGGGTGACCCGTGCCACCCGTCAGCGGCCTGCACCAGGTCACCGGCGAGCTACATCAGCCACCGGATACCCCCGGCGACCACGGCAGCACCTGCGGTGCCTCCTGATACACCGGCGTACCCCGTCAGGACGGATGGGGGCGACCAGCGCCACCCGTCAGCGGCCTGCACCAGGTCACCGACGAGCTAAACCAGTCACCGGGTTGCCCCTGGCGACCCCGACAGCACATGCGGTGCCTCCTGATGCACCGGCGTTCCCCCATCAGGACGGACAGGGGTGACCAGCGCCACCCGTCAGCGGCCCGCACCAGGTCGCCGGCGAGCTACACCAACCACCGCGTGCCCCCAGCGACCCCGACAGCACCTGCGGTGCCTCCTGATGCACCGGCGTACCCCGTCAGAACGGACGGGGGGACCAGCGCCACCAGTCAGCGGCCCGCACCAGGTCGTCGGCGAGCTACACCAGCCACCGGGTGTACCCAGCGACCCCGACAGCACCTGTGGTGCCTCCTGATGGACCTGCGTACCCCATCAGGACAGACGGGGGTGACCAGCGCCACCCGTCAGCGGCCCGCACCAGGTCGCCGGCGAGCTACACCTGCCACCGGGTGCCACCGGCTACCACGGCAGCACCTGCAGTGCCTCCTGATGCACCTGCGTACGCCGTCAGGACAGAGGACGGTGACCAGTGCCACCTGTCAGCGGCCCGCACCTGGTCGCCTGCGAGCTACACC
This sequence comes from Bacillus rossius redtenbacheri, assembly GCF_032445375.1. Taxonomy (NCBI): domain Eukaryota; kingdom Metazoa; phylum Arthropoda; class Insecta; order Phasmatodea; family Bacillidae; genus Bacillus; species Bacillus rossius. The sequence continues at coordinate 36,931,394 of NC_086332.1, forward strand.
AGACACCGGGTGTCCCCGGCGCCCCCGACAACACCTGCGTTGCCTCGGGATGAACCTGCGTAACCCATCAGGATGGACGGGGATGACCAGCACCACCCATCAGCGGCCCGCACCAGGTCGCCGGCGAGATACACCAGCCACCAGGTGCCACCAGCGACCACGGCAGCACCTGCGGTGCCTCCTTATGCACCTGCGTACGCCATCAGGACAGAGGGGGGTGACCATAGCCACCCATCAGCGGCCCGCACCAGGTCGCCAGCGAGCTACACCAGCCACCAAGTGCCCCTGGCGAGCCCAACAACACCGGCGGTGCCTCCTGATGCACCGGCGTACCCCGTCAGGACGGACAGGGATGACCAGTGCCACCCGTCAGCGGCCCGCACCAGGTCGCCGGCGAGCTACAGCAGCCACCGGGTGCCCCTGACGATGTCGGAAGCACCCCTGGAGCAGTTGGGTGAGTCGTCACACCTGGGAAAGTTGGGACCTAAGGCTGGGTACCTACTAAGGACACCGGTACCCATGAATGGGCAACCTGTGTATGCATTAGTGGAAACGGCTGCCAGTCATTCCTACGTGTCAGCTCAACTCATACCCGAGGGGGACCTGATCCCAGAGCGTGCGAACGTACAACTAGCCACCGAGGGGGCGAAGGCGCTTACAGTCGGCCGCACCAGTCAAACAACCGCCCTCGTGATGGATGGGCTCAGGGACCAGTTGGTTTTAGGTTTGCCATGGTTAGTCCAGGAGGATGCTACAGTAGAAGTGCGGGCGGGGAGGGTGCACGTCGGCAAGCAGGAGAGGCGTACCATGTATGGCCTGGGTCGGCGGCTACCACCTCGGCGAGAGAACCCCATCACCCTAGATGAATTGCAAAATGGCATCCCACCCGAGCAGTTAGCCCTAATTAAACAGGTATTGGCCCAACAACCACAAGTGTTTGCCGCTACTGATAGGTTACGACGCACCACGGTCGCTGAGCATGCCATTCCGACCAGGCCCCATGAAACCCGGTTCGTCAAACTGTTCGGGTTCGGGCCCAAGGAGAACGAGGTCATCCAGACGCAGATCACTGAGATGTTACGCGATGGCGTCATTGAACCAAGTGAGTCCCGTTACAATTGTTTGATTGTGATGGCCAGTAAGAAGGACGGCTCAATGCGCTTTTGCGTTAACTTCAAGCCAATTAACGCAGTCACCATACCTGCCCCCCTCCCCTCATCAACATCACGGACGCCTTGGCGGGGCTGGGCGATGCATGCATCTTTACCTCGCTCGACCTAAAGTCAGGATATTGGCAGGTGCCGGTACGCCCGAAGGACCGGCACAAAACAGCTTTCACCACGCCTGATGGGAGGCGTTTCCAGTTCTGCGCCATGCCGTTTGGGCTGATGGACGCCCCTGCGAACTTCCAGGCCATGATGGTCCGCGTCTTGGATGGCTACGCCGGCGAGTTTGCTGCAGCGTACCTAGATGAGGTGATCATCTGGTCTTTGTCGTGGGAGGACCATGCACACCACCTAGGTCTGGTCCTTGAGCGGCTGGCCAGACATGGACTCACGTGCGCCCCCCACAAATGCCACGTGGGTGCGCGAGAGATTGAGTACCTGGGGCACCTCGTGGATGCCGAAGGCTGTCGACCGCTGCCCAAACACCTGAACCTCATTGAATCCAAACCTGCACCCAGCACCCGTAAGCAGCTACAAAAACTCCTAGGTCTCTTGAACTGGCTAAGATCCTTTGTACCCCACTTTGCCAGCATAGTAGCCCCTATGACCGACCTTTTGTCACCGAAGACCCGGTTTCGGTGGACAGAGGAGGCAGATCATGCACTGGCCACCGTCAAGCACGAGTTCCGGGAGTGCCACCGACTCGCCCGCTTGCGGCCCGACTTCCCGCTATACTTGCAGACAGATGCAAGCCAAGAGGGGATGGGGGCCATCCTATACCAGGTAGGGGAAAACGAGGAACGCCGGGTAGTGGAGTACGCGAGCGCCAAGTTCGGCCAGCCCGAGCGGGGGTACCATGTAAACGAACAGGAGTGCATGGCTGTCGTTTGGGCGATGCGGCAGTACCGACATCACCTGAAGGGTCGGCGTTTCACGTTGAGGACAGACAGTCAGTGTCTAAGCTGGCTGGATTCCGCCCAAGGCCGCAAGTCAAAGTTCACGCGGTGAGCACTCATGCTCCAGAGCTTCGACTTCGCGGTCGAGCATGTGAAGGGGCAGGACAACCAGCTCGCTGACGAGCTGTCATGTCACCCCGACCCTAGGTCCACTTTCCAGGACGACCACAGCTGGGAGGGGCTGCTACCCCCACCAGGTACCCTACCTGTCGCCGCCAGGGAGGAGGCACCAGCAGTGTTGTGCGCCGTGACCACGCCCCAGGACATTGCCCCAATCCAGGTGTTCGAGACCCTCACTGCCCTAATGGCGGCCGTGCAGCACGCCCAGCAGGCGGACGAGGCCACTCAGACCGAAGTGCAGGCGGGTGAGGGAACAGTCCACCCCTACCACCGGGTAGTAAATGGAGTGCTACAGACACGGGTGCCGGGCGACATGGAGGCATCGCATGGCGTATCTATGTACCCGGGGGTGCACGAGCTGGCGTGCTACATTTTCACCATGACCATGACTTGGCTGGCCACCCGGGGGCAGACCAGACGCAGACGGACATCCGCAAAACATTTCATTGGCCAGGCATCACCCGCAACGTTAGGGGTTATGTGCGACAGTGTCAGCGCTGCCAACAGCGGAAGGCACGGCGGATGGACGGAGTGGAGCAACAGCGCCTCCGTCGACCGTGTGACCCGTTCCACACGCTGGCACTTGACATCATGAGGCCATATCCCCGGACCACTCGGGGCAAAATATTTTTAGTGTTCATTACGGACATCTTCACAAGGTGGGTTGAGGCCTTCCCAGTGTCCAATGTGCGAGCTGGGACCATAGCAGCTCTACTGGACCAGGTAATTTTCCCATGCTATGGCTTCGCGAGGGTACTACTGACAGACAATGGGTGCCAATTCAGTGGGTAGCGCTGGCGAGCTGACTGTCATCGGTGGGGCCTAGACCACCACACCACTCCCGTCTATCACCCCCAGGCCAATCCGACCGAGCGTTGGAACCAAGAAGTAAAAGCACAGTTAAGATTGCGCCTGGGGGACGACCATTCTAAGTGGGATGTACATATACCCAAGTTACTGTATTGTCTTAGGCGCTGTACGAATGCCGTCACAGGCCACAGCCCGGCCAAGCTGCTGTATGGACAGAATCTCGCCCTACCAGGGGAGTGTCGGGTGGCAGCGGCCATCACGGACACTCTAATCCATCCGGAGATCGAGGAAGGGAGGGAACAAGCCAGGCAACAGCAAAACCAATTCCTATCGGAGAACACACCACAGACCAGTCACCCCCTAACGCCCCTACAACCTGGACAGTGGGTGTAAGTGAGGCAGCACCATCTGTCATCGGTAGCTCGCAATTTCTGTGCGGGGCTGGCCCCCAAGTGGTCGGAGCCAAGGGAAGTGCTCTGTAAATCCGGACCCACGTCATACGCGGTCCGTACCCCCCGGGGACGGCCTGCCAAGTTCCATAGGGATGACCTGTAGTTGGTAGCACCCGGGGTAATGGAAGGCGTGTCACCAGGGCCCAACTCGAGGGTGCCTCAATCAGAGGGCCAGCAGGTAACGAACCAGCAGGTTCTGCCCAAAGGCAACGCCCCACCATCTGATGTTAACACGGGACTTGAGCCCATACATATTGCCCCACCCGAACTGGAAATCCCAACTGCCGGTACACTGAGCCCTCCGATCGACACCGTAAGCGGCGCCGATCAGGACTCCCCGATATGGCAACAGAACGACGAGGAGGAAATAGAGGAATGGGATGAGCTATCATGGATGCTGAACATGAGCTTGGCAGATGCCAACCCCCAGATGTCTGGAGACGAGTCAGGTGATGAGTCAGAAGGGGGGAGGAAGAAACTGACATTGGGGGAAGGTACCCATCATGCACGTGGCGGGCTCCGGTCCAGACTTGCTGTCTAGACGAACATGAGTCCATGGATATCACGCCCCTGGACGAGCCCGGGAAATACATAATTGAGAATGTCACCCCCCCCCCCCCGTCCCTGGACGAGCCTGAGAGAGACCAAGTTAGCCATGCCTACACCCTGGCCGAACCTGGGAAATACATAATTGAGGATGTCACCCCCCTGGACGAGCCTGAGAGAGACCAAGTTAGCCATGCCTACACCCTGGCCGAACCTGGGAAATACATAATTGAGGATATCAACCCCCCCCCCCCCCGGACGAGCCTGAGAGAGACCAGGTTAGCCAGGCCTACACCCTGGCCGAGCCCGGGAGATACATTATTGAGGATATCACTCCCCTGGACGAGACTGAGGACAATACTTCGGACTTCTTGCCCCTGGAGGGGTGCCTCCCGCCGGACATCACACCCAAGGAAGCGGCAGCCCCCTCCCCTCCACTGCAGCCACAGAGGACCCGCAGGGCTCCGGTTCACCTGGCTGAGTACGATTGGACCAATCATCAGGGCCAAGCCATGGACCCTACAGTGCCACCACAGTGCAACTCAATGGAGCTAATCCACATCAAAACATCACTGCCCCTACTGAGGCGGAACGAGCATAGTGAGGGAGGCACACATACATTTTCTTGTTTGAAGAGGGATGCTCGCGGCAGTCAGGGCCTAGAATCTCACCCCAGGCATCGTACACCACCCCAGTGCAGTGCTTCGAGTGCATCACTCCCGTGCGATCATTGTGAGGCGTCGGTGCACATAGTGGCCTCAGATAGAGGGGGGCATTTGACGACAGCCGATAGTGCGCCTCTTAGTCGCACAGGCCGCGATGCCTCTACGATGCCTCTCAAAGCCGTGTGCCACGAACACGCCCACGCGGGCAACATGGTGCAACGAGTGTGAGTGCACTGAACGACCCGCAGCTAGCACCACTACCGGCCACCTCAGCGGAAGCACTCCGCCGGGTGTGGCAATGTGCTTCCGCCGGACTATAGCATTCAAGAGCACATGTTTTCCCTCACAAACATAAACTATGTAATGTATATTTCATCAAATGTTTTTATTTATTAATAGAATTGTTCAACTTGCGAATATGTCCTAAGCTTGGCCGCATCTCTTTCCCGCACGCTGCGCTTCTGGCGCGCAATTGGCAGGCCTGCCGTAGCGCCGTGCTACACGAGCGAGGCAGTATCCACCGGGAGCTAGGAGAGGCTCGTCGCCTTCGCGCAACGTTGAGAGGCCACCTTCGCGCCAATTCCTCAGCCTCATCTAGGGCGTGAGTTACAACACCACTGGCTGTGCATCCCCGCGCAGGTCTTAGCAGCCGTCGCGAGCCTAGCGCCATCACAGCAGCAACGTCCGCCATGTACTGTTATCAAACTCCCCCTCTCTCCATTATAAGCGGGGTCATCACCGAACAGCTGTACACGCGCAAAGCTCTCTAACCCCGAACAGTCGCGGCCAGGGGATGGATAGCACCGTGTAAAAGTTGATGTGTAATAAAAACCACACTTCACGTAGCAGAGTGTATCATTTGTAGTGTAAGGCATCTTGGGTGGCCTAAACAGCCCAAGGATCACCTCTATGGACACGTCCCTGCCTCCCGCCACTTGGCCGAACCCAAACCCGGAGACCCATTCCGCAAAAACTTGATAGTTTTAACGGGGGGGTGGAGGGGGGGGGGCAGCCGGACCGGTGTCAGTAGGTTAGCTATAACCCTGCGCTTCCTGGCAACAGGAGATTCGTATGCAAGCCCATGGGCGTCTCTGGCAAATAAATTTTGGTGTGGACATCAAAAAAAATTTTTAATGCTACCTCTGTCAAGTTTCAATTTGAACCATATTTTTTTGTTCATGCGACAATCTGTGGTAAAGTCATGTCGTAGCTGTTTATAAATTGAATTCTGTACTTACATAACAAACTTAAAGGAATAATCAACTCAAAAACGTATCACATGTACTGACAGGCACTACTGAATTGTGTTCATATACCTATATCACTTCACTTACCTATTTTGAAATGCTGATTGGACCAAAAATTGTCCTGCGACAGTCACTGGCTGCAATAAATCTTGCTGCTAACTCTTCCAGGTTGAGAAGGTCTAGCAAATCTTGGTGTGTGTGGCAGATGATAACATTATTTAAACATTTTTGAGTCATGCTGTTTCTTAAATATGTTTTTAGTGATCGTAGGGAGCTAAAACTCCGTTCAGCTTAGCATGAAGAAGTAGGTACCACAATCAAGAGGCGCACTAAGTTTTCAACATTCTTAAACATAGCCCTAACTTCTGGCGACATTTTTCGTAATATATTACGAACATCACTGACACACGAAACACCATACTTATGTAGAAACATTTTCACCTCAACTGAAAACGACGCGACATCTATTTCTGAATAATTTCGAAGTAGACTGGTAAGGTTTTGTTCGTCCATACTTGATAAAATGTATCTTCTAATTTCCGAAGGCGCAAGAGATCGACCTGAGCAAATTTCGATTCTAGACCTTTCAGAGCTGCATCAACTATGGCAAAATATTCTTTCCTGTAATAAACATTGATATCTTCAGGAACCCAATCTTCTCCCGAACCTATGTACTTTCTTGGTATTCTCTTCATTCTTGGCAATGAAATGGGATTCAAATTACATTGTTCTATTTTTTCATTCGTTCCTTGCATTATTTCCTGAAAACTTGCTTCGTTGCGAAGGTTTTGAATACTTTCTGAAACAATTTCAACAGCCATGATCAATCCTGATACAGTTTGCTGCCGACTTTGAAATAACTTATTTAGAAACTCCAACATGTCAATTATTTTCTTCACTAATAATAAACGAGTTTTTGGATTCCACGAAATGCTAGGCTACAAACTGTAGTCGAATAAAACACTTTTTTAAAACAGTTAATCAGAAAATTGTACAACGGTTGCGAAAGTGTAGATTAAGTTACAGTGTGTGTTGCTGTTTACATGTAGATACTTCTCAAGATTCGTGCATTTTGAATAAAAAACATGCTGTTTTAATATTCTTAAAATTTAATTTAATTCAACAGTTGAAAGTGCATAGGGTAGGCCAACATGATTTTATGCAGAGGAACCCCCCCCCCCCCCCCCAAACACTATGACTCACACGTCACACCCCTAACCTAATGATGCGCCCCCCCCCCCCCCCCCCCATTTGCGAATTTTGTTGTGCCATTTTCTCAATAATTTACACAATGATTTTATAATATTATACTTTTTTTAGTATTATATTTTGTCAAATTTTGCATTAATTAAAACTGATTTTCTAAGGTCATATCAGGTAATATTTAATATTATAATCTAAGCATACTATGACACATGACAATGTTCTTTTCATTCCTTGCTTGTTACCTTAATAGCTTAAAAATGAGATGAAATAGTATCGCAGCATCACTGACAATAATTCAGTAGTACAATGAAAAATTTTAAAAATTCAGAATTAGACATATATTAAAAACAGTTAACATTGATTTATATATAATATATACATATTAGCATAACAAACAAAAGTAATACAGATAACTGCCTGTTTGAAAATCTTGCTCAAATTGAATTTGTGTCTCCTTGCAATAACTTTCACTAGCAAAACAAATTGCATGATTAAAAATGAACACTGATCTATATCCTTGACAAAAGCTTCTTCCTTGAAAATGTAGATCGAGAGAAGTTCTCCACGATTTCATCATTTGAAATGGATGCAAGCACATCTTTTTCCGAACACAGAACCATTAGATTTGACAGCCATCTGTCACCCATGCACGATCTCAGCCTGTTTTTCACTATATGTAACTTACTCATTGCTCTTTCTGTGGAAAAACTTGTTACTGCCAATGAGAGTAAAGTTGCATAAACAATGTTAATAGCTTTAAACCCTGAAAAGTTATTGAGGCATCGATAAGGTTTCTGAAACCCTTAGGTTACCCACAAAACATTTTTCTTTTCATCTCCCTCATCTCCCTTTTCCTCTTCATCACCATCGATTTCTTCTGTATCTACCAGGTTTTAATTAGCCACTTCAGTCTCTTCATCTTCCTTTCTTGATATTCTTGGTCTTTCTTTTACCACATCGGATAGTGGGAAGGTATAGATCACTAAAGCTGTTCAGTTCTTCAGCCATCGAGTCACAATCCCACTTGTAGAAATCACACAACTCTTTGATGTCTTCAGATTTAACATTATCTTTCTCTGCATTAAGAACTCCTGTGTGAGAAAAGTGGCTCATTTGCATAACCAATTTTAAGGAATGATCGGAAAATCTATCCTCGAGCTGACGATGCAGAGAATCTATAAGTTTAAAATACATTTCAATTTTAAGTCTACGATTTAAGTCTATTATGGGCTCGTCAACTCCAATCTCGTCCATTGCCCTCTTCCTAAACCTTATTCTTCCAGATACTGGTACCAGTGGATGAATGTCATGTTGATACGCCCCTCGTGCCTCAACATTAAATTATTTTAAATTAATTTAAAAAAAACTGGAAACTGCTGGGGAAAAATAATAAGAAAAATAAAGTTATTTACCAGAGGTGGCACGAGGTGGTGAACAAGACAATTTGTAACTTCCTGTACACAGGCAACTTGGGAGCTAGTGGATCTTTTAAAAGGAAATAGGTGAATATGAAACAAATAAATCACCACATAGGTAGGTTGGTCTATAGGTTTCCCGGTTTATTCAGCCTAATTAAGTTCAACGTGTTGGTCAATAGTTTTAGATTAAGTTTCACAAAGAAAGATATAGGCAAGATTTGAAGCTTGCTTAACGGTGGGCCGGCCCGATATTATTAAAACAATTTATATCAAATTAAATACACATCATCACAGAACAAAAAATGGAAATATTCCAGCATATTAGATTCTTTCACTGATTACATTGATTATCGTTTCTAATTATTTTACATATTCTCGTGGATTCTCGTTATTAAGTCACTGTTCGCTGGTTTGCATTTAATAAATTTAGTTCATTGTAAGGGAGAGATATATATCTAATATCACCCGGGTCTTCAAAGTATGACGTTGGGCCGAGAAAAATTCTCTTCTTAAGTGGACTCGGAGCTCGAGGTCCCGAATAACATGCTGGGAGCTAATTCGTCCCCTAACACTTGGACCCTGTCTGAAACACAAGTCAATTCAGACGAATTAGACCTGCTTCCAGACAGTCAAACATAGCTGGCGCAAGAGACCAACCAACGGGAATTTGGGGAGGTGAAGGGGACTGGAGTACTCACCAAACAGGGTGTGGCTCCAGGACTCACGAGATCCTCGCGCAGAAGACCAGGAGACGCGGACCGAAAACCATGTGGAGGCCGCGGAAGAAAACAAAAATTAGGAAAATTCGAAGAAGTTATAGTTTAACTAATATCTAACTTGCTGCCTAATGACTAAGACGGACTGGCTATAGTTCAAATGGGATCACATACCCTAAAAGAGCTGACTACATCATTAATTGACTACGATTCCGTCGTAACCGAGACGGAGAGAAGGTCTGCCCGACCTGCAGCACGGTTAGTAGCCAATGTCCCTTGACGGCGGAACACGCTCCTAATTAAAACGGGTGCTAAGGCCCTAGGGAAAAGGAGGTGGAATGCTCGGTTCTAGGCCGAAAATATCCGAAGGAGTCCGAGGCGGGCATGACAACAACACAACATGCGCACTCTCTACCGGCCGTAACAGGAAGCTACAAAGAATCGACTTTAATAGGACGCGACTTGAAAACATGGGGGCTTATGGCGCCGTGGAGCTGCTCTCTAGCGGCGTATAGGGGAACTAACGGGGGAGGTGAGCTGAATCGCCACCAGGTGTCACGGGCGTGGGCTCTGCTCGCTGGCGACCCGGGCTGAAGTTACTTTTTCTGTCACTAGGTGTCGTGGAGGTCTCTGTAGGGCAAGGGCGAATGTCCTTGGAGTAGGCCACTGCCTTGGCAAGTTCATGTCAGGGCAATGATCCTGGGTAAATTCTGCGAACCAGGGGGGGGGGGGGGGTGGATAGAGAGGGTAGGGTGGACATAAAAGTGCAGAGATGACTGGGAACGAGCGTTCACTGGATACTCAGTTGTGCCTGAGACCCGCCGATCTAAGCGGCCCTCTACGAACTACGGCTTGCTGGCCAGAAGCTGCTCTCTGCAGATTTAGTCATGTAGCGAAATAAAATAACGGACTCCAGGTGTGACTGTAAGCAGGAGAAATATCATCCAGGCTGCTAACGTCTTGCAAAAGATAAGATTGGCCCCTGAGACAAAAGGTGCTTCGAACCACCGCCGCAAAGTTTAACTCAGTAGAGTTCACCAGCCTAACAAAGTGTAACTAACCCTTTTGTAACCAATCAATTTGAATAATAAAATTTCCAAAAATATTTTAAAAACTTTAATAAAAGATAACAAAAAACCGTGCCGAAATACCTAATTTCCGGCACATACTCCCCCGCTTGAATGCGGAGCATAGAAGGAAAATAAAAACATCACTTACACTCCTTAGTAAAACTCAGGGGCTTAGCCGGGGAAGGGGGGTAGGGGTTCTAACCCCCCTTATCCACCATTTTTTTCTTATCTGAAAGCAGGTTAGCTAAAAGCCTGGGTGTCTTACTGCTATCACCGGCCACTGAACTGGAGGGGAAGGGTAAGCGAGCCATACCGATTCTCCTTCCCTTCCCCTACCCATTTCGCGAGCAGAAGCTATAAGGTTGTGATGCCGTGGCGGGTCCCAAGTTTTCAAATATCATACACCTATTGTATTTAACCAGCACGGTAATTATAAGCAGGTGGTGACTGGGTAACTCTTCAAGCTAAAGCTTATTGTTTCCAGGAATAGGCCAGTTCTGCTGAAACCCAACCATTTTTATTCCTTTTTTTTTGTACTATCGAGCTTCGAGCATGATTTATGATTTTGAGTGGACTTGGATAAGGCTCTTGGATTGATTAAAATATCTTAAATTAATTTCTTACTTCATCACTCAAACAATTTTTTTATTAAAAAATTAATTATATTTTTACCATTACAATATTTAAAGTTAAGTACCGAAAACTACTCAAATAACACTATTTTACACCTTAAAATCAAAAAATTTTCGGGGGAGGACCCCCTCATCTCCACTTTAATAGGGAGGGGACCATGCTTCTTAACCCCCCCCCCCCCCCCCATACACAAAATCTGGCTATGCTACTAGTAAAACTAGTACTAGGTTCGCCTGTATCCTACAACTTATATTCTAACACCTTTGAGATGCGTGCGCCTCTCAGGCACAAACATATAGATAAACCTTAAACAAACTTATTAAATAAGTGCTTATTAACTAAGTGGCCACTTAAAACTAATACAATTTAATGCTAGAATTCTTATTTCTAGTACCATGGATTTGTAATACCTTGCGGTTTTTGACATGCCTAATATTAGAGAGTCCCCTATGTTAGGGGAAAGAAAGTAAACACATCTACTTTAAGTCAGCCTGTGTTATCTTTAGATGGGAGATGTGCGCTCTTGTCACGAATTCTCCCGAACTTGGGTCAGCTAAGCTAACCATAACAGGCGTTAAAAATCGGTGTATTTGAAAGGGACCTCTCCAGCGATACGCCAGCTTGGCGGAATACTTATCCACTGCCTTGCTGAGTGGGTGTGCCTTACAAAGCACAAAATTGCCTACCCTGTAAGGGTTAGGAGATCGGTTTTCGTTGTATTTCCTTTTTCTGCTCTCATGAGCCAGATTAAGATTTTTACGAGCTCTTCTCCAAATCTCCCTGATGTCTTTCGGATCATCGGGCAATAGGTCATTCAAAGACCAAAGATTTGAAAGAGGGGTATTAGGTCGGTAAGTCAACATGAGTTCGAAAGGAGTACTTTTGTGTCCTTCATGATGTGCATAATTAAAGGCCATTTGCAGCCACACCAAATTAGAATCCCATTTATCCTGCTCCTGCACACGGTAAGCTATTAGAGCCGACCGGAGATTGCGGTTGAATCTCTCAGCATGCGAGGGCTGTGGATAATAAAGCGAGGTTGTGACGTGCAGGATGCCATGTGAGAAGCATATGTTCTTGAAAATCCTAGCCGTGAACTGGGTTGCATTGTCTGAAACTACTATAGACGGGACTCCAGACGTCTTGAAGACCTGATTACGTAGGGCGGATACAGTGTTTTCTGCGGTGGTTTTTCGCATCGGGATGAGCCAGACAAATTTTGTGAAAGCGTCGATACACACCAGCAACATAGTGTTTCCTGTCCTTGAGCGCGGGAAAGGCCCGACAAAGTCTATAAACATTTTTTGCATGGGGCGCTCGGCCACATCTGAAGTTAAATAACCGAAACGAGTGTTCTAGCTGGCCTACTCAGCGCACAGATTTTGCATAGTTTTACCTGCTCGGTGATGTCCTTGTGCATGCCGTCCCACACGAAGTGACGTCGGATAGCCTGAATGGTCTTATATATGCCAAGGTGTGCGCCCACCGGCGAGGTGTGATAATAGTGGAATAACATATTACGCAGATTTTGTGGGAGCACAATTTTGTATGTTTTTGATTGGGGGGTGCGTTTTTGCAACACCCCCTTAGATATCCTAAAGTATTTTGGTGCCATTCCTGAACTAAAAAGGTTAATAATGCTGGAAATGTGGGGATCAGCTTCCTGCTGGCTCTGTAAATCCTGAAATGCCAAACGGAAAATCTGTCAATCGGGCTTGACATGAGAGTGGTGTTCCTTCGGGCGGAGTCTGAGTTGGGTTTTAGAACATGCGGGACAGTGCGTATGCTACTATGTTCTGTGTACCACGAATGTGTTGGATTTTGAACTCCAAAGAGGAAATTTTTGCAATCCACCGCCCGAGTTTCCCTAATTGCTTCGGGTGTGCTAAAAGCCAGGCTAATGCCTAATTATCTGTCTCTAACAGCAATTCCCTGTGTTCTATAAATTGCCGGAATTTGTCAATGCCAAATACCACCGCGAGGCATTCTAATTCGTAGATCGAGGAGGCTTTCCTCTCGGCGTGGGTAAGTGTCCGCGACGCAAACGCAATGGGCTGTCTGCAGCCTTCGACTTCCTGTGACAGTACTGCGCCAATAGCCACACTGGACGCATCAGTCTGTAAAATGAAAGGTTTGGTAAAGTCTGCCATGCGGAGTACAGACAGGGAAGAAATCGCCTGTTTCAGGAAATTAAAAGCATTTTCTTGTCTAACTGTCACAGGATTCATGAAGAGCAGTGATTAATTACATTAAAAGAGTTTAACTTGCTCAATAGCCCTTTTGCAAGAGTCACGGTTTCTCTGTCAAATTTTTTTGCTGTCCTGCAAATCCTCTAAAGCTGACGTAATCTCCTCAAAGCACAATATTATAACTTTTATTGCTTTGGCTTTGTTTGACCATCTTGTTGTTTGCACCCTCTTCAGTCGCTTCCTCTTGTCGCTCAATTTTGTTCTCAAATACATTTTCTCAACAAAAACATCATGCCTTTTATGCCCAGAGTTAAACAAGCGATATAATTCTTCCAGCACTGAAAACAATTCTCGAATCTGGGGGCAAAAATCAATTTATTTACCGAGAAGAGGGAGAATCTGTGCGAAGTACACCAAACATAGAAGGCAGTGTCATACTCATTTTGAATTAAATTTTTAAGTCCTGAGAAATTGCCCCTCATATTGCCAGCACCATCCATACTTTGACCAATCATATTTAAGGGGTTGAGTCCTACTTCCTTCAAAGTGTCTACCAACTTTGACTTCAGATATGCTCCAGTGTCATCAGCAGATGTGAATACCTTTATTAGTCGCTCGCAAGGTTTTGCAGATACTCCTGAATTTTCTACATATCTCAGAAGAACTGTAGTTGCTTCTTTTGTAGCGACATCTTGTGTTGAATCCAAAATGACAGAAAACTTGTTACTTTACTTTATACTGTCAACTATCCTTTGGGTTACCATGCCTGTAATAATGGAAATCAAGTCTGATATATTTCTGTAGCTTAGAAAATTTGATCCCAGTTTTTGTTTGTTCATCCTTGCACTTTAACTTTTTTCGAGATACATTCTGGCATCAGGGTTGTGTTTAGCTAGAAGTTTAAACAACTTCGGCAGCTTTCCTTCAACTACAGTGTTTTTTCTGAATGCTAGCATTTCCTCAACCAAGTACCTGCAACAATCAATGACGATGGAGAGAACTTCTCTTTGGTGCCGAATGATCTCATTTTCTTTTTCTCAAAATGTACTGGTAACATGTTTTCCTGCAATTCATTGGACACTCGCAATTTGGCAACCTAAGTGGTTTTTAGAAGTTTCGTGAACCTCAATATCTCTTTGTGCATTACCTGTGCGCCATCCTTGATAGCCATTACCAGATGACCAAGTAGAATGATGGTTGAGTAGTGCAAACAGAAGGCAATGCAAACAATATGCAGAATCATTCCGTTTACTGTCAACCAACCAATTTATATCTTTTACCGTGCCATCAGGAAGTTTGTACTTCCACCACTTTATTGAGAATTTTTTGTTGTTGACAGATGGAAAATCGTATTCAGGATCAAACTCATTATTTTCCAATTTCAAGCCGAACTCTATGTCTCTGGCTGTCAGTTTGATTTCACTTAGTCTACAAGGATCACTGTTATTCTCGTCGGAAATCAATTCAGCAGATGCCACTTCAGTGTCCAGCATTATTATTTCTGTGGTTAACTCAGGCTGAATACTAGAGGGCTAGCTGAAAGGTATTTGATTTGAAATTTCTCACCTGCATTAAATCCATGCGAAGGCCCAGGAACACTTGACATGTCAGTGGTGGATGACATCGACAGAATACCATCAGTCGCAGGAGGATTCTCAGCAGAGTAGGTGTTACCAAAAACGATGGAGGGTGAACCAGAAGTATCAGGATAAGTTGTTGACTGGCCCTGCAGAATATTTGAATATTCCTCTCCATTTTGTGCGACATAATTCCTAAATAAATAAATAAATAAATAAATAAATAAATATATATATATAATTTGCAAAATTGGGAATATTTTGAAATGCCTATTTTAATGGCCTAAATAAATATAATAATTGCATAATGAATTTACACACACACACTAGAAAATGCCCTGAAGGGGCCCACCTCGTGGCCCAATAAAGGTGTTTTTAATATGGGTGTTGTCTTGAAAGTGCTTAAGGCACCTGCCTACCTGGGAGCGCATCCCGAACTTTTACTCGCTATCTAAGCAGCCTTCGCGGGCGACAGCGGTCGATGCTGGAACTAGGCAGCAGCCGCGTTCCCTCGGCGGGAGTGTCATTCATTTTCCCCCTTCTAATTGTCACAACCGTAATAGGGTGTTTCCAAACCTCCAATACTTCTGCTCTTATGGTGGAAAGAAAGATAATTGATACAGCGTGCAATTCTCTCTCTCTCTCTCTCTCTCTCTCTCTCTCTCTCTCTCTCTCTCTCTCTCTCCATCCCACCCCCACCCCCTTTCTTGTTCTGACACTACGTCCATCGCATACAATGCGGTGACCTAATAATTTTATTTCTTCATAGTTTGTAGAAAGGTCCAGCGCATGCCCTTATATTAGTGCCACATACATCCCGTGAATAGTTAGTAAGATACAGAAGCCTGAAAAACCCATTTTTGGCCATGTTCAGGGGTAATAAAATATTGTTTTTTATGTACAGTTCATTTTGAAAATATATTTTAGTTCTTGCCTAAAGTTTGAGTTATTTTCATACCGAATCCGATTTTTAAAATTTTCTGTAGTATTCTGTGTAAACATGTATTTTAAACACTATGTAACACTGACGCCGCCTCTGAGAGCACAGGCCGTTATGTGTCCTCAACACCCAAATTAGCTCAAGTGTAATGAACACGCCTATGCGTGCCAAGTAAAGTAGGGTAGGGCAGTGCACCGAACGACGTGACGCTATAGTCACGGCCGGCTGTGTTGCGCGAGTGCCCGGCCGGGTGTGGCAATGCGCAATCACAACACAGTACACATGCAATCATCATTAAGAGGAATAACTAAAACTTTCTATGTATTTAATATTCATGAACAATTATTACATGTTGATTGATATGTTTTGTGTCATAAAACTGGCCGTCAACATCTTCCCGCGCTCCGTATATTTCCGCGGGAAATCGAGCCCTCCCTGGCCGGGTTGCCAGGGAGATTAGTCAGTAGCCTTCCAAAATTCACCAGGGCCGGCAGCTCCGCGCACGTGGAGCCTTAAACTTTCGCGCCAAAACCAACATGTAGCTTCCATAGGTAAATCTTGCAATCCGTTTTCATCCGCTCCACGGCCGGCCCTAAATTGACCGTACGACGTGTCATGCGGTTTTTTATTAATAATGTGTGACTCAGTCATGAGTCGTTTCGCATAATATGTAAATCTTATCGTTTTGGGCAGCATGCCGATGTGCCCGCGCTTCACGCCATAATTCCTCCGTCAGGAGATTTGAACTTTGCCCACTCAGGGCGGCACTGCGCCAAACACGAACAGTGACTTACTAACGAATCAGTTACTGGGACTTGCCGTGGTCGCGAGTGAGTTTCTGTGCCCCCGTACTGCCGCGCCCGCGCCCAGCATTACGTGGCCTCACGCTACCACGAGGATGGACTCTCGGTAATTATATTAATTTAGTCTGAGTAGTGTTCCCGTTTGATTCTTCCGCCCAACGGGACAATTCCAGGTCAGACTCTTTTCACAGGTATCGATATTAGTATTAGTGTTTAGCCCGCAGCCAATCACGTGCGGATAACTCCAGTGGTTCAACTAAGTCATTAATTAATCAATTGGAGTGTTCCTTTGTTTCACCTTCCTGAGTATCATTTAGCCGCAAACTCCAGACGCGTCACGCGCCTTTATCGCCTCTACTACTCTCAGGGTAGCCTGCAACCCTCGGTGGGGTATTTCTAGGGAATTCCGCAAACCGTGAATCAGTACCGCCATTCGAGGGCTGTGTGTGCGGAGATGAGAAGGTAGACGATGATACGGCCAGTTACATGACGGCGTGATGTATCAAGTGATGTAATGTACCATGTGACGTGTTAATAAATCAAGTTATATTTACGTGTTATTTTAATCATATGGTGTCCTGGGTGGCCAAAACAGCCCGGGGAGTCCTTGTCGATGTGTCCCTGCCTGCAGCCACGAGGCAAAGAACACCACCCTCGAGTCAAAATCCTAGTTTTCTTAACTTAAATTCGTTAATTTTAAAACAGGCAGCGGGGACGGCGTCAACACTGTTCACTTTGTAGGTAGGCGAGCGCCTGAAGCAAGGGCAGTCGTTTTAAATGTGTGTTCTTTTCGTAGATAAATGACGTGAACACACATTTACATAGTTTCGGTATAAAAACGTGTTCTAACATGCTGCAGCGCGATTTTCTGGCATGTAGGTTTGTTTTGCTTTTTAGGCATGGCTAAAATATCAGCATTATATCACGATTAAACTTCAAAAACTAATTAATTCGAAGATGATAACAATAAGAATAACGCACAAGCACAACTCGACTTCGCACTGATACATTCATTAATAGCAGACAATAGCTTCAGTGTGGTCCAGCCAATTCTGGGCGTCGCTGCCAGCTATAACAAGCAAAACAATGAAATGAGAAGAAATGTATGTAAAGTGATAACACTTTTCCTTTTTCTGTCTATATCTTTTGACTTGTAAATAAAGTGTGGGGAATAATCGGAAATATGGTCTCAACTATCAGGCGGGCATGAGCTGAACAGAGATATAGAATTTCCAAGCCTGATAGAATGCATCAGATTCTCCTTTCAGTTGCATGGTCTGCGCAGGTGCGAAGGTTTTTATTTTTTTACTTTTGAGTGTGTGCGCTTATTGTCGAAGCGGGGATAGGGACCATCCTGAACCGACAGATGCCAAACTGCTTTTGTTGAGGAAAGTGCGGGGTTGCCAATTTGATTTACATGATCCCTTTCAATTATCAAAGCACCAGAAATGTATTTTCACATTAGAAGCTATAAGTATGTAAATAATATATATATTGTTCTCATCTTTTAACCACCCCCCTCCCCCTGAAATTTTAATGACGCAGTCTGCGTCGTTACCACCCCTAGTGGGCACCCCTGTTTTATGCATAATTAACATTGTTCATGCACACATTTTTTTTCGCTAATCAACTTACTTAGTCCAAATGTTTAATTTATGAAGCCACTGAATTTAATTCAATTCTTTGTTTTCCAGGAGACTACACTTTTACACAAATATGGTACAAGTAGTTGACGCCACTCCCGCTGCCTGTCTAAGTTTTTTAAGTAATTATTAATTTGGAAAGTGATCTCAGGGATTTTAACGGGGGTTCGGCCTCGTGGCTGCAGGCAGGAGCGCGTCGTGGTTCGAAACCTACCCAGGCTGTTCAGGCCACCCAGGACGCCTTATAAATAAATGGTAAACTGATTGACACAACACTGCACTTTATTCAGAACCGTTGCACTCACTGGTCCTAGTACTGGCTGCGTCTGTTGTCTGACCGCTGCGGCACGCGAGTCTCTATGCGTAAACGGTGCGCGCGACCAGGATAGGTTGCAAAGTGGTATGTACGGACTTATACAGTGGCCGATTATCAACGTGAAAGATGCGGTGGATAGTCGCGGAGCTACTGTGCTGCAACAACTTATGCAAGGCAATTACGTTAACATGGAAAACGGCACATACAAACGAATGTTCTAAAGTTATTTGCAATATAACCTGTGGCAAAATATTAAAGTCCCGAAAAGTACGTAGACCCGGTAAGATGGAAACATACACGTTACAGTCACTTATTAATCAGTTATTACTCGGTTAGATTGCACGTTACAAGTTACACATTTACATACGATGAAAGTTAAGAGACGTAAATTAACGAGTAAGAACTCGACACCCATTGTTAAGAGTCTTCGACGATAACGATTACTTGGCTTTGAGCCGAAAACTGCGTAACTCAATTACACTGTCCTTAAACTCTGGACATGAAATTACGTAATATGTTCGGGGTCGGCGCAGAGCTGGTAAAAGGATTTGAAGAACTTACACTATTGCTGAGACTAGGATGTAGCGCGAAAGTTGAGGGCTCTGCGTTCGCGGAGCGACCGACCCCTGCGAGCTCCCGACGGTAACTGCGCGCGAGACCGCCCTGCGGCCTCGCGCCACGGCACATGAAGCGCGGGAAAACAGCTCCGACCAGTTTTGGACTTAATGACATATTTCACAATATATGATTATAAAACAATTGGACATAATTTCCCTTGCATTAATTCTCTTTTAATTGTTATTAATTTGATTGTTTTAGTTTTAACAGAATAATTACATATTTAATTTGGCGCATTGCCACACCCGGCCGGGCACTGTCGTCGCTTTGGTGTTCGTCGCGGCGCACTTTTACACACTCGACGGACATCATGCTGTGGCGTGTTCGAGGCACTTAAGAGTAAGTGTTGTGACATAACGACCTTTGCGGACCAGAGGGAGCACCGGCGATTGTCGTCATAGTATAGGACTCGTCAGCAAAGTAATATTTTACAATATAAGTTACCTATTTGATTATATATAAACACTTGACAAGTGACAATAAACAAAGGGTAAAATTCTTGGGTAACACTTTTTCCGTAAATAAAATAATAAAATTCTGATAATACATTTTTTAAACACTAATGACGTTCCTCTACTTACCCTGAAAACTGCGTTTCTAATTATCTACTGGTTTCTGAGATATTGCAGTTAGATATTACAGGATCATGCCATCAGGTCTAAGATATTTACTTGGATACATTATTATGGAACTTTTAATACATTGAAGAGGCCCAGAGAACCTCTTCGTTTATTAGGCCTAAACGTCACGCCTCGCACCTCCCCCCCCCCCTGCACCACTCCCCTCCCCCCCTCCTTTCCACTCCTGGGTCTGTGACGCAGCGTTTCTTTTCCCCTTCTCCCCGCGCTGCGATGGTGGCGCCGCCAGTGGCAAGTCGATGTGCGACCGAGGCTCATCACCTCTGGGCCTTTTTCACCTCTAGCTTTCGTTTGGGTCGGTTGTGCGTTCGATGGTGGTCGTCCACTCTCTCGTCTGGTCGGTAATGTATTTGGATGCTTTGATTGTCCGCGAGGTGACCGTGGAACTAGCGTAAAGTAAATCGTGTGTTGCCATAATCTAACTGTAATGTTCTTTTGGCTGTCACCTTCTGAAATTGTCTTTCGATCCTTTCATGGAAACACACGTCGCTTGCCGACCTGGGTGCTGCAAGATGGTTTTGCATTGCCATTCTTTCTGCCCTTTTTTTCCGTGCCCTTTGTAAAGTGTGGTTTTCATAAGCCTCCTGGCTGGTCACCTCTTCCCCTATTTGAATACCCGGTATGGGGTTTCGATCGCAGGCTCTGCTGGTTCTGTCGCACGTGTACGAGACGTCTGTGTGCACGTCTTAAAGCCCGGGTTTTCTTGTTTTCGTGCAGCGTGCTTAATTTCTGGATTCGTTTCCTTCCCCGACGGTCTCAATTTATGTTGGGCCATGCCATGCCGATTCCAACCTTCTAGAGGAGGAATGGGTCCGAGCGTAGGTGCTCACTTTAACTTGGTTCATTTATGCTCGTGTTTAACTCGCTCAGTGCTACCACTTGTGGTGCACGATGTACCTTCATAATCAGTAACTTGTTTTTTTTCGTACTTGTGCATTTTAACCTGTACTTATTATTCCAAAGAATATATTGACGCCGTCCCCGCTACCTCTGAGTATTTAGACGTGATTTTGTTCAGTTCGTGATCTCAGGGAAGGTTCGGCCTTGTGGCTAGAGGTAGGGGTCAACGCAGTAGGGCCCCCCGAGCTGTTGAGGCCACTCGGGACGCCTGAATAATAACACAAAACCTCTTCAGATAGTTGGTGAATTTAATACAGCACAGCCCAATACATGGTGCTGCCCGTTCTGGCCGTAACGGTTTGCCCGACGCGACTAGTCACACGCGCAGCTCACTTCCTCAGTGGCGGCTCACGATTCTTATGCGCGTGAGGGGCAGACTCGTATACGTGACGCGAAAGTTACAAAAGACACTCTGACATGGCACACGATATTTTGAAGCACAATACACTACACTAATACCTAGCTCTGGATAAACTGGGCTAGCAACACGTAGGCCCGTGTCTCCGGCGACTCTACGTGGTGACTAGGTGTGTCCCAGGGACTGAATCGTTATTAAGTTTGGTGGCGCACTGCAGTACGAGGGTGATACATAAGCCCTGACATGACGAATTACACTTAGGCGAACAACTATTCCGCTAACACATTACACTTGATAAACTGGGCTAGCAACACGTAGGCCCGTGTCTCCGGCGACTCTACGTGGTGTCTAGGTGTGTCCCAGGGACTGAATCGTTATTAAGTTGGATGGCACGTGTCGCCTGCTGGCTGCCCCGTGCGGGCCAAAACTAAGTAGCCTGTAGGCTAGGTTGGGCGTGAAGCGCCGACGTAAAAACACATACTCTCCCCACAGTACTTACGTATGACGTAAACACTCATCTCGGAGCACTGATTGAATTAAGTTAAGTACCTCATGGTAAATTTAGGCCGACCGCGGAACTGTACAAAAGGTTGAAAAGAAATTACACTATGGAAAACTACATGTCGGTGAATGCAAAGGTTGAAGGTTCCGCGTTGCGCGCAGGCTGCCGGCCTGGTTGAGCTCTCGAAGGACACTAGCGGTGTCGCCGCGCGCGACCCCCCTCCCCCGCCAGCCCTCCCGCGGAAACGTGTGAATTTCGCGGGAAACTGAACCGGCCAGGTTCGGGACAAATCGCACATTGAAACATGATTTTGCAAAGACTTAATTATTAATTAATAAAAAATAATGTTTAATAAAATCCTGTGGAAAAACATAATTATAACAATTTGTTGTAGTGCGGCGGAAGGATATGCCACACCCGGCCGGATCCTTGCGCCGGTGTAGCACTCGTTGTATGGCGTTCGCCTCGTCGCACGAACTGCACTTTGCTGCGCGCACGGGCGCGTTCGGTGCACACGCTTTTGCGAGACGTTGATGAGGCATAGCGGTCTATGCGACAGAGGAGCATTGGCGGTCGGCGTCAAATGCCCCCCCTTCTCTGAGACCGCTATGTGCATCAACGCCTCGCTTCACACGCTGAGCACTTCACTGACGTTCGCCGCACTGCGAGCCCTACACTACGCGGCGGAGTGGTGGTGTGTTGTGATGTAAACATTCTGCCCTGAATACCTCTCCCACTCAATGAATGATAAGGGGTTACGCCCTGACCCGTGTCCTTTCCCCCCCTGGGACTGGGCAGCGACGTGCGCCTCTTCTAGCTCAATATGGTGACAAGTGGGTGGGGGGGTTAGTGTGGTCGGGGTGTGGCAGGGTGGTGGAATGGATGACGTGGGCGGGGGGAATGATAGGGGTCCGGCCACGAGTGTTGGCACACCTGGATCGCCCCTTACGGGCCGCGCCCGGGTGGAGTAGCTCGACGGGGACCTGGACCACTCGTAATCCGCCAGGTAGGCCGGGGGTCGGCGGGCCCTCTGTGGTCGTGTGGTGGGGACTGTGCTGGTAGGGGTCTCCACTGTGCAGAGTGTGGTAGGTCCCCTCGTGTCCGGTTGGGTGGTCGGGCAGCTCGCCTCCACGGCGGGGACAGGAGCGAACTCTACCGGCTCGCTGTCGTCCGCGCAGTACGTCCTGACCGGGGCCCGACGTCTGCGGGTGGGGCGCCTATCCCTACTGTCCGGCTCCTCCTCCCCCTCCTCGGGCTCGTCCACGGATACCCGGAACGTGGCGTCCGCCAGGCTGAGGTCCAGCGGCCACAGTGGCTCGACGTCCTCCTCCTCACAGACCTCCTCCCCCTCCTCGTCAGGAAACCAGACCAACGGATTCCCCACCTCCTCGGGGACGTGCGGAACTGTGGCCAGCGGCACCGGGGACCTGCTCGGGGTGTCCCGGAGGTCGGGTTGGTTGCACTCATGTGCCTGATCAGGGCTACCCACGTCTGTGTCGCCCGTGTGCATGTCCCCCCGGGTGGTGGGTTCAGGTGCTGCTCCTTCCCGCGGCGTATCTGTGGCTTCCTGGAGTGTGGGGGATGGTGAAGAGGGGGTCGTTGGGCCAACTCTGACCCCGTGCGCGACTACGCGCAGGTCGTCCCGGTGCACTTTAGCGGGCCGCCCCCTTGGCGTCCGGACCGCATAGGATGAGGGGCCCGTCCTCCACAGGACCTCCCGCGGCTCCGACCATCGAGGCGCCAACCCCGCACAAAAGTTACGCGCCCCGGACGACAAGTGGTGCTGCCTGACATATACCAGCTGACCTGGCTGGATGGGGGGTGGGGGGTGACTAGTCATGGGCGTGTGGGCCGCCAGGAATTGGGCCTGCCGTTGTCTGGCGTGCTCCCTCCCCTCCTCATGATTGGGGCGCGCCACCGTGCCCATGGCAACATCGGCCACCCTGCTTTCCCCGGGCAAAGCCAAGTTCTTCCCGTACAGAAGCTCGGCAGGGGAATGACCGGTGACAGCGTTGGTGCGGCGCCGGAGGCAATACAACAGCTTCGGCAGGTGGACGTCCCATTTGGAGTGGTCGTCCCCCAACCTCAGCCGCAGCTGCGCCTTGACCTCCTGGTTCCGCCTCTCAGTGGGGTTGGCCTGGGGATGGTAAATGGGGGTGGTGTGGTGGTCGAGACCCCAACGGCGACAGTCAGCTCTCCAGCGCCTCCCGCTGAACTGACAGCCGTTGTCCGTCAACAGCACGCGCGCGAAACCATACCGCGGGAATATCTCGTGGTCCAGCAGGGCGGCTATGGTTCCGGCGCGCACGTTGGACACCGGGAAGGCCTCGACCCACCGGGTGAAAATGTCTGTGATGACGACCAAGAACCTCCTTCCCCGGGTGGTCCGCGGGTAGGGCCCCATTATGTCCAGGGCCAGGGTGTGAAACGGGTCGCGGGGCCGTCGGGGGCGCTGCTGCTCCACCCCGTCAGACCGCCTCGTCTTCCTCTGCTGGCACTGCTGGCAGCGCCGCACCAGGTCCCGTACGTCCCGCGTCAACCCCGGCCAATGGAAGGTCTTACGGATGTCTAACTGGGTTTGGTGCGCACCTGGGTGTCCCGCCAGCTCGTGCGTGTGGTGGAAGCCCATGACCTGCTCGCGGGCACCGAGCGGCACATGAAGGCGCCAGGCGTCCATGTCCCCTGGTACCCGGGTCTCCAACACCCCGTCCACGCACCTGTGGTAGGGGTGAACCTGCTCCCCACATGACCGCACCTCGGCCTGTGTAGGGTCGTCTGTCCGCTGGGCCTGTTTCACGAATTCCACTAATCCGCTCAGGGTCTCCACAGGCAAGACGGCGGGATAATCGGGGGCCCTTGGGATGTGGAATAAAGTTGCGGGCGCCTCCCCTGGAGTGACCGGCGGCGCGACTCCCCCTGGCGGCAACAGCCCCTCCCAGTCCTGGTCATCCTGAAACGTGTTGTGTGGGTCGGGATGGCGCGACAACTCGTCGGCGAACTGGTTGTCACGTCCAGGGACGTGCTCGACCGCGAAGTCGAAGTTCTGGAGCATCAACGCCCACCTCGTGAACTTCGACTTGCGGCCCTGGGCGGAGTCCAGCCAGCGGAGACACTGGCTGTCCGTCCGCAGCATGAACCGGCGGCCCTCCAGGTGGTGGCGGTAGCGGCGCATAGCCCAAACGACGGCCATGCACTCCTGCTCGTTCACATGGTACCGCCGTTCGGGCTGGCCGAACTTGGCGCTGGCGTACTCCACCACCCGGCGCACGTCTTTGTCCCCCACCTGGTATAGGACGGCCCCCATCCCCTCCTGACTGGCGTCTGTCTGAAGGAACAGGGGAAGGTCAGGCTGCAGACGGGCGAG
The DNA here is from genome assembly GCF_032445375.1 of Bacillus rossius redtenbacheri. Taxonomy (NCBI): domain Eukaryota; kingdom Metazoa; phylum Arthropoda; class Insecta; order Phasmatodea; family Bacillidae; genus Bacillus; species Bacillus rossius. The sequence goes on from NC_086332.1 coordinate 36,956,247, forward strand.
CTGGTGGCACTCGCGGAACTGCCGTTTCACCGCATCCAGGGCGGCGTCCGCTTCGCTGGTCCACTGAAACCGGAGCTTGGGTGACAGCAAGTCCGTCATCGGGGCGGTGACGCTGGCAAAATGCGGAATGAACGAGCGCAGCCAGTTGAGAAGGCCCATCAACTTCTGCAGCTGCTTGCGGGTTCGAGGGGCGGGTTTGGACTCAATAAGGTTCAGGTGCTTTGGCAGAGGGCGGCAACCCTCCGCGTCCACCATGTGCCCTAGGTACTCCAGTTCAGCCGCGCCCACGTGGCATTTCTGGGGGGCACACGTGAGGCCGTGTCTGGCCAGCCGCTCAAGGACCAGGCCGAGGTGCCGGGCGTGGTCCTCCCACGACCGTGACCAGATGATGACGTCATCCAGGTACGCGGCGGCGAACTCGCCCGCGTACCCGTCTAACACACGCACCATCATGGCCTGGAAGGTCGCGGGGGCATCCATCAGCCCGAACGGCATGGCACAGAACTGGAAACGCCGGCCGTCAGGGGCAGTGAATGCGGTCTTCGGGCGGTCCTCTGGACGTACCGGCACCTGCCAGTACCCGGACTTGAGGTCCAGGGACGTGAAGATGCGGGCGTCGCCCAGCCCCGCCAAAGTGTCTGTTATGTTGATGAGCGGTGGTGGGGCGGGTATGGTTACTGAATTGACTGGTTTGAAATTCACACAAAAACGCATGGAGCCATCTTTCTTAATCGCCATGACAATCTGGCAGTTGTATGGCGACTCACTGGGTTCGATGACTCCATCGCGTAACATTTCCGTGATCTGGGTCTGGATGACGTGCCTTTCAGTGGGTCCGAACCCGTATGGTTTTACGAACTGGGGTTGGTGAGGTCGGGTGGGGATGGTGTGTTCCGTGGTTGTGGTACGGCGGAGCATATCTGTGGCCGCAAACACCTGTGGCTGTTGAGACAAGACATTGTTTATGAGCTCTACATGGGCAGCGGGCACACCGTTCCTCAAGTCCGCGAGCGTGATGGGTGTCCCCTGCTCGGCGGGTGGCCGATAGCCCAGGCTGTAAACTGTGCGCCGCTCGTGGTGGCCAACGTGCAACCTCCCCTCCCTGACTTCCACAGTGGCGTCCTCCTGCGCCAGCCAAGGCAGACCTAGGATCAGCGTCTCCCGTAGTCCCTCTACTACTAGTGCTGTTGTGTGACTAACATGGTCCCTGATGGAGAGGGTGATGTTCGAGCGGCCAACAATACGCGCTGTCGCCCCCTGCGTCGCTAACTGTACCTCCTCCACATCTGAGACAATGTCCCGTACGCTCGAGCATTGAGCCGACACATACGTGTGGCTGGCGGCCGTGTCGACAAGAGCATGCACCGGCTGTCCATCCATCCTGACGGGAATCCGGAGTAAATGCACCGCCCCAGGTCCCAACTGCCCTAATTGGAACGACTCACCACACTGCTCCCGGGGCGCTGCCGCTGCCGTCAGGCGGTCCGCAGGTGCTGCCGGTGTCGCCGGGGTCACCTGGTGTCCGGTACTGCTCGCCGACGACCCGGTGCAGGCCGCTGACGAGTCGGGTGCGCCGCGCCCGTCCGTCCTGACGGGGCGTGCCGGTGTGTCAGCGGACACCGCAGGTGCTGCCGGTGTCGCCGGGGCCACCTGGTGTCCGGTGCGGATCGCCGACGACCCGGTGCAGGCCGCTGACGAGTCGGGTGCGCCGCGCCCGTCCGTCCTGACGGGGCGTGCCGGTGTGTCAGCGGACACCGCAGGTGCTGCCGGTGTCGCCGGGGCCACCTGGTGTCCGGTGCGGCTCGCCGACGACCCGGTGCAGGCCGCTGACGAGTCGGGTGCGCCGCGCCTGTCCGTCCTGACGGGGCGTGCCGGTGTGTCAGCGGACACCGCAGGTGCTGCCGGTGTCGCCGGGGCCACCTGGTGTCCGGTGCGGCTCGCCGACGACCCGGTGCAGGCCGCTGACGAGTCGGGTGCGCCGCGCCCGTCCGTCCTGACGGGGCGTGCCGGTGTGTCAGCGGACACCGCAGGTGCTGCCGGTGTCGCCGGGGCCACCTGGTGTCCGGTGCGGCTCGCCGACGACCCGGTGCAGGCCGCTGACGAGTCGGGTGCACCGCGCCCGTCCGTCCTGACGGGGCGTGCCGGTGTGTCAGCGGACACCGCAGGTGCTGCCGGTGTCGCCGGGGCCACCTGGTGTCCGGTGCGGCTCGCCGACGACCCGGTGCAGGCCGCTGACGAGTCGGGTGCGCCGAGCCCGTCCGTCCTGACGGGGCGTGCCGGTGTGTCCGCGGACACCGCAGGTGCTGCTGGTGTCGCCGGGGCCACCTGGTGTCCGGTGCGGCTCGCCGACGACCCGGTGCAGGCCGCTGACGAGTCGAGTGCGCCGCGCCCGTACGTCCTGACGGGGCGCGCCGGGGTGACAGTGGAGGCCGGGCTAGGGTTCCAGGGACAGTGGCCAGCCATGGCACTACCCCCTAGCGGGCGTTTCCCGACGTAAGGCCGCCCGCCCCACGGGCTTGCCAGACAGCTGCCCGCGTGGGACAGACGTCGTGCCAGTGGTACCGCTCCTCACGGCAGTACTTGCAGCGCGGAGCCCCCTGGTTTGGTGCCCCGGTGTTCTCCCTGGGTGCGGTACGTCGGGACGGCTGCTCCCCCTGTTGCCTCGGCACTGGCTCCACGTACGGTACCAGAGCCCTGGAGACCTCGGGGGCCGCCAAATCGGTGGCGACGCACCTGGCCGTCGGGTGGGCGGCTCGCGGCTGCGACGGACAGCTTGCACGTCGCGCTCCACCTCGTTCGCCAACCGCACGAACGTCTCCAGTCCCTTGTCGGTGGCGGCCCTAAGGAATGGCCGCAGTTCGGGCAGCATCAGCTGGACGACTACCCCTAGCATGCTGCTGTCGTCCTCCCCTTCCGCCAGCCGTCGGTGGAGCCGCGCCTTAGACCTGATGAAGGCCTCCGCGCTCTCCCCCGCCTCCTGAGGCCGGCAGAACAGTGACTGTTCACACCGGGCCCGGGCACGGGCGTCGTTGAAACGCTCCTCCAGTCCGTTGGCGAAGTCACCCCACTCCATGCCGTATTCTCTGGCTGTGGTCCACCAGTCAAGGGCACACCCCCTCAGCTGATCGCACGCCTTCTCCGTCCACTCATCTGTAGGCACCGCGTATCGTGCCAGCCTGTCTCGGCATGTCCGCAGGAACTTTGCGGGGTCCTCGTGCTCCTGCCCTCCGAACTCCGGCAGCTTGAGGGTGCCGCCGGGGCGCGGTGCGACAGGGGCCGCCGGCGTCGCTGACGGTCTGTCCAGCGCGAGCTCGCACGCGCGGCACATGAATAGCCCATTCCGGAAGTTAAGGAACTCCCGGGCCTCGGTGCACGAGCGGTGCCTCACGGTGCCGCACTGGTGGCAGAACGCCATCTCATCGGGCCGCCGATGACATCCCCTCGCGCCGCACTGAATTGTAGACGTCGGCCCTGATTTTCTGTCGTCAAAGTCTGTTTTGTGCTTCCTATCTGTGTCGCAGGTACAGGTGGCGAAAACCCCTGCCGCGGCATGATTTATTGGCAACCCTGGCAGAAGGCATGCGTGGCATACCCCTTCCATGTCTATCTTTACCGCTCCGTCACGGCTCATGTTCGTGCTCCTGTTCGGCGCGTAGCAGCTGCGCAGCTGCGCCACCTGATCCGTGTGCGAGGCGCGCGGACTTCCGCTCCCACAGCCGTTATCTCGCCTGACGCGTAACTTGATGCGCGTCTGGCGTGTAACTTGACGCGCGCCTATCGCCAGGTGCCCGCTCCTTTGGCTGTCTGCGCGTCGCGTCCGTTTCCGCGCGATTCCCGACTTCCTACGCGAGCCCTTACTGGTACACTAATTTGAAGTATAAAATTTGAAAAATTTGAGAAAAAATTTGAAAAATTTGAAACAAAATTTGGAAATTAATTTTTAGAAAATTAAAGCCACACTAGTCGGGCGCCAATTTGACGCCGTCCCCGCTACCTCTGAGTATTTAGACGTGATTTTGTTCAGTTCGTGATCTCAGGGAAGGTTCGGCCTTGTGGCTAGAGGTAGGGGTCAACGCAGTAGGGCCCCCCGAGCTGTTGAGGCCACTCGGGACGCCTGAATAATAACACAAAACCTCTTCAGATAGTTGGTGAATTTAATACAGCACAGCCCAATACATGGTGCTGCCCGTTCTGGCCGTAACGGTTTGCCCGACGCGACTAGTCACACGCGCAGCTCACTTCCTCAGTGGCGGCTCACGATTCTTATGCGCGTGAGGGGCAGACTCGTATACGTGACGCGAAAGTTACAAAAGACACTCTGACATGGCACACGATATTTTGAAGCACAATACACTACACTAATACCTAGCTCTGGATAAACTGGGCTAGCAACACGTAGGCCCGTGTCTCCGGCGACTCTACGTGGTGACTAGGTGTGTCCCAGGGACTGAATCGTTATTAAGTTTGGTGGCGCACTGCAGTACGACGGTGATACATAAGCCCTGACATGACGAATTACACTTAGGCGAACAACTATTCCGCTAACACATTACACTTGATAAACTGGGCTAGCAACACGTAGGCCCGTGTCTCCGGCGACTCTACGTGGTGTCTAGGTGTGTCCCAGGGACTGAATCGTTATTAAGTTGGATGGCACGTGTCGCCTGCTGGCTGCCCCGTGCGGGCCAAAACTAAGTAGCCTGTAGGCTAGGTTGGGCGTGAAGCGCCGACGTAAAAACACATACTCTCCCCACAGTACTTACGTATGACGTAAACACTCATCTCGGAGCACTGATTGAATTAAGTTAAGTACCTCATGGTAAATTTAGGCCGACCGCGGAACTGTACAAAAGGTTGAAAAGAAATTACACTATGGAAAACTACATGTCGGTGAATGCAAAGGTTGAAGGTTCCGCGTTGCGCGCAGGCTGCCGGCCTGGTTGGGCTCTCGAAGGACACTAGCGGTGTCGCCGCGCGCGACCCCCCTCCCCCGCCAGCCCTCCCGCGGAAACGTGTGAATTTCGCGGGAAACTGAACCGGCCAGGTTCGGGACAAATCGCACATTGAAACATGATTTTGCAAAGACTTAATTATTAATTAATAAAAAATAATGTTTAATAAAATCCTGTGGAAAAACATAATTATAACAATTTGTTGTAGTGCGGCGGAAGGATATGCCACACCCGGCCGGATCCTTGCGCCGGTGTAGCACTCGTTGTATGGCGTTCGCCTCGTCGCACGAACTGCACTTTGCTGCGCGCACGGGTGCGTTCGGTGCACACGCTTTTGCGAGACGTTGATGAGGCATAGCGGTCTATGCGACAGAGGAGAATTAGCGGTCGGCGTCAATATATACATTTGTGTGTATAAGGATACTTAATACACTAGTCTCATGTTCCTTATAATCCCGTCTATTTGTATAATCTTTTGTGTACACCTATAAACTAGCTGCAACAGGTTCTACTAGAAGAACCCCCCCATCCTATATTGATTAGCAGGTTGAAGTATCCTTCAACATTATCAATTGGTAGACAAAACAATGACAAGCTTGTAGTCAACAGAATAAAATTTATGTAAAATATTACATTTGGGTGCATCTGCCTTGCATCGTACGTGTGTGCTCCATTTACTCGCCATATTTGAAGTAATGGCCGTTCAAAGCACATTCAATTTACATGTTCATGAATATAATATCTTACATATACATTTACTATTTACAATACTATTTACATCGTCCACCAGCACTTAAAATTAGGTTAGGGAAATGAAAAGCCAAAATTAGCTCTCGCTGTATGAACGCACATTATACATTTACAAAAAGAAAATAACAGTTTCTTACCTATGGAAAGTTAATCCACCACAACTGCCGAATCTATTACTGCAACCAAAACTTAGAACCAAAAGCTGCAATAGCTTTCACCATCACGTGTATTCAGCGAAAAATGAAACGGTGCCATTCAAAACAATATAAGCTTTCGCGTTTTTAACACCACTAACTCTATATTTGTCTTTCAACATCGTCTGCTTGGTGCTTCATGTTTGCTTCCACACTTCCATTTCATAGACAATTACCTCTATGGCTATTACCTGATAATTCTTAACTCCATGGGTGTTATGTTTATGTTTTCTGTATACAGTATTTGAATTTTCGTAAACAAGAAATAGTCGTCGTTCATAGAATATATTAGGCAAGGATAGCTAGTTTATTATACTATAAATGACTGATTATAATTTTCATTTCGATGCCAAAAAAGATTAAAAGATATGAAATGTGCTGATAACAGGCATATTGTATAATGGCCAAACTTTATTTGAGTGAAGCAGAAAAAACGTTCGTCCTCCACGGCGTGGAAGTATGTTTGATTTATTTCGTTAAGGAATAAGTGTAAATATGACTTAAATAATTTTAACGTGAGGGACAACGTGCACTGTATTATGAACTTGTATGATGCTTGTCGCAGAACATTCTTCTTTGTTTTCCAGAACGATTTAAGATGTGATGGTCGGAGCCGCATGCAGTACCGGCCTATTGAACTGGAGACGGATGTGGTTCCACATGCCAGTGGTTCCGCGTGCCTTCGTTTGGCCAACACTCACGTGCTGGTCGGGGTGAAGACGGAAATTGACGTGCCGTTCCCAGAGCGGCCTGATGAAGGAAAACTGGAGTTCTTTATTGACTGGTGAGATGTAATGGTATCTGGTTCTTTGCTGCGTTTTTTTCATAAGGAATGGAGTAGGTGCTCTTCTGAAAAAATAAAAATAAAACGTTGAAAATGCTATTTTCGAGTTCATCTCATATCTAATGGATATGTAAAACAGCATAACGATGCTTCAAGTAGTTTACTGGTAGTTTGTCCAGTTGGTTAGGTTAGGGTATGTTAGCTGCATTTGAAATTCAGTATATTGTTTTGAATGGTTGTCTAGGTTAGGTTAGCCACATTAAAAATACTGTGAAATTGTGTGAATGGTTGGTTAAGTTATGTTAGATTAGCAACATTTAAAATACTTGGTTAAAGTCCTGTATCACATGCCATAGAAGGCATGATCATGTTTTCATTGATTCTGTGGTACAAAATGCTTGCTGTTTTAATTTAGTATGTCGAAAGATGCGGGACAACAAAAGTTTGTAAATATGTAGTTTAACTGTATTTGCGGAAAAAAAATGTTAAAAATCTGAAGATACTTTTATTCTATGCTCTTTAACTTCCTCTTTTCATTAAACCCGGCGGAGATAAGAAATTCCAAATACTTTAGGAGATATTGCCGTTCTTATTTTGCTATACAAGACCTGTGCAATCATTCGACCGCCACAATTTTTTTTATTGCCATGTGTTCGTGAATGTCTCATTAATTAAAATGGTCAATTAGGTCAGGTCAGTTACATTTTAAATACTTTCAAACTAAGCTGACATTAAAAATAATGTGAATTAATTTTAATGGTTCCTTTAGTTTTAAAGTTTTTATAATGTAACTGACCTGACCTAACAAACCGGGACAAAGGATGAACAGTAACAACTCACGTAATATATATATTTTTTTTACTTATTACTTGCACAACAATATCCAAATAACAAATAAAACATTAAAATTTGAAACGTTAAAAACTCACCTAAGTTAGAGGCGGGAACAATTCACTGAGCTGAACTTAGCTCTATCCTGCGGCTCTATCCGGCCGCCCGGGACTGAGAGCTTGGAACAACAACAGCATAAGTCATTCCACGCAAATACGGCAATTACCATCCAAGTTTTAATTGTTTCCCAAGAGAATGAGCAGTCATAACGTTGAAGCAGTTACAAGATAACATAAATACATCTGTTTACTATTAATAAAAATTAAATTTACTGTGTAAAACAACGTACAGGTTATCCCAAGGACTCTAAGCGCGACCAAACTGTTGTTTTATGTTGCGTATTTCAAAAATGAAGATGACCCAAAATCCTCCAAGAGATATACAGACCAAAATAATATATAGGGGTGTTCCTACAGGTGTCCTTAATAAATAAAAAATAAATTTGGAAGGATTTACAACGTATCCGTTGCACAAGACCCTCTTAGGGTGTCCAAAGTGTTGTTTTTAAGGTATTTAACAGAAAACGTTATTTTTTTTTAGAAACTTTGGCCTACACGTAACGCCACGGCAGGTACATAGGACCTTTCCTTAATGATCCTTCTAACAAAAATATATTAATTTCTAGAGGTCCTCCTAGGGCCTCCAAAGTGTGGTTTTTTACGAACTTATCACAAACATTATTTTTTTACATCAACTTTTGCGGCTGGAAGTGATACAAATGGTATATAGGGGTGTTCCTACAGGTGTCCTTAATAAATAAAAAATAAATTTGGAAGGATTTACAACGTATCCGTTGCACAAGACCCTCTTAGGGTGTCCAAAGTGTTGTTTTTAAGGTGTTTAATAGAAAACTTTATTTTTTTTAGAAACTTTGGCCTACACGTAACGCCACGGCAGGTACATAGGACCTTTCCTTAATGATCCTTCTAACAAAAAAATATTAATTTCCAGAGGTAAGCCCCGTACGAGATTCTCCAGGGCCTCCTAGGGCTTCCAAAGTGTGCTTTTTTACGAACTTATCACAAACATTATTTTTTTACATCAACTTTTGCGGCTGGAAGTGATACAAATGGTATTAAGGGGTGTTCCTACAGGTGTCCTTAATAAATAAAAAATAAATTTGGAAGGATTTACAACGTATCCGTTGCACAAGACCCTCTTAGGGTGTCCAAAGTGTTGTTTTTAAGGTGTTTAACAGAAAACTTTATTTTTTTTAGAAACTTTGGCCTACACGTAACGCCACGGCAGGTACATAGGACCTTTCCTTAATGATCCTTCTAACAAAAAAATATTAATTTCCAGAGGTAAGCCCCGTACGAGATTCTCCAGGGCCTCCTAGGGCTTCCAAAGTGTGGTTTTTTACGAACTTATCACAAACATTATTTTTTTACATCACCTTTTCCGGCTGGAAGTGATACAAATGGTATATAGGGGTGTTCCTACAGGTGTCCTTAATAAATAAAAAATAAATTTGGAAGGATTTACAACGTATCCGTTGCACAAGACCCTCTTAGGGTGTCCAAAGTGTTGTTTTTAAGATGTTTAACAGAAAACTTTATTTTTTTTAGAAACTTTGGCCTACACGTAACGCCACGGCAGGTACATAGGACCTTTCCTTAATGATCCTTCTAACAAAAAAATATTAATTTCCAGAGGTAAGCCCCGTACGAGATTCTCCAGGTCCTCCTAGGGCCTCCAAAGTGTGGTTTTTTACGAACTTATCACAAACATTATTTTTTTACATCAACTTTTGCGGCTGGAAGTGATACAAATGGTATATAGGGGTGTTCCTACAGGTGTCCTTAATAAATAAAAAATAAATTTGGAAGGATTTACAACGTATCCGTTGCACAAGACCCTCTTAGGGTGTCCAAAGTGTTGTTTTTAAGGTGTTTAACAGAAAACTGGAGTATCTCGTACGGGGGTTACCTCTGGAAATTAATATTTTTTTGTTAGAAGGATCATTAGGGAAAGGTCCTATGTACCTGCCGTGGCGTTACGTGTAGGCCAAAGTTTCTAAAAAAAATAAAGTTTTCTGTTAAACACCTTAAAAACAACACTTTGGACACCCTAAGAGGGTCTTGTGCAACGGATACGTTGTAAATCCTTCCAATGTTATTTTTTATTTATTAAGGACACCTGTAGGAACACCCCTATATATTATTTTGGTCTGTATATCTCTTGGAGGATTTGGGGTCATCTTAATTTTTGAAATACGCAACATAAAACAACATTTTGGTTGCGCTTAGAGTCTTTTGGATAACCTGTACGTTGTTTTACACAGTAAATTTAATTTTTATTAATAGTAAACAGATGCATTTATGTTATCTTGTAACTGCTTCAACGTTATGACTGCTTATTCTCTTGGAAAACAATTAAAACTTGGATGGTAATTGCCGTATTTCCGTGGAATGACTTAGGCTGTTGTTGTTCCAAGCTTTCAGTCCCGGGCGGCCGGATAGAGCCGCAGGATAGAGCTAAGTTCAGCTCAGTAACAATTCCTTTGTCATTAGTAGAAAATGATGTAGTTGTTCACCTACGTCACGAAAAAAAAAAAATACTCGTAAACAAGAAACAATTGCAAATGCTGCATGAATGCACAGGTATTATGATGTAAATTAAAAAATTCTATATCTCTTAAAGTATTTGGAATTTCTTATCTTTGCCGTGTTTCATGAAAAGAGGAGGTTAAAGAACATAGAATAAAAGTATTTTCGGAATGAAAATTTTTTTTTTTAACAAATATTGCCCAAATATGAAAATTAAAAAATTTGATATCTCCTAAAGTATTTTGAATTTCTTATCTCCGCCGGGTTTAATGAAAAGTGCAAGTTAAAAGCATATAATAAAAGTATTTTCGAATTTTTAACATTTTTTTTCGCAAATACCGCTAAACTACATATTTACCCAAAAGTTTTTGATACAACATTGAATTATAATAGTAAGTTTAATACAAAAAAAAATTTCCTTAAGATATGATATAATTTGCTTGTATTGTTATATTTGAGTTTTTGTTTGGCCAGGATCTTTTGATGTACTAAATTTTAGCAGAAAGTATCATGTACCAGCAGGATCAAGGATGTACTTGGATATGTGATATGGAACCATTACCAAATACTTAACTGCATTATTTTCAGAGAAGCTTCCTTACTATACTTTTATAGTTTCAGACATTGATATGTTGTTTCTTAGTAGATGTTCTAGTAACTGTTATAGGTATGTGTAAATTTTCACTTCTTATTTGACAGTCATGGTACTTAGACCTTTTAATGATTATTGTTGTTTTACAATTATAGTAGTAGTGGGTAGTAATTGTGTAGTTTTCATGTTTGACAAGACAAAAATTGTTGTGCCTGCAGTTCGGCGAATGCAACACCAGCATTTGAAGGTCGTGGCGGAGAAGAGTTGGCTGTCGAAATAAGTAACAGCTTGGCACGGGCTTATCAGTCACCGCAGTCCTTCAACCTGAAGGCTTTGAACATAATGCCTGGGCAGCAGTGTTGGAAGCTTTATGTGGATATTCTGGTGAGCCAGAGTATTGTAAAACCGGAAATGGAAATTTCAACAACCCTTATAAATAAGTTTTGTCAGTAATGGGATTTGAACCACGTACCTTGAGGTTAACTAGAGTGCCTTCTACCATTGTGACACCGAGACCATTGACATATGTGTATTATTGAGAATTTGTATTATAATCAATGTATTGCCAGTTTTCTTAGGTATTTTAAAACTTGAGATTACTTTTTACCATGACTATTGTAGTTTACCAAATATATTCCAGGGTAGTTTCACTATCATAAAGTCTCATTTGGAACACCAATACATTTGGTATGTACCATAATATTTACGAAATTGAATATTTATGTGTTTATGTTGCTACACATGGATCCGTCATCTTTGTGTCACATGTCTGTTCATCGACTCCCGTTCCATTTCCAAAAAAATAATCCTATGAAATGCCGTATACCGAGAGCTAAGACGTTTACACGTTAATAATGTAGTTTCAGCTTCAGGGGAACAGCGTGCGGTTGCTCGGTGACAGATGCGACATGTGGTTCCAGATACTGGAGTGCGGGGGGAACCTGTTCGATGCCATCTCCCTTGCCGTGAAGGCTGCGCTGCACAACACGCAGATCCCGCAGGTCAAGGCGGTCAGCGTGGACGGGGGGCAGTTAGAGCTAAACCTGTCGGACGATCCCTTCGACTGTTGGAGACTGGATCTCTCTCAAGCGCCTGTCCTCATGACACTGTGCAAGGTTGGTTTATTAGCATGGTTAAGTATGTTAGTTTAAGAGTGCATGATTTTAGCTGTTTGCTTAACTTTTTCTAATTTTATTAAAAAATGGCTATTGTGCCAGGGGCAGTATCCACAAACATATAATGGGGATGGTACTTTTAGGAGCTGACGAATCTCGCAGATGTTAATGCTTGAATTGCTGCAGTGTGATCATAGTGTACAAAAAAAATACACTTCTTTATCTGCAAAAATAAGTGAAGTAAAAAGAGAGGCATATTTTGCACTAATTAGTTGATGCTCTGTTCTTACCTCATCCCATCTCATGATTCTTCTGGCCTGCCAGAATAAGGGATCTATCTCATTTCCTACTTGCGTAAAATCAGGTTGACGCCCACTGGGAATCAAACCCGGATCACCTTGGTGGGAGATGAGTGATCTCACTGCGCAACCTCCATGGCCCGTGCTATTTGTCAGTATCTATTCTTTTTAGGAGGAGGAGTTTCCAAAATATCTAGATCACTTAGACATAGGTAGTGATAGAGATGGATGAAAACCAGAGCGCAGGTTTGAATGTGACTTTTTGAGTTGTAGGGTGGTTATAAGAAATCAGGATTAAATGGCAGTTAATAAAAAAAGTATACCGTATTTACTCGCATAATGTCCGCAGTAGTTAGGCCACATTTTTGACAACAAAAAAATGGGGTGCGGACATTATGTGGTGAAGTTCGAAAAAAAAATTTTTCCCTCAAAATTTTACGTTTTGTGTAGAGTAAAAAAAATTGTTCTCTCATAATTAGTTTACTAGCAGAGCGCTGGTGACTGGCGACCCTTCGCAGCGGACGTGAGAAATGTGACAGGTGACAAGATAATTGGGTGGCGGTGATTAGTGGAAGACGCCACTCATATTTTTTTTTTCTCTCATTCGCGTGTGCGCTCCTACGTTCAGAAGCCGCAGCCAGCCTACACAAAATAAATGCTTTGCGTGAAAAGATATTTTTTTAATCGTTTATTGAGATGGCCACTGACGGCACGGGGCAGATGTCTAATGTCTGCATTAGCCGGCGCCGGCGAGCCTCCCTCTCTGTCCCTTGCCCATTGTGTGTATAAAAAAACCATGCGCATGTACCCCCACCACTTCTCCGCTACCTCCCCTACTTTGTGACGTAGTGTGAGTTGATGTTTACTGGCTTGTGCTATATATAGCCCATCCCCTTGCAACTTGCGTGACGGCGCAGGCAGCTGCGCAGTGTAATGCGAGTTTCTGAGTCCGGACGGTTTCACCACGCTACGAAACCTTCTCAGCGACCGCTCCGGAGAAATGAACAACTCAAGGTCAAAGCATTGTTGACAGCGTCTGTAATTTTCCATCCCGTTACTGTGCCTTTCAGGGGTGGCCAAGGTTGCTTTGTCTGGTGCGGACTTTATGCGGATTTTAAAAAATTCCATTTCAAGTATTTAAAAAGAAATGTGCGGACATTATGCGATTAAATATGGTAAGTTAAAGAAAACTTCCATAAAAGAAATAATCCAAACTATACTGATTCGTGTCTGAGTAGTTGCAATCACGTGCAATGCAGCAAGGTGAATGCAAGCTGCTGCCCATGTGGCGTGCGAGTGCTGACTGGCGGACCAAATATCACTGAAAGCATTACTGAACTGTTTCATTGACACTGGGGGCCTGTGGAGTGTGTGCTCGCGCAGAGGGAAACAGAGGCGTTGTGCGTGTCCCAGGTTGGCGAGCACTGCATCCTGGACCCAACGGGCGAGGAGGAGACGTGCTGTGCAGCGAGCGCCGTGGTGGCGGTCACCCCGCAGGCAAGAGTCACCTCCGTGTTCAAGACCGGCGTGGGCAGCTTCAACCCGCAGACACTCGCGGAGAGCCTCAAGGTTAGTCATGCGTCATGGCCGGTCCGGGTTCCAGTCCTGGGCAGCGGGACTCTAGATTCTTTGAAAGTGTGAGGCTGTAACATATAACTGGTTTTTATTCCCAACCCCTAATGGTTAGGGACAAGATTAAATGGTGAATGGAAATAAGCCAAAATAACACCGAAAATCATAATACACCCTATAACACCGAAATGCAAGTTAATACACCATAAAGCACCAAAATGCTAAAAGAATTGATGATTATTAGAGCCACTGAAATTTCACGGATTCATTTAGTCGCAAGCTAGAATGCAAACCTCCACACTGTCGCACTGTGTTCATGATTGGACCGCAGTTATCTGGACACGCCTCTCTACGACCGTGAGCCAACGATGTCCAGCTAGGAGAGAAGTAAGCGAATCAGGTAGTGCCAAATAACAAGGATAAAAATTTTCTCGCTAAGAAATCAACCAATGGGAAAGTAAACATGGGTCGAGCACACCTATAACTTTGAATTCTATCCTGAGGCCAGAGGAATCTGCGAAATTTCCGGGACTCTAATGATTATCAACTCAGATTACAAAAATGTAATCTTTTACTATATCTAATCCAATGAATGTAAATTATTAAGCATAATCAAAATGTATGTAATAAATAGATTGTTTTTTTTTTTGTTTTTTTAAATTAATACAACTGTTATTACTTATTAGTAACTAGGGATGGGTCGGGTCGGTTCTTCGGGTACTCGGTTCACCGGTTCTGCGCCCCCGAACCGGAACCGTTTTCGGGTACTGAAAAGATCGGTTCTTCAAAGATAAGGGGTGAAGGTTCATTTTCACAACACTTCAAATTTAAAGCACAACCGTTCGGCATAATTGTTAAGGCGTGTTTTAGCTCACAGTGTTTTATTTAATGATGTTTTCTATTATAAACTGTATGAATATTTATAATAAATAGGTAAATAAAACATTCCGCATATCTAAAATAGGGAGACGTTACCGTACGTACATACCTCAGGCGTGACAATGCGCCTAAGAAAATGGATGCATTCACATCCATAACTATGTTCTATATTATATTTAGTGCCGGGATCACTTTATTCTGTATGTAAATGTAGGACAATACAGATAATTGAAAAAATTTCCGTCTTGGTCATACTGTTATTTACGTTTAGTTAATATTGCGCGGCTACGGCTACGCTGCCATGTTTTTGTAAACATTGTGACCAATTTGCCATATGGATTACATAACTTATACGTTTTAATAATAATTAACGGTAAACGTTATTTTAGCATTCCAGAATTAAAACATAATGTTTTAAATGTAATTAAAAATTAAAGTAAACAATTAACACCCTTTTAGGTGTTACTTTAACACGATACTTATTTTACAGTAATTTTTATTTTACAGTAATTTTATTTTACAGTAATTCGATTATACCGGGAGGTTGGTACACAGCCAGAACTTAGATGTTTTGTTTTGGCTACGGTCGTGGTTTGGAGGATAAATACTTTGTGTTATTGGCACGTGAATTAATAAAGGAATATTTTCAGCTTTGTGCATGCGGAGTTTATTTCGTTGCGGTAATGTCGTCTGTGTGGGAACATTTTGTTCTTGATCCAGACGAGAAGTTTGCTATATGCGAACATTGTGGAGCTAGAATTTCTAGAGGTGTATGGAAATCTACGTCAAATTTAATTAAACATCTTCGCGGTCAACACAGTGACAAATATAGTAATGAAAAACAAGACAAAAATAAAAGAAATGCGCCACCTTCACAACAGAGTCTTAGTAAATTGTTTAAGTCACATGGCGACATAACCTCTTCTGAGGCAGGTGAGAATTCAAATTCAGCAAAGGAACAATTTTCTGCATCTACTTATTCATCATTGCCTTCATCCGCATCAACTTCAGGTGTTGTATCACGAGGACCTACCAAGTGTAGGCCTAAAGTGTATATGAGCTCTAGGCAACAAACAATAACAGATAGTTTTGACAAGCAAACCAAATTTCCTCGTGGAGACAAGCGGCAAACAGACATTGTAAAGTTGATTGCCAAAATGATTTGTGTAGATGGGCAGCCAATTTCTGTCATAGAAAACAGAGGTTTCAAGGAACTGGTGAACCATTTAGAACCTCGTTTTTCAATGCCTTCTCGTAAAAGTTTGGCAAATGAAGTCATTCCTCAGATGTACAATGATGTTCTGAATGAAGTTAAGGACAAATTGAGCATAGAGGAATATGTTGCCTTAACCACAGATCTATGGACATCGGTATCCAATGATGATTATTTGAGCTTGACAGTTCATTATTTAGATCAAAATTTTATTTGGCATCACCTGTGTGTGGAAGTTGTGCCATTTCCAGAAGTAAGCCACACTGCTGATAATATTTGTTCATTCATAACAGAGGTGTTGGCAGATTGGCAACTTTCAGAAAAAGTGGTGGCAATTCTGAGAGACAATGGCCGTAACATAACAGCAGGTCTGGAGCAGTCTGCATTTGTTCATGTAGCATGTATAGCACACACACTGCAGTTAGTGTTGAAGGATGGCTTATTAAGCCATAAAATTGTTACCAACTTGTTGCCTCAATGTAGGAGGCTTGTAGGTCACTTCAAGCACTCAGCACGTGCTACGAAGATATTAAAACAGTGCCAAACAACAGCTAGTGTACCTCAGCATAGGCTTATCCAGGATGAGCCTACACGCTGGAATAGCACGTTGCACATGCTAAAAAGGCTACAGGAGCAGAAAAGGGCTATTTTGTTGTCAAGTGGAGAGCTGAATTTACCAGAACTGACAGGCCAGCAGTGGACACTGATTGAAAACTTAATTCCTATCTTGGATGTTTTTGATTCTGCGACACTCCAAGTCAGCTCACCAAGTGTAACAGCTTCAGAGGTATGTTGAAATTAAAATGGTTTGTCAGACAAAATTGAATGCCATAGGATGATGTAGGCCTAATTTTTTTTTTTTCAAATATATTTTTGCAGGTTATTCCATTAGTTCATGTCCTAGATAATGAGCTTCAGAAAGATGCACCAGTTGGATCGGGTCTTCAAGGGGTGAAAAATGACCTGTTGGCCTCACTGAAAATAAGGTACATGGAAATGGAGGACGATAAACTACTGGCATCTGCAACTCTACTAGATCCCAGATTTAAAACCAACCCTTTTCGAAATGTACAAAAAATGGAGATTGCAAAAACTTTATTGCTGCTTGAAGCAAAGCAGCTTCTGAAAACAGATGTAAGTAATGCTAAAATTTAAATTTTTTTGTTGGGCAGTGAACATTATACACAACTGTCCTAATTTTCTTCTGTTTTTTTTACTATATTTTTTCAGGACAGTTGTGAGACAGCCACAAATGAATCTGCCTTCCAGCCAACTACTAGTACAAGCAGCATGGACATGTGGTCTCGATATAGTGATCTGTTTAGCAAATCCTCCGAGGAAAAAAGGACTGACGGCACCATTGAAAATGAATTCAGTCTATTTTTTTCTGAAAATACTTCACCAGCCAACACCAACATATTCGAATACTGGAAAAATTGCAAAACATTTCCAACTATGAGAATACTTGCTAGAAAGTACCTGTGTGTGCCACCTTCCACAGTATTTAGTGAAAGGCTTTTTAGCACTGCAGCATACATTTGTGATAAAAAACGCAATCGCTTGGATCCTGATAGGGTCAAAATGCTTGTTTTCTTAAACAAAAATCTTAAGTGATTCATTTCATTCAATTGAGCATGATAATTTCCTATGTAATTGATATCGGAATAGACCATTTTGTATAAAATACTCCCAATGACTAATGAGACATTAAAATCAGAGTTGTTACGATACCCTGATACCAGCATTTTATATTTTTAGTATTTTTACATGCCAATACTATTGTGCAGTAATGTAAATAAATAAAAAAAAAGAATCCAAATTTAAAAAATCCTTTTATGATTACTACACTATTAAAAAAGACACGCAGTAATAATTGAAAAGAATCATAAGAACGAATCTTTAGAACTAATCTTTATACTGAACTGATTCAAATGAATTGATTCGGTCAAAAGAATCGTTCTGCCCATCACTAGTTTACGTGTTAGAATAGAAAAAAGCAACAACGTTTCTGTTGCAATGGTTTAAAATGCATTGCTGCCAACTGCGTTAAAAATATATTTCTAATGTACGCCATATTTACATGGTTATGTTGCTTTAAAACTTATTTTAACAAGAGCCCCGTAATCCACCGTTATTTTTGTAAAGGCCGCATTTACAACTCATTTACTGCCAAAAAAATTAAAATTTAAAGGGATGAGAGATAAAATAAAAGTAATTTTTGCGATGTCACCACAGGTTTCGTTCATGGCCGTATGGTTTACCGTGGCACATGGTACAAAAAAAATGTAGGTTGTTTACATTAGCAAACTAAGCTGCCGCGTCAAAAATATGCAGTTACCTGCATTAAATAAACGACATTCACACTATTCACTTTCAAATTATGGCTTAGTTTCACGTTTGCTGATGGTTTGGTGTTAAATGCAGTGCTGTTGCTACGTAAACTGCGGGAAATGCTTTCTCATAAAGCGGGAAAGTAACGCATTAATACAATGTGGAAAATGATGGTGCAAGTAAACAAACAAGTTAATCACGGGAATTCGTAAATTATGGGTACGTAAAAATTAGGTTCTATTGTATTTAGGTATTTGACAGTGCATTGAAAGTGCTTAAAAGGCCGTTTTTATTTTTTGTAACCGATACTTATGTATCGGCCCGATACCATGCCCGATACCGATACATTGAAAAAAGGTTAAGTATCGGCCGATACCGATACTTAAATTTTTTAGATACTTAGTATCGGTATCGGAACAACTCTAATTAAAATTTTCTTGTTTCTTCTTCCCCCCCTCCCCTAAATATTGATTATCCTCACAACCAATAAGACAGGAACCGGAACCGGAACCGGAGAAGAACCGAACCGAATTCCAAGAACCGAAATGGAACCGGAACCGAAAAATTACAGAACCGACCCATCCCTATTAGTAACTAATCTTTACATTACGACTGTGGAACATTTTACAAACCAACATATATGTACTTACTGATTATTTGTATTGTTCCCTGTACTTAGACATGCTTATTACAAATTATTATGTTGTAAACGTGCATCATGTATCAGTCAAAATGACACTATTTTGGTGAAGAATTATTGATCAAGTACAAAAGTGTCATATTTGTTTAAAATTGTGTTATCTTTATGAATAAACAAGGTCCATAATAACAATAACACAGAAATTTTGTTTTAAAAATGAAATTGGCTCAAAAATAAAACCATAAAACCTTGTCTTTACTAATAATGACACTGATAATGTACTCTCACTTCACTACATGTATTCTTCTCAGAAGAATAGTGTATAGTGGGGAGATCAGATATAGTAGGTAGAACTTAATCAGGAATTCAGCTTAGTATGAATAAATACAATACGTTTAATATATTTTGCATTAATACAAATCTAAATGGGACCATAATTTTATCTCTTGGTAAAGCAGTATTTCTACATATTAACTTAACTATTGTAAATTTAGTTGAATAACAAAACTAATTTTTGTTTTAAAGATAGTTCAGATAAAAATTATTATAAGTTGTTCTCTGTTAGGCCATTTATATGCACAACATACTCAATAAGGTAGGATGTGCTCTATGCAAATTTTTAATAATTTTATAGTTTGAATGTACTTTTTTTTTTTATTGAAGCTAAAATACAGTTTTCAGATTTAATACACCTGTGGTTTAAATAAAAAAAGTTCTGCTCTTAACATGCTTTTACGGTGATGTGTTATTAAGCTGTTTTTCCTTTCCTACACTGAACAAAGAAGATGCCATCAATCCGTATTATTTTAGTTAAAACTACACAATGTTTCTTTTTATAACTGTGTGATGTTTCTATTACATAATTTGTATTAGACAAACAAACTCCTTAGCATTGCAACTTGTATTTTTAGGCACGGGGAAAGCACTTTGTATTAATTAGGTATTAGGAGGGTTTCTAGTAACGACATAATGAGGTACTGAAATTGTACTAGACCAAAATTTAAATCTGGAGAGTTGTAGCGGAGTGGTGCTGTCACTATTATTATAATGAAATCACTAGCTATAGCCTGTTCTTTTACTCTTGTATCCAAGCTTAAATCATCATCTCATGTTGTTGTACTGTAGCCACATCATGCTTTACTTTAGGTTATGGTCCCCATTTTATATGCTACAGAAGTTAGAAGAAAAGTGCTTCAAACAGATGCCATCACCCAGACTGTCCCCCCTCCCCTAAATGGGAAAGAGACGCAGTGTGTTTCTCAAACACGCCATCGTGCTTGGAGGTGCTTGAGCTCGAGTGGCGAGGAAAGCGACCGCAAGGCGGGCCCCGTAAGACTCGTCCGATATTCTAGTTTCCCCAAGCTCGAGATGATGGCGTATCTCCGCAGTACCCTGGCACCTGTACGACTCAGCTTCCAACCCACACGCCTTGCATGTCTTTGTTTGAACTAGTATACCAGTGGCTATCACTGTAACGTGCTTCAAAGAAATGGCTAGCAAGAATTCTACGTAATCCTTTGTCAAATATTCCTGTGCCCTTGTTTCTGAAATATAATCCACCAAATGCTTCAGTATTAGGAGGAAAACTGATGTTAACCACTTTATTTTCAGTCCCAGTCTTCACTGTGGTTAGTACCATCTTGTGAAATAAAAAATTAAGGAGTTGTTAAGGACTCCCTTAACCACTATCAAAAGAAAACAACTACGTATTTGTAATATCACAAAATACCTCAAGAAAATAATGTTAATAAGACAGATAATGTGCAAAAAAAAAATTTGTTGATTTGTTCAATTGTTACAAACAAGCCCATACTGTCCAGAATTCCAGAATTATCTCTGGAACACCTATGAAACCCAAGCATAGAGTGTATCTGAAATTTATAGCCCTAACATTTAATTGGATCACTTAATACATTTACTTTGTAAGTTCAGGGTAAGACAGTAAAACACACCTTTTTAGTTTAAATGTGAGATGCTAATTATGAAAAACAAATTCAAAACATTTTTACGCATCATGTGACCCGAAATTCACCAATTTTATTGTCCTGCTAAGTAGGAAATAAAAAAAAATTAATATACCTATGTTTAGCCATTATTTACACACTAACAAACTTTATCAAGGAACTTTAAAGGATTATTAGTGAAACTTAAGGCTTTTTAACCCTTATCCGGAGACGTGGGGTCTCCGTGACCCCTGCAAAACTTTAACTTGCTGCCATCTATGTGCAGTTCAAGGCACTTGCTTGTGGTACCATCTACCTTTCGCTTGGATATCACATAGTCTCCTCCTGTAGTGTCAGATTTGTTTACGCTGTCTGGAGCTAGATATCAGGTCGAAAAGATAACTTGGGGTCGTAGTGGCACCACGTCACCAGTTATGTTTCTATCTCAGAAGTGATAAAAAGGCTTCTAAACGAACATGTGTACGTGTGGGCGATCCAGATTATGACGAAACTATTTCTAAGTGGTTGAAAGATATTTTTAGTGACTTATGTTATCAAAGTGTGTGTGGAAAAGCAATGTGTGATGATTGCAGAGCAAACAAATGTGACTTTTCGTACAAATTTAATTTTTTCAAACAATGTTCGGCTAATATATTTTATGTAAAAATGGCATTTTCAAAATATATAAGTATGCATGTGCTTTCTAGTTAGCTCGATTATATATATTGTTGTGGTTTAAGCATTGGTTATGCAAGGAAAATATTTGGAGGGGAAAAAAGTAATTTCTTTTTTTGGGAAAATTTATCTGTTGTAGATTTTATGAAAAAGTCTTATTATTCATAGAAGTTTTCTAGATTTTGTTTTGTCACTATATCTATATTGAATAGCAAATAAAACTTTTAGGCTACCATCTGCTTATTTTTTTTAAAAAAGCAATTATTACAAATAGGCATTTTTAGATTTATTTGAGCAAGCACCAATGGAAAAAAATTGTATTTTATAATTGGTAAATAATTATTTACTAATTTATTTTTTAATTTAATTAATAAGTATAAAAAATGCATTAAATAATTTTACATGGAACAAAAATAATTTCTAATCAGTTAACTTCTACAAAACATTTTGGGGTCTGAGGGGCACCACGTCACCAGATATGTCAAATATTTTCACGTCTCCGGCTAAGGGTTAAGAGTCTTTGTTTAATTAAAGACAAATTAAAGACTTTTTGAGGATATTAAGGAGGCGTATGAACCCTGTTCACTAATGTTTCAACATTTCAACCCAACATGGATAAAAAATCTACTTCACTTCATAGTGTTTTGTACAATGTTTGAATGTAAATTTCTCACTTCATTCCAGATTATGTAGTGTATAAAATCAATCAGAAATTATTTTATGACTAAATCGAAAAACATTTTGGGTAAATTATGAATAATGCATTTGCCTGAAGTACACTAAATCCTGCTTAAGAAAATCTCACTTAAGAAAATATCCTGAAAATTGTATCGGTGATGTACAGGACTTGCCTCTTGTAATATATTTATAATTATTTGTGAGTTGGTTGATTTAATATTTTTTTTTAATCTATGGAGAAATTGATTTCCTCATTAGAAAATGTTATTTGGTCAGAGACAGAGGTTGGCAAAAACTGTTGTTTAGATACATCACTGCCTAAAATTATATTTTTCTTGGAAAACCTTGTGAAGTATGGACAGTTTTGATGTGATTGATTTTTAAATTTTAAGAAGTTATTTAATTCTAATATATATTTAGATTTTGGTTTAAATTATTACTTTAATTGCATTATTTTTTTGTGGTTAAGTCATCATCATCATCATCATCAACAACAACAGTTTTCAGCTTTGGCCGGGTCAGCAAAGTAAAATGCCTCCATCTTCTTCTGTCCTTCCACCATTCCTCATTCTTCACTTTATTCCAGTCTTCTCCACTCTCCTGCACTCCTTTAACCATCTGCTCTTCCCATCTCCTCCTTGGTCTTCCTTGGAGTCTTTTTCATGTGTGATTAAGTAGCCTGCCATTTTTTTTTTTTTTTTTTTTTTTTTTTTTAAATTTTCATTTGTGCAATAGTAATTGTCCAACAATGCATTGCAAGAGTTTGAATTTTAAGGAACATCCTGTTCTTACAAGCAGAAGGATGAGACTCTCGGAAACTTATGGCAGCCCAGAGGCGGTTTTCTCTTCTACTGAAGAATTTATTAATATAGCTTCAGAATAGTTTATAGTGAGCTCACCGGACAAAAAATTAGTCACCCTAGTGCACCTGCACTGATGGATCACTAAGCCTGTACAGATTGCGCAGCGGTTGAGTCCCGGCTCAACCACATGCCTCTATGTGAGCATAAGGCAGTAGCGATCAGAGGTATTGATGTTTCAAGCAGACAGTGTACGTCAACATGTGTAGATGTAAGGATCTGACAGTGTGTCAAAAAGGGGCAATCGTGTTTGGCCGTGCCCATGGCCATACGGTGCCATGAAGTTGCTTGATTAAGGCACATGGAAATTTTTTTATGACAACATTTCTTCAATAAGAGTACAATAGTAAGACTGATAAAAATTTATCACGAATAAAAACATACTAGATAGTGAGAACATCTGAATTGTTTATTACAATTGCCTTAGTGAATTGCATTTTATGTGTTTAAAGGTCAGAAAATTAAGTCTCTTGAATATGTTCTTAGCAACTGATCAGAAAATCTTTTTCTGCACTTTCGATGTGACTAGAATTTGTGTCAGAACAGAAACTATGTACTGAACTATAGCAACAAAGAAAGAGAAAAGCAAGATAAGGTGAAGTGAATAAGGAACGGAAATAAAGTGGTTGAACAATGTTCTCAAATACAAGTTTTAATTTTTAGTTACAAACTGCGTGCAACAAAACGGAAGTTAAAAATTGACTATCCAATGTAAAAGTGGATAATACTAAAGTGTAATTTTCTTTACAGAACTTGCATATTACTATTACTGTTTCGCAGCGGACTGTTCAATGTGTCTACAAGCAGTAGTGTACTACATGTGGCCACGAAACATGAAGTCAGAATTGTGGTCGGAAAAAGATCCTGACTGAGAGGGACCGGAGATGCGTTTCACGGATTGTGAATCAAAATCGCTCTCAAACCTGACAGGAATTGCTGCATTCAGTGACTGAAGGTCCATCTCAACCTGTTAGCGAGATAACATTGTGACGGGAACTGCATTCAATGATCAATTGGAGTTTCTGTCACCTCGTAAGATGCCATAGCTCACACAGGCACATAAAGATGCACATCTTCAATTGGCTATAAATCATCGAACGTGGACAGTAGCTGACGGGCGCTATGTAATGTGGTCTGACGAATCATGTTTTTGCTTGTATTCCAATGATGCAAGTTGTCAACTGCACTGAAGGCCAAATGAAGCTTTACATCCTGGATCTGTGTTAGGTCAGGTTCAAGCTGTAAGTGGGTCTGTGATGTTTTGGGGCTGTTTTTAGTGTCATGAATTTGGCCCATTCTCTGCGGTGATCACTAAAATGAACCAACATGTTTATTTAAACATTCTGGATGATCAGGTTTTTTTCATTCAGTCAACATCTACATAATTACACCCCAAATTTTCATGACAACAGCAAAGTTCATCGGGTTTGGTAGCATATGTGACATTTTATGAACCCTCCCCCACCCTATTACATCTCGATTGGCCTGCAAAATCACCTGACTTGAACTCCATCGAAAATCATTGGGATATGTTGGAACAGCGGGTACAACGCGACATCAGAATCCCCGCAATTTGATGTAATTGTGCGATGAAAGTGAGTGGCTTAACCTGGATTCAATGTATTTGAACAAACTTGTGGACTCACTTCCTAACCAAATCCAGGTGGTTATCAAGTTCAGAGGTGGAGTTACACTTTTTTAAAGGATGCTTGTAATGATTGACTATTTGTTGTTCCGTGAGTTTACTTTGCTAGTGCTATCAAACTAAGCCCAGAGTTGAATGTCAGTCTTTAGTAGATATTATTTGATTATACATTTTGTATTTAAAGTTTTGTTCCGAGTTTTAGAATCTGTGATAAAACTTTGTTGGATGTGAATAGGTCATGTTGGATTGGGTAAGCCAAACTGCATCTGCTAAAAAGGAAGCCATCAAAATTCTTTTATTTTTTTTTTAAATTTATTTCCTTGTTGAAGCTTATATGAAAACAAGCTTAATAAATTAATCTATCTAAGGAGAAGAATTTTAAGGGTCCCACCTTCCTGGACATACATACGATGTGCAGAGCTTCAGGAAAAATAACACGATTTGAAAACTACTCAAGATGATGCAAAAAGCATTTAAGAATTCGCTGAGGACCTAAATGTTGTCAAGCTGTATTTTTAGAAGAGTTAAAATGGCTAAAAGGCATATTTTCAGAGTAATGTTTAGGCATGAGAGACCTAGTACAGATACTTGAAAGCTCTAAAATGATTGCATTATCTCAGATTCTCCGCCATATAATGTTACGGTCACTGCTCAAATTTGATAGTCGTCTTAAGCATGACAATAAGACTGCACGCCAATTCAGAGCCTTGCGCTTAGAGGCGATACGTCACTAGAAATACTGGGGAGTGTCGTGCGTATCATCCCGCCCAGATGGGCCCCTTAATACTGTCAGATTTTATATTGAGGCACAAACCTTTAACAGTTTTAGTTCATTTTTGCATGTCCTAATATCTCAGTAGTCTAAAAAGAGATTGTGTGAACCCTGAGTTAGTTGAACCTGCTAAGTGTGTGTTAAGAACAAAATCCCAAAAATCTTATATACATATATGGAATATATGAATTTTCTCTGGAATAGTGTACCAAGGCCAGAAATTTTGAAATACCAATGTCCTACCTCACAGTTGGATAGTATATTCATCCATTTTAGTATTAAATCTTATTGGAGGTAGTTCGGAGAATATTCAACTTAACATGTTCTAGAGTTAAAGGGGGGGGGAAAAAAACATTATTTAATCTAATGAATACTGCTGTTAATTTACTGCAATTAAAATTCTTCGTGGCCTTGTTGTCTTTGCAATATATTTACATTATATAGTGCTTACAAAGGAAGTAGCTGCAAAGTAGAGTAATATATATATTTTACAAAATTAAGTCTGAATTTGTAGATATCTTGAGAAACTTCGTAGCAGGAATTAACTGTAATTTTTTTGTTGCATTTTTAATAACCCACTTTTCCTCGTTTCAGTTGGGTCATGAAGTCGGCCTGAAACTAAATGAAGCCCTTCAGTTGGCGCTACAAAAAGAAGAGGCACTGGGTCCGAAGAGAGAGAAGTTTGGCTTCCTTAAGTAACTAGGTTATTTTCCTAAGGAAGTAAATAATTTGTACACCATATATAAACATAAAACAAAGTTTTTATTAAGGCACAAAGAAATTTTTTATGACAACATTTCTTTAATAAGAGTGCAATAGTAATACTGATAAAAATTTATCACGAATAAAAACATACTAAATAGTGAGAACATCTGAATTGTTTATTACAATTGCCTTAGTGAATTGCATTTTATGTGTTTAAAGGTCACAAAATTAAAGTCTCCTGAATATGTTCTTAGCAACTGATCAGAAAATCTTTTTCTGCACTTTCAATGTGACTAGAATTTGTGTCAGAACAGAAACTATGTACTGAACCATAGCAACAAAGAAAAAGAAAAGTAAGATAAGGTGAAGTGAATAAGGAACGGAAATAAAGTGGTTGAACATTGTTCTCAAATACAAGTTTTAATTTTTAGTTACAAACTGCGTGCAACAAAACGGAAGTTAAAAATGGTTTTGGACGATGTCTG
This sequence comes from Bacillus rossius redtenbacheri, assembly GCF_032445375.1. NCBI lineage: Eukaryota > Metazoa > Arthropoda > Insecta > Phasmatodea > Bacillidae > Bacillus > Bacillus rossius. The sequence goes on from NC_086332.1 coordinate 36,982,771, forward strand.
TGTATGGAATGGGTGTGATGTCATTGACTATCCAATGTAAAAGTGGATAATACTAACAGTGTAATTTTCTTTACAGAACTTGCTTTTTATATTATTATTATTATTATTATTATTATCATCTATAAAAAATTTCAAATGGAGAAAGTAATTGTGACATAAGCATTCTTTCATGTAACTTTTTATGAACAAGCTTATAGTAGTTGGAAGATAAAGTTATGTGGCAATAAGGTGTAAGGAATTGTTAAGAATTTTCCTAGTCTTAACCAGTGTCAGCACTGACTTGGTAACAATTTTGCAGTGGGGTATTGCCTCAGGGTCAACGCAACATAATTTAAATCTTTGTACCAAGTGAGAGTGAAATATAGTGTTAAATTATGACCTTTAAAACTTATGTTTTGCACATCTGTAATATAACCATGAGTTTTATATTATACTAGCTGCTGAACACGGCAATATATTGTCCGCGAGTTAAAGCAAAATGGATAGCGCTATATGACAGTGTGGCAGACATAGAGAAATGACACACAATTGCTGTTTGTATGTCTGTGATCTATGATTTTCTGTTTACCCATGGCGATCGGTTGAACGTTTAGATGTTGATGCACTGCAGCGCCATCTAGCGGCGAGTTACATAAAAATGAACAGCGTAAAAACCTTCTCCATGACAAAAACATGTGCCAACTTTCATGGCGATCAGTCAAACTGTGTCTGAGTTTATCATCATACATACCAACATTCTATTTTACATATATGGATAAAAGGTTTGATATTATTACTCTTATAAATTTGCAAACAATTCCTGTACCTAAAACAATTTTATATAAAATTATTTATACTAAATCTTTTTTCTCACAGACACCCATTATGTTAATTCTTGTTTTACAGCTACATTATTTTTATTGAAGGCATGTCTTGTTGAAACACAAATATCCTGATAAATTTTTAGTTTTTTACCGTACATTCCAACAAGTAGCATAATCTTAAATTTACTCTAGATGCATCTATTGTTCTGTTTTAATATTGTTAACAAAATAAATATACCTCACTAGATGGTAAAATTCTCTCTCTTATCTGCTTAAAAGAGAAAAATGTGTTGCAGTCTTCTTAGGCACACACTGGATAATAACAATACTTTAAGGTATATGACTATTTTACCTGCTGCTATGCATCTCAATGTATATTTTAAGACATGTTTATATTACACTTTACTGCAGACTATCAAGTTATGTATAGACATAATATACATTTTAGAATTTATGTTTACAAGACACTTTCACTTTAGAATTACACCAAGGTGACAAAAGAACAGTTTTTACATGTGATTATTTGCTTCTCATTCATACTACATGCTAGAGCATTTATTAAGAAGTACTATATACTAGATTTGTTAGTTCAGCACATGTTGAATTACTTGTATCCTAAGAGAATATCTTGTTATTATTGCAGTAGAAGGTTGTGTAAATACTAGTATTCTTTAACAAAGCACTTATTTAATTTTTCTTTAAAAAAAATTGAAAATTTATTAAAGGTTTCTTTTTAATACAAAATGTTCATATAACTTTCAGAAATTCCTTTATCATTTTTTAATATAGTAAAATGTATTTTGTATTCAAATTGTGGTTTATATAAACATTATATAGACATAAAAAAGTGAGAATAGTTAGTAACAAATTGTTTAGAAGAACAGAGCTTACCCTCAACTAGCATAATAATAATAATAATAATTTAATATAAACTTAGATGAACATGAAGTGCCAAACAAAAAAGTTTCGACATTTTAATTTCATTATAACGTTAACAAAATTTTGTATCTAAACTAAAATTGAATGTTTTTATTTGCAATGTATTAATACCAATACAGAATATTGGTTAACCCCTTGCTAATAACCTTCACTGATTGGTTGGTAACAGCACACACACTGCTCCATGTCTCTTAAGTCGGCCCACACGGATGTTATATAGGTTCATGTGTAGTTTCACCAAACCTCGAATATAACTTGACATTTAAACGAGTAGTGAATGTATATGGCAAAGGAAACCTCGGAAACAGAAAGACTTGATACCTAGTCGGTTCAGAGTTTGATTTGTCTTTAACATTTAGACAACTCTTTCCTTAAAACTCTGACTTGAAACTTGCTACTAGACTTAATCAATTGATAATCCTAATAACCACATTCAGAATATGTCACTGTTCAGATATATTATTCATGTTTGTAGATTAAGGAACAGTTTAACTTTGTTTTACTTTTAGTTGATTATGATTTTTATTTATTATTTTGGTTTTTAGTTAAGTGTTGTCAACAGTAGCTTTTCCCAAAGCCGAAAGTGGATCGATCATGAAACGTTCGCGCTTAAATCATCGTGCTGTCCTGTCGACCATTTAATGTTTTATTTTATTGTCTTAGCACACGTAAGGTGGTGTATGTTTATCTTTCACCAACAACTCGCGACGCGGGGGAATAGGAACGACATTGCGGTAGAAGAGGTGCGTGAGGGGCTGCGGCTAAGCTGCGGCCACGACCTGGGCCACGTGGACGGCCGCGGCGTGACTGGTCGCCGCCTGCCGCCGCAGGTCCGACTTGATGAGGAACGTGAGCAGCAGCCCGACGGCCAGCACGCTGAACAGGATGCTGTTGGCCCAGATGTCGTTGATGACCTTGAGCAGGTGGCCGTACGCCATGGTGAGCACGATGCCAAACACCTGGACGACGGCATTGAGGATGCCCGCCGACGTCCCCTCGGGCTCGGGATAGGTCAGCTCCGCGGCCAGCTCGAACCCCACGGGCAGGTAGCCGGTCATGAAGAACCTGCAGCAGTCGCCGTTCCGTAGCCGAGGCGTTCGTGTTAAGTCAACGGCAAGTCGGGATAAAGTCAAGGAAGAAGGAATTGGTCAGGCAAAGTCTAAAATTTATTTGAAATTCGGGAAAATGTCATGATCCAGTCTACCATCACCCAGAGTGTGAAAAAAAATATTTTCTTTTACGGATGGTTTTATAAGTGCTTAGTCCTGCACACTATAAAATGGTGTTTGAATGCAGGAAGTGAAGTGAGAACTAGGCTCGCTATGGGGATGGTGGAAATGAATTTCATTTACTCTTTTAGAAAAATAGGTTAGTTATATTTTAAAAATTAGGGAATTTTGACTTTGGGAAGTCAGGAAAAAGTGAGTGAAATTTTGCAACAGATTTGTTTGCACATCCTGTTTTGGGAATGTTTTATTTGCTCGATAGGGTTTACAGTCACACGATTATGTACAGATGCTTCAGTCGACCGTACCTCCGAACCAACTGGGTACCTATTCAGTAGTGCTCATTAAGTAAAGTCATACTGGAGTGTTGGAATCAAACCCATGACCCTTGTTGCACGAGTATGACACGTTAGCAATTGTGAGCAGATAACCTCATATTAGGGAATGTTCTGCTGTGATAGTGCTTCTCCAAACTCAAGTTTGTTATAGTACATTTGTCACTAAATTTTAAAACAAAATACTTTAGTTTGGTCTTAAAAACACATGCACAGTGAATGGTTTTTGATCCATCTCATTCAGGACCGCAGCCATGCCGGATTAACGAAAATCAACCAACACGAATACCAAAGAAAAATGAACCAACAGTACAATGATATTTAAAAGAAGTACAATATTTACCTGAATATATTGCTATACAGGATGTCCAAGTCTTTCCCTGATTACACAAATTAATAACATCGGCTAGAAGTAAGATAAAAAAAAAACTGGTGACAAAATGTTGAGAAACTATCCAAGTTTTTTTCAAACATCAGTACACTTCCACATGAGCACCTTTGGTAGCACGTAGGACATCTAGTTGATAATTCAATTTCCATCCACACATTAACCAAAATCATTGGAGGGATCATTGCAATGACTCTGGTTATCCGTTGTCGAAGGGTTGCAATATCTGGTACATGTGTTTGGTAGACCTCGTCCTTGACATAACCCCATAAAAAGAAGTCTAATGGGGTTATGTCAGGAGAGCGTGGAGGTCAAACCGTTGGTTCATCACGACCGATCCATCGTCCAGGAAAGGTCATATCAAGATAGGCACGGACCTCCAAACCCCAATGAGGTGGTGCACCGTCTTATTGAAACATGACATCAGAGTGATACTCAAGCAGCTGAGGAACAGCATAAATTTGTATCATGTCCAAATTCACTGGAGATGTGATGGTTGCCTCAGCGAAGAAGAATGGCCCGATAATTCTGTCATGCAATAACGTGCACCAATCATTCACTTTTGGACTTCCTCTGGTTCACTCCATCACCTCGCCAGAGGGTTGTGAAATCCAAATGCGCATGTTATGGCGCTTCACTACTCCACTGACAAAAAAGGTCGCCTCGTCAGAAAAGGCAATTTGTTGGAGATAGCCATTATCGTCCTCCATACGTGATAAAATTTCGACCGCAAATTCATATCGACGTGTACTGTCATTGGGCAACAGAGCCTGAACAATTTGCACTTTGTATGCACGAAACATTAGTTTGTGTAAGATATCGTGGAGAGAGCTTTTTGAGGCCCTTCGCACAGATTTCTTCGGACTTCGCAGAATAGACTGTCTCACAGCTTCCACCCTTTCAGCTGAGGTTGATGGTCAACCAGACTTCGGAAGGTCAGCAACCGATCCTGTGGTCTTGACCTTCTCATACCACATCTTAATGCTCTTGACATCAGGGGGAATCTTTCCATATGTGGTCTGGAAGTTTCTCTCCGCTGTTATTGGTGATTGTGTCTCGTGGTACCACAGTACACACTGCGCTTTCTCCTGATTGGTAATCATGTCCGGCTTCCTGGGCACTACACTGCACATTTACTGCGAACCTATAACAAAAAAACTTGAGTTATGACCTAACATTTTGACACCACTTTCATATTTTTATTGTACGTCTAGCCGAAGTTATAAATTTGTGTAATCAGGGAAAGACTTTTCGGACACCCTGTATTTTTTATCAAACTGTGGAAACAAAATGGAGGTCACATTATAATCGCAAACTTGTATCTTTTCATTGGGAACAGCTGAGTTGAAACACTGCAGGCTGCCTAAAATGTGTCAGTTATGCCACTTTAGACCACAGTTAATTATTGCCCCCTAAACCTCCTCTTGGTTAAACTACACATGCCTGTATCATACTTGCCAACTTTTACGATTTTTTCGTAAAATTTACGAAAAACATACGTCTTTACGATTTTACGAATCTTATAAATTTTTTACGAATTTTTCCAGTTTTTGTTGACACTTCTGATATCGATTGTTGCGACCTATTTTGTTCCAAGTCAATCGATAAATCGAACGCTTGATCGTTTACGAATCGTTTTTGGTTGGTTACGCCGCCATGTTGTGTCTTTGATATCGTGTTGTCTATTGTTGATCGTCTGTTCGTAAGCGTTTCGGGTGGTTTTTATTTGGCATGGATTGATTGCGTAGCATCTGCAATGGGCGGTGGCGTAAAAAAACATTATTGGCAGTGTTTTCGTAAAGATTATTCGGAAGAATTCTCGTTCATTTTGAAGTCGGACAAAGGTCAGAAATATGCATTCTGCAGTGTGTGTAGGTGCGATATTAGTATTTCTCATGGCGGAAGAAGTGACATATTACTTCATGTTAAATCTAATAAGCATGCAGGCAACGTTCAAAATTCCGAAAACAGCCAAAAAATCAGCACGTTCTTCACAAACAGTTCAAGCGAAGATAGCGTCACACGTGCCGAGTGTTTGTTTACGTATTTTTTGATTGAACACAACGTTCCATTAAGTGCAGCAGACCACGCGGGCCCTTTATTCCGGAAAATGTTTCCGAAATCAGAAGAAGCACAAAAGTATGCGTGTGGCCGGACCAAAACAACTGCAATTGTTGAAGAAATGGCGAAAGATTCAAGGGACGACGTCGTTAAACATCTGCAAACAGGTCCGTTCTCTTTGTCAACTGATGGTACAAACGATACAGACTCCAAATTGTACCCGATTGTTGTGACGTATTTTGATAAAAATATTGAAAACATTGTGTCTTCTGTACTTTCACTGCCAGATTTGCAGGGCGATTCTACCGGACTAAATATTGGAAATTTAATCATAAACGAACTTGAACGTTTCAATATTCCTTTAAAAAACATGATTGCTTTTTCGGCAGACAATGCGGCAGTTATGATGGGTAAGAAAAATGGTGTAGTTGCGGTTTTAAAAAATCGACAAGAAAACCTTTTTGTGATGGGTTGCCTTTGTCACCGCATTAATTTAGCTGCTGAGAAGGGTACTGACAATTTGCCACTGAATGTTGAAGAGGCTTTGACCGACATTTTTTATTACCTTGAAAAGAGTGGTAAGCGGAAAGATTGCCTTAAAAAATTCCAAAACTTGCATGGTTGTGAAACCAGAAAAATTTTAAAACATGTCTGTACGAGATGGTTATCCCTGGGAAAAAGTTTGACAAGATTAGTAGAGCAGTGGGACCCTTTGTTAAGTTTTTTCAAAGACCAAGTAAAATGTGTGAAACCATCATGTTCTGTGGGGATAAGTTCATTCACAATACCAAAACAGCCAGCTTCAGATCATTCAGTTCAGCCATTAGTTTCAAAGTCATCTAAATCCTCACAACAGGGCTTTTCCCTAAAAAGGAAACACTCAGAAAGTGAAGATAAGATAATTACCAAAAAAACTGGTACTTCACATAATGAAGGTAAAAGTACTGTAGGGCCGCGACGTCTTGGCGTGTCGTTTTGCGGGGAAGCGGGGAAGAGTAAATGAGAGGGGAAGCAGCTGCGCGCGCACATCAGCCGCTATGCGGTTCATAGCAAAAACATCAGGCGCCACGCTCTCAGTATGAAGTGAGCAATGGAGCCCGACGCAGGACATTCAAGATACAATAAAGTAATACATAGTGGGGAGAGGGTAATTATAAGTAGTGTAATCCAGTGCTGTGATGAAGAAGCTGCCAACAAATGTCTGCTAGTACCTCTTGCAAAAGCAACCGAAAGAGCTGCGCGATACACAGGTATAAGCCAAAGATCAGTTTCGCGCATCCGAAAACACAACAGAGAGACGCCAAATAAAAAACAAACAACACCAGGCAAAAAAAGGTAATTATAACTTTAAATAATTATACTTACATTATAAGTTTTTTAACGTGTTCCCCGTAATTTAACCCGCGGTTTGTTTGTTTTGCATTTGGCAATTTTCCAGACTTTCTGCACCGCTTGTTAGAATATTTGTTAGCTACAGGTGTAGCCGATATTGCTACACATTATATTGCATTATATTACATGATATTATATTACATTATATTACATTACATACATTATACATAGATACATATACATTATATATATTGCATTATATATTTTATTATATATATATGATTTTATGATATATATTAATGTATATAATATTAATATATTATTTATTTACAATTTGTATGTTTATATTTACATATATATTACACTTCTTTATTTGACCGTGAAACAGCCTCTCATGTGTAATTATTCATTTCAGGCCAAAAAAAAACTGGGAAACATTTGTTGTCAGTTGATGACTTTGATAGAAGAGTGATCAGAGACACTATCCACAAATTTTATGCAGTAAAAAAAGTGGTTCCCACAACAAGGAAACTACTGCCAGTTTTGAAAGAAAAAATCGGATGGAGTTGGGGAAAGACATCGCTGCGTAAAATACTGAAAGAAATGGGTTTTGTGTGGAGAAGAAGCCAAAATAAGCGAATGCTTCTTCTCGAAAGATCTGACGTTGTTGCTTGGCGATCACGGTACCTGACTCAGATGAAACAGTGCAGGGATGCTGGGAAGAAGATATTTTACATGGATGAATCTTGGGTTGACACTAATTTAACCTTTCAGAAATGTTGGCAAAAGAAAGGTGACGTTGAAGGTGTAATGGCAACAGGAAGTGCAGCGCACAAACTGATAGTTGTAAGCATTGGTTCTAGGCAAGGCTTCCTTCCCGGAGCCTCTCTTGTTTATAAAGCAGGCACAACAACAGGAGACTACCACGGCCAGATGAACTCTGGAAACTTTGAAAAATGGATTACGGAAAAAGTGATTCCAAATTTGCCACCGGCTTCAGTCTTGGTTATGGATAATGCTCCATACCATTGCAAGCAGGAAGACAAACCGCCATCCAAGTACGACAGTAAATGTGCAATGATAGCTTGGTTGCAGAGAAAAGGTATAGAATGTGACGATAAAATGCGGAAAACAACACTTGCTGAACTGGTTGAAAAACATTGACCAAGAGAAAAACGTTTCAGAGTAGACAGGTTAGCTGAGCTACATGGTCATCGTGTAATTCGTCTGCCTCCCTATAATTGTGAATTAAATGCTATTGAGCTCGCGTGGGCCAAAATGAAGCGTTTAATTCGTGAGAACAATACTTCTGGCGAACTTTCGTTGCAAGCGTTGCAGTCGCAAACCACCAGGGCCTTAGATTCCATCACAAACACCGACTGGGAAGGTTACTGTCAACACGTGGTCAGTAAAGAGGATGAGTATTGGAAAAAGGACTGTGTCATGGAGGATGTATTGGAAGGTTTTATAATAAATGTGTGTAATGACAGCGATGACACTGCATCTGAAAATAGTGACGCAACTACTGACAGTAGTGATGAATCTGTTCTTGCTGTCCCATTGTGACATTCATGTACATGCTGCTAGTCAAAACTGTTTATTTCAGATTCTCTAAACGGCATCTGTGTTTTCGTACCATGTGCCTCTCTGCCTGAGGACGGGAGCAGATAGCAGTTCCCGAAACGTCGCTTGTTTCTGTTTTATAAAACTGTTGTGTTTGTTTCGTCTTTTGTTTTGTCGTGTTTTTGTCTCGTTTTGACTGTTGTGCTGAATTTTTTGGGTTCAATATTTTTGTGCTGTCATCATTTGTGGGTTTTTTTTCGTTCTCTTCTGTTTTTGGAAAACTATTGTGTTTGTTTCGTCTTTTCGTTTTGCTGTGTTTTTGTCTCGTTTCAACTGTTGTGCTGAATTTTTTGGGTTCGGTATTTTTGTGCTGTCATCATTTGTGGGTTTTTTTTCGTTCTGTTAGTCCATTTTTCTTTGTTTTTCTTTGTTTGTTGACCATATTCGTGTTGTGGAGTACTGTGTGGTGTTTATATCCTGACAACAGCAATTTTTTGCTTAATTTGTGTTTTTGTCATTTGTGTTTTGTAGTTTTCTTCTACAGACATACATGTGCTTAGCAATGGCATATGTCCAAAAGCTTACATCAAGTCATGCACTCCCATCGCACAAATCTTTCAAATATAATGGCCAAAATTCATACTTTTGTGTTTGAGAGAGTTCTATTAATCTAAATACAAATGTTTTAAAACATATTTGTCAAAAAAGGTGTTTCTTTCAGAGTACTTCGGCTTTGTCTGCTAGGATACGCTGTAACTATTATATTATGTTACTATTGTGTTATGATAGTGTTATTTTTTTGTTTTAATACTATTGTTGCCAAACAATGTTACTATTATCGTGTTTTTAATGTTAACATTATTTAACACTGCTGTCATTCATCTTAACTTAATTCTCTACAGGCTGCTAAAAAGTGTTATAATAGCATGTCATTCGTGTTATTTTTTGAGTCAAAGTACTAAACGTTTTGTCAGTAGGATTGTACATGAAAAGAATATACGTTTATCTATGGGTCAATGTTTTATAAAATACTCGAGGATGGTTTGATAGATATATGGTTTTCGGCCCCCTCTAAATTACTAATATGGTTCTTTCAGAGTGCTGTTATGGAAAAAAAATACCAACCGAGTGCATAAAAGTGGCAAGGTTCTTGACGTGCGTGAAAGTGTCATGTCGATCGTCTTCACGTTTCAGCCAAACTAAATGGAAAAGAAAGCATCAGCGAGGGAGTTACCTGATGCAAGTCTTAATTAATTATGTTTCCTACAGCAACCCACAATTACAAATTTAGTTCTTAATGTACTACAACTAAGTATATTTCCAGCCCAGATTAAGCTAATCATTTATTTTAATTTATATTTCTTCGTTCTATTTATATATTTTATTATTTGAAAACTCTTTGGATTTAATACGTAGGTATATCTATGTACCTAATTGAAACTATGACTAAAACGAACGTTTGAGACGGGCAATTGCAAGGACCCCTCTAGGAACAATTGAAATTTAAACGGTAAATTGCTAATTTGACACCGTGTTTATAAACGTAAAATGTTATTACTATATGATTTTATTTTGAATTTAATGTGAGATTTTGTGTTCCGCGCTATTGTTGCGCGCGGGATTGATGTGTTTTATTTAAAATAATATAACTATCATTAGTTCTTGGCCAATCAGGAGAAGTATTTTTAATGTGGCACGCATTGTTAAATTACTTAAATTAAGAAGGTTTTTAAGAAGTATGTAATGGACTATTAATGAATGGACACGTATCAGACATCGTCGGAAATTTATCCTGAAAAATAGCAAATTAGAATTAGGCATCCGCACTAAAGGATGAAAGGAACTGATTGTTTAAGTGTCAGTGTATAGTAATAGGGCTTTATCCAAAAGGATAAAGATACTAGGAGTGTATAAATACGTGAGTAAGAAATGACTGTGTCTGTTACTCCATTTCGTTAGTACGAAGCACGTATCACATCCATACTTAGTTATTATGCGGCCTAATTTCAAGGAAAACATTGAGAAACTGAAATATTTTTAAATTAACTACGTGAATCTAATTTGGCACTCTATTTTAACACACAACTGTAATTACCCAGTGGTCTGGGAGAGAGAGCATCAAAGCTTTACCAACTTAAATTACTTTGATCTAGCCGAGGTAAAACTTATGTAAATCATAATTATATACTGAATCTGTGTATAAGATTTCGAACCCGAACATAAGAAACACTTCATTATTTAATAAATGTGCGCATCGTCACTCCAGACATTTTCCAATATATACGTGTTCTGCAGTGCCAACAATTGTTATGATTTTGAAAGGAATAAATATTTTTACTTTTTGATATAAACCTGAGATACTTTGACTTTCATTAATAAATAATTAAAATTACCATTGTGTTTTTATGATATTGTAATCTACTTATTGCCAACTGTATCCCTACCTATAAATGTATGTGTATACCTATCTATGTGTCAATACAAGTAAATGGCATAGCCGTTAAAGTAACTGCACAATATAAACTGATTAATAACTGAGAGACCTAGTAGGTAGGGTACGTACATTAACATTAAAGTATTGTATAGCTATGTTTAACTATGTTTAACTAAGCTGCCCAGTCGAGCAAATAGTGCACTACCTTTAAATAATAAATTACCGTAAAGCATTATCGCATCTCTGTATCATTAAGATCTGCGCTGTGTTGCACCGTACGTGAGATTGTTCTCGACCAATGTTTTCGGAACGGCATGAAGACTTCCAGGCCGTTGCTATCTGCGGAGCAGACAAGGCGGGACGTGTCGATTACAAGGTCGCTGAGCTCTAGGGAGTCGACCCGCCAAGACGTCGCGGCCCTACAGTACATTTCCTTCAGTTAGATCAGAAAATCAAAAGTCTCTCGTAAACATTACCAGTGGCAGTTTAAGTCGTGAAGAAAAACTGTTAATGTTTTTATCATCATCTGTGAACAAAGCATTTTGCTTGTTTTTACTTAATGTAATTCCCACATTTGATAAATTTAACACCATTTTGCAGTCTTCACATCCACAGATTCATATTTTGGGAGAATTAATTTGTGATTTGTATAAAGATTTATTACTTCGATTTGTCAAACCAGTTGCATTTAAAAATTCATCTTTGTTTGATATAAAGTATCATCATGCTGATAATCAGAGGCAAGACAGTGAGTTGATAGTTGGTACAGCAACATCAGAGTTTGTTAATACATTGAATGACAAAGATAAGAAACTATTTTTCTCGTCTGTCAGAAGTTATTTTGCAGCTTCTTGTGATTACATTTTAAACAAATTTACCATTAAAGATGAACTTATTAGTAAAGCAAGAGTAGCATCGGTGGAGAATGTAGAAAATACCAGTTTTTGTGATGTCAAGTTTTTCGTAGACTTATTTCCATTTTTGCTACCAGTAGATGAGAACGAAACCAGAGAATCAGCCTTGGATTCTCTTCAAAGCCAGTTTACCAGTCTGCAACTTAAAAACATAGATTTGTTAGTCCCTAAAGATGACACTGTAGTGAAAAAATGGGTTAGTATATCACATGCAAAAAATGTTTGTGGGCAGCCTAAGTATGACAGACTTTGCAATGTAATGTTTGGTGTGTTGACAATTCCACACAGCAACGCGGAGTGTGAACGTGTGTTCAGTCTGGTGAAAAAGAATAGGTCCCAGTTTAGGTCTTTGTTATCAACCAGAGTACTGGAAAATATTTCTGTAATAAAAAGCAAACATTCAGACAAGTGTTTTGAACACATGTTCAGTGAACAATTTTTAAAGAAGGCTAAGAAAGCAACAGCACTGTACTTAAAAAAGTAACAGATGTAGTTAAGACTTTTTTTTCCCAACCTTCATAACATTATCTTTATTAGTTCTTTGTATGTGTTTTATCAGTATGTTTGGGACTTGGTAGTGACATTTTTGTCGGTCTGCTTCATTGTGTTCAGGCCTTTAGTAATGACTATTTTTTCCTTCGGAAGTTCATCAAAGTCTTCGGTTTTTTGTTACACATAACTAGGACTTAGTAATAAGTAATAATCAGGGAGTCATTTTGTGAACTAGATTGTGCTGAAGTTTATTTTATAACTGACTGGTGACAATAGTACTCTGCTGCATTTCATGTAATTAATATAAGTTTTTTTACAGTTTTAGTCATAATATTTTTTATGTGTGCTCTAAAAATTTTACTATAATTTGAATGTGTTTTAATATCTGAGGGTCTACATTAGTACATATATTGGTGATGTTTAACAAATAGTTGAAAAAAAGGATATAACTTAATCCTTATTGCAATTAAGCCTATGGTACTGCAAAAATTGTAATCAGGTACACTTTTAATGCCAATTTTTGGATGAAATGTGTGAACATCAGTGTTTAGGCCTAAAGTGTTTGTCAGTTTGTTTAAGTGGGTTTTATTAAATGTCTTATGGGTTTATTTTAGAAATAGGGTGTTTTTAATATTTAAAACAAATATATATGCATTTGTAGGATCATTTATTTTTTAAATGAAAAAATGCTGCGTGGAGTTTACGCTAAAATTTAATATTTTCGAGAGTTTTACTAATTCTTATTTGGAAAAGTTGGCAAGTATGCTGTATCAGTAAACTGCTTCATTTATGTCACTTTGGTCCAAAGCTTCCTGGACCTATGCACAGGCGTGACAGATGAGAGATGTAGGATGAAGGAGAGGGTGCAAATGGAGTTTGTTTCCGCTTCTCTTCCCTGTGACTGCTAGGAAGGCCAAATACGTACTTTGCTTTGAGATGAGGGTGTGGGATGTTAAAATACATACCCGAGCACAAATGCAGTGAGGTAAACAATCTCGATGATCCCACAGTCGATGGTGAAAGTGAAGATCACCATGCCGACAAGCGAGCATGCATAGACGACTAAGGTGGTTTCTCTGCAACAAGTAAGTATTTTTTTTCATAAGAAAGTCATTCCTCAGAAATAAAAAGCTACATTTTAGGAGTTCCTTAAGAGTTTCTGTAAATTATTGCTGGCATCAAGAAGTTTTTATCCATGTTACAGTCAAGGTTGTTTGTGTTGGTCTGCAATACAAGAAAGATTTTTTGCTGATTACAGATTTGATGCTCTGAGCACCTTTATTTTTAAACGTTTGAACTGTTTGAAACTAAACAGTGACACACAAATTTATTACACTGTTCAGAACTAAAATTAAACAGGTACTGGCTTAGATTTTATTTGTTTAAGATTTATCAGCACTCCAGTGGACCATGATCTGACCACTAACTAGTCACCCAGGTAGCACAGACATACCACACAGTTGCTTCATGTCTCGCTATAAAGCTGGCACAGCACAGTGGTGTGGTGGTTGTGTGCGTGCATGCGGTTCTTGTTCCTATGCATCCGCTTGCCGTATACTTACACCTCAATTAACCCCCCCCCCCCCCCCCTTCTCAATAACAAGCAGCTAAGTTGTAACGTAGAGGTAACTTAAGTCTGCCTGACAACTGCACTTAACAGGAAATTTACTGCATTTATCGGAGAATGGTTTCGCTGTAAAGATTCATGTGGCATCGGGATTACATTTAAGGTAGTCGGTGCCACTTGAATTTCCGGGAACAGGCGGAGCATGTAAAGATGAATACTTCAAAATTGGTAATTAATGCACGCTAATTTGCTGCAGCTGGCATGTCACAACATTTACAAATTCAATAATATATAGATTAAAATTATAAGATGGTAAAATGTTCAAACAAAACTGGCACAGTAATTTTTTTATTTTATATCTTAAACTTACTTTCACTTTTTATTCTACCAAAACTGGGATATTACATTTTTTGTGCTGCTATGGTGGTGATAAAAATTATAAACTTTCAGCATTGGGTACTTAAAATAATCATAATTGATGAGTTCTGAAATTCTCACAAGATTTTACTTACAATAAAAAATTATAATTTTTTTTTTTTACTTTATACACCTTAATGTCATTCATTTCTTGCAATACTAGCTTCTATTAAAGGTGTCTAATCTCCTGTGGTATTGTGGTTGCCATAAGAGTTCAAATGGAATACACGTTTCATCAATTTTCATGAGCAAATAGTGATATTGCATTGTTAAAAAAAAAAAGCAAATATAAAAGGCACTGTCAAGAAAGGAGGTACCTACTTACTAACTACAGCATAGCAACCATACTTATTATCCTTCTAAACATGTTCTTAAAAGAAGGAAGTGATATAACTCACCTCGTAAAACTGAAGGTTAGGATTTCAAGTCCCAAGTTTCTGCACAGAAAGATCTCTTAGTAGGTATTAAACACTGCACTTGTAAACTGGAGGGTAGTGTGTGGCTCTTACCAGATGCGTATATGGAACCTATGTCGTCATGGGTGTGGGGGTGGGATGCGACCAAGTACTGGCAGACTTGTTAATTTAGAGCCCGTAGGCATACACCCTTCCCCTGAAGGGTGCCGTGATGCGAGGCCTACAGATCGCCAGTGATGGGCTTGTTGGGGGAGTGAGGGGCAGTGAGTATACAAGTGACCTCGCCAGCCACTGGTAGCGTACGTCACATTTCCCACCTCGAAGATCCGAGGCAGATTTGCCTCGGCGAGAGGTCGGAGAGCTGCTAGGCATGGCTACGTATGACCCTCAAAGCAAGGAAAATAAAGAGTCACAACTCAATGCTTTAAGTAACACGCTTATTTTAAAAAAAAAAAAAAAAAAATCAGCAAACCTAAAATTTGTTAATGTTTTCAAAGTAAATGTTGGCAACCTTGATTTTTTTTTGGTGGTCGTTTGTGGCTAGGAACATTCATTTTAAATGATTTAGATTTATATGTTTTGCAATATGGAACAACCAAAACACTATGTTAAAATGCTTTATAATTTTTTAAAAAAATTAAAAAAACAATATAGCGACAAAGTATGATTTTTGAAAACCATTACTTCAGTTTAAATTGCAAGAAAATACACACCTACACATGTCTCCACATGTGCACATGTCAGCCATGCTTATTTTGTTTCTACCAAGATAATTCAACATTGTCAAAAATTAATCGAAAGTATAATATTTTGTCATGATACTCGATACACCCCTTCGTTAATACACCATTCCATTAAATTCCGAACTAAGAATGTTCCTAAAATTACTTTTTTAATTTAAGTTATTGTGTTTAAGAAATTTTAATGTTTTCTTCAAATTTAATACTTAAATTTCTGATGTTGGCGCTTCTCAACCGCACATATTTTTAGTGGCCATGTTCCGCCGGTTTGTTCCGACCACACACTGCACCTGCGGACCGCGGGAGAATGCGCGAGAAGAGCACTCACTTGAACCGGCGAGTCTTGTCGAGCACGAAGCCGCAGATGGCCGAGCCCGCCATACCCGCAACGGTCAGCGTGAGGCCTATTCGCCCGGCGTCTTCCTCGGCGTTCTGGAAACAACAGACTGCTGATGTACAAGTGCAGTGTTTGTGACTTACGAGCTGAGCACACAGTTGAAGACATAACAGCAACTCTAGTCCGTGCGCACAAGATTTGACCGCCATGTGTTCCAACCTACCGATTGATTCACAATGGCACATAGGGCGGACGTGTGCATGGGAGACAGGTTGTGTGCATAGAAGGAAAATGAATGTATTTTGTTTCTGTGGCACAACATGGCACAACAACCAATTAGAGTAGAGCAGGTAGCCATTTTGGCGGAACTAGAGAACTGTTAATATTTCTCAGTCGTATTCTGGCAAGAAACAAGGGCGCCCATATAAAAGTCTGTAAGGGCGGGCAGAATTTGTACGGGGAGGGGGGGCAAACCATCACAAATGACAAAAAATGGCCTTAAAGGACTCAAAATTTGCCCAAAATGCTCAAGAACACCTAATTTTTTTCTTTGCCTGAAAGCTAGGGGGGAGCCACGGACCCACCCTGCCCATAGGTATGGGCGCCCTTGGCAAGAAATTGTCGAGACATTACAATACTCGGGTGCAATTTCTGCTTTGAAAATTAATTAATGCTATTACTTATGTCGCTAGCAAAAATTGCAAATAAAAAATGTGTCGTGGTTAGAATGGTTAACTAAAAATTTTATACAACCCTTATTTATTTTTATGTTGAAAAACTATACTCACAAATTGCTGGTCAGATGTCATGGGATAATCAACTCGTAGTTAATATAGTTACTTACTAACACTGCCAACATGTCTGATACATGGTGAAATTACATTGGCTAAAATTGACAGTAAGATTTCAATTGTAAACCAACTTTGCACAGGTCGTGTGCACAGTCGTGCGCACAGCCTGCTGTGCACTAGCTTATGTCCCGCCCCCCCCCCCCCCCCCTTCAATTGGGAACCCAGCCATGGCATTGACGAATGTTACCACTTGTCCGTAATACCAGTTTATTTTCATACTTAGCTGTGTTCGTATGTTTTCTGTGTTTTCCAGGTTTGTTGTCTATCTGCATTTATTCTTGTTGAAACTGTCTCGTCATTGTTAGTCCTCTGTGTTCGTCTGTGATGTTATTTTTTCCGTGACCAAATTAGTTCCACGGAATTATTGTGCTGTCTAATTGTTTAAGTTTGACTGTGTTCACCTGCGCTATTGTCATCGTGTTGTCAATACCAATTTAGTTTCATCGTTTGGTCCATCTGTTCACTGTGTTGTCCAGAGTTTCTTATTTCTGCATTCTTGAATTTTTTTCCATGGCATACACTGAAAAGCTGCAATGGCATATTGTCCAAATAATTGTATTAAATCAATATTCCCCATTGCATTAATCATTTAAAGATCGTCACCACTAGTGTTCACGTCCACCACCAATAACTTCCCAAAGAACAGACGACTTCACAAATACATCCAACTGCGCTTATATATATTTTGTGCATTTTTAGTCATCAAAATTGCTACTGGTCAGGTTTGACGGGACTGCGATAGTGACAAGCACACATGCCTAATATGACCCACCTAAGGTTTGAATTTTAACAGTGGCTGCTAAAACATATAGACTACTTATCTGCACAACCTGTGAAGGTCCCATGTGGATGCTAGTGTTTCTAACGACATGGTGGCTAGTTAACATCACGGATGTTCACTCACTTTGTAATGAGTGAGCACGAGAGTGTTGAGGAGGGTGGATATGGCGTAGAACACGCCGATGTTGATCCCGTACGAGAGCAGCAGCAGCACGTAGCCTCGGTTCAGGAGCAACCGCTTGATTGATCCGAAAAAGTCATTGGTCTTGGATTCTTTCTGGATCGCCTGAGCTGGACTTGGTGGTAGCGGCGGAGCAGCTTGGAAAACTGAGGACATGAGCATCAAGTAACAGTTAAACACAAACAGTGACTGTAGTACTCTGAATGACGTGATGTTCCTTGAGAAAAAACCTACATATGGATCCACCAGCACTGCACACCTTATCAGTTACAGAATTAATTAATTTTTAGACACACACTGATGTGGTCAAGTTGCAACGGATTGCAGACAATCCACGGTATCGACTCATTTTACAGACGTTGAGACAATATGCAAGTAGTTAGAAGCACACTGTTATTTCTTTGATTTACCACTATTCTTACTCGCTCGATATTGTCAACTAAGTGCCTCTAGCCTAGAGTAGCTATATACTTTATCTAGAAAAGTGTTCAGATTACAAAGCAATGAATTAGTTTGAGCAAGCATTACAAAAATTAAATTTACATATTTTTTGAAGTGTTTATATCACACTGACTCAAATACTTCAGACCAACACACAAAGGTATTCATTACCATTTGTAAAACCAAGATGCAACCAAGAGACAGTTGAAATTTTTTTTAAAAAAAAGTACCTTTTTTTCTGTAATTGTTCCACTTGTAACTGATTCAGACCATCACACCACATCATAAAAAAAATGCATATTACATTATCTTTCAACTAAATGGTTTATATGTACTAAAAACATTTAGATTAATAACAACAAGCTATACAAACATAGCATAGCATAGCATAGCATAGCATAGTTCAGTTCGCAAGAGAATCTGTGTATGCTTCTTTGTGAAAATCCTAGTTTGAAGCATTCAGTATTTCTTTAGTACAATGCATGCCAGAAATTTTACAGAAAAAGAAAGGCAAGCTCAAGAGAGCAAGTTCCAAAATAAGACTTTTGCACAAAATGACAATTAGATCTACAGTTCTAGTGTCACACAATGAAGGTACTTAAAAATGTTTTACTACAAATATCAAAATAGCTCAATTTCATTTGCATTGGTTTTTGAGCCACAGATAAAGTCAGTTGAGGACTCAACATTAAAAGAAAAACTCAATTTTTATAAAGTAAAATAACAATATTCTTAGGCACACCGAGTTTGCGGAATACACCCGTCTCTCAGACCTCGTCTTCAGTCCTCGTTATGTCCACCTGAAGTGACTGGCTGAAGCTGCTGGCCAACCAGTCTTTACATTGCATGGACTCATCGGCCAATAAGCTATCTTTAAGAAAGGCCTTAGCATCCTGATCAACTTTAGTCATAGCCATCGTCCCTGTCCACATTTGACAGACGACGTGCTTCGAACACGAGCAAGGAAGATAGCTCCTCATCTACAGTCCATAATGGTACCTGCTTTCGCGCCCAGAGCGAAGTCGGCCCATAGACTGGTTGTCCAGCGATACAATACCTCGGCAGGTGTGTGCTGCAAACCACGTTATCACAACAGTGGCAGGTCTCGTAGTCCAGAAGCTTGTCAGAGCTCCTGAGGCACGGGCCAGTGTACAGTCCCAGGCAAGGGACTGTTAGCCTCTTACCACCACCAGTTTCGATTGATAGAAATTGAGTTTTGGTTGTTTTGAGTAACTGAAATTGTGTATTATTTATTAAAGCTCTATAAATGTTATTGTTCGGCTTGGGAATGGAGCTCAACTCAAGCCTGTCAGTAAGAGCGTACACAGAATTTCATTTCGCTGATGATGGGGGGGGGGGGGGATGTTTGTAGGGGAACTGAGCTACTTTGCCCGGTGTTTGCTTACAAATTCTTTCTATTTATTGGTGGGAATGATAGATATTTTAGGATTTGGCGGGGTATATATATTCCCCTCCCCATCTTCCTACTCTGCTTTTCGAGTGTGAAGTTAAGTACCTAATTGTATGAAAAGGAGGCAATAAATATATATAATAAATGTTTTAGTTGGTTGGGGGAGAGTAACATTAGTGATATTTGGGCTATGAAGTATCATTTTAGCTTCTGTTTTAATTCTTCATAGAAGATTCTCATTTGTTTTACAGCCTATTTAAGTGCTTTGATCAAACCATACATCCCCCCCCCCCCCCCCCCCCCCCCCCCCCGTATAATCAAGAGGATGCCAGAGATAACTATTCTTGTAACATTATTGAATAGTAACGTCTTCTTTATTGATTTTTTTAAATGTTGATACTCAAGTGTTTGAAGTAGAGGATTTTGTAGACCAATACAATACACTTGTATTGGTAACTGTCTCATAAATAATTGCACTAAGTACTACAACAGTATAGCGTTTGAACGTTAGCTATATTTAACTAGTAAATAATCCCATATTTTAAATAAGTAATTTATGACTAAATTTTCTTTTGCTACAATAATGCCAAGTTCTGCGCAGATTGAGATAGAAAATCACAAAGCGGCGGTTTTCTGAACGAATTATGTTAACTTCATTTCCTTCTGAGTAAATAAATTTTGTTAGTATTAAATATTTTCAAAGGTCTGCAACGGCGCCGAATTTCCGATAGCGTTGACTACTAATTTCTATCGCTGACGAGATTAACATTTTTCTGTGTGTTTAGCTGGCATCACTATGTCTTGATCGGAGATATAGTTTACTTAAGCAGCTGTTTCTCATTTGAAGGGATTATGAACACGTTGGTGGGTGAGAGACTCTACACCGCTCACCGCGTCCGCCCAATCAGCGGAGTGGGGACTCCTCTGGACATGCTTTAGGGAGAAGCCTAAGATATACATCAAGTTCTGTCCCTGCCCGAACACGCCCGAATATTCACCTTCGCCCAACCTCGGGATTTGTTTTATTTTTTGCGCAGGAAAAATGAATTCAAAAATTAAAAATGGTCGGTTATAGGTTAGCTACATTAAAACACTATGGACGGTTAGTTAGGTTAGTATAGCTACATTAAAATAAACAGAGAAATATAAATTAATATAAATGAACCCGAGGTTGGCCGAAGGTGAATATTCTGGCGTGTTCGGGCAGGGACAGAACTTGATGCACATCTTAGGCTTCCCTGCTTCGAACGATCGGACTCACACAGCACGATGACGACCAGGAGCAGCGTCGTGAACGCGGCCATGGAGTAGAACATGATGGCGAGGCTGCTGCCGACGAGGTCCGGGTCGCCGGTGTTGCGCACGATGTAGGGCGGCAGCAGGAAGCCCAGCGCGACCCCGAGCTGCAAGCAACACGTGGACCGGCGTCAGCTTCGTCGCCTGCCACCAGGGCGTGAAGCTTGCTAACATGCGCCACTGCTTCCCAGCCCTGCCCCCAGCAGCCCAACAGTTCTGTAGTCAGCTTAAACTATAGACGAGGTATTAACACTTTTGACGTGACCACGTCTAATAAATCGATGAACGCCGCACGCACGCACCAACGAAAAAGTGTCCCGTTACGCACATTGTCCCGTTACGCTCATTGTACGCTTGCGCCGCATCTATCTCTCTTCCACTCGATTGGAACAACCATCGATTTGACTTTTTCGAGGCACATTAAACTTGAAACACTCCCATTCGTTTCCTACTTTTCCTATCATCGTCCTATCCTCAACAGAATATCACAGATTGGAAGAAGTTAAATAGCAAACATGTATAAAAGTTATAGTTAAAATAATCTCTTCGTTAAAGTAATAAACATATTTGAATTAATGAGTGCAAATAAAAGTAAATTTATCAATTAAATTGTAGATTTCATTTCACTCCTTCTTTGTATCCATACAAAATAGTGATAATTCAATAAAATTGATTCAATTTTATTCATAAAAGTATGCAATCATTTTATCAATGTTTTGTTATGACGTTGTCACGTTAAACTATCGTCCGTAAACCGATTTTACAGACAACCAAATTTTTTAATTTCCAATCCTAATTTTTACACCGTTTGAAGTAATTGTTCATCATAATAATAACTGGTCCAGAAAAAAATTAGACATTTTTTTTAAGGATTATAAACAAATTGCACAGATTTTATAGCGTGCATAATAAGGTTGTTATGCAATTTTTTTGTCCTACAGTCATGTTTTTATCAACTTTGCAGAAATTGTTATTTTTATCAACAATCGTTTCACACAAAAGTTTAACATAGTATTTAGAAGGCTTACAATAAACCTGAGCGGATTTGATAGTGAACATAGTAAGTTACTATTTTTTTTTTTATCTCATCCCGGTTTTTTAAACGTTTTTGCAGTAAAAGTTGGTCGTACCAAAAAAAAATGATTTGGACAAAAAATGTGGTAATTTTATTACGAGGTATAATAACTTAAAATGTCATTTTTCATAGTAAAATAGCTATAGGGGAAGGTCGGGTAATACCGGACAGCGGGTGATACCGGACAGTACCAGTTTCCAGAGGTGCGCGCTAGGGGCAGCACCAGTCGGTCGTTTGTCTCGTAGGTCTCTGTGAAGGACACGCAGTGTCGCCATTATGAGTTCGTGCGTTGTCTGCTTGTTGAGTAGTGCTACGTTTTATTGATTTTAGGCCAAGATCTTCTGCACGAAGATAACTTTGCCGGGTTGTTACAACATAACAAGTAAGATATTTATAAGTTTAAGTATAGTAACTTGTGTACTAACCATTTATATATTACCATACAGTGTAACATCTGTGTGCGACAAATACTAAATATTTTATGACGTAATTTCGATGGCATGTCCGTCGGGTAATATCGGACAACCTGCTGGAGGGTTATATCGGACGGTTGCGGGTGGTATCGGACACAATGGTAGAGTAATTTCCCGTCTATTCTGATTCAAGTATTCTTTCTATTTGCAGAAAATGGAGAAAAGAAGGGGAAGGTGGAAAGAAGAAGATATGAAATTAGCAGTAGAGCATGTTATAAATAAAGAAATGAGCATTAGAGAAGCAAGTGAACAATTTTCTGTTCCGAAGAGTACACTAGGTGATCGACTCATTAAACTTGGTTCGGGAAATGAGGCAATTATGAAACCACACATGGGTACTTTCAGTAATACATTCAGTGATGCACACGAGGAGCAGTTATACAACCATGTTAAAGCTTTAGATAGACAACTCATGCCATTAACTCGAGATGAATTTCTTAAATTATCTTTTGACTTGGCAGAACACCTAAATATTGATCATCGCTTCAATAAGCAAAAAGAGAGGGCTGGGAAAGACTTCTATTATGAGTTCATGAAGAGGCACCCCGATTTGAGCCTAAGGTCTGCAGAATCCACAAGTTTGCAGCGAGCTGCAGGGTTTAATAAAGAACAAGTTGATCGGTTTTATGAAAAGCTGACTGAATTAATGGACAAATATTCATTTAGTCCATCGCGGATCTTTAATGCAGATGAAACTGGGGTATCCTGTGTTCACAACAATCAACTGAAAGTCATGACAATAAAGGGAAAGAAACAAGTGGGGAAATTAACATCAGGCGAAAGAGGAAGAAATGTAACTGTTCTCTTATGCATCAATGCTTCTGGAGACATGTTTGTTCCCCCACTCTTTGTTTTCCCCAGAGTTCGCATCGATAAGGATCTCACTAAAGATGCTCCTGTTGGAAGTGTGTTTGACGGACAACAAAGTGGTTGGATAACCAAAGATGGATTCCTAAAATGGTTCAAATTATTTGTTGAACGAGTTGTGCCAAGTGAAAAGAACCCTACACTGTTAATTGTTGATGGTCATTCAAGTCACAAGGACTTAGAAGTGATTCTGTTTGCTCGTTCCCACCACGTCCATATCCTGAGTTTACCACCTCATACAACTCACAAAATGCAACCACTGGACAGAGTAGTTATGAAGCCATTTAAGAATGCTTTCAATGAAGCATGTTCTTTGTGGATGCGAAAATATCCAAAGCTGAAAATTGCTCTCAAGGACATAGCTGGACTGGTTAACTATGCATTAGCAAAAGTCTGCAGAATGGAACTCGCTCAATCAGCATTCATGTGCACTGGAATTTACCCACTCAACCGTAGCATATTCACAGACTTGGATTTCCATACTAGTTTGAATGACTTACCAATCACTGTTCAAGAAGAATCTCCACCGTGTGTTCGAAGACAGAGTTCACCAGAGCCTTCAACTTCAGATCAAGCAGTAGGTCTAACAACACAGCAAATGTCAACTCCATCATGCTCCAGAATGGAAGGTTCTGAAAGCACTGTACTGCACACTTCAGCCTTCAATGTAGTAGAACAAATTTCTCCACTTCCTAGCAGTGCAGTTGCCAAGTTGGCCTCACGAAAACGACGGGGAGACAGAAGTGAAGTTCTAACATCTAGCCCATACAAAAATGAGCTTGAAGCAAAAAGATGCAAGTTGAATGTGAATCAAAAGTCGCAAACCACTAAGAAACTAAAAGGGAAACATCTCAGAAAAACATCAATGCATAGAACACCCCAACCAAAAGTTCCATGTGCAACAAACGAAGAGACTACTGACTGTATCATTTGCGGTGAAAATTTCAGTGAGGATTGGATACAATGTACCATATGTAAAGGATGGGCACATGAAAACTGTGCTGACCTTGAAGGGGATGCTGTATTTTATAAGTGTGATGTTTGTAAGAAAACCTAAATGTTATTTACAGGCGGTATTTTGTAAAAATCTGAAGGGGAAATGACTGTCCGATATAACCCTCCAGTTTACTGAAACTTCCAAATACCACTGTTTGTTCAAATGTAAAATACTAATATTTCTAAATGTTTTGGCCCATTTTCTTTATTAGGCATTATAAATAATTAAAGTACAATTCCAGAGACATATGTACATTTCATTTTTTGCAGTAAGTTATATTTTTATTAAAAGAAAACCTAAGGTGTCCGGTACTGCCCGACCTTCCCCTAGTATATATATTTGTTGTGTATTTTTGAAAGATATTCCCATTTCCACACCTTTTGTTTGATTTTGCTCATTAACGAACTTGACCGAAATATTATCTCTTTAGTTTAGAAGTGAATTTTGCAAATATACGATAAATATAATATCCATTAAAGGTGATTAGTCGCACATGGTAACTACTGCAATAGGTAGTCTTTCTTCAAATGCTGACAGTGACACCTGAGTTCTGACAGGTAGGGCTGGGACGAGTATTCCAGTCCTTACACCGAACAATCTGGAAATTGGTTTATTACTTTAACGAAGAGATTATTTTAAATATAACTTTTATACATGTTTGCTATTTAACTTCTTCCAATCTGTGTTATTCTGTTAAGGATAGGACGATGATAGGAAAAGTAGGGAACGAATGGGAGTGTTTAAAGTTTAATGTGCCTCGAAAAAGTCAAATCGATGGTTGTTCCCATCGAGTGGAAGAGAGATAGATGCGGCGCAAGCGTACAATGAGCGTAACGGGACACAGCGTTACGGGACAATGTGTGTTACGGGACACTTTTTCGTGCGTGCAGCCGGCGTTCATCGATTTATTAGACGTCACATCAAAAGTGGGCGAGTCTTCCAGTACTCGCCAGTGATAAGTGTAAACATCTAACCTCGGTAACGCGCAAATTCATGTGTTCTCATTTTACAATATTTACCTACAACACGAAACTCGGACCCAAAATTCAACGTAGAATTCTTTAAAATAATGCCGAGTGTGATAAATGTACGAAAATTGGGTTTTCCGCTACATTTCTTGACGCGAATCGCGTGTGGTTTCCGCACCCGTCGCTAGAATTCGCTGCCGGAGCAGCTACGTCGACTGTCGAATCATTCTATTTGCAGAGCGAAAGGTTAAAATTATATAATGAAACAGCTTCGATAAAAAGCGAAAACAAGGGCTTTGCACCTGATTTTCGACAAGGATTTTTTTTTTTTTAATTTTGTTCAAATTCTAATTCATTAAAGAGTTAATACTATAAAGTTTCCCTTTGGCTTTGTGGACTTTGGTTCACGCCATCCGCCTTAGATAGCAGCACCGTCTCATGCGACTTTCGTTCCACTCACGAAATTACTCATACCAAATGCCGTATACCGAGAGCTTAGATTGTATACACACCAAGGACTTTGTGACGAAAGATAAAATGCGAGGATTTCTAGCAACGACAGGACTATGAACTATCCAATATGACACGTGAGAACCTAGCGTTATCAACTAATCATTTCAGTTTACTTTCGCCACATGTCTGAATGGCATTATTTGATACCCGTGTACACGCTCAAAGAAAGATGGGAAACGAAAAGAAAGCTATTTCAGTGGCCTTTAATATACATATGGTTTTATATTGAGGGCATTTCATGACATTTCAAAGCAGTAGATTACAACAACAAAAATCGAGATGGGTTTAAAATTAAAACTGTACAGTTGTAAAGAAATTAATACAATTTTTCTTACAACGCATGTAATAATTAATCTGAACGCAGTGCAGACATCTTGGAAGTATTTTCGTTGGCTACTTCGTGTGGTTTAATGTCTTTAGAAAGGTGCAGCGGATAAACGTAGTTACTGGACCAGGTAGCGCCTACTAAGTAGGACACCACCTCGCCACTTCTACCGCAAGGGCCATCAGTCTTAATAATGTATTGTGCTGTTAAGGGGGTGCCTCCCACTTCAGATCATCATTTTATTATTATATTAATCACGGATCAACTTTTAGACTTTTTCAATTGTTTAACTTTCCCGAAATGAAAAATATATACAACGCATACGTTTTGCATAAATAGCTGCCAAAGTTACATTTTTAACGTTTGTGGGTTGTACAAATAAGGAGATTTTAATTTATTGCACAACTGAAACTTTTTAGGTTTAACTGCAATGCCACTGGCTACTTCATGATATGGTTTGCATTTCTATCACAAAAACACATTTCTTGTATCTTGGCTGTCAAAATCATAACAAATTTGAGAATTTTGAAATGCCAGGTAAAATGAATTAATATTTTCTGAAAGAAATTCAAACCATTTCCTGAAGTAGCCAGTGGCATTGCAGTTTAACCTAAACAGTTTCAGCTCTGCAATAAATTAAATTCTCCTTATTTGTACAACCAAAAAACATTAAAAATGTAAAAAAGTATGCGCTGTATATATTTTTCATTTCGGGAAAGTTAAACAATTGAAAAAGTCTAAAAGTTGATCAGTGATTAATATAAATATAAAATCATGACCGGAAATGGGAGGCACCCCCTTAAGTTGGTCACATCCTTCCTCTTTGGTTTCACCTTCCGCGCCCACTTTCAATGTTTCACACCACACGTGTCAATTAGCATTATCAATGGCATGATTCAAGGTCTGATGGGCCTAACGAATGATATTCGAGCGTCGTCTGCGTTCTGCTGGGAAACTGTTAGAAACTTATGAAAGAAAACATTGAATTAAAATAAATTAAAAAAAAATTATATGAAGGGCGATTAGTTATTAATGAAATATATTACGTCCGCTTATGTACCTTACACTAAAATGAGAAATTGGACGTGATAGCATCATTTTTTATGATTCCAACGATGTTAACAGTTTCTTCTTGCAAGAAAGGTCAGTAGGCTCTTGATTGTGATATACAGGCGTGTAGCAGAAGGGTACTAGAGAGATCTTAAGTAGGGACACCGAAAATGTTAACCGATTTGTTAACGAGCTCTTTAACTTTCACACAAATTAAAAATAAAATGGAAGGGCTATCATTAATCCTGTAGTATTAAAAAAAACTATTATCAATGTTTTTCTTTGTATAAACAGAATAAGACTTATCTTCGGTGTTACATTCAATACCAGACGTGTCCATGAATCACGATAAAGTTTGAGTCATGTTAATTGTTTCAAATTTGATCACAATACAAGTAGCTACATTGGTAATCCTACCCATTTCCCAAATGCCACTTGCAAAGAAATAACAAGATGTTTGATTACAAAAATGTGTTGACAGTTCAACAGTGATAGAAAAATACGTTGACCATTGGTACTTTTCTTGAGAACTGTCTAATGAGATGTCAGATGCGGTAATTCTATCAGGCTTCTCCCTTTTGGTATAGCAGTTAC
The DNA here is from genome assembly GCF_032445375.1 of Bacillus rossius redtenbacheri. Lineage (NCBI taxonomy): Eukaryota > Metazoa > Arthropoda > Insecta > Phasmatodea > Bacillidae > Bacillus > Bacillus rossius. The sequence goes on from NC_086332.1 coordinate 37,010,557, forward strand.
GCCTTAATTGTTTTTGTTCGTTATTTTCATGAACTTTGTACCTTTATGTGCTTACTTCCGACTTATCGCTGTCAGTTTCATAGTTGCATGTTACTTGTTTTGAACAAATAACCTGTTATTTGTTGAACGAAATTGTGTAAATTCCTTGGAAAGTATTATTTTTTGTAAGAGTCCACATGTCCTTCATTAGGCACCTTGCTTATTCAATGCTAATGTTCTATTGCAGTCTTCTATTCAATTAATTGGTAATTACTTGTACTAATCCCCGAGGTTGGTACAAGACTAGTTGCATGACTGTCTATAATAATTCAGTAGTATGCATGTCCATTTGATTAAGTTAAATAACAGAGTTAATATAAAATATTCATAACCATAATTTTGACTACTACAGAACGGTTTGAAATTGAAAGTAATTTTTTTCTATTTCGCCAGTATCACAGTATAATTTTTTTTACTCAGTTTTACTGTTGTACAAAATTCTAGAAATTGATTTATCTGAATTAGCTAGTTTACTAATTAGTTGGTCTTAGTATTAAATTGATTTGAGTTATAGTATTTTAATAAACATCCAAATTAATAAAAAAAAAACAAGTTCACCAAGCTTGCACGTAAGTCTGAACGCGAGTGACGTGCAGTGACGCAGGCGGATGGCGGAATCAGCGTCGAGAGCTCGGAGCGTCAGGGCGCGCACCACGTGACGGGACATCCGCCAATCACGACGCATCCTCCTCGCCCTCCCCCGACCAATCAGCGACCTGCGCGACACCCAGAGGCCGGCCCTCCAGCTAGACCTGCTTCGCCGCTCCTCCGCCGGCGGCAGCACTAGCCATGCCCGAAGAGCAGGGAGCCCGCATGTCCGTGCCCAGGGTTTTCCCTGCGTCCATGCAGGTTTCACCTGGGCCCAACCTATCTAGTTTTAGTCAATGAAGGGAGTTAGTCATGGCGCCGATCGCTGCCATGGCTGGCCAATCCCCCTCCTAAACACACGATGCTTGCTACCCCTCCTGCATGGCTAACACCCTGAACACCCAGCATGATTAGAGCGTATAGGCTTCAGCCTGAAACGCATTAGTTCCCCTGTAACCCGGAACACTCCCAAACACACTTAGTTTTTGGTTAGGTAAGGAAATAAATAAATAAATAAATATAGGCGGTAGCGTCGCGGTCCTCGAATGTCCCCAGGGCCGGCTCGAGGGCAGGCCGCGCCGGGAAACCGTCGGTGCCATGATTCTCTTTATTAGAAAAAACTCATAAAAATTTCATTGCCACGTATAATGATGCGATTAAACAGGAAATTTGATCTGGAGCATTTATAAAACTGACGCGAGAGGACAATTGATCGCGAAAGAATATCAAAATATACCAAGATAAATTAGCAAAAATAATAGAAATTTAAAGTTCCAGATTGGGTCAAAATTTGTTTGAAAAACTAAGCTTCCATGGCTGCGCTGAAACAATGTATTTAGTAGACGGGTCCGTGCGGTCCACTGGGTGACGGCGGGGTCGGCTCACCTGGTTGCCGAAGACGCCCAGCGAGCAGGCGGTGGACACCTGGTCGGGACCGAACCACACGGCGGCCAGTCTCGACGGCAGGCTGATGATGCAGGTCTGCGACACGGCGACGATCGTCTGGCCCACGAAGGCGACGTAGAAGCGGTCCGGCGAGACGGCGCCCACCTTCACCCACGAGCCCGCCGCCGTGCCCGCGATGCCGATGATGGCGGTGGTGCGCAGGCCCTGCGCCATGGAGCACACAAGCATGCCTGTAGCCATCGAGGAAATATGCAAACCTGTGGTCATAGGGAAAATATGCGAGCTTTTTCACGGTCATAGAGTAAAGAAGTAATAAGAATTCATGTGACCATAGAGTAAATAAGTAATAAGAATTCATGTGGCCATAGAGTAAAGAAGTAATAAGAATTCATATGGCCATAGAGTAAAGAAATAAGAATTAATATGGCCATAGAGTAAAGAAGTAAGAATTAATATGGCCATAGAGTAAAGAAGTAAGAATTCATGTGGCCATAGAGTAAAGAAGTAATAATTCATGTGGCCATAGAGTAAACTAGTAAGAATTCATGTGACCGTAAAGTAAACAAGAATGACTGCGGCCATACAGTAAACAAGCATGCCTGCGGCCATTAAGTAAACAAGCATACCCGGGACCACACAGAAACAGCCCTTCTTGGAAAAGTGTAAACAAGGCCTGTAACTACGGAGTAAACAAAAAATGCCTGTGGCCATGGAATAGACAAGCATGCCTTCTGCCGTAGAGAAAACAGTCATGCATGCGACCATACAGTAAATAAGCACGCCTGCGGTTATAAATATACCCATCCATTGTTAAACAGATAGTCTTTATGGACCGTCAACTGTCACGTTAATGACAGCGGCTGCGTTTAGACCCACAAAGTAGTACGTCGTAAAAACACAGAAAACGTAAAGCGTGATGGGTGTACCAGGATTTGAATTCAAAATCTACATAATGCTAGCCAAACGTTTTACTGTTGTCTAATCTTTTTTTATAGGGAAGGAGGGGATATGCGTGGTTTCCAAGCGGGAAATTTCTACATTTGCTGTAAAATATCTTCCTTCTCAGTTTGTTCTTAAGGTTACTAAACACTTATTAAATCACGAACTAATAAAAGCGGTGCCTGTGATTTGTGCAAATTTAATTTGATTTAAATAATATGTTGTGTTATGGCCTCTTGAAGAATGGGAAAGGGGGGGGGGGGCAGGAAATTAAAACGAATTTCCTTGCCACTTTTTTTTTGGTTTACCATTGATGGGGCTTGTTAAATGGTGTAGTGGAAGTATAATAGAAAATAAAAGAAGCCAACTTAGACTCAACAGTATTTTAGTTAAATATAGATTTTTTTGATAAACTTTCCTCTTCGTCAAGGTAGAGCATGGAACTTAATATAAAGATCAATGTTGAGTAACTGAAACAATTATTATTTCTCATTTAATTAATTTTTCAAGAATTACAATATATTAATGCACTAATGTATAGATTGACACACAGATTCATTCCCAATAACTTTACCAATTAGTGCTCTCGGCCTTCGCGAAAGCAAGTATTAAAAAATAAAATATTTTATCCATACTTTTATGAATAAAATAATTGTTTAAACCAAACTGGAGTCTTTCAATTTTTACTCTCGTATTTAAAACGCCCTATGAAGTGGCGCAGGTTAAAAAATAAGGGAAAAATTGTATGTTAATTATTATTTATGTAATGTCCACGTCATCACACTTTTTTTTAATGAAACCACATTCTAATGAGATGTTAAATATATTAGTTCAATTTTTTTTGCACGTTTAGGTAATTATCGTTTCACGTCGAGTAATTTTAGTTGTACATTTAATTTATATATGAAATTTTGAACGTTGATGATTAAAATTATAAACATGTTCAGAAGTAGCAAGCAGCGTCGACTTTTACCCAGGAAAATTTATATTCTGTACAAATGTTTCACCATGCCGGCAACTGAAACCCGGACCACAAAAGCGGAAAAGTGACTTTGCCATTCAACAGCTGTGAAGACAGGTAATGGGGGACCATTACTTGGAAAGATTACACCAGCTACTCGTTTGCACATCCCAATGACTCACACAAATCACGTTGAATGGTGGTCAAGTGCTATCGATTCATGACCGACCAAACATTGGCTTAAGCACGCGTTGCGACATTCATTGCCGACCCAATTTGTTGTTCGTGTGTGACGAGGAACTTACACGTGTAAACCTTTCTGTACATTTTTTGATTTACATATTTGCGAGAAGCAAACACGGGCAGTGCACAAACACAGGTAGTGACAGCATAACAAGTTTCAGTGAAAGGGAAAAAATAATTGTGTGATAACAAATGACGCAATTATAGTTTCTATAAAAAAAAATTTAAGGAAGATAAGAAAGAAGGTTGTCATTTTCGAATACTTATTCTTACATTTAATTAATACAAACGTTACAGAGCAGGTCATGAATATAATAAATTTTCTGAGACACTTGAGTCTTTCAGTTTTTACATAATTATTAAAATCGTCATACTTAGAACAAAATTGATTATTTAATCCTATCACTGGCGATCCAGTAAGTTGTCGGCTATTCATTGTAAATGTCAAAATAATATCAGTAGACTGATTTATTGTATTGTAACAAAGGTTCGAAAATGAATGAATTCAAATTTAATATTTATATAAAAAAAATACTAGCTAATGCCCGGCATGCGTTGCAATGCCTCAGTCTATATATATTTTTTTAATTTGTTTAAAGTAGGTACACATATACAAAGCATCTCTCTTATCTCTCCAATTCTCCATATCTATATATCTCTTTATCACTCTATACATATCTACATATATATCTACCTCTCTCCATCTCTTCATCTATCTATATTTCCCTTTATATATGTATCTCTCTATAGTTCACATAATAACAATGAAAAAAAATAATGTTTTTACCTATTATTTTACCTGTCACAGGTGTGACGCAAGCATATAAAAAACTCGCGCGTATTCGATTGCAACGCTACGTCAAAATTACAAAATGTAAGATTTTGAACGAAAAGTTACATTTTTATTTATATAGATGTTATCGACGGGATGAGTCCAGAAAAAAGAAAGTGCTCGCAATTGTGTTCTTAACATCCTGAAGGACCCCACTCCGGGAAACGCTGAGAGCAGAGTAGGGCAGTGGGGGTGTAGTTATTGAAAAGAGTGGATCAGCACGCGCGCGGCGTGTGGTGTCAGAGGCACAAGGTTCTGCCGCAGTTCGTGTGCACAGACGGAGCAAGCAAGGCGCGTCGTCGAACAACACGGCAACCGTTACGAAAGGTTCGACTTGAAATAACTGTGACCAATCGGCATCGTAGACTATCCTACCGCGAAACTGGCTTCCGCGTTGGGAGAAATGCAGGCGCATTTAAGGGGTCCGCCTCGTCAGGGGTGTATGTGTGTTAGTGAGGCGGGATGATAAGCGCGACGCTCGCTGGTATTTCTAGCGCGGTATCGTCTCTAAGCACAAGGGCAGTCTTCTTGTCGTCACAGGATAACTGTGCAATTTGAGCGGTGACCGTAACATTATATGGCCGAGAAATGAAGTTAAAGGTGTAATGCAAGTCCCTTAAGTGCTTTCAAGAATTTGTACCGGTTGTTTTACGCCCTAAAAATTATTCTGAAAACATGCGTTTTAGCCATTTTAACTCTTCTAAAAATACAGTTTAAAAACTTCATCCGAAATCAAAAGTACTTTTCGGACCTCGGCGAACTCGTAAATGCTTATCGTAAACAGACCCCCACTCGGATATATTGAGTAGTTTGGAAATCTCGTGGTTTTTCCTGAAGCTCTGCACACCGCGTGTGTGCCCGGGTGGGTGGGGGCCTTAAAGCGGACGGTGGGATCGAAGGTGGTACCAAACGAGCGTGAGGAAAACACGCCGGTGGTGAAAACGAACCGTACAGTCGCAGCCAGGAATTCGTGCACGACGTGGAACACCAGTCCGTGTCCGCACGCACGGTCCGTCACCGTCTCGTCGCTTCAGAGGATCTCTTCCAGGCCCCCGATCCTGCGATGGAACGCCGAGGTCGGAGTGACGGGAGGCACGCCATCGCCTTCTCCAAGAACACAGCTCCTGCTTGCAGCGACGCGACGCGACGGTCGCTCCAGTGCGTCTTGGCAGCACGTCGAGCGATGGCAACGTGTGCCATCGGCTTCCAGTACAGCCCGCTCCTGGGACAGTGTAACAGCGACCGTCCCCTTTCTCCGGGCCCTGCATCAATGGGACAGATTGTTCCTAAAGGCTTTGACTCCTTGCTTCTTTCCTAGATGCTATCCCATTTACGGTTTATTAGGAGAGTACTCTATTTTTTCTATGGTATTACATTCTGAGTCTTCACTTGCCTAAAAAAAACTGGCTTTCTTGAGGTCAATAATTTAATCATACCTTGTGTCATTTATACATACATATGTGTACATATTAAAACGATTATATTGGACAACACGAACACACACACACACACACATACATACATACATACATACATACATACATACATACATACATACATAACATACATAACATACATTACATACATTACATACATAACATACATAACATACATTACATACATTACATACATTACATACATTACATACATAAATACATACATACATACATATTCTTAAACCTGTATTGCGAACTGCAGCACCATATATAGCGCGGTTTTGAATATTGTCTCAATATATGCTTGTTTAAACCAATCTTGTTTTATACTTCCTTCATTGTCAGGATAATATAAGCGGGGTCTTATAGCAGAATGCCGTTACCTTCTTTTACATCATCTGCTCCTGATGCAGTGGTCTTGCCGTATTTCGTGTTAAGTTTTTAATTACCCATTGAGTCTTCATATTCTTGAATATGTCTTCAAGGTTGTTGTTTGTCAATCAGACATGATATGATCTTTTCTTGATTAACAGATTTCGTATAACAGTTCAGAGCCATGTTCGACAGTTCGATTACTCCTGCGTGAGAAGAACTATCAAAGAAAACTCGCAAGGTCACTGTATCATATTTACACGTCGGGGATGTTACTCTGCATCTTATTAAGGAATATGCACGACCACATGGCCCAGACGATTCCATAATGTCCGCCACGCTACAAATCTTCCTTTACCAGCGCGTCCACCGAACACGCGTGGTCCACTGTCGACGGCGACTGGCCTGCCACAAGATACCCGCGGCCACGGCGGATAGACTGTGGGCTCGCATGGACGGAGATACCCCAGGCCTCCCATAGCCGCGCCCTCTCAGTGCCACGCCGTGAGGCTGCGGTTATCGCCGCCCGTGGTAGGACCACACGTTATGTAAGTAATTAAGAGCGGCAAATGTGAGCGTGACCAGTGTATCGTCGGTATTTTGCCCAATAGATCACGCTGTTCTGGGTGATCAAGTTTTGTGGTCAGTATTGAAACTAATGTACACTACTCTTTAAAACGTGATTAATCTTGCTTTTTTTTTTTTTTTTGTATTTGTAGGAATTTTATCTGACAAACATGATTGTAGATAATTTTTTTTTCTAATTTTTTCTTGTATAAAAAATTGGCAATTTCAGTAAGTTAGTTTCTCCCAGCGCCACTTGAAATGACTTCGTGACAGTTATCTGCTGTCTGCTTTTCAGTGTGAAGGTTAAGAAGCTCAGGAACTTGTTTGAGATAGCCTCAGGTTATGCACTGAAGATTAATAAATGTAATGGGAGTTGCTTGGAAGACAAAAGTGAAACAGCATTCATACACCTCAATAAATACATTATATATATAAATTCGAGTGATTTTGTTCAAAGTGAGGCATGTTGCCAACACCTCCCTTAAAACATTTTACTTTTTTTTGTCTAATGATATTTAATTTTTGTCATCAATTGTTTAATTTGTTACAGTACCAGTCTCTTATGTTTTGCATACCTTAAAAAATCTTAACAAATCGATAATTTACGTTCCGATGATAATTTGCGCTGCAGATAACTGGATATCGTTAATTTCGTTGCTCTTTTGTATATTTGCATCTACTTTCCAAATTTTGAAGATCATCTGAAACAAGTGGGTTTAGTCTTGAAAAAATTAGGGATGCTGGATTGACGGTCAACCCCTAGAAATTCTTCTGGGCACGTAAATAAATAAAAAAAAAAAAATGGGATTTTTCATTGGGAATGGGAAGATGAATATGGACGAGGAAAAAAAAGTGACAAAAGTTAACGTCCTGGAATCCAAAAATTCCAAAGAGGGATAATGCGGATTCTGGTAATTGTTACGATACTTCAGCAGGTTCATCGATAACTATGCCGATTTAAGTGTCCCACTTAATCTGTTGAGGAAAAATGTAATGTTTAAGTGGGGAGAAGACGAAAGAAAAGCCTCTGACGAGTTGAGAAGGGCCATTTACAATTCCCCCCCCCCCCCCCTTCCCAACACACAAGTATTAGCAGTGCCTAATTTTAAGCATATATTAGTCTTGCTGGTAGATGCCTCTAATTTTGCGTAAGGTATAGTGCTTCTACGGGATTTTGGCCAGGTGTTACAGCCTATGTACGTGAGACGATGCTGTGAATTATCACCTACGAAGACCGCGTGGGCTTCCCGTCCGCTGTTCCTGGACTTGGGTAGCAAGCCACAGTATGGCCGGCGTGTGAGAGAGTAAGGTCTCCCACCAGCCTTAGCTTCTGTCGCGCAGTATCTTCAAGAATTTAAATGTGCGCTATGTGGTAACCTACCTGCCTACCTTGAACTACTGTGTAGTTATGGTGTTTCAATTTAAAACAGTTAGGCCTTTTTATTTGCATGTATTTTGCTGTCATTAAGGCTTATTACCTACTGCAGTGACTTAACATGTTAGTTCACTATTAAGCAACTAACGTGATGCGCACGTGGACATTTGCATTAATTTTTTTTTTGGGGGGGGGGGGGGGGGGGCTCATAAGTAACGTACGCTTCTGAGGCCTAGACATACATAACCATCTTGTAATATTTAAAATTTATGCACATTTTGATATCGTGAATGCGCCAAGACAATTTCTATTTCAAATTATTGAAAGGAAAAATACACATTGGTCTGTTAAGTCGTTTAAATTTTTGCTGCGAGGTCTTTTGAAGTTTTACGTAATTCAGTTATACGTCTTGTATTACACCTACATGAACTCTTACGTATCCACTACGTGCAAACCTATCGTCATAACGAGCCATCTTTCCCATCGTGACTTATTCAAATAGTTTCACTTTAGTTATTAATTCTGGAAATCTTACAATTTGAAAGTTTAAAAAATTGCTCAAGGCTTGCAGAAACACAGTCTTATTTGCAAGATAATTTGAGCACACTTTACTTGAACTCGTAATCTTTTCATAGCGCGGGATAATTTACACTAATAACATTCACGAGTGTGTTGTGAATAATGCATCCCGTTTGGGAGAGGTTAGCAACGGCAGATTTTACCACATCTCAATTTTTTATTTTAAACATCTTGTACTTTTGACTTTAAGATTGTGGTTCAGACTAGTAATAATCAAATGTGGCCGTTAACTTCAGTGATTTGACTGCTCAACTTAAGTGATTTGACTGCTCAACTTCATTGGATTTGAAGATTGCGTGCGCAGTGGCCGGACGCAATTTTTGTGAAAGCCCATCAATTAGGTATAATTTGAGCTAAAGTTTATAATTGCTTGGCTTATGAGTTACCCAAACCAAAAAAAGAGATAATTTTTAATAGAAGGAATATTTTTGTAATCTTGAGAATTTATGAAAACCTAAACTATAAGCAATCTAATTTATTTGGTAAATTATTGTAAAGATACTGTAAATTTATTTTACTATTAATTGTGTGTCGTAAGACACAGGAAAACGCCGTGATAACATTGAATATTTATTTTCAATAAAACAACTGTTTTGCCCTTTAGCTTTTGTTGACCTTGAGCTTTTGTAGATCTTGTGAATTTTTGCCCTGTGGATCAAGTAAGTGTCTTGCAATGCCTCTGCGATCTTTCCTGGTAACCGACGTGTTAGGGCAATTTTGCTACTTCTCTTTTGCTGACAATTTATTATGGAAGTAGGTTTGGCCATAAGGGAGGTTGCGATTTAATAAATTCAATTGCAATATAAAACCGAGAACGCATACCATTACCTGAATTAATCGGTTTAAAACTTAAGTAAAATGTTGAAGTTTGCAACCCAAGCTCATGCACAAATGAGATTGAAAACAGAAAATCACGAAACATTATGAAATATTAACCATTATAAACCGATTTAGAATTCTCTAATTATTTATTTTTATTTTTTAGTTTAAATGGAACCGACATACTTGCATTATAAAAGTTGGCTTCGTATGTTTAAAAATTAGTTAAAAACTAATTACTAAAATACCCAATACCTCGAAGTTAGTAATCAAAAACGCTGACCCAAGTGGAACAGCGCTCGTAATAATAATAATAATAATAATAATAATAATAATTAATAATTCATTACTATACTATGAAACCACCCTTGGCAGTTGATTTTTGGAAAACCCGGTTTTCAGCTGAAGGATTTGTAATATAAGGAATATAAATGGCGAATTACGAGTCTATAGACATACCTATAGGTACTTGAAAAACGGGAATTTTGATCTTTAACAACTCCGCAAACACCCCCCCCCCCTTTTTTTTTCCCTTGTTAACTGATTTTTCGTAAAATCCCTTCTTAGCGAATGACTAGGCCTATGTAGCAAAATAAACATTTAACAGATTCAAAAATTCGCTAGGAGGTATCAACACTGTTCAATGGCCATTGCCAAGGAGATTTTCTACTAAAAACGGGAATTTTGATCCATAATGCCTCCGGAACACCCATGCCAAATTCAAGACTGTTGGTCGTATAGTTCTGGAGAATTCGTGATGAGTTAGTCGTGAGTCAGTGAGCTGTATTTCGCGTATATCTAGAGAGTGTATGAACAGTTTCAAACTAAGCATTATTGTGTGTGTAACGTTCATTTTTTTTCGGCGGTGGGATGATAAAGGTTACGAAAAGAAAGGGTGGGGGAAGGAGCAGAATAAACCTAAATACCCCACCTCATTCTATTAAAATATAAAAGGTTTCTCCGATGAGCCTTGATGAAGTATTAAACCACCATAAATTTGATGAGCCATACTCGCCATACACATTAATAGCACACCTGCGCATGCGTACACCTGCAGTGTTGCGTCACAGATTCACAACACGTCGTGCCGCACCATAAAATCGAGGAAAGCGCACGTGCATTGTGGAGTCGGGGTCTCGCACAATTTCATGTTCAACAGTTGGCAGGAAGGAATGCCAGCCAGTGGCATTGGCAACTGCCATTTCTCCGCGGGTGCCCCATAGAACAAAGGAGACATAGAGGTGTGACTCTTACAGTAGAAACTAGAACCATGTTTCGCGCGACATGTGACACTAGGCCTATATGTTGGGTCGGACGTGGGTTTCAAATCCAGCGTTATGTTTATACAATTAATTTAACTGATTGACGACTAATTGCTTAGTAACAGAAATTAAAAACCTGCGAGGAAAACTAAATGCTGTTTTGTAACAAAACATCACGTTCTATATAAATTAGTAGAATATGCAAAATTTCTGGTATGTCACACAACAAAATATGTGACTACAAAAATAAAGTGAATTAATTTTCACTGGTTTGTTTGCCTGATAATAGCGTGTGAAATGTAGCTATGTTAGTATATCATGAAATATACTATCTAGCGGATGGGCCCAAAACTACTTCAAGAAACTAAATCTCGGTCTGGGCAATTAGTTTCTCCCCCATGGGTTCGCCGACATCCGGAACGCAGTCGGATGCACACCGGCTTTCTGAGCGAGTAGTTCTTAGTTCGAGTCGCCGGTGAGGCATGGCTTGAATTTGAAAGAGAGATACTGTGATTAATAAATATATTATAAAGAGTGTCGATTTTAAAGGATTGGGTCTCTGGTCGTTGGCGTAAAGCTGTTGACCGTATAAAATAAAATAAAAACACAACTCTTCGCCGTTAAATTAACATACTTCTGGCACCCTCCCATTTGTTCAAAGATTAAATTTATTTTCTTTAGAAGTTTTAGTTACTTAAACTTATCTTCAAACACATTTTACAAGTATGCGATAGTTGGATGTTGCTAATAGGGTTATAGGCATTTTTGCACATGTCGTTCCAATACTGTTGTTCAGCCGACTGAGTAGTGATAACTGGTGTTCAGCTGGACAACCCACATGGGAGCGGAAACCCATTGGGCTAGTTGAGAGAGTTTCACTAGCTCAGAGTTTATCTACAGTCGCTGAGCTCACACGTATTCCAGCTCTGGCGTGCAAACCTTTCATCGTTCACGCTTGGCTACTTTTCTCGCCCAGAATAACTGACGCGTTACTGTAGTCGTCTGGCAAGTTATTTCTTCCACCACCCAATTTCAATATTAACATCGTGACGAAACTGACTTTGCAGATAGTTGCGAACGCAAGGGGGAGAGATAATGGGGTTTAAATCCCCCCTCCCACTTACGAAATAATAAAATAAATTGTACCCCTTGTTGTTGACTTAGAACTTTTAAATACACAAAGATTCTAATTCCCCCCCCCCCCCCCCCCCACAAAACGAAAAATCCCGTACCCGCCATTGCTAGCGGACTTACAATTTACTCAAAGGGAAACGGTAACAAATATTATTCTTCTGCTTCAAGCATTTAATCTTCAAATCCTTTGCTTCAATAATTTATTCATCTTTTCCTTGGTCTTCCAAAGAATTATTTTCGCCATCTGGCTAATGAACCAGGATCCACTTCCGACAGCAGAGCAGTGTGTGGGGATGAAGGAAGAACAGAACACCCGGTACTGATCCGGCCGGGAATTGAACCCGAAGACCTTAACCTCGCCATTCAGGAGCTCTGCCCACTGAGCAGACAGCTGCCACGGCGTAATGCCCGTGCGCGAACACTTATTGTCAGTGGCGACTATCACCTTTGCGGAGGCCTGGGGCCCTCATATTTTCGAGAAGTGCCTTATCGAGGGGGCGAGAGAGTCATGGAACAGCCCCCAGAGAAAAATTAGCAGTTCGGGAACCATCCTTCGGAAAATTTTTAAAAAAAGTCTATACAAATAACAATGTAAAAGTTCGTTTGTACAAAATAGCTACTCTCTGGAAGTTCTTCACAGACTGCTTTGAAATTTTGACACATTGTCACACTCGTATACGAGCGTGTTTTTATATAATAAATCAAGAATTATATAAAAAAAAAAGAGCGGGTGTAGCTCAGTACACGTGACAGAAAAGAAACTGCTTTGGCAATTCAAACCTCAACTCATCGCGCCCAAAGAGGTTTCACTTAATTGTGGTTTTAAACATATTTGAAACGTGTGCTTTCTCTTTTCTTTCTTTTCCATTTAACAGTAATGCGTGGCCATTACAGCCACTACAGCCAGTTATATGTAAACTCGTTAAACCAGCCTGGAACTTAAAATTTCTACAGTATTCTTGCTAATATTTGTTCTGAAATGTTGATATTCTTATTACAATTCGAATAAATAACGTTCACGTTGTAAAATGAACAAGGGTCTACAATTCAATGACAAACATTTGCGTCGACGGTGAAAGGGCTACTGCGGAGCCCAGCTAGCCGCTACGCCCTTGGCCCTCCCCTGGATGCGCCCTTGCTTCTTGACCCCTCGGGCGCCATCCCACAGCTGACGGGGGTCCGCTCATTGGACCTCGCGATAACGTGTCGCGAGAGCAGGTTATCGCGCGCCGCCGTGGCATCGATAAAAACAATCCCGTCGACCTTTGGAGCCCGGCTTCGCGCAGAATGACTGCAATCCGCCCAGTTTCCCAGGCGTGAATACGACGAAGTCGTCGATTCGGGCGCCGCGCAAGACGCGAGAGAGTGTCCGAGGACTTGGGTGTGTCTGCCAACTTCTGGCTCTGGGCCCTACGAGTAACACTTGTAGGCGTGTTTTTGTTTCGGAATTGGTACGCCCGTCCTAAGTTATACGTACTTATTTTTGCATGAAAATAATTAATATACATAAAATAATATAAGGACTGCAGTGTTATGAATACGGTAAATATACTTAAATTCAATCAAATTAAAAAAAATAAATACTCAGTATTCAATATTAATACAAACACGTAATATTGACTAGTATTCAATATCATTCGCTAAAGTTGGTGATTTAAAAGCGCAGATTAGATTTATATTTGTATGCAGACTTTTTTTTTCATCCTGTCAATTTTTGTTTCATGCTGCGCGCATCATAAAAATTCGCCACCTTCATCATTATTTTATTACGCGCCTAAAAATAAATACAAGAATGCACCTAAGCCTACAAATATTCAAATCACACGCAAAAAAAAATGCAATTTTTATTTAAAAAATAAAAAAAGCCAATTTTTGGGCGCCTTTAAGAACATAAATTTGCAACATATGTAATGCAGTGTTATACGATAACTACTAAACTAAGCTCATGTGCACTGTAAGGAGATACAAGTAAAACTATTCCAACCGAGGGCGCCATCTGTGATTGATTGTTACCTTCGAGGTCTAAGTGCGGAGCAGTAAGGGCGACAATGGCTCGTTCATGGGATGCTTCATCACCTGAAGTAAGATCACTTTACATATGACAGGTACCGGCTTTCTCGCTGCTGTATTCGTGATACAGGAAACCTAAATATCGCTAAGCACAAGTTTTATACCTAAAAATGGCAGACTACCCGTTTAAGCATATTTCACATTCCGTATTAAACAATTGAAAGACATACCCGAACAAATAATGTAATCCAGCTAACAGTAAGTCATCAGAGATATTCAAATAATTGATGAACAATTGCCAGAACTTTCTAAGGCTTATGACAATTTTTTTAAAATAATGCCCCGATTAAGTCACAAAAAGCGCGATCATTCCAGAGTCCGAATTGACCCGCTATTGAATCCTCACAATATAAGGTCTAAATTTCTACGACCTCAAGATGAGGTCGCTAGTGTCGATTGCTGTTTTCCCACGCTATGGGGTCGCCAGTGTCGACTACTGTTTTCACATGCTATGGGGTCGCGAGTGTCGACTGCTGTTTTCCCACGCTTTGGGGTCGCGAGTGTCGACTGATGTTTTCCCACGCTATGGGGTCGCGAGTGTCGACTACTGCTTTCCCACACTATGGGGTCGCGAGTGTCGACTACTGTTTACCCATGCTATGGGGTCGCGAGTGTCGACTGCTGTTTTCCCATGCTATGGGGTCGCGAGTGTCGACTGCTGTTTTCCCATGCTATGGGGTCGCGAGTGTCGACTGCTGTTTTCCCACGCTTATGGGGTCGCGAGTGTCGACTGCTGTTTTCCCGCACTATGGGGTCGCGAGTGTCGACTGCTGTTTTCCCATGCTATGGGGTCGCGAGTGTCGACTGCTGTTTTCCCATGCTATGGGGTCGCGAGTGTCGACTGCTGTTTTCCCATGCTATGGGGTCGCGAGTGTCGACTGCTGTTTTCCCATGCTATGGGGTCGCGAGTGTCGACTGCTGTTTTCCCATGCTATGGGGTCGCGAGTGTCGACTGCTGTTTTCCCACGCTTATGGGGTCGCGAGTGTCGACTGATGTTTTCCCACGCTATGGGGTTGCGAGTGTCGACTGCTGTTTTCCCACGCTATGGGGTCGCGAGTGTCGACTGCTGTTTTCCCGCACTATGGGGTCGCGAGTGTCGACTGTTGTTTTCCCATGCTATGGAGTCGCGAGTGTCGACTGCTGTTTTCCCATGCTATGGAGTCGCGAGTGTCGACTGCCGTTTTCCCACGCTATGGGGTCGCGAGTGTCGACTGCTGTTTTCCCACGCTATGGAGTCGCGAGTGTCGACTGCTGTTTTCCCACGCTATGGGGTCGCGAGTGTCGACTGCTGTTTTCCCACGCTATGGGGTCGCGAGTGTCGACTGCTGTTTTCCCACGCTATGGGGTCGCGAGTGTCTACTACTGTTTTCGCATGCTATGGAGTCGCGAGTGTCAACTGCTGTTTTCCCATGCTAAAGGTTCGCGAGTGTTACTGCTATTTTCCCACGCTATGGGGTCGCGAGTGTCGACTGCTGTTTTCCCACGCTATGGGGTCGCGAGTGTCGACTGCTGTTTTCCCATGCTATGGGGTCGCGAGTGTCGACTGCTGTTTTCCCATGCTATGGGGTCGCGAGTGTCGACTGCTGTTTTCCCATGCTATGGGGTCGCGAGTGTCGACTGCTGTTTTCCCATGCTATGGGGTCGCGAGTGTCGACTGCTGTTTTCCCACGCTTATGGGGTCGCGAGTGTCGACTGATGTTTTCCCACGCTATGGGGTTGCGAGTGTCGACTGCTGTTTTCCCACACTATGGGGTCGCGAGTGTCGACTGCTGTTTTCCCGCACTATGGGGTCGCGAGTGTCGACTGCTGTTTTCCCATGCTATGGGGTCGCGAGTGTCGACTGCTGTTTTCCCATGCTATGGGGTCGCGAGTGTCGGCTGCTGTTTTCCCGCACTATGGGGTCGCGAGTGTCGGCGTAGCGGGACCTGCAGCGCGCACTCGCAGCCCGCGGCGGGGCCTCGCACAACGCGGGGCGGGCCGATAGGCCGCAGTAATGGTGCTCTATTGTGGAGGTCCGGCAGTATTGACCTCGCCAGCTGTCCTTGGTGCGCGCGCCGGAGCGGGTTTAGCGCGCGGCTCCGTCTGCGGAAGCTCAGGTTCACGTCATCGTTTGCACGCGCACTATCGATATCCATATCGACGATCTCGTTACACCATTCGCACGAATTCTGATAATTTAGTCTTTTCCTATTGCCGTTGCCATTGGACATGCTTTACAAATGTGGTTCTATTTTTGAGTGTCCCGTAAAAGTTATTTTTCCCCATTAGTTGTAAGAACTTCTATCAATTACGAGTTAATTCAGGTGTGGGCCGCCGATGAAGTGGATCGATTGATCTTGACAGAATTTTATCCTTGCCGTATGCCAACAACATTGGTAATCGATTTGACAACATACCTTTCGAAGTTATGATATAAACAATGCCATGGTGCGTTTCCTTGGAAAACTGTACTCCAACAGACACACGTTGTTATTTCGACTAAGTGCGTATTTATATGTAAACATTTGCTGAATTGAAACGCGGGCAGTCTGATTCAATTACCTAAACGATGTGGCGACTGCGTTCTGTAATGTTTAACACACCATGGAGGTATTAATCTAGTTAAATAATTACACGCGCCACACACTTTGACAGACAAAAAACCCGTTCGACTCTGGGGCTACACGTTGCACTGCACAGATCGTGCGCGCCAGCTACCCGATCGCTAGTCCATGGTTGCCGAAGAGAGGTGGGCAGACGTTTCCCTCCCGCCCCCCTTCCACCCGCGGCCCACAAACACTGGCTCGTAGATGGTCCGCCGGACATCACGTGACGCGAAACAAACGGCATACGCCCCGCATGACGTCACAAACGTAAATTGAGAACATCGTTGTTTTCTTCAGCGCCAATGGTTCGATCACGCCTGTGTGAGCGTCCTGCTAGTGTTGTAGTCTGTTACACAGAACTAGGGATCCACGGTAGATTAGTTTCACATACCTAAGTGTTGAATGCGTTGGCCCGGTTTTACTTTTCACATTTAAAATTAGTCTAAAAATAATTCGTTATGTTTTTTTTCTATCAATTTTTTTTTTCAGTTAAACTTTGGCACTCCCACTTTGAGCAAGTTCCCCATTTTTAATTTCATGTTACAATTCTGTGTCCGATGCATAAAACAATGCAATTAATCAATCAATTAATGTGGGGATACTGACTTGATAAAGGATTGTAACAGTAATTTAAAAGATGGCAAACCTACCTTGACAAGAGATTCAAGAGGTTAACTGTTTTATTTACATCGATAGCAGGTTGTGAGATAATATGCCAAAAATTCATTTTCACGCAAGACAAAACATTCTGTCAAGGCAGAACATCGGCAGAAACCACGCAATCTAAGTACCGTTCACGTTATTTAAGTGGTGTCTGATGTAAAATTTTGAGGTAAATGTTAATTCTGGCTTCGTATTTTAATTTCTAATTTTGAATAGTAAAATGACCTAAACAGGGGGTTATCATAGTAATATTTATGTATGTAGCTCCCGGCACAAATTATTTGCTGAGAGCCCATTTTATTTCATTTTGATCTTATTTCTGCACCACGTCTAAGGGTTACCACTCAGTTTCATAGCTGTCCCATCCAAGACGAGAAGACTGCGCCTTGCTCTTAGAGGCGATTCGCACTTACTCCGCCTCACTTAGGCAAATGCACCTCTAGCTAAGTGCTGTGATTACCCTGGATGAGTTTAATAACAGAGCTATGGACGTTAGAGATAGTAAGAACGTTACCATATAAAAAAAAATACGTTGCTGTAGAATTTCGCTTGAAAATTTCAAATCTTCCAAAAATTTTACTTTATATATACATCAAATATAAATATTGTATTTTTGAAAGAAAAAATATATGCGCCTCTTTGCAATTTGTGCTAAGTTATCTCATGTACCTATTTAGAAAACACTTATTCTATCATTATCTTGAAGTTTTCTGAAACGCCTAAGTATAGCCATCGTATATCAGTAACTGATCTGAAAGTTACATTATAGTTTGATATTTAATCTTGTTTTATTTGTTTATTATATAATTTTTTTTCGCAATTTACATACTGATATTTGAAATATTAAAGCCCTACTACATCCATTCTGGTTGTGGGCGTGCGTTACCAAACACAAAAAAGTCTCTTAAGTGGATGGCGCTGAAACATGTTTAAATGCATGTTATGATTTTTAAAAAAATTCAAAAACATTACATTTTTATATTACAAAATATGCTAGGAAATAAGTTTATAATTTTTTTTGCTCCAAACAATTTTGATTAACAATAAAGTAATGGGAAAAATTAGAAATAGTAATTCGGGGGAAAAAAATTAGGTTAAACGATGAAAAAATGCTTTCGAAGCGGAGTGATAAGTGCGACAATCGCTGGTCCTTCTATCGTAGTATCGCCTCTAAGTGGCAGGCTCCGGACTACCGCGCAGTCTTCTCGTCGTGCGTAGGGCAACAGTGTGAGTTGGGCTATAACCAATACATCATACGGCGGAGGAATGAAGATAAAGATGCAATGCAAGTCCCTCGTGCTTTCGTCTGCCGTCAGCGCACTCTTAAATTTTTTCGCGAACATGTGTTGAGCAATTCTTAAATCGCGTGGTTTCTTCTGAAGCTCTGCACACCCGTGTGTGTGCCCGGGTAGGAGATAGGCTGGGGCCTTAACACTACGACACAGAACACGGGTATTGGGGGAAGTATCGGCCACGGTACAGCACTTGCCTGCAGTGATGTCGCAAAACCATTGGTCACTGAAATCAGAACCAGGATTCAAGCCCGGGTCATCCGGTATGCGGTATGAGCCACTACACCACTTCGCTCCATCTTAACAAATCATGGTCGCAGTCGAGGGTGGAAGCTCTGGCTTGCCGAAGCGTACTCTCACGTGGCTTGATCGGATGACGTGACTACATTGGAGGAAACGGAAGAGGCCCAAATAAATCCACTCTCCGTCGGAAACATCCGCCACTTTTTCCCGACGAGCTAATCACAACAGTGTATCCGCCAGGTCGCCGTGGAAAAATAATTTCCTTTCCGGTTTGGAGGGGTGAGTGGATAGAACCATATTTTCTTGCAGTTTGCTTTCTAATTCTTTCAATTTGTTAGTTGTAAATTATTGTTTAGTATTTCTCTTGTGTGTGGAGGGAGGGGGTGGATATGTATTGATCCCCTCCCCCTCCCCTTGAATGAACACTTCCCCCCCCCCCCCGATAGAAGAAAGAAGAAGGCTTGATATTCGTACGACTACTGAAGCCCCACAGCCCAAGGTTATAGAAAACATCAGATTATTCAAACAATAAAATTTATGAAGAATTCCAGACATAATATTTGCCAGTTATTTTCCATCGAACTACTTAACTCTTCACATGCATGTTGAAGTACGAAAAGCCTGCGCACGGTATTCATTTGGATGATAGATTAGCCCACTTGACATCGCCCGCAAAGGCAATCAATATATCTTCGTTGGGCAAGCCTCCAAATCAATTGTTACATGAGGTGCGTGACATTTTGAAATATAACATACACAATCAATGTGATCGATCAAAATCTTCCTTTTGTTACTAGAATTCGAAGTATTAATTTTTAATTTTTTTCCCGCAAAGCTGATATAATTTTGCGTGTTCGGTTGTCTAAGATCAGATTGATCGAATCCCACTAAAACGTCGATATCATTTTTATCTGTATCTGTGAGACTTACGTTCAGATCGTTTAAAGCGGTGATTCAAGTTATTAAAGTGTGATGAGGGTTTTTAAGACTAGACTACACCCGCCGAAGAGTGCTTTGGATATTCCCACACGGTCTACAGTCTGTGGAAGACACGTCACTCGCACGCTACGAGTTAGTCAGGATTGCCAACTTTCTCCACGCTCCACCTCTTCGCTGACGTCAGACAGGGTGCAAGTGACGTACAGACAGGTGTCTTGGAATGGCCGTCGACGCGTTAGAATGAGCGTTGGCTCCCAGTACCACTTGCTACGTCTGCGAACATTCCCAACAAATAAAATTCAAGAGAAGCATTCCAAATACCATTTAGGTACTAAAATATCATTGAGCAAAAAATATAATTCTATTGGCAACCTACGAACAACGCAGCAGTATCAAAATGAGTTCAAACAGTAAACAAAATCTACACTACTCGTTTTCAAGTCAGGTTTCTGATTTCAGTAAGCGAAGCCGTATCACTTAAAAACGTAACTGATCAGTTGGAGGGGAGACCGTAAAATAAGTCCAATTTTTGAACCAACAGTAACGCAAGGAATGATTGATGGGAAAAACTACAGGAACACATCTCAGTTGGTAGACTGTGCTGAGAATGGGAAAAAGAAGAGGTGTACCAAAATAAAATTTCCTACAAAAACAGACATCATTACGGTAATAACAACATTGTTAATACTAATGAATATTATGCTGTTAAAATTTATACTTACATAAACATAAACGCTTGCCAAGTGATCTCCGCTATCACAAAATGCAGATACAGATAAAACAACCTGATTTAAAACTGGCATTATCAGCAATGCATTTGAAAAGAAGTAGACCTTCAAGCAATATACGAAGTAATCAGAATACAGAGGCATAACCTCTGACGCGTATAGATATAGAACACCCAATACCGCTGTTCATTTGTTACGGCCGAGACTTTTTCCCCAGTTCCATACCTGCCCTTTTGTCCTTAAACCCATATCGGCGGAACGTATTGGTTTTTGTGGGCCAAGATAAATAAACGCGTTCTTACGTGCGTTTGAAATTGAAAGCAACTTTAAGAACAAGGGAAAATTTTACAACCTTATTTAATACCGAGACTTACGTTGTTTGAAATAACTTAACATAGGTACCAACGTAGGTACACTTTGTTGTAATGGGTGTCTGCTGTACTATTACTTATCTTTCTCTGAATCACTATTGTGAGTGCTTGTTATGAAAATAATTAGTGGTAATAGTAATAATACTTTCGATCTACGGCGGTATTGGTTACTATAATAATATTGCTATATAATTACATAACATAACAGTAAACATATACATACATGATATCACACACATCAACCATTATGACTTCCCGATAAATGATTAAAATTGTTATTAATTAACTACGTAAATATATTCCAATAGATATTTTGTAATAATTTTATGAACTGTGTTATTACTAAGTAACTGTGTTATTACTAAGTAATTACGTCTGACAAATGAAAGACCAAGTGTCCTTATCGATATGTTTTAAAATATGTGGCACAATATATTCTCTAGAATAAGCAAAATTTAAATAGTTATTTTGAACTGCACACGGCCGATATTCGATCAATAAAGCAAAGCGTTCTATACACTCCCCCTGAACTTCGGACATCAGAAATGTTTACTCCCAATTATATGGGCCTGGATTATCCGGTTTTTGGGTTATCCGTGCTAAAATTTAGTTTAATTATTAGTTTTTTGTATTCTGACACTAAAAAAAAAGTCTTTGTACTTGTGTACGCGCGTTAGAATATATAATTCTTTTTTTTATTTAAGACACTTAACTAATTTGAATTATAACTAGAATAATATTATAGCAATACGATAAACAAATAACATGTATCGATTTATATTTGCTTAAAGCACAATTTGTTTAATCCAGTAATCTGTAATGTAAAAAAATTTAACTGTGGAGTTTTGAACTAAGTTTTGCAACGCGCACTATATAACCACTGCTCTAGGAAGTCTAACAGTAGGTTGTAGGGAATATGTATTATAATTGCTGTAATACCAGTATAATTTTTTCAAAACTTGAAATTACTCTTTACTATGACTATGTTAGTTTACCAAATACATTCCAGTGTAGCTTCACTACCATAAAATTTCCTTTGGCATACCAATAGACTTGGTATGTCCCCTAATTTTTATGTAAGTGACTATATACTTATGGGTTTTGTTCATACACGTGGGTCCGCCATCTTCCTGTGAAAATTTAGTTGCGTGGGTCGCGCGCATCGTAAATATTCACACTCATAATTTTTCCATAACGCGCCTAAAGAAGTAGAGATTAAAAAAAACACGTCCTTATAAATTCACTGCCAACATCTGCATATTATCAAACGCCGAGCCATCTTAGGTAAGATGCTGTAGCGGTGACGGGAGAGTCAAGATGATGGGATCCCAACTCGCGTTTTCACGCAGCCGTCATAACTAAGCTGTCGTCGTACCGGAGACATGTCGTCGCTATGACTGTGGCGAGTCAAACAACCGTAACAACCGTGTTTGACCTGCAGACGGAGAAAGACCGCATGGCGACACAGTGCCGTATTGTTCACGTCCCAATTGGCTGAGAAACAATTCACAAAGACTTATCTTGTGCTCAGAATTCTGCTGAAGACAAACATATAGTGCGACCCAAATTCGAGGTGAGTTCTTACCGTGAAACGATTTTTTTTTTTTTTTACAGAATTTCAATCGGGCTTTGGCAGGTCCCGATTAACACTGATAATCGTGTGTTAACGTAATCAACTTAATTATCTCGAAAATTTGCATGAATCAAAAATAAAGGTCCACATAATATAGCCTGAATTTTTGACCATTATAAAATAATCATTGAATACATCATTATTTTAAAAAACTGTACCGTAGTTGGCGTTCCTATGAAATTTTCCAGATTCACCAATGCCGATACTAACATCGAATTTAAGACTACATAAAAAATAATACTTTCTAAGCGTCGTCAGACCATTGACCCTGAGACTCGTATAAATATTCTAATTCTAGATTTCACTGGCTAGACTAAATATCGAATTTTCAATATTATCTGCTGTGCACACGATACGATCAGTTTACATCATACGCTCTTGAGTCTCTTTCTGTTAATCTCCACCTCCTTGTACCAGGAAAATACAAATTATAGCTGTCAAACAATGAAAATGTGTAGTTAACGTGCATTGAAAATTTGCGCCGTCAAGGTACACATACAATCAGTGCGCTATAATGAGAACGAGATGAAAAATTAAAAACAGTATCAAATTATCTTTAAAACAAATTGTAAAATTATAGGTTAGCTTTTACATAGTTATTAAATAAGATATTTTGAGTTGTCAAATAATATGTTATAATATCAATTCAACAGATTAAACTGGGTTAAAATCACGTAATCAAAAGATAATGCAGACTAGATGCATTCAGGCTTCAAGTATACAGCAAACGGTAAATAAAACGTATAACAATAAAACATAATTTGGGGTCATATGACCCCTTCGACCCACTTTTTTCGTTACGTTTAACACACCATATTATTGGAATTGTAAATTTTAGATTGCAAATATTTGATTCATGTAAGCAATTATTAATTCATTCAGTAAAACCTAAATTTCAGTAGCTGGCGAAAGCAATATAAAGGAATCAATGTTAAATAATGTAATGTATTGAATATTAAATACACTAAGGAAATTTCAAATAGGTAAATATTTTTAGCGGCTTAAGTCAAAACCGAGTATTCCGTTTTGGAGGGGGAATTAAATGTTTTAATTTTAAAATAGTTTTTAATGTATATATATATATATATATAATTGTTACGAACGTAAGCAGGGCCGCGGCGCGTGCAGGTTCGGAGCTGGCTGGCGGCCCCGCACGGCCACTGATGTCACGTGTGCGCCGCAACGTGAGACGTGCCGCGCGCGCCTTTTAGATTACAAGGGTTGCCGCTTACCCCCCCCACCCCCCTCTCCGGCCCAACGCTCCCTGCGCGACGCTCTGCCTTTGACACGTTAAACTGACACCTGACACCTGGCAGCTGGGGAGTTCCGCGCGCTGCCATGCGAGCTGCCGACGCCTTTATAGAGATATCTGGCGTCGCGTCGGCACGTAATGACGCGACTGGCCTCAGCCACGCTCGCGAATTCTATAAGTGGCACCTGGGCCTATATAAGCCCATGACGCCGGCCTCGGAGGGCAGTTCAGTTGGGAGTTCAGTTCCGAGGAGTGTGTCTGGGCGATAGTGCCGCGGGTGCGGCGGAGTTCCGGGTGAAGTTCCGAGCGAAGCATCGAGCAGATCCTCGGCGAAGGGAAGTGCGACGACAGCGGTGGCGCAGTGCGGCGACGGAGGTCCACAAGAGGTGCGGCCCAACGAGGTGTGCAGTGTGTGAAAACCGAGTGACTGGGGAGTAAACATTTTTATGTGTAATTGATTATTAGGCAATTTTAGAAGATTATTTGTTAGTGATGTAAATATTGGCAATCACTAAAACTGTGTAGTAAAATCTTTAATTTGGCTATCCATTTACGAACCCAGTAGTTTTCCACGACGATTTATCATTTTATTTTAATAATAAATCGTAACATTATATATATTTTTTCTTTACGCTAACTACTAAGTAATGATTAACTTTGGGAACAATAACGTTTATTTTAACTGGGAATGGACACTCGCCATTTCGAGTTATTTTCCCCTCTGTATTGGTGAGAATTTCCAGTACAGATGTTCTATTACATTTGTGCTCCAGCATAGTATTGGACATAGATTTGGATTGTTCAGTGTCTACCTGGATTAGGGTACCAAAATACACTATTTAAGCCACTTGGGAATGAATCCGAGACACATTTCTCAAGATGGCTAAATAATACAGTTGCATTAAAAACTACACACTTTCACGATTTTAAAACCCTTTATTAAGCCTATTAAATAATATTTAATAATCATAACCGACTTTGATATGTTAAATGATTTCATTATATTCTGAGTCCAAAACGTGACTGGTGTACTGTGGCAAATAATAATACTAATATTATAAAAGCGAATGTTTGTGTATTAGTTTGTTATTCCTTGGCGCCCGAACCGCTGAACGGATTTGGGTAAGATTTGACATACAGATAGCTCATAACCTGGATTAATACATAGGCCACTGTGCCTTTTCATGTTTCAGCGCTTGTAAAATGGTATATTTTGTTTGTTTTCTGTACCTAATAATTATTTTATATTGAGCCTTATAATGTTTGCTTGTGTTTGATTACATTTTAAAGTTACTGTTAGATTTTTTCATTTAATTTTATTAATGATATTTACTTGAAATTTTGTATTATATTCCATTAAGGACACAATTCTAGTTTTCGTTTGGCTTCAGTCAAAGCCTTAATTTTTTTTTTTTTTTTTTTTTTTTTTTTTTAAGTGACGCCCGCCTGTCCGCAGTGTCCCGGCGTGCTGCCCACGTGATTGTCAGCAGTTGCTTGCAGTTCAGTTTCACCTCGCTTCTTCACGTGATTTAATATAAAAATCTGTACTCTTGACCTTTTTTTCCCTGGAGCATTTTTTGGTACCGTCCACGCAACTTGGTGGCAGTTCAGTAAGCTTCCGATGCTCTATTGTTTATTAATTACTTACCCGCTTCGTCCGTTGTTCTCGGCATTCGCCAAGATGGCTCCAGTCAGAGATGGTGGTTGATTGCTGTACTTATTCGCACCACAGTTTTTTTTTTTTCTTTCTTTTTTTTTTTTTTTTTTTTTTTTTAGATCTCACGTAGAATTATAGAAGTGGTGTTTTTATTTGGTTTTCCACGATGAATTGAAATTCAGTGTGAATTTCGTCAGCATCCGATTTCGGTAAGTCACGAGAAAGCATGAGAGAGAGTGAGAGTTATTTATATTTTTTTTTTGCCTTTTTAGATTTAATATTTGTTTCTCTGCAACCTTATGTTGCAGCAGGTTAACGTTTTGGATCCTGTTCAAGTTATTTACGTTCTTCACGTTTTGGGTTATTCTTTAACCTGGCTTCTAAAATACTGAATTTAATCTACGTCCTTGTAGGCCCGGGAAGCATGGTTCTTCGCCGACTTCTGTACAAGTTTTCGTCTTGAACCTGTCACGGATATTTATCATCTTCAGCTAAGTCCGTTCCTTTTTTTTATGAATTTTTATTATTGCTTGTTGTCCAAAGTTTCGTCACCTAACGCTTACTAAAGAAAATAGACTTTCGTCGCCTAATGTTGGGCAAAAGAATTTAATTACCTAATGTTTCCAAAAAGACTTTAATAACTTAAACTAAGTATTTTTGTATAATGTTTTGTTTTGTTCCGGAAGAAGTTTTTGATCTCCATTTAAAGTTATAGAATCAATTAATAAAATATTAATTATGGATGTAACATTATTTTTAAATCTGTTATGAAAACTAAATAACAAATATAAAGTAATTTTTAACATTATTAGCCTGTAATATGGGTGCACCTTAGGTTTACTATAGGTAACAAATATTCAATATTTAATGAGAATTTTATGACTATTTTTTTTTACATCTTCAGATGTCATTTTTTTGTTTAACTTTAAATTAAAGGTATTTTCTAAATATATCACCACTTATAGATGAATATATGTATGTTGTTATCATGTTCCTCTGAACTTACGTTATTATAATTGATGAGGTGTATTCTGTTGTGAGGCTGCTTTATCCTGACACGTTTCCAGTCAAGCATTTTACTTACATAAACAAATAATTTTATAATGTAAATATTAATTTCATTATAATTCGGTAGCAGTAACAGTCATTACAAATCAATAAATAAAAACAAACAGTCGTCACACCGCATATCACTATCAAATTCCATTCGTAGAGACGGTAAAATGTGGTAAATTCATTTTTATAACACAAAAACATAGGTCAATGACATACCAAAAGTGTGTGTCATTTCTCTATGTCCGCCGCACGATCATAGATATAGTAAGGTCTGGCAACTTCCTATCCTTCTCCTTGGTGAGACCCGTCCGCTTAGTGGAGCTCGCGGCGGCTAGCGAACTAACGGCGCTAATAACAGTTCAGTTTTGAACTTGGATAATAGATGGCTTTGCCTTACATTTTGAACGCGCTATCTTTTGGTGCAATTAAGTTTTAGAGCCGTTTTAATAATACACGTGGAGTTATCCTGCTATGATTATGTTTACATGAAAAAAAAAATTCTTTTCCCCATAATTTTAAGTCCTACACATTATTGATGCTAATTGGACAAGCGTAGCTGTAGGCACGGTAAATAATGACCTAAACAATTCGTGACCACTCAGCCATACCCGTGCTCAACCACTATATTCACTCTGGGTTAGTAAGAGACCACTTTGAGAAAGAAGAGCAATTCAAGTGTCTTTTTTTCAGTTAAGGTGTACATTAGAGGCGCTGTAAACAAGAGTTCAAAAACACAATACAGTCTGACGAACAATGCTATCGCGTTTGGAGTTTCACTGGTCATGTTTCTGGAACAAGAAACTACCGTCAATAAAAAAGGCCAGGATTGTTCAAGGCCGTTCACCCAAAAGCAGACGTACGTCAAATTGGAGACCACACATCGAACTCTAACTTTGTTAGTAATAAGTGCTAAATTATTGGTAATTTGTGCCATATAAAAGAGAATTAGTCTATATTCAATAACCAATAATAGCATGCATGTTATGTCGACCACCAACATACAGGTTGGGCACAAAGTCCCGTTACCCCCCCCTCCCTTTTTTCCCCTGAAAGCCCCGGACACACACACACACACACATATATATATATATATATATATATAGCACATGAGCACTACTGTGGATTGTTACATTCGTACACGGTATTCTTGTCTGTTTCAGGTGTGAAAACATGGCGGATACCAGTGATTACATTGAAGAGCGCGTAATTGCAAGTGTCTGGGTTCATGAAAGGCCAAGAACTGGACAATCGTTAACAACAAGTGCGTACGAACCTCCAGTTGCGATTCGGACGTGAGCCACCTCCAAAACAAACACTTCTGCGGTGGGAGAAAAAACTCTTTGCTACCGGTAGTGTTAGGGATAGACCCAAAAGTGGTCGGCCATCAACACGAGAATAACAATGCATATCAACACGAGAATAACAATGCATATCAACACGAGAATAACAATGCAGAGACATTGCAGCATCTGTGGAAAGGTCACCAATGAATTCAACACGGAAAAGGTCAGCAGAACTGGGTGTGCTCCGGTCCACTTTGCGCAAGCATATAAAAGATGACTTAAAGTTATGCCTGTATCGCCCAACGTGTGTGCAGGAATTGTCATACGATGATTTACGCCGACAGAAGAATGCATGTAATGCACTGCTGCAGGTTTTTGACATCATACCGAAACGTGGCAAAGTGATATTTAGCTACGCATGTGCCATATACCGGAGTTCCCGTTCACGGAATGTCATCTTTTGGTCAAAAGAGAACCCGTATTTTTATGAAGAGGTGGAGAGTAACCCTCCCCATGTAATGATATGAGCTGAATTGGATAGCAAACAGATTTACGGTCCATATTTATTTGAAGGAACCGTTGTGTCAGAAATTAGGTATCACGGCACATTTTTTATAAACTGTTATTATAATATAAAAATATTTTTGGAAATTTTATTTTCTATATAATCGGGTTACAAAGGGGTGATTTACACTTTGTTAGTCTGGCGTATGCCACTTAGTTAAACTTTGTGCCAGTGGACCGAAGCACCTTTTCTCACGGACCAATCTGATCTTTTGCTAGACTAATGAAGTCGTTGGCAGCCCGGTTGACATTTCTCCTGCTTGCAGTCACGTCCGGGGTTTGTAATATTAATTCCCTTCATGACTAAAATACCATAGAGCAGCTTCTGGCCTGCAAGCTGTATTTCTTAGAGACTCGCTGAGACTGGCGAGTCTAGGCACGAAAAGTATCCCGTGGACGCTCGTTTCCAGCCAAGTTCCGTTTTTTGTACCCCCTCTCCCCCAAAGCTACCCACCTTGATTCTGAGAAATAAGCCCAGGATCATTGGCCTGACGTGAACATCGCCAGGCAGTGACGCACAAGGCTACAAGACTTCTTGGCTACAAAGCTACAAGATACAAGGTTCCAATCGACTATGTTTCTACAATACTACCAGGCTACAAGACCATGAGGCTATAAGGATATATCAAACACATAGAAAAAAATCTTGGTATAAAAAGATCAACTCGGCAAATTTAAAGCTTACTTTAGAGCCTAAACATCCCTGAAATATGTATTTTATGCTTCCTACAAGACCAAGGGGGTTTCGAACCATTAAATATTCAGCCCTGGCTACAGACTTGACAACAAACATTAAATGAAACGGACACACATTTGGATAAAACATTCAATTCAGTAGGATACGATATCTAGGATACATTAGCTAAAATACTAAAGGAAACGATAGGATCCAGCTCAAGCCCGCTACAATGCCTCCATCCACATTTGGTTTCAAATGATTTTAGTTGCAATGTAGCACGTACCCGCCACAATTGCCAGAAAGACATTATGACTCTCCATTTTGTTAGTCATTTATTACGGATTTTACATCTTTAAGTTAGAAGTTGTACTACGCGAACCCAACCTTAGCTAGAAATTAGATTACAATAAATAAAACACACTTTTTTTATCCAAAGTATAATTTGTTTTCTCTTTTATATAGATGCAGACCAAACAAGTTATTATTGTATATAGCATGCATTTCTTATTTCACGAAGTATAGACCATATTTGTTTGGTATTGCATAACATTTCTTCATTTTTGCTAAGTAAGTAGAAGTCTTAACATATCTGCCAATATGTTAGAATATTTCAATGTAGTGTAATAAATATTTTCGGCTGCTACCATCTTATGTAAATGTTCATTACTAATACTTTTAAGTCCTCTGAA
Source organism: Bacillus rossius redtenbacheri (assembly GCF_032445375.1). Taxonomy (NCBI): domain Eukaryota; kingdom Metazoa; phylum Arthropoda; class Insecta; order Phasmatodea; family Bacillidae; genus Bacillus; species Bacillus rossius. Next base: position 37,040,314 of record NC_086332.1, read on the forward strand.
GACTCCTCCTTTAATACCAGCCTCAAAGTCATTAAAATTGTATTAGCCACACTGACCATCATAAGCCTAATCTGAATAATTTAGTTTAATAAGTCGTTTCCATCATTTTGGTCTCAAAACTTTATCACAGTATTCGATCTTGTGAGCTTCAAGTTCTTCATCATAGTCTTAGTTCTTGTAAGCTTCAGGTGATTCCTCGCAGTCTTCGACCTTTACAGCTGTAGGCTGTTCTAAAGTGCTCTCAATTTCATGGAGACTAGAACTTGGTGTAAAATTTTTCTTTAATTCACCATGAAAATGCTACTTTCTTCGTTAACTTTTAGTTCCAAATAATTAACAAGACCTGGGATAGTACTATTAGAATCATCATATTAACATTTCTCATGACCATTATAGTTATCAAATATTTTGCTACCATTTCACTTCCTTCCTTTTAAAAACACACCATTCTTAACATTGACCAGCCTTGTTTTACATAAAGAGGGCTTTGCCAGACCTCAAGGGGGAAGAGAATCATCTTAAAAACGAGTATGCCTCGGCTGTACTTAACCTATTTAACGAATGAGTAATGGATATTTTTATTCAAGTGCCACCTGATTAAAATGCCGAAATTTCTTATTTGGCGTCAGGAATTCACAATACAAACGGATATCTCACAATATATTCCAAGACCAATACAAAAAATAAAAAATAAAAAATATATGACTCAAGAAAAACTGGAAGCACATTACATTGAATTAATTTATTAACTCAGAATTATTCCTCTATAAGAATACAGATGTGTTTATTACTAATGTGAACACACATTTAAAACACTAATACTCATATTTCAAACACAATTCATCATATTTCAAACACCACTGTTGGGGGAGGATCGTGGTGACTATGTTGGGACGGGTAGCATCAACCTCTGGTCATAGCACCTCCTTAACTAAAGAGGGCAATGCCGAGCCAAACTCTGCCTCAGTGCATCCTCAATTGCATGTATGAGACCAGGAATGGTGAAACAGTGGATGCGGGCAACAGCAGATGCGATAGAAACCTTTCTGGGGGGTTTGACTGCCGAGCCTCGGTGCATCGGTCCCCAAAGGGCCCCATAGTGAATGGATCAGGCCCCATGGTAAAGGAAGGACTGTGTATGCTCGACACAGAGTCCCCTTTGTCCAGTATTCGGGGGAGGTACCGATGTATCCCCGAGGTCCCTCCAGCCCGGGCACTGTGGCTACCATTTCTAGCTGGGGCTGACGGCGGTCGTCGCCCGAAGAGTGTAGGCACATCCGGGCCTTAACCGGCTGTAAACCTGTCGGGCTGAGATACGGCGGATCGGAGGGTACTCCGAGGCGACGAGGTCACCCCGTGGCTGCACTCTGAATCGTGACGGTCTGGTCTAGCTACCGGCGAACAGTCTGCCGAGTAGACCACAAGTTGGTAGTAGTACGGGGAGAATCCATCATGTTTGAATGGTGCCCCACTGAGGTACCTTCTAAGGCCCAGGATTATTGCTGGGTAGGACTCGTACTTGGTAGTGGTGCCCTGTGTGCTTTAGGGGCAAGCATCAGGGTTCCCTAGCTCTATGACATGCTGATGTAGTGAGCGACAAAGACAGCTCTGGTTCACCAACCTGGATATCTGGGAGAGGTTGGGTAGGCCTCCACCGAACCGCGGGTTCACTGGGTGATTGAGGAGTCCCAGTGTGAGGCAGGAGACTGGGGTAACGCCAGGAGTGATAACTCCAGAGGGCTAAGGGAGCATCCAACTTTCTGGTAAGCCGAGTGGGGTAGGGGGCCGATGGTGGTACACATGATGGGATGGGTAGCCACAGCCACTGTGTATAGCCGAAGCTCTAACGCCCTTCCTGGTTGCGAATGCGGCGTGATCCACATCCATGCCCATGGGGGCCCCAGGGCGGTAGGGCCTTTAGGCTAAGAGCGCTGGGTCAGAAAAGAAAGGGGGGGGAACCCCTTGCTCGGCATAATAATGTTTTTGAAGTGGCTAGGATTCAATAAATGTAAAAATCAGTTAGATAAAATCTACTGATGTCATATAAATTGTAATGTATTTTAAAGTTGTTAATTTTTATGTTAATAAATGCAAGTTTAAATAAATACAAAGTGATTTATTCATGTACTGTTTGAAACTTTTCACTAGTTACCAGAGGCCGGGATGCTCATAGAAGGTGCTTGAAATGGTATTAGGAGGCTGGGGACATGTGGCGACAGGTCTAAATGACGCAGCTAATTGTGCTGGAAAAGGTCAGTGTGAGAGGGGAGGGGGTAGGTCTGCTGACGTCAAAGGCCGTGCGTCAGTGGTGCGTGCGCTTGGCACGCATGAACAGGACTGAAATAGAAAGGGTAGTGGGATGGGGACAGTTGAAACATTACACTCTTAGGATGTATCATTCCGTGTTATCAACAGAGCTAGTAAGATGTGTCTTGCCAGCGATGAGAAGATTGTTGAGGAGGAGTTCTATGCGTGCTGTCAGGAGGCTAGCGGCCGGAAAGAAGATCTTGCGATGGATGAAGACGAAGAGTCCAGGGAAGACATCACAGATGTATCTGTGAACACCTCCACTCTGACTGGGGAGTATATTGCTGCTGTGGTGGGGGAATAATAGGCACTTATTCCTGAACTATACACTTTGGAGCTGTGTGATGCTTGTATAGTTGTGTGGACAAGGTATTTGATGGCTAGGATGGAAAGTACTGCGGAGCGAACTGTTGTGAAGGGGGTCGGTAAAGCCCCTTTGAATGATATTGTGTTAGTGGGGGGAGAAGATAGTGTGAAGGTGTGTGCTTTTTTTATTAAATAGTTTCAAATATTTTTAGAAATATTGTATTAACTTCGACTACTTGTCACGACTTTAAAAAACTACTTTTATTCGGTATGAAGTGCATCTCGTAGCGGCAGTAATGGCTGAGGTGAGTGTTGTAACTGCATCATATACACTATAGCGATAAGACAATTTGAAACTTAAAATGTTGTGTGTTGGATGTGGTCTCTCTCGTGAAAAGCGGGCACATCTAATACCTACTTTACAAATGTGAATCGGCATTTTTGTTTCTAGCATAATATTCTCGTGCACGATTAAGACTGCATGGTTTTTTTTTCTTTCATTAAAAATTTTAGGGAGGCGGATATTTACACAAAATTTAAAATATCGGCTTCCATGCAGCTTTTTAAACATTAATACGCGAACATGTTCCTACTTAGAAGAGATACTTATCTACTTGTGGGCTAGGACTCTGAATAATTTCTGGTTCTGTGACGACTATGCAGTAGTAATTAAATTTGATTAAAGAAAAAGTTATTAAGTATTATTACTATAACCATCTCATCCTCAAAGCTGAGACTTTGTTGTATATAGTTACCGTTTTATGTTGTATAGTTTCAGTTTTTGTTGTATATTTCAGTTTTTTTTATAGTTTCATTTTTTTTTGTTTTATAGTTTCCATTTTTTATTTTATATATTCCGTTTTTGTTTTGCAGTTTCCGTATTTTGCTATAGAGTTTTAGTTTTTGTTGTATAGTTTCCATTTTTGTTGTATAGTTTAAGTTTTTTTATATAGTTTCCATTTTTTGTTTTATATTTTCCATTTTTTTGTATAGTTTCATTTTTGTTCTATAGTTTCCATTTTTGTTGTATAGTTTCCGTTTTTATTCTATAGTTTCAGTTTTTTGCTATATGGTTTCAGTTTTTGTTGTATAGTTTTGTTTGATGTGTATGTATTTTTCTTTTCTTGAGAATTTTTTTTTGTAATATCCGAGCTTATTTCAATAAATATGATTATACCTACATACTGCTTATTATTTTAAATATAGAACCTTTATTCCTCAAGTTAATCACATTAAAAAGTGTTAAATTATAGCAAACATTAAAATATCTGCTTCCATGCAGCTTTAAAACACGAGTACGCAAACACGGACTTGTGAGGACTCTGAAACATTTCTAGTCCGCTAAGATGGAGTAATAAAATTATCATTGTTAAAACCATCGCATCCACAACGATAGTATTGATGACGTATGTTTTAATTAAAACCTATAAATGATTATGTCTTAAAAAATGGTGGTCAAAGCAATTAAATTACTGTGGATTTTGCGGATTTTTAGTCTATAAGGTTCATTATAATGTTGGTAGGTTATAGAAACTCTATCTTACATACACTGACGTAGTTTAGAAACCTACACCCGATGATGACAGATGAATTCAAAATGTCGGTCTCCCCTTAAAAAGTATGCTGCCTCCAAGACAATGATGGTATGATTATGTTATATTTTAATTAAGTAATTTTTATATTCCTTAAAAAATGTTTTGATATTAAATTTATTTTTAAGATATCGATGTAACGAAAAGTGCAACATACAGTAGTGAGGAGCTCGATGACGAAGTCATCAAGTTTTTTAATAAATTTTAATTTTTCATTAAAATCGAATAATAAATAAAGATTTTCATGATGGTGGATGTGAAGTCATATATAAAATGGCAGAATGTTCTAGAAAAATAAAATGGTGAAATATTCTAGAAAAACAAAATGGCTGAATGTTTTAGAAAACAAAATGGCCGCCGGGGTCAAAGTTCAAGGTCAAATACAAAATGGCCGCAGGAAGTGGCGAAATCCAAGATAGCCGCCGGAAGTGACGAATACCAAGAGGGCCGCCGGAAGAAACGACATCCAAGATGGCCGCTTCGAATCCCTGAATCCCGACTTAGGACCCGGTGTCCCAGAACATACCAAATACACCTACTTCTCAGATAAACCCAAGCATTAAAAAAATTATCAATACTCAACTGGAAACCCAGAACACAACCTCCTCCCTTCCCATCTTTTCACCGACGGCCTTGACCGTGAGTACACTGAAGATAGTAAAAAAAAAAAAGATGGCGTTTGTCGACAATAAAAATTGTCTGGAGAATATAATATCAAGCATAATGTATCGGATATACATCTGAATACGTTGGTACAGCCGTTTGTTTTTATGTCGCATTCATTTTACGCAGGGACTGGAAGTAACGCGCTACTAGTAACGACGTTATTTGTAACAGTTACTTTTTATGGTAACGATCGTGGTGTGCCGTTAATTTGTAAATTCGACACAATATATTTTAAATTTTTATTATGATTTTAAATTTTTGTGTAGAAATTTTATTTGCCCTACTATAGTGTAATTTTAATTTGTTAGTCCGGTGTACTCCTCTGAGTTAAACTTTGTCTCAGTGCTCTGGAGCCCCTTTCCCATCGGCGTATCGGATATTCTGCTGGCCTAATCACTGACTGGCAGACCGCTTACCATTTCCCCCGCCTTCAGTCACGCCTCAAGCCAGTTATATTATTTCCCTTCGTGACTAACTGCATAGGCAAGGCTGTAGCTTGCAGGCGACCAGTTCGCAGAGACGAGCTGAGATCCGCCTTTTTCATCACGTCGTAGTGTTATATTCGCCCCTCTGTAGCCACGACGGGGCGTAGTTTCCCACCAACGTTGCATTTTACCCCCACCTCCCCCCCTTCTCAGTTCCAAGTAAGACCAATGACCGGTCGTAACCCCCTGGGGACCGGTGACCGTTCTCTAGGTCTGCCACGCAAAAACGAAGGCGCCAAAACTGATCACTAGCGCTTCCTAGCGGCCAAGTCGCGAACTTCTCCGCTTGCCTGCCCACTAGGGCGCCAGAGAGCAGCACCTGCTTTGCCTTGTGTTATATGGACACCGTGGTCGAGTCGATTGTTTTCAACTCAGACCACCTCCGACAGAGATCGCTACGGTCGCCCAGTGTGGCCAACTTCAAGACTCCTGCTAGAGTTTTTTTTCCGCCCGCATTCGGGCAACTTCGGTATTTTTCGGCGGCCCAGACACCCCCCTCTTCCACCTGTTAGAGCCGGTGGGCATTTTTAATTACGGGACGCAACTTCCAGCGACACAGACCAACTCGCGTCGCGTCTGCAGACAGGCCTCCATCGAGTATCGGCGAATCGGCGAGACTTCATCCGACCGCTAACGACTATGTAGTCGCGTTGTATAAGGGATGCTATCCCTCAAGTCCATTTTAGTAGATTAGTCTGTCTGCATAGTTTAGTTATTTGCCTTAGAAATTTTCCTCTTTGAAATTTATTATTATGAAGAAATCATCCGCGTCCTGCCGCGCAATTCGCGAGCTCCCGAGCCTGGCTGACTCCACGACTGCAGCGTGCTGGGCAACTCCCCTGTTTTGGTGAGTGATAATTCGCGAACCCTCCTTTTTCCCTTTAAATTTTTTCCGGGCATTTTCTGCCCCATAGACTGCCTGTATACCAGTTCTTATCAGTTTTGATTTGGACTGTTGCAGACAGGGTTCGATGACGGGGAGAGATTGATTGGTCTCATCTCGTGACCACCCCCCCTTTTCTGTTCCGTGGGTCACATTCGAAGAAACGCTTCTACTACCCGACGTGATTGTTTGAAGACCCCGGGTGGTAATGTAATTTCAACATTTCCCCTTTACCTAGCGACGAACTATCTCAACCGGATGACCAACCCACCAGCGACCAGTGTTTTTCTCAAGAAAATGTAAAACGAATAGAACTAATTAAGAATATAATCATCGGATACATCCACTCATAATGCAAATGTTTATATTTCAAACTAAGAATGTAAATTAGTTTAAGTAAGCGCTGGCCAGCCCCAATTTCGTGTTCCTTTTGTTAATCTTGGAAAATTGTTAAATCTTTTGTAGGTATGTTAAAATAATTAAAACATGATATTCATCAGGGCAAATAAAACAGGGAAACTATAGATCAAGTTAATCGTGTAGTTTTTATTTTATTGATTATAACGATCCCCCAACTTCCCCTTTGCTTGTTACAGGAAGTTCCTAAATTGTGTTTGTTCCCACCTCGTGTCGCCTCTGGTAAATCATTTCATTTAACGTATTTTTTTTCCAGCTTGTTTCCAAGGCTCTTTTAATTAATTCCAAATAATTCTATTTTGAGGCACGAGGGGTGTTACAGTGGTAACGCAATATATTAAGTTTTCAGTAACTGTAACTGAATTACATTTTTTCGCCTTAAAGTAGCTATAATTGTCGTTACTTATTGCGTTACATTTTTTTAATGTATTTCTTATTGAACGAACAACGATTTGTTGGTTTTTTCAATCCCAGAACGAAAATCCCGACAAGCATATTATTTGCGATGGTATTGCTTGTACTTGTAAAACTGCTGTTGGCTAGCCTGCGCTCGTATTTTGATTGTCATGTGATGAGGAATGAGAGGATTTCTTTGGTTTAAATAAGAGGAGCCCAGTGGAGGATTCTGGGGAACAAGAGCTACAATGGTTTTTGGAGTGTAGGAATAAGGACATTTCTTCACTAAATGACTATCCTCAAATCAAAAAACTTTTCATTAAGTTGAACACAGCAATGCCAACAAGTGCTGCAGCTGAAAGGTTGTTCAGCTGTGCAAGTTTAGTTTTACGCCCAAATAGAGGCAATTTAAGCGATACAAATTTTGAGAAGCAACTGCTACTCAAGATCAATAAGCACTGGTTAAATAAGTGGTGATTTGATATCAGTGTTATTATTTTGTAGAGTGAACTAATTACTCAATGTAATTTAAGACCTAATTTAAAATTATTCAGTTTAAATAAACATATATCTTTACTAAATACAATATGTTTTATTAGCTTTTAATTATAACAATATTACGTATCACTTTTTTAGTTTTTCACAAAGTAACTGTTAAAGTAACTTAGTTACTTTTCTCAGAACTGTAACTGTAACTGGTTTATTTTCAGCAGTGTAACTTGTAGTTGTAACAGGGTTACATTTCCAATGGAGTATTTGTAACTGTAACTGAGTTACTTTTCAAAAGTAACTTTCCGGTCCCTGATTTTACGGCTCACACGTCAGTGTATGCATGGATACCCTAAGCTTTCTTACTTCAGCAGTTCAATAATACTTAAATGACTAGAGCACACTTAAATTTCACCCCTGAAACTCCGAGGGGAAAAAATTCTTTGTATTAACTGTACACGTTTAACGTTTTCTCATAAAACTTTAAACAACAGAAATCTGAAATTTGTGGTCTAAGGCGTTGAATGGAAACATACCTAAGCTATGCGTATACATTATTTCACTGGCGGCGGTGCATTGAGACTGCCACTCGCAGGTCTGTCCCGGAGACAGATCTGTACTCCCAGCCGGCGTGGGGGATCCGAGGTAGTAGTGGCGGTGGAATGCATTGTGAAGGGGGAGGGGGGCGGAAGTCCCCGAGAAAATCCACCCCCTCATCAAACATAAATAAAATGAAAAATAAATCCATAGCGTAATCTTGCCTAGTTCGTGCTTAGTAAAAAATTTAACTCACTTTTTTCCCCCATGTGCAAAGACTAAAAAGAAATCAAATTACCATTATATTACGAACACAATTTTATTGAAAATAAATTATGTGCATGCTTGTGGATTATTTGCACTGCAGTCGAATAGTGTGATATGTGATCCCTATCTAGGGATCTGGAGAAGGTGTAGCGTAGAGTAGCGAGGGGGGGGGGGGGGATGAGAGGTGGCGATGCATAGTTCCGACGGAAATGATTAAAGGCCCTGCTACATTTTCAAATATTTGTGTTTTATACATCTGAGTTGTAGGGGAAGTATTGAACGGAAAATAGTTTCCGATTTGTTCAATCACATATATATTTGGACAGATAACCTGAAATATGTTTTCAATCATGTTACGCTATCCAAGTTTAGTTTTGGTATGAGCTAGCTCAAACTTTTCCATTTTTAAATTAAATAATGTATCACAGTGCTGGACGGAATTTTGTAACTTCTTGTTAAGTTTGTGCAATAAAATTTTTTTTGAACATGAATTAATTTAAATCACGATAATATTCTTTACCTATATAATGAAATAAATGTACAGAGATTTGTGAAGTTATACAGAACATAATTTCATCATCACGCATAATATGTTTTCGCATACGACATTCATCTTAAAAATACCTTAGTTATTTAACTTTTTTTATCTCTTAAATCGGCCATTGCTCTTCGCCATTTTAAAGAATCGTCGAGACCAAAACCAATGTCGTTTCCGTTTTCGCTAGGCACGATTTTGATTCGCCGACCGCATCCAACCTCCATTTTTTTTTTTAGAACCTGTCCTACATGCAAAATGTTTTATGGAAACTCAATTCATCCAACTGGTCAAACAAGCATGGCTGCGCTGGTGACTTTTCGGTGACATCATAACCCTCCAACTTTGACACAACAAATCGGAAGGTGTATGGAAGCGAAAATTTGACTGCGGCAGGGGCCTTTAGGAGTCGGGGGTGGCAAGCATTACATAAAAAAAAACTTGTCACAAACTTGAGAGATCTCAAAAGTAGTTCCAATGTTGTTCTGTCAACACTGTTTTGTGAATAACTTGATGTCAAGTGTTCGTACTATCCGTTGTTTTGCAAGCGACGTTTGGGGACTGCAGTTTGAGAACTGCCAGATTTGAGACCAGACTGTGCGCAGGGCACGTGACGGTGAAGCAGACGAGACAACGGCGTGCGAGGGGGGGGGGGCAGGGAAGCGGTACTCACCACCTTGTCGAGCATCCACGACGCGGGGAACACGAGCGGGATGTAGGTGATCATGTAGATCATGGAGGTGAGGTCGACGAGGAAGCTGTCGACGCCGTAGTAGCCGACCACCACGTTCGAGATGATGGAGAACTGCACCCACTGCACGGCGTTGGACATGGAGTAGGCGATGAAGATGGCGAGGATGAGCCAGCGGCGGCGGTAGACGCGGCAGGGCGGCGGGCCGGCGGCGAGGGTCGTCGTCGTCGTGGCCGGGGTCGGGGTCTTGAGCTCGTCCGGCCGCTCCGTGGACACGTAGCTGGGCGCGACCGCGCAGCCCGTCGAAGTCGGCATGGCTGCGGCGCGGCCTCTGTAATAAACAAACCTGAACAGTTCATGCCAGCTGCCCAGCTAAATACTAAATCATCCCTCCCCACCTCTTTTTTTTTTTTTAAACTAAACTGAGGGCTGGACAACATACGACATTAACGTAAAAATAAATTCACCTCCCACGAATTTAAATTAATTAAATTGGCCATATTTAGTCATCAGTGTCTCGTAGCAAAATTTCAAAGTCTGTTGTTTAAAAAACCGTCAAAACGTTTTTTTTTATATGTAGGTACAAAACAGGAGGTTAGGGATCGCAATCCGGGCCGCAAGGTTCGATGTCATGGCGATGATGATATCCCTGTTAGTCAGTCAGCAATGACTGCTGGGGGTTCTGTGGACAGACGGTCGCACACCACTGGCCCTGGGCCGTTTACTTCTGCGGGGCGGAACCTCTGTGAATCTGATTTTCAGGAACGCTGCTCCGGAAATTATGGGGGGGGGGGGGGGTTGGAATATTGAAACAATTTTACTTTATGCCAACACGTTACTAAAATTTACACTACTGTTTCGCTAATTCATCTCAAATGTTAAGTTTTATAAATGCTAACGATCGAATTCCGGTGAAATCGCGTCAAATGAGTCAATAAAATAAAATCTTCTAATATTTTTCTTATAGGAAATCATGAAAACTTAGTTGAAATCAAAAGAAAAAAAGGTATTGACTGGTTTTAAATTACATGAAAATACCGATTAATTCTTCCTCTTTCATTTAAAAGTACACATTTTTCAAATAAACATAATACAAATTTTAAAAACACGCATGTAACTCAGTACACGTGAGAGAAATGAAACTTCTTTGGCAATTCAAACCTCGACTCGTAAGTATATAGTAAGGGTAAAACGGCAGAGGAAGAGAGAGAGAGAGAGAGAGAGGGGAATACAATTTTCTAAATAAATATTACTCACCTTTGAAATACCCAATAAAGAAAAACTGTGCGTGTTACTGTTTTTTCAAACAATTCTGCCATTTGGAACACGCCAAATTTCTGAACGAAATATGACATTCATAACAGTTAGAGCTATCTATGCGGGAAATGCAAGGACTGTCTCAACAGTGATTTCTACGCTGCTGGTTGAACAAGGAGGAACGCAAGCGCGCTGGTAACAAATATAAAATTAAAGGCATTCACAGCTGATTGTATAGAATACCTATTATTATAGTGGATACTGGTAGTGAACGCACTTAAAATACCAACACCATTTACTTTTGCCCGAAATCCCGCACTTAAGAGGAAAAAAACGGGATATGTTTGGTTCTTACACAATTTCGTATCTGGGAACCTACTAAAGTTAAAGTTAAAATCATCATGAATTGCATACTTAAATGATTACACGTATCTTTCCATTTTTTTTTATAAATTCAAACCGCCAACTGAGTGAAAAGGGCGTAGGTATATTTTTATAATAATATACCTCATCACGCCTACTAGGTAATAGTTTACTACTTTGTATTTTAAGCTGAGAGGTGTGTCAACAAGGGAAAAAAACAGACTGATAAAAAAATATTTTTTTTAATCGGCTACTGCTGGAATGAGAGCTTGTAAAAAGTCAGTTCTTAGGTGAATCTATTTATTTGTATCGAGTTTTGAGTCTCGTAAACAGCGTGGTCTTAAATACGGATACACAAGAAAAGAAGTTCAATTAATAAAAATTGAAGGAAGAATCTTCCTATACCCGGAGTTATTCAGGACAGCATTGGGAGATTACGCCCAGGTCTTTAGGGGTTGAACTCTCAAGGTTGGTTAACCTTGTATCTTAAAAGTCTAGTCCAACTCAGTTACGCTGTGTTGAACGATGTATCTAAAATGTAAAGCGTTTAAAAGCGAACTGGATCGAAACAAAAGTAGAGACCTTTATCGATGACTTCGGACTGCAAAGTTCATGGTCTGAAACACCAGTTAAGCTGAATGGCACGAGAATAATAAAGGGTAGGTTTCATAAACATGACTTCAAAACAATTCGCATTAAAATTTTGTTTTAAAGCGCCTGCTTGTACGTAACATCTAACCGGGGTTCTCGAGAAGGACGTTTGTTCTGCTAAGTATAAGAAGCAGAAAGGCGTGTCCCGTTTTCCTGAGTTATCAGAGCACTTAGGATACTGCCGAGTTGACATTCATCTTATCTGATAAACTCAAAATAAATTGAATTACGGCAACGAAAAATTATTTATTTTTGCAATTTGAGACAATGTGAGAACCTGCAAATTTTTAGCACATCACTAAAAATCAAATTTTGGCTGTATATCATCCCTGTTGCAGACGGTTTTGATGAAATACCAATTATTATAAGTCAGATGGTACAAAGATCGTTAGTTTAAACTAATTTTATAAATTCTATATACCAAATGGGGATGGGAAAAAATTAGTATAACAAATGTGTGTGTAAAAAGGGGCCCGTCTAGTCGGTGTGTGTATGTGTGTGTGTTAGTGAGGCAGAATCATAAGCGCGTAGCTCGCTGGTGCTTCTAGCGCAGTGTCGCCTCTAACGGCAAGGCTCTGAAGTGGCACGCAGTTTTCTCGTCGTGCACAGGAGAACTATGAAATTTGACCGATGACCGTAACATTATATGGCGGAGATATGTTGATAAATGTGTAATACAAGTCCTCAAAGTGCTTTCAAGAATCTGTACCGGTTTCTTTGTGCCTAAAAAATACTCCGAGAACGCGCCTTTTAGCCATTTTCACTCTTCTAAAAATACAGTTTAAAAACTTTATCCGGAATAAAAACTACTTTTCGGGCCTCGGCGAATTCTTAAATGCTTTTCGTAAACAAACATCGCTCGCATATCATGAAGAGTTTTCAAAACGAACAACGCTATTTCAAAACTGCTCAAGTCTCCGATAAAAACGAAAAAGGACTTGAAAAAATATACTAAACCCCGGCTTGGACCTGATTTTTGACTAGGAATTTTATAAGTATTAAATGATAGTTGAACGATGGTAAAATTAGTTTTATTACCTATGGATATTCATTTCATAACAAATTTAAATAATTTAAAATTATTTTAAGTAAAAATAGCGGATATAGTTTTACCTAGTATGAAAAAATGGACTGCGCTAAACTTTTAATACTTTTATAGCAGCACGTAAAACAAATAAAATGTATTCATATATATTTGCTCAAAGCACAGTGTAATCCAGCAATCCGTAATCTTTTTTTTAAAGTAAGCTTTTCATTCGCACACTACAACCACTGTGCTACGAAGCCTGGCAGGAGGTGGCAAGGAGAATGTGTATTATAATTGATGCAATACTAGTATCCTTAGGTTTTTTTAAAACTTGAAATTACTCTTTACTGTAAAGTATTTTAGTTTACCAAATATATTCTATGGTAGTTTCACTACCATAAAGTTTCATTTGGCACACCAATACGTTTGGTATATCCACCTAATTCTCATGAAAGTGACTATGTATGGATTCACGAGCGTCCGCCATCTTCCTGTGAAAATTTCGTTGCATGGTGCGCGCGCATCGTAAAAATCCACCATTTTTTTCATAACGCGCCTAAAGAAGAATAACTTTAACAATCCAAGTATTAAAATATAACACATCAACGAAACCATAGATTAATTTTTAGTCATGAACGTAGCAAACCAAACTATTGACGTATTTTTATAAAAAAAAAAACCGCATCAAAAGATTATTAACATCCATACGAATTTATGAGCTGATAAAATACTTATTGGAAACTGCATGTCCTTAATACCATTTTGCGCGTTTGCTAAAAAAAGGTTTGCTTAAGGTGAGAGTTTGGTCACTAATTCAGCTGTCATTCTCGCAAATGTTTCTTTACGTTTTCTTAAGTTTTTTTTACTAAAAAAAATAATGAAGTTATTTACATTGGTACAGTTTGAGTTATTCATTCTTAAACCTTTTGTTTAGAATTTTTCGAAAAAATGATCGAGAAAAGTACCTACATCAGCCTTCTGCTATACCCGCTGGTCAAAGCGAGCGGGAATAAAACTTTTTAAAAGATAACATTGCGAATATTGCGATAGCTTTATCGCAACAGGAAATTGATAGGCGAGTTACCAGTAAACTATCCCAGAGCAAAACGTCGTTTACATTCAACCGAAAATCCACTCGCGGCGACATACTACTCGCCCAATACGATCACTCTGACTCGCTAACATGTCAGAAAAGCTGAAGACTGATATACTTATCTCACTATTCGCTTGCCATGCTTCGTTTGATTGATCACCAAAGTTAAAATGCACAGCTTATGTACCAACTTGTCAAAAAAAATTGTTTCACATAAATTTTATTTTATCGGTAAACGAAATGACTAGAGTAAAGGCGACAAAACATAACCTCATGCGAAATCTGTAGTGAGAGCTTGGAGGTGTGGAGTACTGGAGCATTTGTGTGTAAAATCTTTCGTATGTTAATACTTGAAGTCAAAATGAAAACTGTCTCTCAACCACATTTCCTATCTGCAAAACTAAACTTTTTTTTTGTTATAATGATGTTAAACGCTAATTTCCTGCAGATATGTTGAAACTACGTTTGTTTATTAATATTCGCTACATGATGGACTCTTTACAATTCTTCCTAACGATTTCTTTCAAGTTATTACACAAATTTATGGAGTATTAGTATTTATACAGCTACTATTTGTTTGGCTATCCAATTGCTAGCCAGTTGATTTCAACTTCAGAACGGACACCCACACCACAGACTAATACTTCAATGAGTGAGAGATTGCGAATAATTCGCTGAATGCGTGACGTCACATGTTCAGGCGCAAGTGTTTTCTGCCAACGAGTAGCCATGGAACTCACCGGCACATAAGCCCTAGACAAGAATTGAAAGCGATTCAGGAAACCTGCCTTGCACTCGGCCACACGTGTTTACAATAAATTACCAAAGAACTCAAAGGAATGTAATCGTTCCGTACCACGTATCCAAGTTTATCCCTTGATTCTAATTAGGAATGTGTTGCCAGTGTCCAACATGGGTTCCAAGAACCGGGAAATGGATTCGCCATTTCCAATCGCGGCATGTTCCTGGCGAGCGCACGGCTAGGTCGAGAGGTTGAGGAGACCCATCCCAACTTCGGCCCCACCGACCCGCCCCCAGCTCCGCCGTTCACCCCCGGACCACCTACAGAGCCAGCCCCCTCTGTGGAATCTGAGTATAGAACCGTCACGGAACCATACCTCTCACATCCCTGGGACCCCTCGGTCACCCAGTTGCTCGTGTCTAATATTTATACAGTGTTTTTTTTTTTTTTTTTTTTTTTTGCTTATTGCTAATGCAGCTGACCTAACCTAGTCATTTCACGTTTATGATTTGCTTTACTTCCCAGAAGCCGCTACTCAGGGGTATTACATATCTCCCCCATGGAACCGCAGCACATTGCTGCAAAAGGTCGCAACTCAATGCTTTAACTAAAGCTCTAATTTTCTTTGCAAATCAGCGAAATGGGCGGTACTTATAGGTAACCTAACAACCTAAAAGTCGTTAACGTTTCGAATGTAAATGTTGGGCAACTTTGATTTTTTCTTTGTGGTCGTTCGTTGCTGAGAATATTCAGTACAAATGTATAATATTATATATTTTGCAATAAGTAACAACCAAAACAATGTTAAAATTCTTTATATTTTGTTTCAAAAATTAAAAAAAAAAACTATATAACCGCAAAGTATGTGTTGAAAACCATAACTTCAGTTTCAAAGCAAAAAAAAAATATACACATGTGCACATGACAGCCATCATTATTTCATTGCTACCAAGGTAATTCAACATTGTCAAGAATTATTCCAAAGTATAATATGTTGCCATTATACTTAATATGCCACTACGTTAATACACCATTCAATAAATTCTGAAAATATGTAAAATTCCTTTTTTTTTGAAGTGAAAACTTCTTTAACCGCGTTCAGCGATTTTTGGTAGGGGCAAAACTTATGGGTTCGCGTCAACGACATGCTGCAGTAGCAGTAAGTGAAGTTAAATAAACCGCGTTGAGCGATTTTCTTTTGTTTACGTATTTACGTAGTAGTAAACGTTGATTATTTTTGGATTTAAGTGCATAGTATTTATTTTTTATT